>NC_054484.1:96811099-97548599 GCF_017639515.1 Carcharodon carcharias | reverse complement strand
GAGAGAACAGAGCACAGGGAGAGAGAACAGAGCACAGGGAGAGAGAACAGAGCACAGGGAGAGAGAACAGAGCACAGGGAGAGAGAACAGAGCACAGGGAGAGAGAACAGAGCACAGGGAGAGAGAACAGAGCACAGGGAGAGAGAACAGAGCACAGGGAGAGAGAACAGAGCACAGGGAGAGAGAACAGAGCACAGGGAGAGAGAACAGAGCACAGGGAGAGAGAACAGAGCACAGGGAGAGAGAACAGAGCACAGGGAGAGAGAACAGAGCACAGGGAGAGAGAACAGAGCACAGGGAGAGAGAACAGAGCACAGGGAGAGAGAACAGAGCACAGGGAGAGAGAACAGAGCACAGGGAGAGAGAACAGAGCACAGGGAGAGAGAACAGAGCACAGGGAGAGAGAACAGAGCACAGGGAGAGAGAACAGAGCACAGGGAGAGAGAACAGAGCACAGGGAGAGAGAACAGAGCACAGGGAGAGAGAACAGAGCACAGGGAGAGAGAACAGAGCACAGGGAGAGAGAACAGAGCACAGGGAGAGAGAACAGAGCACAGGGAGAGAGAACAGAGCACAGGGAGAGAGAACAGAGCACAGGGAGAGAGAGCAAAGAGCACAGAGAGAGAGAGCAAAGAGCAGAGAGAGAGAGCAAAGAGCACAGAGAGAGAGAGAAAAGAGCACAGAGAGAGAGAGAAAAGAGCACAGAGAGAGAGAAAAGAGCACAGGGAGAGAGAGAGAAAAGAGCACAGGGAGAGAGAGAGAAAAGAGCACAGGGAGAGAGAGAGAAAAGAGCACAGGGAGAGAGAGAGAAAAGAGCACAGGGAGAGAGAGAGAAAAGAGCACAGGGAGAGAGAGAGAAAAGAGCACAGGGAGAGAGAAAAGAGCACAGGGAGAGAGAGAGAAAAGAGCACAGGGAGAGAGAGAGAAAAGAGCACAGGGAGAGAGAAAAGAGCACAGGGAGAGAGAGAGAAAAGAGCACAGAGAGAGAGAGAAAAGAGCACAGAGAGAGAGAGAAAAGAGCACAGAGAGAGAGAGGAAAGAGCACAGAGAGAGAGAGAAAAGAGCACAGAGAGAGAGAGAAAAGAGCACAGAGAGAGAGAGAAAAGAGCACAGAGAGAGAGAGAAAAGAGCACAGAGAGAGAGAGAAAAGAGCACAGAGAGAGAGAGAAAAGAGCACAGAGAGAGAGAGAAAAGAGCACAGAGAGAGAGAGAAAAGAGCACAGAGAGAGAGAGAAAAGAGCACAGAGAGAGAGAGAAAAGAGCACAGAGAGAGAGAGAAAAGAGCAGAGAGAGAGAGAGAAAAGAGCAGAGAGAGAGAGAGAAAAGAGCAGAGAGAGAGAGAGAAAAGAGCAGAGAGAGAGAGAGAAAAGAGCAGAGAGAGAGAGAGAAAAGAGCAGAGAGAGAGAGAGAAAAGAGCACAGAGAGAGAGAGAAAAGAGCACAGAAAGAGAGAGAAAAGAGCACAGAAAGAGAGAGAAAAGAGCACAGAGAGAGAGAGAAAAGAGCACAGAGAGAGAGAAAGAGCACAGAGAGAGAGAGAGAAAAGAGCACAGAGAGAGAGAGAGAAAAGAGCACAGAGAGAGAGAGAGAAAAGAGCACAGAGAGAGAGAGAGAAAAGAGCACAGAGAGAGAGAGAGAAAAGAGCACAGAGAGAGAAAAGAGCACAGAGAGAGAGAAAAGAGCACAGAGAGAGAGAGAGAAAAGAGCACAGAGAGAGAGAATAGAGCACAGAGAGAGAGAATAGAGCACAGAGAGAGAGAAAAGAGCACAGAGAGAGAGAAAAGAGCACAGAGAGAGAGAAAAGAGCACAGAGAGAGAGAAAAGAGCACAGAGAGAGAGAAAAGAGCACAGAGAGAGAGAAAAGAGCACAGAGAGAGAGAAAAGAGCACAGAGAGAGAGAAAAGAGCACAGAGAGAGAGAAATGAGCACAGAGAGAGAGAAAAGAGCACAGAGAGAGAGAAAAGAGCACAGAGAGAGAGAAAAGAGCACAGAGAGAGAGAAAAGAGCACAGAGAGAGAGAAAAGAGCACAGAGAGAGAGAAAAGAGCACAGAGAGAGAGAAAAGAGCACAGAGAGAGAGAAAAGAGCACAGAGAGAGAGAAAAGAGCACAGAGAGAGAGAAAAAGAGCACAGAGAGAGAGAAAAGAGCACAGAGAGAGAGAAAAGAGCACAGAGAGAGAGAAAAGAGCACAGAGAGAGAGAAAAGAGCACAGAGAGAGAGAAAAGAGCACAGAGAGAGAGAAAAAGAGCACAGAGAGAGAGAAAAGAGCACAGAGAGAGAGAAAAGAGCACAGAGAGAGAGAAAAGAGCACAGAGAGAGAGAAAAGAGCACAGAGAGAGAGAAAAGAGCACAGAGAGAGAGAAAAGAGCACAGAGAGAGAGAAAAGAGCACAGAGAGAGAGAAAAGAGCACAGAGAGAGAGAAAAGAGCACAGAGAGAGAGAAAAGAGCACAGAGAGAGAGAAAAGAGCACAGAGAGAGAGAAAAGAGCACAGAGAGAGAGAAAAGAGCACAGAGAGAGAGAAAAGAGCACAGAGAGAGAGAAAAGAGCACAGAGAGAGAGAAAAGAGCACAGAGAGAGAGAAAAGAGCACAGAGAGAGAGAAAAGAGCACAGAGAGAGAGAAAAGAGCACAGAGAGAGAGAAAAGAGCACAGAGAGAGAGAAAAGAGCACAGAGAGAGAGAAAAGAGCACAGAGAGAGAGAAAAGAGCACAGAGAGAGAGAAAAGAGCACAGAGAGAGAGAAAAGAGCACAGAGAGAGAGAAAAGAGCACAGAGAGAGAGAAAAGAGCACAGAGAGAGAGAAAAGAGCACAGAGAGAGAGAAAAGAGCACAGAGAGAGAGAAAAGAGCACAGAGAGAGAGAAAAGAGCACAGAGAGAGAGAAAAGAGCACAGAGAGAGAGAAAAGAGCACAGAGAGAGAGAAAAGAGCACAGAGAGAGAGAAAAGAGCACAGAGAGAGAGAAAAGAGCACAGAGAGAGAGAAAAGAGCACAGGAGAGAGAGAAAAGAGCACAGAGAGAGAGAAAAGAGCACAGAGAGAGAGAAAAGAGCACAGAGAGAGAGAAAAGAGCACAGAGAGAGAGAAAAGAGCACAGAGAGAGAGAAAAGAGCACAGAGAGAGAAAAGAGCACAGAGAGAGAGAGAGAAGAGCACAGAGAGAGAGAGAGAAGAGCACAGAGAGAGAGAGAAGAGCACAGAGAGAGAGAGAAGAGCACAGAGAGAGAGAGAAGAGCACAGAGAGAGAGAACAGAGCACAGGGAGAGAGAACAGAGCACAGGGAGAGAGAACAGAGCACAGAGAGAGAGAAAAGAGCACAGGGAGAGAGAACAGAGCACAGAGAGAGAGAAAAGAGCACAGAGAGAGAGAAAAGAGCACAGAGAGAGAGAAAAGAGCACAGAGAGAGAGAAAAGAGCACAGAGAGAGAGAAAAGAGCACAGAGAGAGAGAAAAGAGCACAGAGAGAGAGAAAAGAGCACAGAGAGAGAGAAAAGAGCACAGAGAGAGAGAAAAGAGCACAGAGAGAGAGAAAAGAGCACAGAGAGAGAGAAAAGAGCACAGAGAGAGAGAAAAGAGCACAGAGAGAGAGAAAAGAGCACAGAGAGAGAGAAAAGAGCACAGAGAGAGAGAAAAGAGCACAGAGAGAGAGAAAAGAGCACAGAGAGAGAGAAAAGAGCACAGAGAGAGAGAAAAGAGCACAGAGAGAGAGAAAAGAGCACAGAGAGAGAGAAAAGAGCACAGAGAGAGAGAAAAGAGCACAGAGAGAGAGAAAAGAGCACAGAGAGAGAGAAAAGAGCACAGAGAGAGAGAAAAGAGCACAGAGAGAGAGAAAAGAGCACAGAGAGAGAGAAAAGAGCACAGAGAGAGAGAAAAGAGCACAGAGAGAGAGAAAAGAGCACAGAGAGAGAGAAGAGAGCACAGAGAGAGAGAGAAGAGAGCACAGAGAGAGAGAAAAGAGCACAGAGAGAGAGAGAAAAGAGCACAGAGAGAGAGAGAAAAGAGCACAGAGAGAGAGAGAAAAGAGCACAGAGAGAGAGAGAAAAGAGCACAGAGAGAGAGAGAAAAGAGCACAGAGAGAGAGAGAAAAGAGCACAGAGAGAGAGAGAAAAGAGCACAGAGAGAGAGAGAAAAGAGCACAGAGAGAGAGAGAAAAGAGCACAGAGAGAGAGAGAAAAGAGCACAGAGAGAGAGAGAAAAGAGCACAGAGAGAGAGAGAAAAGAGCACAGAGAGAGAGAGAAAAGAGCACAGAGAGAGAGAGAAAAGAGCACAGAGAGAGAGAGAAAAGAGCACAGAGAGAGAGAGAAAAGAGCACAGAGAGAGAGAGAAAAGAGCACAGAGAGAGAGAGAAAAGAGCACAGAGAGAGAGAGAAAAGAGCACAGAGAGAGAGAGAAAAGAGCACAGAGAGAGAGAGAAAAGAGCACAGAGAGAGAGAGAAAAGAGCACAGAGAGAGAGAGAAAAGAGCACAGAGAGAGAGAGAAAAGAGCACAGAGAGAGAGAGAAAAGAGCACAGAGAGAGAGAAAAGAGCACAGAGAGAGAGAAAAGAGCACAGAGAGAGAGAAAAGAGCACAGAGAGAGAGAAAAGAGCACAGAGAGAGAGAAAAGAGCACAGAGAGTGAGAAAAGAGCACAGAGAGAGAGAAAAGAGCACAGAGAGAGAGAAAAGAGCACAGAGAGAGAGAAAAGAGCACAGAGAGAGAGAAAAGAGCACAGAGAGAGAGAGAGAAAAGAGCACAGAGAGAGAGAGAGAGAGAAAAGAGCACAGAGAGAGAGAGAGAAAAGAGCACAGAGAGAGAGAGAGAAAAGAGCACAGAGAGAGAGAGAGAAAAGAGCACAGAGAGAGAGAGAGAAAAGAGCACAGAGAGAGAGAGAGAAAAGAGCACAGAGAGAGAGAGAGAGAGAGCACAGAGAGAGAGAGAGAAAGAGCACAGAGAGAGAGAGAGAAAAGAGCACAGAGAGAGAGAGAGAAAAGAGCACAGAGAGAGAGAGAGAAAAGAGCACAGAGAGAGAGAGAGAAAAGAGCACAGAGAGAGAGAGAGAAAAGAGCACAGAGAGAGAGAGAAAAGAGCACAGAGAGAGAAAAGAGCACAGAGAGGGAGAGAAAAGAGCACAGAGAGGGAGAGAAAAAAGCACAGAGAGGGAGAGAAAAAAGCACAGAGAGGGAGAGAAAAAAGCACAGAGAGGGAGAGAAAAAAGCACAGAGAGGGAGAGAAAAAAGCACAGAGAGGGAGAGAAAAAAGCACAGAGAGGGAGAGAAAAAAGCACAGAGAGGGAGAGAAAAAAGCACAGAGAGGGAGAGAAAAAAGCACAGAGAGGGAGAGAAAAAAGCACAGAGAGGGAGAGAAAAAAGCACAGAGAGGGAGAGAAAAAAGCACAGAGAGGGAGAGAAAAAAGCACAGAGAGGGAGAGAAAAAAGCACAGAGAGGGAGAGAAAAAAGCACAGAGAAGGAGAGAAAAAAGCACAGAGAGGGAGAGAAAAAAGCACAGAGAGGGACAGAAAAAAGCACAGAGAGGGACAGAAAAAAGCACAGAGAGGGAGAGAAAAAAGCACAGAGAGGGAGAGAAAAAAGCACAGAGAGGGAGAGAAAAAAGCACAGAGAGGGAGAGAAAAAAGCACAGAGAGGGAGAGAAAAAAGCACAGAGAGGGAGAGAAAAAAGCACAGAGAGGGAGAGAAAAAAGCACAGAGAGGGAGAGAAAACAGCACAGAGAGTGAAAAGAGCACAGGGAGAGAGAAAAGAGCACAGGGAGAAAGTAAAGAGCACAGGGAGAAAGTAAAGAGCACAGGGAGAAAGTAAAGAGCACAGGGAGAAAGTAAAGAGCACAGGGAGAAAGTAAAGAGCACAGGGAGAGAGAAAAGAGAACAGGGAGAGAGAAAAGAGAACAGGGAGAGAGAAAAGAGAACAGGGAGAGAGAAAAGAGAACAGGGAGAGAGAAAAGAGAACAGGGAGAGAGAAAAGAGAACAGGGAGAGAGAAAAGAGAACAGGGAGAGAGAGAAAATAGAACAGAGAATAGAGAGAAAAAAGAGTGAGAGAAAAGAGGAGAGAGAAAAGAGATGAGAGACAAAAGAGAAAAGGAGAGAAAAGAGAAGAAAGAGAGAGAAAAGAGAAAAGAGAAGAGAGAGAAAAAAGAGAGAGAGAAAGAACAGAGGGAGAGAGAAAATAGAACAGAGTGAGAGAGGAGAGAAGAGAACAGAGTGAGAGAGGAGAGAAGAGAACAGAGTGAGAGAGGAGAGAAGAGAACAGAGTGAGAGAGGAGAGAAGAGAACAGAGTGAGAGAGGAGAGAAGAGAACAGAGTGAGAGAGGAGAGAAGAGAACAGAGTGAGAGAGGAGAGAAGAGAACAGAGTGAGAGAGGAGAGAAGAGAACAGAGTGAGAGAGGAGAGAAGAGAACAGAGTGAGAGAGGAGAGAAGAGAACAGAGTGAGAGAGGAGAGAAGAGAACAGAGTGAGAGAGGAGAGAAGAGAACAGAGTGAGAGAGGAGAGAAGAGAACAGAGTGAGAGAGGAGAGAAGAGAACAGAGTGAGAGAGGAGAGAAGAGAACAGAGTGAGAGAGGAGAGAAGAGAACAGAGTGAGAGAGGAGAGAAGAGAAAAGAGTGAGAGAGGAGAGAAGAGAAAAGAGTGAGAGAGGAGAGAAGAGAAAAGAGTGAGAGAGGAGAGAAGAGAAAAGAGTGAGAGAGGAGAGAAGAGAAAAGAGTGAGAGAGGAGAGAAGAGAAAAGAGTGAGAGAGGAGAGAAGAGATCAGTGAGAGAGGAGAGAAGAGAACAGAGTGAGAGGAGAGAAGAGAACAGAGTGAGAGAGGAGAGAAGAGAACAGAGTGAGAGAGGAGAGAAGAGAACAGAGTGAGAGAGGAGAGAAGAGAACAGAGTGAGAGAGGAGAGAAGAGAACAGAGTGAGAGAGGAGAGAAGAGAACAGAGTGAGAGAGGAGAGAAGAGAACAGAGTGAGAGAGGAGAGAAGAGAAAAGAGTGAGAGAGGAGAGAAGAGATCAGTGAGAGAGGAGAGAAGAGAACAGAGTGAGAGAGGAGAGAAGAGAACAGAGTGAGAGAGGAGAGAAGAGAACAGAGTGAGAGAGGAGAGAAGAGAACAGAGTGAGAGAGGAGAGAAGAGAACAGAGTGAGAGAGGAGAGAAGAGAACAGAGAGAGAAAAGAGAACCGAGAGAGACAGAGAGAGAGAAAAGTGAACAGAGAGAGAGAGAAAGGGCACAGAGAGAGAGAAGAGAACAGAGAGAGATGAGAAGAGAGAAAAGAGAGAAAACATAAGAGAGAGAGAGAAGAGAGAGAGAAAGAAAAGAGAACACAGTGAGAATGAGAGAAAAGAGATCAGAGAGAGCAAAAAGAGAACAGAGAGTGAGAGAGAGAGAGCAAAAAGAGAACAGAGAGTGAGAGAGAGAGAGCAAAAAGAGAACAGAGAGTGAGAGAGAGAGAGCAAAAAGAGAACAGAGAGTGAGAGAGAGAGAGCAAAAAGAGAACAGAGAGTGAGAGAGAGAGAGCAAAAAGAGAACAGAGAGTGAGAGAGAGAGAGCAAAAAGAGAACAGAGAGTGAGAGAGAGAGAGCAAAAAGAGAACAGAGAGTGAGAGAGAGAGAGCAAAAAGAGGACAGGGAGAGAGAGAGAGAGCAAAAAGAGGACAGGGAGAGAGAGAGAGAGCAAAAAGAGGACAGGGAGAGAGAGAGAGAGCAAAAAGAGGACAGGGAGAGAGAGAGAGAGCAAAAAGAGGACAGGGAGAGAGAGAGAGAGCAAAAAGAGGACAGGGAGAGAGAGAGAGAGCAAAAAGAGGACAGGGAGAGAGAGAGAGAGCAAAAAGAGGACAGGGAGAGAGAGAGAGAGCAAAAAGAGGACAGGGAGAGAGAGAGAGAGCAAAAAGAGGACAGGGAGAGAGAGAGAGAGCAAAAAGAGGACAGGGAGAGAGAGAGAGAGCAAAAAGAGGACAGGGAGAGAGAGAGAGAGCAAAAAGAGGACAGGGAGAGAGAGAGAGAGCAAAAAGAGGACAGGGAGAGAGAGAGAGAGCAAAAAGAGGACAGGGAGAGAGAGAGAGAGCAAAAAGAGGACAGGGAGAGAGAGAGAGAGCAAAAAGAGGACAGGGAGAGAGAGAGAGAGCAAAAAGAGGACAGGGAGAGAGAGAGAGAGCAAAAAGAGGACAGGGAGAGAGAGAGAGCAAAAAGAGGACAGGGAGAGAGAGAGAGCAAAAAGAGGACAGGGAGAGAGAGAGAGAGCAAAAAGAGGACAGGGAGAGAGAGAGAGAGCAAAAAGAGGACAGGGAGAGAGAGAGAGAGCAAAAAGAGGACAGGGAGAGAGAAGGGAAGAGGACAGGGAGAGAGAAGGGAAGAGGACAGGGAGAGAGAAGGGAAGAGGACAGGGAGAGAGAAGGGAAAAGGACAGGGAGAGAGAAGGGAAAAGGACAGGGAGAGAGAAGGGAAAAGAACAGGGAGAGAGAAGGGAAAAGAACAGGGAGAGAGAAGGGAAAAGAACAGGGAGAGAGAAGGGAAAAGAACAGGGAGAGAGAAGGGAAAAGAACAGGGAGAGAGAAGGGAAAAGAACAGGGAGAGAGAAGGGAAAAGAACAGGGAGAGAGAAGGGAAAAGAACAGGGAGAGAGAAGGGAAAAGAACAGGGAGAGAGAAGGGAAAAGAACAGGGAGAGAGAAGGGAAAAGAACAGGGAGAGAGAAGGGAAAAGAACAGGGAGAGAGAAGGGAAAAGAACAGGGAGAGAGAAGGGAAAAGAACAGGGAGAGAGAAGGGAAAAGAACAGGGAGAGAGAAGGGAAAAGAACAGGGAGAGAGAAGGGAAAAGAACAGGGAGAGAGAAGGGAAAAGAACAGGGAGAGAGAAGGGAAAAGAACAGGGAGAGAGAAGGGAAAAGAACAGGGAGAGAGAAGGGAAAAGAACAGGGAGAGAGAAGGGAAAAGAACAGGGAGAGAGAAGGGAAAAGAACAGGGAGAGAGAAGGGAAAAGAACAGGGAGAGAGAAGGGAAAAGAACAGGGAGAGAGAAGGGAAAAGAACAGGGAGAGAGAAGGGAAAAGAACAGGGAGAGAGAAGGGAAAAGAACAGGGAGAGAGAAGGGAAAAGAACAGGGAGAGAGAAGGGAAAAGAACAGGGAGAGAGAAGGGAAAAGAACAGGGAGAGAGAAGGGAAAAGAACAGGGAGAGAGAAGGGAAAAGAACAGGGAGAGAGAAGGGAAAAGAACAGGGAGAGAGAAGGGAAAAGAACAGGGAGAGAGAAGGGAAAAGAACAGGGAGAGAGAAGGGAAAAGAACAGGGAGAGAGAAGGGAAAAGAACAGGGAGAGAGAAGGGAAAAGAACAGGGAGAGAGAAGGGAAAAGAACAGGGAGAGAGAAGGGAAAAGAACAGGGAGAGAGAAGGGAAAAGAACAGGGAGAGAGAAGGGAAAAGAACAGGGAGAGAGAAGGGAAAAGAACAGGGAGAGAGAAGGGAAAAGAACAGGGAGAGAGAAGGGAAAAGAACAGGGAGAGAGAAGGGAAAAGAACAGGGAGAGAGAAGGGAAAAGAACAGGGAGAGAGAAGGGAAAAGAACAGGGAGAGAGAAGGGAAAAGAACAGGGAGAGAGAAGGGAAAAGAACAGGGAGAGAGAAGGGAAAAGAACAGGGAGAGAGAAGGGAAAAGAACAGGGAGAGAGAAGGGAAAAGAACAGGGAGAGAGAAGGGAAAAGAACAGGGAGAGAGAAGGGAAAAGAACAGGGAGAGAGAAGGGAAAAGAACAGGGAGAGAGAAGGGAAAAGAACAGGGAGAGAGAAGGGAAAAGAACAGGGAGAGAGAGCAAAAAGAACAGGGAGAGAGAGCAAAAAGAACAGGGAGAGAGAGCAAAAAGAACAGGGAGAGAGAGCAAAAAGAACAGGGAGAGAGAGCAAAAAGAACAGGGAGAGAGAGCAAAAAGAACAGGGAGAGAGAGCAAAAAGAACAGGGAGAGAGAGCAAAAAGAACAGGGAGAGAGAGCAAAAAGAACAGGGAGAGAGAGCAAAAAGAACAGGGAGAGAGAGCAAAAAGAACAGGGAGAGAGAGCAAAAAGAACAGGGAGAGAGAGCAAAAAGAACAGGGAGAGAGAGCAAAAAGAACAGGGAGAGAGAGCAAAAAGAACAGGGAGAGAGAGCAAAAAGAACAGGGAGAGAGAGCAAAAAGAACAGGGAGAGAGAGCAAAAAGAACAGGGAGAGAGAGCAAAAAGAACAGGGAGAGAGAGCAAAAAGAACAGGGAGAGAGAGCAAAAAGAACAGGGAGAGAGAGCAAAAAGAACAGGGAGAGAGAGCAAAAAGAACAGGGAGAGAGAGCAAAAAGAACAGGGAGAGAGAGCAAAAAGAACAGGGAGAGAGAGCGAAAAAGAACAGGGAGAGAGAGCGAAAAGAACAGGGAGAGAGAGCGAAAAAGAACAGGGAGAGAGAGCGAAAAGAACAGGGAGAGAGAGCGAAAAGAACAGGGAGAGAGAGCGAAAAGAACAGGGAGAGAGAGCGAAAAGAACAGGGAGAGAGAGCGAAAAGAACAGGGAGAGAGAGCGAAAAGAACAGGGAGAGAGAGCGAAAAGAACAGGGAGAGAGAGCGAAAAGAACAGGGAGAGAGAGCGAAAAGAACAGGGAGAGAGAGCGAAAAGAACAGGGAGAGAGAGCGAAAAGAACAGGGAGAGAGAGCGAAAAGAACAGGGAGAGAGAGCGAAAAGAACAGGGAGAGAGAGCGAAAAGAACAGGGAGAGAGAGCGAAAAGAACAGGGAGAGAGAGCGAAAAGAACAGGGAGAGAGAGCGAAAAGAACAGGGAGAGAGAGCGAAAACAACAGGGAGAGAGAGCGAAAACAACAGGGAGAGAGAGCGAAAACAACAGGGAGAGAGAGCGAAAACAACAGGGAGAGAGAGCGAAAACAACAGGGAGAGAGAGCGAAAACAACAGGGAGAGAGAGCGAAAACAACAGGGAGAGAGAGCGAAAACAACAGGGAGAGAGAGCGAAAACAACAGGGAGAGAGAGCGAAAACAACAGGGAGAGAGAGCGAAAACAACAGGGAGAGAGAGCGAAAACAACAGGGAGAGAGAGCGAAAACAACAGGGAGAGAGAGCGAAAACAACAGGGAGAGAGAGCGAAAACAACAGGGAGAGAGAGCGAAAACAACAGGGAGAGAGAGCGAAAACAACAGGGAGAGAGAGCGAAAACAACAGGGAGAGAGAGCGAAAACAACAGGGAGAGAGAGCGAAAACAACAGGGAGAGAGAGCGAAAACAACAGGGAGAGAGAGCGAAAACAACAGGGAGAGAGAGCGAAAACAACAGGGAGAGAGAGCGAAAACAACAGGGAGAGAGAGCGAAAACAACAGGGAGAGAGAGCGAAAACAACAGGGAGAGAGAGCGAAAACAACAGGGAGAGAGAGCGAAAAGAACAGGGAGAGAGAGCGAAAACAACAGGGAGAGAGAGCGAAAAGAACAGGGAGAGAGAGCGAAAAGAACAGGGAGAGAGAGCGAAAAGAACAGGGAGAGAGAGCGAAAAGAACAGGGAGAGAGAGCGAAAAGAACAGGGAGAGAGAGCGAAAAGAACAGGGAGAGAGAGCGAAAAGAACAGGGAGAGAGAGCGAAAAGAACAGGGAGAGAGAGCGAAAAGAACAGGGAGAGAGAGCGAAAAGAACAGGGAGAGAGAGCGAAAAGAACAGGGAGAGAGAGCGAAAAGAACAGGGAGAGAGAGCGAAAAGAACAGGGAGAGAGAGCGAAAAGAACAGGGAGAGAGAGCGAAAAGAACAGGGAGAGAGAGCGAAAAGAACAGGGAGAGAGAGCAAAAAGAACAGGGAGAGAGAGCAAAAAGAACAGGGAGAGAGAGCGAAAAGAACAGGGAGAGAGAGCGAAAAGAACAGGGAGAGAGAGCGAAAAGAACAGGGAGAGAGAGCGAAAAGAACAGGGAGAGAGAGCGAAAAGAACAGGGAGAGAGAGCGAAAAGAACAGGGAGAGAGAAGCGAAAAGAACAGGGAGAGAGAAGCGAAAAGAACAGGGAGAGTGAAGCGAAAAGAACAGGGAGAGAGAAGCGAAAAGAACAGGGAGAGAGAGCGAAAAGAACAGGGAGAGAGAGCGAAAAGAACAGGGAGAGAGATCGAAAAGAACAGGGAGAGAGAGCGAAAAGAACAGGGAGAGAGAGCGAAAAGAACAGGGAGAGAGAGCGAAAAGAACAGGGAGAGAGAGCGAAAAGAACAGGGAGAGAGAGCGAAAAGAACAGGGAGAGAGAGCGAAAAGAACAGGGAGAGAGAGCGAAAAGAACAGGGAGAGAGAGCGAAAAGAACAGGGAGAGAGAGCGATAAAAGAAGAGGGAGAGAAATTTCTACTATCCTTTGTGTGGAACAAAATGCTTCCCAATTTCACTCCGAAATGGCCTGGCTCCAATTTTGTATCAACTTGTTCCTGATTCCCACACCAGAGGAAATAGTTTCTTTGTACGAACCCTATCAAATTATTTTAATATTTCAAAAACCTTGATCAGATCACCCCTGTATCTCCTATTCTCACAGTAATAAACAAGCCTAAACTAGGCTTTTACATAATTTAACCCATTAAGCCCCAGTATTAATTAACAAGCTATGCTAACTTAGACAACACAATTCAGGCATCTCTCCTCATGAAGGAAGTTGACTAAAGGTGCATTCTGGCAAGATTGAAAGGAGACTTTGTTATACGAAGTTAGAAATCAATAAAGTCTACTAACAATGTCAGTTGGTACACCACAGAAAGATTCTATATTTCTAGCTGAAAGTTATCTAAGAATATACCATCATTGTCCAAAAATGAGTTTCCATAAAATGCCTCTACAAATTAGCTGTTCTCATACCCTTTTGTCAAAGCTTGCTGACTTCATAAATCTCCACCCAAGAAAATCTTGGGAGTGGTTCCACTATGTGCCATTAAAATAAGGTATTGGAGAGGCAGCCCACTATTGAGAACCAACATTTCTGCACATACTTTATGTTACAGACAAGGGGCAGTGCTCCCAACTGATACACACCTGGCCTAATTTTACACCGTGGATAACTGCCAAAGGCTACACAAATCTATTTTCATGTATTTTGTTCAATGGGAACAATCATGTTTGTATTGGACTTTATACGCCACTTTACAATTGTTCTGCAGCTGCATGACACCCCTCAATCAGAAATTATCAATATTTAATCAGGTGCTAATAGAAATAACATAGCCTCTGCTACTGCACAAAGGTAAGCACCATGGATAACATCCAACCTTCATACAATGAAGAGAAGCAACTCCATAACACTGTTCCACCCACTGGTGTTTATGTCAGTGTTCATCAGCTATAAAAATGTAGTACCTCATCAAGACCTACAAGGTTTTTCAACTGTAGAACTGCTAATTGATTTGAAATGGAGTGAAGCATTAATTAATTTCCCTTCCTTTATAACAAATAATGATGGCAACCCAGTTTACATTTATCCAGAATCAGAGGAATATTATTGTTGCTTGCAATTAATCAGCTGCAGCAAAACAGATCTGAACTGTGACACTCTATTCCCAAGCTCCCCAAGTCAAGTAGGCTGCTGCAGGGAAGTGCCCAGCAAAAAGCCAGACACTTCCCATTGACAAAGAAAAGAAAAATCAGAGGAAGAATAATCCCTGAGCCACACTCACATGCTTCCTACTGGTTGATTTAAAAAGGGAGGCAATGTGGGAGCAGATCATAACAAAGGCTTTAAAAAAAAGTGTGCATTATATTCACTAAACTAGAACTATATCTAAAAGAAAATGTAACCACTTTATTGAGATTATGACCATATATTTAACCAAAATCATATTCTTGCATTAATACCCACCTTGATTGCAACCCCTTGGCACTTAGTGTGGCTTATATCAATTCAGAAATTAATTGGTTATTTTGGTTTCACGGGTTGTACATTAATTATGTTAAACCAAATACACCTACCTCATTAGTTCAATGATCTCCACTTTTCCAACCACTTGGAACAGATATTCTTGAATCATGCCCATGGGAGAGGAGGAAAAGGGAGATGTCAAACATCTCCCTCTTGACTAGTGTTGAGGGTCTTCCTTTTGACTAGTATCAAGGGTAAGCGGTGGATGCTGACCATCCCCAAATACATGTTGAGCTATTCAATCCCAAAAAAAAATGTAAAGCAAATTTTAGTTTGTATTCTTTATTAAAGAGAAATTTAAATACACAATATGACTTTATAGCATACTTACAGTGACCTTCATTTGACTGTTCTTCATTCTTTGAGTGGCTGTACGAGTCATTGGTTCAACTCTCCATTTCAAGATTGAAATGTGTCATCTGCCCAGCATTTGGTCAGGAGCAACCTTGGTTCAATTTAGCCAGGCTCCTCCACATCTTTAACCTTCCTTGACTGACACCATAGTGTCACTCAGTACTTCTGATACTGAATAGTATATCTAACATTTTTTGCACTACTGATTCATCAGGATCTCCATCATTCCTATGAGGAGAAAGAAAGGCACTGGTCTCCCATTACACTGTCAATTCAGAAGACTGGGAATTCACTGTGGCAGGTTGTTTTTTCATGAGTGTGGAAGAAAATGTATGAAAGGTAAAGAATCCTGAGATTAGTGTCATTAGCTGAAAACTGTTGAACAAATATTATTTAAGTAGCTTAAAAATGATTCAAACTGGTCAACACCAGATGTTCAAATGTCTTGTCAATGATTAAAGACTGTCTACAATATGGCACAGATACAACCAGTGTCAAATTCTACCTGCTGGTTTATCATCTAACTTTCAAGAGTGCGTTTCAGAACACACTCCCTGACCCAAACACCCAACCAATGAAGGGAATACTGCTCATACCACACAGCCCATTTTCACTTTTAAAATTTAAATTCTATTGTTTAAATCCTCTTCATAGAAGAATCATTTAAAAATATTGATACAATGTTAATACAGTGGATTAATCATAGCAATAAATCTCCTGTCAGGGGCACAATCTGTACATTTGTAGATGATGGAAGATCTGGGAGTGTCAAGACTGTAGATGATGCTTGACTGTTTCATGTGGATCTTAATGTATCAGGAGACTGGGCTCATGACTGGTAAATGATGTTTAATAAGTGCCATGTTGTATATGGGGGCAGGCAGATTGCTCAACATTCCTAAACCCTTCAGGGAAATCATTAAAAAAGGTAGAAGGAGAATGAAATCTGGACGTTCAAGTACATACGCAATGCTCTGAATGGATAGGGATAGCTACAGTCAATAGAGTGTTGGGGTGCATTCATAGGACAACTGATGATACTATGTCCACTTTTGGTCTGTTCACATGGTGGTGGGTGATATTGAGGCTTTGGAAAGGGTGCAGAGGAGAGCCACTAGATTATTACCCAGTATAAAGCATCTTAGTTATCAAGATAGACTAAAAGAGCTCGAATTCTACACTTTACAGAAGCACAGACTTAAGGATGATCTGTTTGAGATATACAAGATGAAGGGAATAGATTCAATTCCAGTTGACAGAGGAGATGGTTTGTTTCCCCAGAGAATAGCGGACCTCTGGAACTCTTGTCATTTCATTTGGTCGATGCCATTTTGCTGAATTCCTACAAATGAGAGCTGGGCCTGTTCCTGATTAGACAGCTCATCACTTTTTACAAAAGGCAAGTATGTCAGGGCCGGAGTGATTTCCTGGAAAAATGTTGATCACCTCCCCCCCGCCCCGGCCCAACCACCCCCAGCAAATTGTATTTTATGATTCATCTACAACAGATTCAAAAATGACAAAGCAAACTCCAGCAACGGAGAGCTTTGGGAAACATAGGTCAAAAGTCATCTGTTCCTCCCAAGCATCTACCTCAAATTCTGATGATCCTCCTCCCCTTTCAAGTACTATGCCCTAAAAATTGGCAAAGGAAATTACATCTGGTGTAGGTTTTACATTCTGTCAAGTGGCTCAGTAGATTAATGCACCATTTGGTGTGGTCTTAGCCATACAGAAAGTTTCCCAGGTTAGATAGTTGGTGCTTAGTTGGCTGTCAACTAAGGCAGTGGCAAGGCACTACAAAAAGATTTCAGAGTCTTCAACTTAGGGTTTTTGGAGGGGGAGGGGGAGTGGGGTGCGATGGGAGGGAGAAAAGTAAAAAAATTGGCAAGTGACCTGCCTCTACTCTCTATGCAATGATCTCTGTTGCATGTGTGTAGATGTTATACAAGAACATGAACATCATCAAGCTCAGTTGTAAGGGCCACATGGTCAATAAACCCTTCAATATTTACTGACTGGGTCTCTAATTGAGGAATGACTGTACAGCAAGCTATTACAACATGCAGAATGGCAGTCCAGCATGAGTTGCTTATTTCTGGAAGAGGAGGGATAATAAAGCCAGGGAATCAAGAGGGATGCAGAACAAGATTCAGCACTAAGCGCATCAAAATCTAGCATTGCAGATAGCTCAATGAGCACTCATCAGGGCCTTTACCTGAAATTCTCCAAGACAGTAAGGGTGATCAAGACCACATAACTAGATACTTTCAAAACGTCGAGAAATTCTCAACTCACCCTGTGAAAAATGATAAAGCAAAAACTTAAAAAAAAAACTGAGCTTGCTTACGGCTTTGTAGCATACAGTACAATCTCAAAGCTCATCTCCATTGACACTCTTGGTTAGTTTCTGCTCCAGTCAGAGGTAGAAGTGCACGTGTGAATGGTGGTGAAAGTCCCGCTTAACCACAGTTTAACAGCTGAGCAACCTACCAAGATTCACTGTCCAAATTAGCACAATATTGGAGTAATATGCTCTTGCCCACCTTGTTTCAGAGGTTGCATAGGAGGCTAACAATTACCACAGTTACCATTATGTACAATTACCATTATGTTAGAATTAGATGTTCATGAGATGGGATTCCCTGCCACCATTAAAGAATAAATGTTGAGACAGTGTTATGGACATAGCTCAGAACATATAGCCTGACCCTAATAACCAACATCCAACTAGCAGAAGGTTATTATTCTTGCACAGCCCCACATCATTTTTAAGATTCCAATTTCTAAACTGCAAGATTATCTCAAAATATGAACATTATTTGATCCAAATTTACAAGAAAATACTTTTGTTTCGTTTCCCACCTCTAAAATAGTAACAATACAATACTGAAACATGACAGGAAGAGTCACAATGACGCCTGGCTTCAAAATGACACATTTATCTCTGTGGAGACAAAGGTGGATTTTGTTTCCATTATGTACGTTAGAAAATACGGTCTGCTGAAAATCCAGTACATTTTTTGTGTGTTTAAAGACCCAATCACTTGCAAGGTAAAATAGCAGTGATGTGGTAAATTTATTTTTCAGTTATCAGATCATCTGAATGAAGGGTAGGCACATACTTTAGAACAAGGCATAGTTGCTGGAACCGAAAAATGCACGTTTGTGTCTTAGCGAATGCCGTTGGCCTTACAACACTTAACAAGCACAGCTAGTTACGCCCCAACTCAACCAGCCCCCCAAATCCAAAAGCCATGTTGAATTGTTCGACCGCCCCCCCACCCCTCCCACATTCAATTAAATAGACCAGGGTCGACCTGCAAGGATTCCGATCCATTTAACTAACGTTCGTAGTTTACATTCTTTGACATATCTATTTATTTTTGCCAGGCGCCCTAAATCATCATAGCCGATCAAACCCTTTTTTTTTGCCCTGTTCCGCGACTGAGAGCCGCTTCTTCATATCAACTATAGCTCGAACCCGACCGGGGTACCCACCTGGCAACAGCCACCCAGTCACAATGGCGTTTCCCTCGATCGGAACTTCCTCACTTGCGTGCAAGCTCCAACTGGATGACAGGAGAGGCGGGTACACACTCCTCACCAGCACACTCCAGGAGAGGAGGCCACATGCACACACTTTAGATATTGTGATCTAAAGGGACAACACAATCGGCTGATGCTACCAACGAAGCGGCACAAAGAAGCATTTCCTACGCACTTCCTACCCGCATAAAAGTATCTAAAGTCCATCCGCTATCAGAGCTCTCCTCGGGTTACTCTCAGTGAGGCGGAGAGTGTGTCATTTCCTCGTACTAGGGCTGTACTGAGCAAGCGTGAGGGCAAAGTATTCAAGCAGCGCACACTTTTAATATGCTAATTCACCTCGGAGCGCAACATGACCCATGTAGATAACTTAAATACCATTGCACTATCTGACTGTCTGTGATTCCATTTTGAAATGTCTGTAATGCTGGTAGATTGTATCGCAGCACCTCATGATCTATGTGGAAAACTTGAATAGGATTGGACTTTTTGTGATGGCCATTTTAAAATGTTTTGTAATGTTCTTTTAGACACTTTATGAATAAAGAATATTTTTCCAAAAAAATATTCATCCCTGATGCATGGCACACTGGGACTCAAATTCCAACAAACTGGGAGACTCATTAAAAAATTAAGGAAATATGAAGTGCAAAAATGAAATATAAAACAACTAGCAGGGGTACTAAAACTAGCAGCAAAAGTTTTTATAAATATCAGGAAGAGAAAAGTAATGGGGAATGTGGGCCCATTAAAAACAGGAGGAGGCAAGATGAGAATGGAGAATAAGGAAATGGCAAATGTGCTAAGTAAGTAATAAAAACAGAAAATGCTGGATACTCAGCAGGTCATAGTGTCATTTACAGCGCAGAGGGAAGCCATTTGGCCCATTGAGTCCATGCCAGTTTTCCTCAGAGCGATCCAGTCAGTCGCACTCTGCTGCTCAATCCCGGCAGTCCTGTAGACAGGTCAGACAGCATCTGTGGAGGGAAAAACAGAGCTAAAGGGTGGAATCTTCTGCTCCCGCTGGTGGCAAGCTTGGAGGCAGGAAAGGCATGTAAGTAGGTGGGATGGTGGTGTACTGGAATCACACCACCTTCAAGTTCTGGGTGGGTAAGCCCATGGTCAACATTCCTGCCCTACTGCAGGCTGACCTGTCGCATTAGACGTACACAGCAGCTAAGACCTGCATCAGCATTGAGACAGGGGGCCCACTGAAAGCAATCCCCTTGCCCTTGCTGCCCCTCTCCCCATGAGCCCCACCTTCACCCAAAACTTATCTATGTCCTGGGTTGATTCACAATCTTAGGACTCCAGTGCCTGTCCTTCCAGCAACAACCAACACCTCCTCTGATTGACCAGCAGCTCTCGGTAGTTCACTGCCCTTTGGGCCTTGAGTTCAGGGAAGGGCCCACTGGTGACCTCGCCCCTGTCTGATTGGCTTCTGGTTTGGTGGGCTTTCCTGAAGAGAGGCAGCGCAGGTCGCTCATCGGATCTCCAGCCAGCAGGCAAGACCCCTGAAGCCTCAACAAGGTTTCGTCCAAATTTTCAGGTCGATAAACTTCTGATGAAAGTGGAAAAAATATCAGCAGTACAAGGGAATTTAGTGGATTTACAATAATTACAAAAGAAAAAATGATGGGACTTAAGCTGAACATATATTGAGATCTCATGGTTTCCACCACTTGTAATAAAAGAAGTAGATGAGAAAATTGAAGGCATATTCTCTCAAGATTCAGGAGCTGTGTCTTTGGATTGTAAAATTGTAAATGTTATTCATTATTTAAGGAGGAAGGAAGATGTGGAAATGATCAGGGACAGCATGACTGGGCACTTGAACAGGAAAGAGCTGATAAAAGAGACCATAGGTTTTTGAAGGGCAGGCCATGGTCTGACTAACCCACTCCAATATATTCAGGAGGTCATTGACAGGGTGGATAGGATAATGTCTATAAATGTTGCCTAAGAGGACTTCCAGGAGGCAATTGATAAGGTTCTGCACAAGAAAATATTAGCAAAACTGAAAACAAATGTAATTGGAGACATAAATTGTGACATGAATTGGTAATTGGTTGGGAAGTAAGAAACAGAAAGCCGGTATATAGGGTTTGTGCTCTGTTTGGTGGGATGTGGCCAGTTGGGTTTCCTAGGTCTCAGTTTTTCAACACATATAGAAATGACTTAGATGAAGCAATGGAGAGGTATATATCCATGTTTATAGATGATGCTAAGTTAGGAGGCATAATAAATTGAGTAGATGGGAACAGGAAGTTACAAAGGGGCATCAACAGATTAAGTGAGTTGACAAAACTTTGGTAGTGAGTACAATGGGAGATGGGAAAGTGTCAAGCATCTTGGGATCAGGTAACTTTGGATCAGAGAAAGATAAATTGTAATATTCTCATCAAGGTGAGAGAATAGGGACTATGGAGGATTTAGATGTCCTTATATACAAGTCGCTAACAGGTACACAAATAATCAAAAGGCTAATGAAGTGCTGGCCTTTATCTCAAGGGGGTTGGAACACAAAGTGGATGCTTCAGTTGTAAAGAACCTTAGTCACACCTTATCTGAAGTAATCCATTCAGTACTGGGCACTGCACCTCAGGAAAGATATATTGGCCTCAGAGAGTGTGCAGGACAGAATCGCTGGAGTGATACCAGATCTTCAAGGGTTAAATTATGAGGACAGGTTGCATAAACTTGGTTTATATTCCTCTTAGGTTTGAAGTTTGAGAGATGATCTAATTGAGTCGTTTACAACGATGAAAGAATTTGATAGCAAAACTATTTGCTCTGATGTGGAAATCCAGAACTGGAGAGCACAATCTTAACATTGGAGCTAGGCCATTCAGCAGTGGCTCATTTCCCATGCTTCCCTCCCCTTCTGCTATTCTGCTGTAGCCATTTACACCTCCTCTGGACCTATCTTTTGTTTCTTTGCTTCTGCCTTGCACCATCATCATTTTGCCATTTAATCACTCCCGCCCTTCACCCTATCTCAGAACCTCCTTTATTCATTCCCATGTTCCCCCACTCCTTTTTGCTGGTATGGCACTTGCTGAAAGCTATTAATTTCTGACATCTTCCAGCTCTGATGAAAGACCATCAACGTGAAACATTGATTCTGTTTCTCTCTCCACAGATCTTGTCTGACCCGCTGAGTGTTTCCAGCATATTCTGTTTTCATTCAGCTGTGAAATCAGGCTCAAAAATGGTGCCTTTGCCCTGAAGCCCTTGGGAGAACTTTTTATGTCTTTTAAAGACGACTAACTTTTATACAACTGCATTCCTCCTGAAGACACTGGTTCTGAATTCTGTGGGTCACTCGCCTTATTTCCAGTGGATAGAGCTAAACACCAGTGTTCATGCAGCGTCCCTGGAGTTTCTGGCAAGAGGCTGGGAGAAGCTCTGTGGAATTTCAGATCAACTGTGTTTTGCCATTATTTTTATTTGGTTACATATAAAGAATCTTCGAACATTATTGATTTATATACAAGTAAGACAAGGTGTCACTGAATAGAGTGTGGAAAGTGAACTTAAAAATAGGAAAGCCTTTCAGCTGGAAAAGAGACACGTTAACAAATTTCCTGGCAATCACTCATTGGAAAACTCAGGCCTTGAGCAAAGTTGTGATGTTTAGCTGCTAACCTGGCCTTTGTATAAGCAAATCTATAATCTGCTAAAATCAATCAAATGGCAGTAGTAATTTCTCGTAAATTTAAGGTTCCAGGCCAATGGCTGGCTTCCTTTTCTCTTTTTTAGGATTGTTTAGTATCCATAACAAAGTATAACACCTGGTTTTAACATCCTGGAGTGCAACAAAAATGCTAGGCTTAAGAATTTTTATTAATAATATATAAAACAGAGCTCCTGTAGCTATAGTCATGGTGAGTCAGAGGTTACACTAATCCAAGGGAATTGGATACTGAGATGTAAAAGTGAAGCAGGGGTGCACATTTCCACTGAAAGAATTTCTCAGGGACATGAAGTAAATGTTTGTAATTGGTTCCTCAAAAATAATAAGGTTTAAAATTCCAATATATTTCAAGGTAGGGAGCAAAATTTTGGGCAAAGGTCATAAACACTAGAGTTACACCCTTTCTAAATTACCTGCTGCTTTCTGGTATAACTGTCTGCATGCAGAAGATGCAAATACCCAAAGTGGAGTGTTTATGCAAATAGCATGATAATACAAGCAAAAACCGGTGCCCCAGATACCACTCCTTACACCAGAATCGTACCTGGCTTAAGTTAAGCCTGTAGACAAGAGGGATAAGTTACTTGCATGTCTTGTCAAACCAGTAAGAGACTGAGCTCTTGGGCCTTGGATGTCTGCCAACTTTTGTCTGAAAACCCCAACTGTACTGGCTGGAAAAAGGTTTTCTCAGCTGTGTGGCTAAGAAAGGATTCTGCTAGCTACCTTTCAGCAGTTTTCAGCAATCTTCCCATCCTTCTGATTCACTGTGGGCATCCACATAAACGCACTTATAATGAAGGTACAACAGCAATGGGAGGAAGAGGAAATATAGGCCCATTGAATTCGGCTACACCAAAGGAAAAGAAGATTTGCTAGGAGTTATCCTTTCCCAAGAGATGAGAGATCACAACAACAATATATATTTATACAGTGCCTTTAATGTAATAAAATATCCCAAGGTGCTTCACAGAAGCATTATAAAACAAAGTATGACACTGAGCCACATAAGGAGATATTAGGTCAAATGACCAAAACCCTTGTCAAAGAGATAAGTTTAAGAGGTGTATTAAAGAATGAAAGTGAGATAGCGAGGCAGAGAGGTGTAGGGAGGAGCCTAGACAACTGAAGGCACAGCCACCAATGGTGGAGCGATTAAAATTTGGGATGCACAAGAGGCCAGAACTTGAGGAGCACAGATACCTCGGAGGGTTATGGGGCTGGATGAGATTTCCGAGATAGTGAGGGGCAAGGCCCTTGTTTGAAAACAAGGACGAGAATTTTAAGAACGGGACATTGCTTGACCAGGAACCAATGTAGGTCAGTGAGCAAAAGGGTGATAGGGAACGGGACTTGGTATGAGTTAAGGCAGCAGAATTTTAGATAACCTCAAGTGTACAGAGGGATAGAATGTGAGAGACCAGCCAGGAGTGTTTTGGAGACGTCAAGTCTAGAGGAAACAAAGGCATGAATGAATGTTTCAACAGCAGATGAACTGAGACAGGACAAAGTCAGGCAATGTTACAGAGGTGGAAATAGGGCGTCTTAGTGATGGCATGAAGGTGAAGTCAGAAGCTCATCTTGGAGTTGAATTTGACACCAAGGTTGCAAACAGACTGATTTAATCTCAGACTGTTACCAGGAAGAGGATTGGAAACGATAGTCAAGGAAGGATGTTTGGATCAGGGATAAAAACAATGGCTTCAGTCTTCCCAATATTTAATTGGAGAAAATTTCTGCTCATCCAGTACTGGATGTCGGATAAGCATTCTGATAAGTTAGCAACAGTGGAGGAGTCGGAGAATGGAGGAGTAACTTGTTTTCCCATGTTATAGGTGCTGTATAAATGCAAGTTTCTGTTGATGTTTTAGGTTTGCTTCAGAAGGCAATGGTTCAGTGAGGCAACATAGAAGGAATTCTGGGGTGGAAATTTGTTTCAGTCCTTCCTCAGACCTGAAAATGTGGTATGGTGGAAACATGCATTGAAGTCAAAAGCCCAAGACTCATTCAAAATTCAATCTTGGGCCTAATCACATTGCTGGTGAGCTGTGGATGTTAATTAGATGCTCAGAGACAGATCACTGGTTCCCTGGCAATAGTCCTCATGTAAGTTCTGGGATGGGTGGGGAGCCAATCAGGAGGGAGGGGAAAATTGGGGGATGGCCACATAAGGGCTGGCAAGCTTTCTGGGAACTACTGTGGAGCCAGCAGAAGGACCTCTGCTCCTCCTGGCTCCAGTTATCTTCTTAAAACCTACCTTTTTGGTGGCAGCCTCCAGTAGCAACTTTAAGAACCACCTAAGAAACTCACCTCCTGACTCCCCAAAGCCTGTCCACCATACAAGACACAAGTCAGGAGTGTGATGGAATACTCTCCACTTGCCTGGATGAGTGCAGCTCCCACAACACTCAAGAAGCTCGACACCATCCAAGACAATCCACCTCCTTCAATATCCACTCCCTCCACCACTGACGCACAGTGGTAGCGGTGTGTATCATCTACAAGATGCACTGCAGCAACTCAGCAAGGCTCCTTCGACAGCACTTTCCAAACCCATGACCTCTACCACCTAGAAGGGCAAGGGCAGCAGATGCATGGGCACACCACCAGCTGCAAGTTCCCCTCCATTCCACACACTATCCTAACACCGGTTCAAGAAGGCGGCTCACCAGCACCTTCTCAAGGGCAATTTGGGATGGGCAATAAAAGTCCTGGCCTAGCCAGTGAAGCCTACATCCCCATGAAAAGACAATAAAAAACGTTGGTTATTCTTCATGTAGACATGGTTATCCTGAACATAGCTGCATCACTCAGGGCAGCCCAGTATTGGGAAGAGGGCTTCAAAAAGGGGTTAAATCTCTGAAATGCATACTGCAAAGGCCTAACTCTTATTTCAGTCACTGGCCCTGGTCGTCTACATTGGAACGTTTACCGATTTAGCAGGCAACACAATTCCAGCATAGGTGTGGTGTAAAAAATTTCTAGGCTTCTGTCTCCTGGTCAAATTGATTTCCAAGCATCCTTTTAAATACAAAATACAAAGACAACACTTAGTTCAAAACACTGAACCACGTAGTAAACAGTGGTTTTACTGTTCTCCTATATACTTAGAATAAGTGCTTGTTACCCTCACGCCTACCTCCGTTGGTATCTATGCTATTCTCAAACCTATCCCAATGCCATGCAGCGGTTACCCCAGGAGTAAGATTGTCAGTTCAATGGCCATTTATGGACAGTTTTGAACTGTTGGAATGATAACCAACGATAACTGGATTGAGACTGGTCAGTCTCATTACAAATAGAATCCTGACACCCTTCAGAAAAAATGAACTTTTTTTTTATTCACTCTTGGGATGTGAGTGTCGCTGGCTGGGCCAGCATTTATTGCCCATCCCTAATTGCCCTTGAGAAGGTGGTGCTGAGCTGCCTTCTTGAACTGATGCAGTCCATGTGGTGTAGAAACACCGACTGTGCTGTTAGGGAGGGAGTTCCAGGATTTTGACACAGCGACAGTGAAGGAACGGCGATATATTTCCAAGTCAGGATAGTGTGTGGCTTGGAGGGGAACTTCTAGTTGGTGGTAGTCCCATGTGCCTGCTGCCCTTGTCCTTCTAGATGGTAGCGGTCGTAGGCTTGGAAGATGCTGTCTAAGGACCCTTGGTGAGTTCCTGCTGTGCATCTTGTAGATAGTACCCATTGCTACCACTGTGCGTCGGTGGTGGAGGGAGTGAATGTTTATGGATGGGGTTCCAATCAAGTGGGCTGCTTTGTTCTGGATGTTCTGGTGTTGCTGGGACTGCACTCATCCAGGCAAGTGGGGAGTATTCCATCACACTCCTGACTTATTGCAGATGGTGGACAAGCTTTGGGGAGTCAGGAGATGAGTTACTCACTGCAGGATTCCTAGCCTCTGACCTGCTCTTGTAGCCACTGTATTTATATGGCTAGTCTAGTTCAGGTTCTAGTCATTGGCGACTCCCAGGATGTTGATAGTGGGCGATTCACCGATGGTAATGCCAGTGAATGTCGAGGAGTGATGGTTAGATTCCCTCTTGCTGGAAATGATCATTTCCTGGCACTTGTGTGGCGCGAATGTTATTTGCCACTTCTCATGCCCAAGCCTGGATATTGTCCAGGTCTTGCTGCATTTGGACATGGACTGCTTAAGTATCTGAGGAGTCGCAAATGGTGCTGAACATGGTGCATCATCAGCGAACATCCCCACTTCTGTCTGACATTATGATGGAAGGAAGGTCATTGATGAAGCAGCTGAAGATGGTCAGGCCTAGGACACTATCCTGAGGAACTCCTGCAGCGATGTCCTGGAGCTGAGATGACTGATCCCCAACAACCACAACCATCTTCCTTTGTACTAGGTATAACTGCAACCAGCGGAGAGTTTTGCTCCTGCTTCCCATTGACACCAATTTTGCTAGGGCTCCTGGATGCCACACTCATTAAATGCTGCCTTGATGTCAAGGTCAGTCACTCTCACCTCACATCGGGAGTTCAGCTCTTTTGTCCATGTTTGAACCAAGGCTGTAATGAGGTCAGGAGCTGAGTGGCCCTGATGGAACCCAAACTGGATGTCAATGAGCAGGTTATTGCTAAGCAAGTGCCACTTGATAGCATTGTTGATGACCCCCTTCCATCACTTTACTGATGATCGAGAGTATACTGACGGGGGTGTAATTGGCCGGGTTGGATTTGTCCTGCTTTTTGTGGATGGGACATACCTGGGCAATTTTCCACATAGCCAGGTAGATGCCAGTGTTGTTCTGTACCAAGTTTGGCTAGGAGCGCGGCAAAATCTGGAGCAGAACTCTTCAGTGCTGTTGCCTGAATGTTGTCAGGGCCCATAGCCTTTGCAGTTTCCAGTGCCTTCAGCTGTTTCTTGATATCACGTGGAGTGAATCAAATTGGCTGAAGACTGGCATCTGTGATTCTGGGGACCTTCGGAGGAGGGCGAGATTGATCATCCACTTGGCACTTCTGGCCGAAGATTGTTGCAAATGCTTCAGCCTTATCTTTTGCTGGACTCCTCCATCATTGAGGATGGGGATATTTGTGGAGCCACGTCCTCCAGTGAGTTGTTTAATTGTCCATCACCATTCACGACTGGATGTGACAGTACTGCAGAGCTTAGATCTGATCTGTCAGTTGTTGGATTGCTTACCTCTGTCCATCACTTGCTGCTTATGCGGTTTGGAATGCAAGTAGTCCTGAGTTGTAGCTTCACTGGGCTGACACCTCATTTTAAGGTATGACTGGTGCTGCTCTTGGCATGCCCTCCTGCACTCTTCATTGAGCCAGGGTTGATCTCCTGGCTTGGTGGTAATGGTAGAGTGGGGGATATGCCTGCCCTTGACATCAAGGCGGCATTTGACTGAGTGTAACATCAAGGAGTCCTAGCAAAACTGGAGTCAACGGGAAGCAGGGGAAAAACTCTCCACTGGTTGGGGTCATACCTAGCACAAAGGAAGATGTTTGCAGTTGCTGGAGGTCAATCATCTAAGTTCCAGGACATCACTGCAGGAGTTCCTCAGGGTAGTGTCCTAGGCCCAACCATCTTCAGCTGCTTCATCAATGACCTTCCTTCCATCATAATGTCAGACAGAAGTGGAGATGTTTGCTGATGATTGCACAATTTTCAGCACCATTCATGACTCCTCAGATACTTAAGCAGTCTATGTCCAAATGCAGCAAGACCTAGACAATATCCAGGCTTGGGCATGACAAGTGGCAAATAACATTCACGCCACACAAGTATCAGGCAATGACCATCTCCAGCAAGAGGGAATATGCTAGGCCATGAGGTTACAGACTGTGGTTGAGTACAATTCTCCTGCTGCAGATGGCCCACCAAGCTACATGGATGCCCAGTCTTGGGTTGGTAGATCTGTTCGAAATCTCCACTTAGCACGATGGAGGGGACTTGGTCTCCACAAGGACTGTGTGGTGGTCACTACCGATGCTGTCATAAATAGATGCATCTGCGGCAGGCAGGTTGGTGAGGATGAGGTCAAGTATGTTTTTCCCCCATGTTGGTTCCCTCACCACCTGCCGCAGACCCAGTCTAGCAACAATGTCCTTTAGGATTTGGCCAGCTCGGTCACTAGTGGTACTATTGAGCCACACTTGGTGATGAACATTGAAGTCCCCCACCCAGAGTACATTCTGCACCCTAGCCACCTTCAGTGCTTCCTCCAAGTGGCGTTCAAAATGGTCACTCGTAGCCTGAGCTGGGGCAGGACGTGGTAATCAGCAGAAGGTTTCCTTGCCCACATTTGACCTGATGCCATGAGACTTCATGGAGTCCAGGGTCAATGTTGAGGACTCCCAGGGCAACACTCTCCCGGCTGTATACCACTGTGCTGCCACCTTTGCTGGGTCTATCCAGCTGCTGCGACTGGACATACCCAGGGATGGTGATGGTGATCCTGGGACATTATCTGTAAGGTATGAGTCCATGAGGATGACTATGTCAGGCTGTTCCTTCACTTGTCTGTGAGACAGCTCTCCCCATTTTGACACAAGCCTCCAGGAAGACTTTGCAGGGTCAACAGGACTGAGTTTGCCACTGTCCTTTCTGGTGCCTAAGCCGATGCCTACTGATCCTCCTGGTTTCATTCCATATAGACTTCGTAGCATTTTGATACACTGAGTGGCTTGCTAGGTCATTTCAGAGAGCAGTTAAGAGTCAACCATATTGCTGTGGGTCTGGAGTCACATGTAGGCCAGACCAAGTAAGGACAGCAGATTTCCTTCCCTAAAGGGCATTAGTGAACCAGATGGGCTTTTACCACAATTGACAATAGTTTCATGGTCATCTTTAGACTTCTAATTCCAGATTTTTGTTGAATTGTATTGCCATGTTGGTATTTGAACCCAGGTCCCCAGAGCAATACCCTGTGTCTCTGGGTCATTAGTCCAGTGACAATACCACTACGCCACTGCCTCCCCATTATCTGAGCTATATTAAATTCCAGGTCCCAGACTTGAAAGCACATCATCCTAATCACTGCATCAGCCAGTACACCAATACAATTAAATCTTCTCAATTAGAAAAATTCCTAATATTTTGTGTTATCTTCTGGTTTTCTTCTTCCACCCTCTCCCTCCTCTTCTTGCATCAAGAGAAAGTCTCCCTGAAACAATGCTGTCCAATACTTTAGCCACTAGCCACATGTAGCTGATTGGGAGATCAGAATTTGCACAATGCATGCCTGTGAATTTTGACCTTTTTGGGCATTTATTGGTAAAATGATGAGATAAGAGGCAGAACGTGAGTGCTTTTTGATTGTTGCGAGTGCTTTACTTCCTTAGTTAATGAACAGTGGTAGATGTTTATTCATAAATATACACAAGTGGTGTATTGTGTGTATGTCTATAAGGCATTTCTACTAAAGTTAGTGGATGTAGCCAAAACAGTATGGCCATATCCACAGCTGTGGCTAGTCAGTGATTGAAAACTAACTTAAGATAACAGGCTCCCAAGTCATTTTGAGGTCTCTGTTTCATAACTAGCTGCTAGGAAATGTGCAAGAATTGCATGAAAATTACCTCCAATTTTCCATCCCACCCTGTGGGAAAATACTTGGCCTGTTTTCAGTACCTTCCATTGGCATAGATAAGGATCTGATGTGGAGAATGGCCAGCACAAATCCATGCTAAATCACTGAACTCGCAAATATCAAATGCATCTAAAAGTTGCAACCCTATAGTCAAAATTAAGTTAAATTGCATAAAAATTGTATAAGGTTTTTCAGAACAAAAAGCCTTTAGATCAGTACCTTGAAAAATGGAGAAATCAAAATAATTCATACATTGAGTGAAAATTTTTTCTGCTATTTAATATGGATAGAGTCAAAATTACCTTTATATGAATTTAAAACTCTTATAAATGTCATATAATTTAAAAGAAGCATATGAATACTGGCCAGTGTATGGCAGTAAATATGAAATGAGGCAATTAAAAATAGTTATGGTATTCATTTTATAAAAACAGGCCATTCGGCCTAACCAGTCTATGCCCCCATATTATTTACTTCACCTCACTCTTTAAACCTATTCTTCTATTTGTTTCTCCCTCATGAACTTATCTAGCTTCCCCTTAAATACATTACTAATCTTGGATGTGTTCTCATCCTCCTTGGCCTCACCCCTCCCTAGCACTGCAACCTCTTCCAGCCTTACAAACCTGTGTTCCTCTAGCCTCTTGTCCATCCCTGTCACAACCATGTAAAAGACGTTTCCTCAAAGTGATCTGTCAACTAAGAATGTGTGCGTATGCAGGTCCCTTTTAATTTGCAAATGATTCAACTTCAAATTAAACAGTAGCAAAGCTTTACTCTTAAACAGGATAAAGATTAATTTATTACAAAACAATTGATGTAAGTTACTTAAGTAAAAGTGATAACACTATTAACTAAAATGCAAAGGTTAAAATGCAGATGAAGGAAAAATGATACTTAAAGATTAGATTGTAAAGCAGTGTCTGTGAGATATCACTGTGGGCCTGTTGCTTGAATTCCTTCTTTCTGAAGTGAAGGGGTTGAAACTTGAGGCTCTGTTTAGCAGCTGTGATGGCTTTTGCAGCTGAATGTTTGGAGGTATGTCTTTTCAAGTGGACTCAGAAGGTCAGCAGGTTTTTTGGGAGTGAGAAATTTCCTATTCCACACTAATTCTGCAGTTACAGCACTTGCAATTTACCTGGACTATTTGGCAGAACAATACTTGATTTCTTAATACCTTTCTCTTTGTCTTCCCTTGGCCAAGAACCCTCTCTGATGTTGTCTCTCAGAGTTCTTACTGGAGATTCTGAATCCTGCTTCACAAGATGGCTTCTTACAGCCTCCTTTATATAGTTCAAGAAATACAAAAATGGCTGCTATGTTAATTTTCAAGTAGTTATTGTTTCACCAGGCAAAAACATTAATTACGTTGTGGGCCTTTGAAGTCCCTTTCTGTCTTCTCCTCCCTCAGAAGTAAAACAATTTTTCACACCTTTTAGAAAATCAATAGCCATCCCTGGAGGGTTTTTGTATTTTAATGACTCTTCATAGCCAGCTCTAGAGACACAAGTCTGACGAGGTTTGAACATACAAATCAAGGTGCCATGTTGTCTATCCATACTTCCATTTTGAAATAGGTGTTTAAACTCAATGTAAAGTTTGAAAACAGAAATGTACCTTTAAAACAGTTGTCCTTAAAATCTGTAATGTCATAATTACACGTTTGTGATAATCTTGCACTTCCTTTTCCTCTACCAGTGGCAGACAAAGCTTTATAGCTGTATAGGTCCTAAGCTCTGGAGTTCCTTCCTCCCTCCCCTTAACCTCCCTCTTCTTCTTAAAACCCACCTCTGACCATGATTACCTGTCCTCATGTCTCCTTCTTTGGCTTGGTGCCAATTTTTGTCTGGTTACCTGTGGAGAACTAGGACATTTTACTGTGTTAAAGGTGCTTTGGACATTTTGGCATTTTGGGTGTTTTCTCTTTTACCTCTTTTTCTCTTTTTTGCTTTTGCATGGCAGCTGTTCTTCATTCTGCTATTCACACCTCCTCCGGACATATCCTTTGTTTCTTTATTTGTGACAAAACCATTCTTTTGGCCTTGCCTCACCAACCTTCAAAGGAGTTTCTACACCCATAGTTTTACATTATTTAATGCTTTTGTGACTATCCTTAATCTACCTTAAAGATCTCAAAAACTGACTGCAAACTGCCTTATTTTTAATCTTTACTCTAAAGAACACAATATTTATCCTGGATGTTATGATTTTGTTTTGTTTATTTTACTTTATTTGCACTATACATAAGGCATTCTCAGTGAAAGTCTACAGCATGTTTATAATGGATGAAAATAGTGCCTTAGACTTACAAATAGTCTGGGTTAAACTTGTATCTCTATTTGTTTATCACATTGCCCATTCACCTCAGAGGTTTGATTTCATAACCACTCTGAATGGTGAAATGATGGTCTTCTCTGTCTGTTGGTTTAAAATTTGGACTGAATCAGCTCAGGATTTAGAAAGCATGGGTCCAACAAATAAATTGATGTCACCCAGCACAACCTGGCATTCAGTTGGCAATGTCGCTCAAAGAGGCAATAAGCACACCTCGTGTAGGAGGAGAAAAACAAAATCATACCAGTGAGGGAGGGAGGTTTGGAAGGTTTGGAAGGCCAATTATCAGGATAGAGTATGGGGGAACATTACTCAGCCTTTTTTTCTGAAATTGAAACTGCATGAAAAAAAATGTAAAACTTGTTGTACTCCCCAGGTCTGGCATCCTTCAAGTTGATTTTTTCAAAAGCTCTCCAGAAAGTCTAAATTTAAAATTCTGATTATATTTTTTAAATCCTGACTGGGCTCCCACATTCTATCCTCCACAAGGTCATTAAAAACTCTGCTGTACATGTCCTTACTCACACCAAGTCCGTTCACCCATCAGCCCTGTGCTCGCTGGCCCACATTGGCTCCTGGTCAAGCAACACCCCAGTTTTTAAAAATTCTCATTCTTATTATTAAATTAATCCCTCCGTGGCCTCCCCTTCCCTGTCTCTGTAATCTTCTCTGGCCTTACAACCCTTTAAGATATCTGCGCTCATCTAATTTGAGTCTCTTGAGAGTCCTTGACTTTAATCACTCTGCCATTGGTGGTTGTGCCTTCATCTACCTAGGCCTTAAGCTCTGGAATTCCCTCCCGAAATATCTCTGCCTCTCCAACTTCAAGACACCCCTTCAACCTGCCTCTTTGACCAGGTTTATAGCCATCTACCATAATGTAGCCTTATGTGGCTCGATGTCTAATTTTGTTTTATAATGCTCCTGTGAAGCGCCTTGGTACGTTTAATTAAATTAAAGACGCTATATAAATATATGATGTTGTGGATAAAAGACTGATTTAAAGCCCAGTTTTCAAGGATATTTCTACTGAAGTTTTTCATGGAGCTTGGATTTGCCCATCTTGATTAGGAGGAGCCTTTGGGAGGAAATGGAAAATTTTCTATGTTGCTTCAGTGCCCCCTAGTGGGGTAAACAGGAAGTGTTCACAGTAACCTTGCAGATATGGCAAACAGGATACAATGGTTCTGGGTTGCTAAGGTTGGGCAAGAAGTAAACTTGAGAAAAAGGATAAGAGTAATTTGTGGGTCAGAAAAGTGAACCCCAAAACAAGCACCTTTCAGAGTCCCGTGCTGACTCTGATATTCACTCTGTTTTCACAGTGAATAATCTAATATTTGCATTTTATGACCAGTAAGAAATATGTCATCAGTGAGACAAATCAGCCTGCTGAGATCACCAGTTAAAAGATTCAGAAGGAAATTCCACCAAATTGTTGAGGGAAATGAAAAAATAAGGCAGTCCATGCTGCCATGTAAACAAAAGCGTGAGGCAGTGTCAAAATGTAACTTGGATCCCAAAGGAGGAAGCCCGCCAATTAATATATTATTCTGGGTTACTCTTCAAGAAACACTTTGTACCTAATGGGCTGGAGAGACCATTAATCAAATTTCTGAGTCAGGAGGCTTGGCTGAAAACTAGAGTTACAAATTGGCCGCTTTCACAATGCGTTCAATTATTTTAAAAAGTACCAGAAACTAAGCCTCTATCTATTTACCTTAAAAAAATTAAGCAAAAATGGCTGATCTGTTTCCATCAGCTTGCTTGGCCTTTAAGACCCTGTTGAAATATAAACCCACTGAGATCTCTCCATTCTCCCAATTCTGACCTCTTGTACACCCCTGATTTCCTTTGCCACTGCAAATTAGCAATTGTGCCTTCAGCTGCCAAGGTCCTAAGCTTTGGAATTGCTTCCCTAAACCTCTGCATCTCTCTACCTTTCTCTCCCCCTTTAAGACAACTCCTTAAAGCCACTTTGACCAAGCTTGGATCACCTTCCTAATATCTCCTTATGTGGCTCATTGTCAGATTTTGTCCAATAAAGCTCTATTGAAGCACCTTGGGCATTTTGTTACATTAACAATGCTAAATAAGTGTAAGTTATTGCTACTGTTGTACAGAAAAACTGCTCCAAATTGCTGCCAAAATCCTACAGTGTTAAAATTTTTTGCACAAATAGTATATCCAGAAACCCCAACTCAAAAGAAGCAGCAAACTTCCCATCTTTTTCCCAGGGTGATGCAATAGGCCAGGTGGGAACTTGATAAGTGAAGAAGCCTCCATTATTATCTAGCCAGATTCCAGGTGGGCCCAGATGCATTGACTTACAAAGTGCCTGTCAGTTTCTTGAGTTCAACAGTAAAAAACCTGCAAGCTGACTTCTACTGTCAGCATATGTCAGCGAGATTCAATCAACAGTTTCCCTTCTACTCATACTGGCAACAATTTTAAATAAGCAATGCTAGAATTCTGTAATTCTGAAGAATGCTGTAAGTCATATCCTTAGTAGTTCTGAGTTTTCCATTCTATTTTTTCTGCAAATGCTACAGCTGGTAAATTAAATTATCTTCTCTAATGCTTCAGTTGGTAAACGCACTATCCAGGGTAGAAAAGTGGCATACAAAAAAACTTTAGAATATCCTGAAGCACTTTATAACCAATTAAATACTTGCGAAGTGCAGTCACTTGTAATCTAGGAAATGCGTCAACCAATTTGTATGTGGCAAGGCCCAAGGACACGGGAACAGTAGCCGAGTGGTTATGTTATGGGACTAGTAATCGAGGCCTGCAGTAATGATCAAAAGACATGAGTTTAAATCCCCAAGGCAGCTGGGGTATTTGAATTCAGTTAATTAGATAAATCTAAAAGAAAAATAAAAAACGAGTCTCAGAATTGGTGACTATTTAACTACTGGATTGTCATTAAAGCCTATCTGGTTCACTCATGTCCTTTAGGGAAGGAAATCTGACATCCCCAACCAGTCTGGCCTACATGTGATTCCAGATCCACAGCAATGAGGTTAAGTCTTAACTGCCCACTAAAATGGCGTAACAAGCCACTCATTTGAAAAGAAGATGGCTGTACACCATCTTCTCAAGGGTAATCGGGAATCGGCAATAAATGCTGGCTTCGCTGGTGACACCCACATCCACTGAATCAATAAAATAAATAATGAAGCAGATCATTTGTTTTAGTGAGGTTGGCTGAGACAAAGAAGGTCCTAGGTTTGATCCCCAATTGGTTCTGAATTGGCTATCCTTTGGTGGGGAGAAAGCAGGGGATGCAATAATTTGCTTCAGCACAGTTGAAAGCTGACCTGCATAGTGACTGCAGTTAAATTACGTGGAAACCCTTTAATTTAAATTTGATTCTGATCCTTAATGAACCCCTCTCTTTCACAGTTATGTGCACAGGTTCCTAGTACATTTTGCTGGCTGGCCAAATGTTGAAGGGGAGGGGCAGTGGGGAGAAGGGGGATGCTGTTAAATCCCAGGCCTTCAGCATTCAATAAAGCAGGGTGCAGGTAGCACTTTTGCACCCACATCTGAAGTTTCCATGGCAATGTGTTCTGTTCCATATTTTTCCTATCAAAAGGGACAACAATGCTTGTGTCTTCTGCACCCCCCCGCTACCCTCTTCACCCTGGGTCACTTATTTTTTTAAGCTGCAATGAGATCTGACACTAATATTTTTGAAACAGGCACCAATAAATAGATGCAACCAATTCCCATTTTACAGGTGATACATTACTGGATGAGCAGAAATTTCTTTCAGTCAAACAATGGGAAGATTGGAACCATTGGCTTCAATCCCCAATACAAACTCCATTGCCTAGCCACTGACTCCCGAGCAACTGCTTGAGACTGAACCAACTTTGATGTCATATTTGACCCTGAGATGAGCTTCCAACCACACAACCATCACCAAGACCTCCATATTTGCACCTCCATAACCTAACTCTGCTGCTACCTAAGCTTATCTGCTGCTGAAACCCTCATCTACGCCTCTGTTACCTCTAGTCTTGGGTATTCAAATGCACTCCTGCCTGGCCTGCTGTGTTCTACTCTCCGTAAACTTAAGGTTATCCAAACATTTGCTGCCCATGTTCTTACTCTCACCAAGTCCCTTTACCCTCTGACCCCTGTGCTCGCTAACCTACATTAGCTCCCGGTTAAGCAATGCCTCGATTTTAAAATTCTCATCCTTGTCTTCAACACCACCCCCCCCGCCCCCATGACCTTGTCTTCAAAGGCTTCCGGGAATTCTGCACTCCTCAAATGCTGACTTCCGATTTTAATTGTTCCACCATTAGTGGTCAAGCTTTTCATTGTTAATGCTCTAATGCCTAGAATTCCAACCCTAAACCTCTCTGCCTCTCTTTCCTTCATTAAGACATTCCTTAAAACCTACCCCAAATATCTCCTTCGTATTGAACTTTGCTTTACAACACTCCTGTAGAACCATAGAAGGATTATAGTACAGAAGGAGGCCATTTGACCCACTGTGTGTGTGCCGACACTCTGTAAGGGCAACTCAACTAGTCCCATTCCCCTGCTTTTTCCCAAAGCCCTGCAAAAATTTTCTCTTCAGATATGATCCAATTTTCTTTTCAAAGCCACGACTGAAACTTCTTCTGCCACACTCAGGTAGTGCATTCCAGATCCTAACCACTTCCTGCGTAAAAAATTTTTCTTCATGTTGCCATTGCTTCTTCTGCTACTTACCTTAAATCTGTCCCCTCTGGTTCTTGATCCTTCCACCAAAGGGAACAGTGTCTCCTAATCTACTCTGTCCAGACCCTTCATGATTTTGAACACCTCTGTCAAATGTAGTCTCAACCTTCTCTTCTCCAATCGATCTCGTTATAGAAGTTCCTTACCAATGGAAACATTCTCAAGAATTATTTCTGCATCCTGTCAATGCCTTCACATCCTTCTTAAATTGTGGTATCCAATATTCCAGCTGAGGCTGAACCAGTGTTTTATACAGGTTTATCATAACATCCTTGCTTTCGTAATTGATGCCCCCTATTTATAGAGTCCAGGATCCTGTTTTCTTTACTAACCAGGCTCTTGACCTGTCCTGTCATCTGCAATGATTTGTTCTCACTTACCCCCAGATTCCTGTATGTCTGCATCCACTTTAGAATTATACCACTTATTTCATATTGTCTCTCCTCATTCTCCCTACCAAAATGAATCACTTCACACTTCTCTGCATTACATTTCATCTGCCCATTCTGCCAGCATGTCTATGTCCTTTTGAAGTCTATTACTATCCTTCTCAGAGGTCACATAGTTCTGAAAAAAATATTTGGGGGAAAAAAAAACTATTATATCTTCATCAGTCAATGATTTCTATTGGACAACACTCACCTTGAGGGATAGGTCATATAAATGCACATGACCCCCATAATATTGAGTGGCCAATCTTGGCTATTCATCCCCTGGGGGAGATAGGTGATGAAGGGCAGATTGATACTCTATATTCAGAGGAAAAACCATTTCCAGTGCTCTTGCATAATTCCTGGTGACAGGTGTCAGTTTTTTTTATTAGTCGTTCATGAGATGTGAGCATTGCTGGCTAGGTCAGCATTTATTGCCCATTATTATGGGCTTGTTCAGATGGCATTTTAAGAGTCGACCGCATTGTTGTGGATCTGGAGTCACAAGTAGGCCTACCAGGTAAGGGTGGCAGATTTCCGTCCCTAAAGGATATTAGTGAACCAGATGGCTTTTTATGGCAATTGGCAATGGTTTCATGGTCATGGGCAGAATTCTCCCTTCAGCGAGAGGGGGGTGGGGCCCGCTCACCGACACGTAAAATGACACGGGGTGATGTCCAGCAGGCGTCCTGACCTCACGTCATTTAGACTTTCAGTTTGGCGGGTGTGCAGCTGACTCGGCTGTGTGCCCGCTGATCTGTTAACGGCCACTTAGAGCCATTACTGAGGTAGTTAAAACACTTAATGGACCTGCCGGTCCAACCTTATGGTTGGGGGGCAGGCGAAGAGCCCAGGTGGCCTTCAGAAAAAACATGAAACCTCATCCATGGGCGGGATGAGGTTTCATGAGGGTTTTAAAATCTTAACATATTCTTCAAATAAAAGTTATGGGGCAGAATTCTCCCCCCCGTTGGGGGGGGATGTTTAAGAGCGGGCACATGGAGGCGTGCCCCCAATCGAGGGCGCACCGCCATTTTACATGGGTGGGCCAATTAACGCCTGCCCAGCGTGACGTCCACTAGGAAGCGCTATGTGCTCCCTGTGTGGGCAGTGGGCAGGTAATTCCCTAAGCCAGGAGTGCGCTCACAAAAGAGCGACTCATCTCCCTGAGGCTAAGTGCTGCCTTAGGGAGATCGGCTCCACAATAAAAAATATTAAAAATAGAAAAAAATTTTCCCTGACATGTCCCCTCATGTGACACTGTCACATGAGTTGGGACATGTCCATCACTTTCAAAGACACTTTTATTACATTTTTTAAAACCTACATGTAACCTCATCCTGCCCATGGATGAGGTTTCATGCTTTATCTAATGCCCGCCAGTGCTCCCGGCCTGCCCGTCAACCTTACGGTTGGATGGGCAGGTCCACTAATTACTTTAATGAGTTTGTCAATGGCCTCAATTGGCCATTGACAGGTCAGAGGGCACACAACTGATTCTGCTGAGCCCCCGCCAACCTGAAAATTGAAATGGGGCAGGGTAACGTCGGGAATTCCACCCGACGTCATTTTACGCATTGGCGAGTGGGCCCCACACCCCCCCGCCCCCCCCACCGGCTCACCGACCGGGAACTCCTGGCCATGGACGTGTCCCAGCTCAGGACAGTGTCACATGAGGGGACATGTCATTAAAATTTTTTCTATCCTTTAATCTGTTTTTCACATTTGAACCAATTTCCCTGAGGCAGCACTTTGCTTCAGGGAGATCTGTGCACTCTTCGCCTGCCCGCAGGCACAGGGAGTGCACAGCGCTTCGGGGTGCACATTACGCTGGCTGGGGGTGGGGGTGGGGGTGGGGGTGGGCCCTCCCTCCCATGTATAATGGTGGCACACCCCCAACCAGGAACCTGCCAGCTCATCCCCCTGACAGGGGAAGATCCTGCCCCATCAGTCTTTTCATTTCAGATTTTTATTGGATTTAAATTTCACCATCTGATGTGACGGGATTCAAACCCAGATCCCCAGGGAATTAGACTGGGTCTCTGGAATACTAGTCTAATGATAATGCCACTATGCCACCACCTCCTCTAGGATTATTGGAAAAAAGCTTAAAACCATAGAATGATTACAGCACAGAAGGACCGTAATGTCTGTGCTGGAACAATTCACCTAGTGCCACTCTCCCACCTTTTCTCTATAGTCCTGCAAATTTTTTCTCTACAGATCAATTCACTTTTGAAAAGCACGATTCATCTACTTCCACCCCACTCTCAGGTAGAGCATTCCAGAACCTAACCAGTCACTGTGTAAAAACGTTCTTCCTCTTGTTACCTTCTTTTGCCAATCAACTTAAATCGGTGTCTCCTGATTCTCTATCCTTCCACCAACAGGAACAGTTTCTTCATATTTACTCTGTCCAGGTCCTTCATGACTTCAGACACCTGTCAAATCTCCTCTTAAACTTCTCTTCCTGAAGGAGAACAGACCCACTTTCTCCTATCTATTCGCATAATTGATGTTCCTCATCCCAGGACTCTCAGCAAAGAGCATCAGCAGGCAATGGTGGAGGAAACCACACATGGGCCAATTTATTTCCAAATGCTTGCTGTCTGCCTTCCTTGGACATTTTGAATTTGGTTGTGGAGTTGAATTCAAAAAGATTAGCAACGAAAAGTAGAGCACTGAGTCATGCATGAAGTAGGGCGGACCATATTTGGGGCTCTACACTAGAATTACCTTTAGGCAGTAAAACTTCCTGGTGCAACTTTTAACATGGCAGCAAAAAGTCATTTTTCTCAGTAAAGGAAATCTGTAAAAATGAGGAGTGCAGCTCAATGGGAAAGTCTTGACAGCCTGAGCCAGACATATTTGTGAAACAACTTGTTTCATGTTCCAGATTGGATACATCCAGGCTATCAATAGTAGATTCCTAAAAAGCTTAATTATATAGATAAACGCTAATTGAGAACTGACTTGAAAAGGGGCAAAGAACAACTAATTTATTAAGAATCTGTGGAGAAGTAGAGGCTGGGATTTTCCGGCCCTGCCATGGCAGGGTCCACCGCAGGGATGCAGCAGGTCAGCCAAAAGTCCATTGATTTACAGCAGGACTGGAAGATCCTGGCGGCAGGCAGGACAAGAAAATCCTGGCTAGAATTAATGCTCCAAGTTGATGACCTTCTGAAGGAAACTTAACTCTGGCCTAGATTTTCATGAAAATAGCCAAACATTTTAAGTCAGCCCCCAAACATGACATTTCCTATTTTCGCAGGGGTGGTACTGGAGTTGGACCAGCGTTCGCAGAAGTGTGTTTTATAGAGGCAGCTGGCCATTAAGATCATCAGCTGTCTTCACTGAAGTGAGATTTTGGCAGGACAGGATGTGAAACCCAGTTTGCAGATTAGACCAGCTAAGAGCTGGTCTGAACTTGGTGGATTCATTTGGAATTCAACGGTACTCCTTTGGAGAGGTACGGTACCCCTTTCGATATGGTCCCAGGACACTATGGGAGAGGGAGAGTTAAGGCACCCTTTTGGATCGTTAAAAGTAAACAAAATTGTGCGTGAAAAGTGCATAAATGTATTGGAACTGTCAATGCTGTCAAAGAACTTTTAAGCTGTCAAAGAACTGTCAAAACTCATTGGAACTGTCAAAGCTGTCAAGGGACTTAACACTGATGGGCTTTAAATTTTAAAAAAGTGTGGAGTTCAAAAAAAGTGCTTGATATTTTGTTCTGTCTGTTGACATAAGCCTGAGATCATCATAATAGGATTTTCGCTACAATGACTTATTTTACAAATTAACATTATCAAAATGGATGCCAGTTGAGTGAGCAGTTTGATTGAGAGTTCCAAGTGGTTATAGAATAGAAATGTTTATTTTCATAACAGATTGGATTAAGAAATTTCCATTTTTTTATCAATGAGAGCACTTTTTGTTTAAAATAGTGATGTCATCAATAGACATATAATGTTATGTCAGCATGGTTCCTGAGGTTTGCCCCTGATGGATACTAGGTGAGATGGCATGAAGGGGGTAAGGGCAAAAAGGGTGGTGGCTGGGGGGCATGGGTTGGCATTAAGTTGGCATCAGGGCTATAAAGGGCCATGAGCAAGAGTGGGGGGCATGGGTTAGCAAAGGAGCTATAAAGGGCCTTGGAGATGAGTAGGGGGTATGAGGAGCCATGTGGTTCGGTAGAGGGGCATATCAGGCTTGGGGAGGCAATGGGAGTGGGGGCACGAGATGGAATGTGCTGGCATGGATGGGGCATAGGGATTGTGTGGGGGGGGGGGGGGGTGGTGGTTGCGGGATGAATTTCTTAAATTAATTTCAACAAAGTGCTGAAGCACAAAGGCAGGCCTTCCGCCCAGTCAACCTCCGTACCCGGCAGTCTCTGCGCTCATTCCGTGGGTGGTGGGCCTGACTTCTAATCCAGCCCACGGAACAAAAATCAGAACTGTGGGCTACCATTTTTAAAGGTTGGATTCACAGAGCTAGGAGTTGTCCCATCTGCACACTCAAACTGGTCTGAAAATCTGGGCCTGTTTTTCTCTCTCCACATATGCTACCATACTCACTGAGTATTTCCAGCATCTTTTGTGTTTATTTCAGATTTTCACCACCTGCAGTTTTTCGCTTTTGGATTGATTTATAGAAATTGGATCAAATTTATCATTGAACATTATGCCTTGTTTGCAGAATGCCTTGAATGTGTAATTGATTGCCTTACTGGTGACTTGAGTTTTTTGGGGAGGTATATGGGGACTTTGCCCTGAATCAATGAGGATTGTAACATTTGGTATAAACATTGACATCAGAAAGTGGGTTTGACATAAGCTGGGTAAAGAGGGCTTGCTTGAGAGTCATGATAATGGCATGGGACAACAGGTCTCTGTACTGAGATCAGGTCTGACTAACACCAAGTAAACTGACTTAAAACTCTCACATGGGTGTTGGGAAAAAAGACATTCAGGAAATGTGTGGGGTGCATTAAATTCAGGATGAGATTTTTACATGCAGCATATTTCTCAGGGATATGTATAGCAGTTGGAAAGAGTACTATTATTACAATATGTGGCAATGTCCCAGGGGTTTAGAGATCTAAAGTTCCTCCTCCTCCTCTTCCTCTGGGGATTCAAGGTTCATCTTGTCTTAAATGTTGAGTGCAGCTGCAGGGTTTAAAGATTAGCTCACAAACAAAAACTGCAGTTATCATCTTCTTCTTTTGTATTTCTGATACAGTCTGAGAGATCAGTTGGGAGATGGGTGTAACCAGCATATGAGACACAAGGTCTCTGTGGAATCTCAGTAGGGTAGCTTTGGGTTTTCTGATGCTGAGCTGAAGGCAGTCCTGGTTCATTTAAGACTTGATGTTGGACAGGAATGTCAAGTGGTGGCAGAGAAGTACATATATATTTGGTGCATATATATTTAAGTAGACCAATGTCTGGACAGAGTAGATACGGAGATCTGTTCCCATTGGTGGAAGAATAGAGAACCAGAAGACACTGATTTAAGTTGATTGGCAAAAGAAGCAACGGTAACAAGAGGAAAAATGTTCTTACACAGTGACTGGTTAAGTTCTGGAATGCACTGCCTAAGACCGTGTTGGAGGCAGATTCAATCTTGATTTTCAAAAGTGAATTGGACAATTATCTGGAGAAAAACATTGCAGAGCTATGGGGAAAAGGCAGGAGAGTGGCACTAGGTGAATTACTTGTGCAGAGAGCCAGAACAGACATCCAAATAGCCTCCTTCTGTGCTGTAACCATTTGTGCTTCTAATTTGGTTGATGATGCCACTAATGTGCAATACAGGTAAGAATCAGACAAGGACAAGCTTGGAAACTAAAGGCACGCTGAAATTGAGCATGCAGGAATCAAAGGACAAGATATTGGAGATATGATGAGAGAGTCTTGATGCGTTAAGGAGATGTTGGACTACAAATAACAGTACAGAAAGGGTAGGGGAGAGGAATTACACAAATAAGAAGTGAGCAGCTATTTTCAGGGACCTAGTTAAGTTGAAGAACAACAGGATTTGAGGGCATCAGGTAGGCTGACACTTCAGTGCATTGAAGAGGTGGTGCTTCATTGTTGATGTTTCGTCTTTTGGATGAGACGTTGAACCGAGGAAGCCCCGTCTGCCTGTACAGCGGAACATAAAAGATCCCATGCCACTATTTAATGAAGAACAGCAGAGTTCAACCAAAATTACCAAAAGCATACTGAGTAGTCATTAATCTCCTTTGCTGTTGACAAAGCTTTGCTGTGTGCAAATTGGCTCTTGCCTTTGTCTACATCCTCCGAAAGAATAAAAAAATGTGACGCACTTCAAAACCAATTGACACAAACATTCCTGGGGGATGTGGCCGTTTCTGCTCAGGCCAGCACATATTGCCCAACCCCTCCTTGCCCTTGGACAGCTGCTGGTGGTGAGCCATCTTACTGAACTGTTGCAGGCCATGTGGCGACGGTACTGTCAAGTAGCAACTGCCAGAATTTTGATCCAGCCTCATTCATGGATGTGGAATCTTTCAGGATGTGTCCTGGGATTAATTAACTCGCTGCGATTACCCTCAATATACAGACGGTCACTCAGCATCCTCGCCAACACCAACAGCGTCACGCATGCGCAACCCATCGCGCGGTACCACGGGACGGACGGTCTGACGTCATCAGGATGAGAAAACGGAAATCAAGCGCCTATAAGTGCCCGCCCACCCAGCGTGTTACGTCACGAGGGTAACGTCAGTGCGTCGGACCGGTTGTGTGAGACGTTCGGACGCCGTGTGACATCTGTAGGTTGAGTGTGGGAAGATGGCGTCTTCGGTGTTGTGTTGCCTGAGGTGGTGTGGAGATGGAGGCTCCGGACACATTCAGCTCAAGGAAATGCCCGCTGTCCAGTTAGACACACTGCACATGGGTGAGTCAGCGAGCGGCCGCATTTATCAATTATCGTTACTGTTAACCTAAGGAAGTAAATCAGCCGCCAGTGGACTTCCTCATCATTTAATTCCTGAACGTCACTCTGGATGGGTGGCAGCTTCTTATTTTGATAAGAGTTTATATGCTTCATCTAAATTTAAACACAACTGCAACACTTTATATAGGTTAATAGCCCACTATTTTGAAGCAGATGTGAAGCCCTCAGATTGTGAGTTGATTTCACTGTTATTGGATACTAATTGATGATGTTGTTAATATGGGTCTGCTGCTGTTTCTAACCCTAGCACCAACCCGATCATGAATTGTCATCCCTATTTCTGGCCACTAACCCAAAAGCACCTAACTTGAACCACTGACTCTAACGCTCATCTCAAAACCTAAATCACCCAGTGTCAGTAGTGCAGTGCATTTCATGGTGCCAATAGTCATTGTGCCAGTGGGCGATGTCAAATCATCGTGGCATCAGACAGCCTCTTTAAGTATTGTGATGTAAGTGATGTTGATGAGCATTGTGGCATCAGTAAGTATTGTGATACCAGATGGTGTGGATAGGCATTGTGGCATCGAACAGTGTCATCAAGCATTGTGATACAAGGTGGTGTCAGTGAGCAATGTGGCATTGTGTTATGATCTTGAGTGAGATCGTTAACTTTTAAAAAATAAATTCTAAGTCCCTTTTATTAACTGAAAGAATTACGCCACAAGATTTCATGTTTTAAACAAAAATTTTTACTGTACAATAATTAAACAAAGCAAGTCCTATTAACTTAACTTTACATTTTGTAAACCCTTATTCCTTAAGGCTGAAAATCTTAATGGGTCACTCCCCATTCTATTTTTTTCCACCCAAGAGCTCCCTTATGCTTTCCAGGATCTTGAGGGTTCTTTCACTTCTCGTGGGACCAAGGTATGAGATATCTTGGAGTCCTTCCATTAGCACTCAGCCAGGTGACTCTCCAATTCTCTTTAAGCACCTCATGATTATGGGCATGCCAGCTCAAAAATGGACTTCACTGCTTTTTTGCTCAGTGACTCCAAAAGTCAGAAAACACCCTTTTGTTAACCCTTTGCAACTGGTCTCAGCTGCTTCTAATCACCCACTGCTGTCAGCTTCCTTTCTCTGCCTGTGTCTGTGAGAAAACACAGATAAGCCAATCATAACAGGGTGCCTCCCCTGCGACATATCCCCATGGGAACCCTGGGATGTCCCAGATAGAGATTCAAACTAATTGACTTTATCTTCCCAAACCTGTCCTTTGACCTGACAAGTATATGGATACTTTAAGATTTTCCCTTGTTTATCATTTGCTTTCCAACCTACCTTTGATCTGGGGAATTAAATGAATAATCCACATCTCTAACAAAGTCAGGGCAATTCTCCTCAGACTTACCGTCTTCAGTTTCCCAGCTATCTGCCAGTCTAAGGTTCTCATTCTTCTAAATCTGACCTTGTAAGTACACATGGGAGGACCTTTGATATATAAATACCTTTGGAGACCTGGCAACATCTGAATTAGTCATCTGGTAGTACAGAACTTGAGTTTTGCTGAAAAGGGTGCAATGCGTGGACGTGCTCCTTCTGTCTACAAAGGATAGGGCCCCATGTGTGAATATACGTGGCTTCTAGCATGCATAAGTGAGCCACACTGCGAGTCCAACTGATAATCTTGTATTGGTTTTCAGTATAATTCTTAGCACAGTCAGGATTGTTCAACAAGTGTTGTCTAATTGCGTCTTTTTCAACTAAGCAAAAGCTTGGGGGACAGCCATTCCCTGGTTCGTTTCCTCATGGCAATGCTTTAACCAATCAGAGTCAAATCTGCCTGGTTTGAATTTGAGCAAAAGCTTGGTAATTAACTGTTCCCTGCTGCATTGTCCATTGCAACATCTCGACCAATCAGAGCCCACTTGATAACCAATCAGCACTCTCTTCTCGTGCAGTATAAATTATTGTTCCCTTTACTGTTGGTAATCTTGCGAGCCGTCCTGATGGAGTGCAAGACGAAAAGCTTAGACAGCACGTCTCTTTCTTCAGCAACTTCAGAATTCCAGAGTTTCAATTACTTTACATTTTCAAATTTAATTTCCCCAAAACTAAAAGTTATATTCCTACAACATATGAATCATGAAATTAGACATTTTCATACCAATCAGATGCTGTCATTGGGCATTGTGGCATCAGGCAGTGTCATTAAGCATTGTGATACAAGGCAATGTTAATGGGCATTGTGGTATCAGAGAGTTAATAATCATTATTACATAACCTGAATCATGTCAATCACATTGTTAATAGCCATTCTAGTCACCATAACAGAATTCTCTAACAGTAACGTTCAGCAAAATATACATAGAGGTTATAGAACATTTGGCTCAGCCAGTCTTTGTGGGTCTTTTTCATCCACATGAGCAAATAGTTCAAATTTCATTTACCCATCCTGTTATATTCTTTTGAATCCTTTTCTTTCATCCATCTATCTAACCTGAACTCAAATATGGGCATAACTTTTACCTTAGTCACTAACCCCAGAACTCCTTGTGAAGAGGTTTCTCCTGCCCTCTGTTCTACATCTCTAACATTTAATGTTGTTTCAATTTCTTCATTCTTAACCAGAATATTAGAATCAGCCTGCTTCTATCTACCCAGTCCCATAATTTCAACATTTTCATTGCTTCAGCACATGATCTGCATTTTTATAACAAAATAGGTCCAAAATTTTCAAGTCTTTGTATTTTCTCATACCTGGCAGCATCCTAATTAAAAGCAAAATACCGTGGATGCTGGAAATCTGGAATAAAAACAGAAAATGCTGGAAAAACTCAGATCGGGCAGCATGTGTGGAGAGAGAAACAGAGTTAACATTTTGACTCCGTATGACTCTCCTTCAGAGTATCCTAACTGATCTATGCCTCAAATCCTTGGGATAGTGTGGGAACAGACAAGTAATGAAAGCTGGCCTAGCCAGCGACATCCACATGCCATGAATGAATAATAAAAAAAGAAAGGTCCCTTTAACTATCTTTTGTCCTCTCCTCACCGAGATGTTCTATCACGTGGTGTGTTTTTGTTAGTCCTTTTTTGCTTTTCTCCACTTCTGGTTTATTGTGAATCCCCTTCTTATTTCACTCCTCCATTCGTGTCATGCTGTCAGCATTCAAGGTTCTAAGCTCTAGAATTAAAAAATATTTAGATGAGCACTTGAAATGCCATAGCGTACAGGGCTACAGGCCAAGTGCTGGAAAACGAGATTAGAATAGATAGGTGCTTGATAGCTGGCATGGACAGGATGGGTCGAAGGGCCTGTTTCTGTGCTGTATAACTCTATAACATAAGTATAATAATTGCCATTTCTGGAACGTGTTACATAAGAATGAGAACTCACTCCCCCACCCCAGAAGAAGGATACTCATGTTGTATTTTATTACTCAATTGTAAAATTGCTATGGAATCATTATACTGGCAGGTAGCATTTTGCTGTGGCTCAGTTTGTTAATTCCTATGGTGCGACTCAGAGACAAAAATAGAACAAATCATCTTTCCCAAGACAAAATATAAGGCAAATATGTTTCCTGCTAGTGTTGCATATACAGGTTAATTTTATGTAATAACTATAAACAAATCTTTCCCCATTTACTTTTTGGCCAATGTATTTGCGAAGGAATTTTATTTTTGTATCAAGATTCAATTGAAACTGATTTGTAACATCATCTTTAATGTCACAAATCAAAAGAGACTGAGATTTTGGAGTTACATTGTTTCTACAGACCAAACAATGCACTCAAAATGGATAAGCAGCAGCTACCTTGGAAATAACCTTGTAATGCCCAAAGAGCAATGAGAAGCAGTTATCACCCACAACATCCCTCATCTTTCAGTCAGGTGAAGATGGACCAGACGAAGCACTCAAAGATGACATTGTTCAAAAGTGACACATAGCTGTGAAATGCTCCCTGATGGGACTGCTTTGGTTACCGTTGGGCGGAGCTTGTTGAAAATGTATTATTAAGCAAGATGATGAATCCCTCTCAGTGAATTATATGACAGTAGGCCGACTGTTAATACCAAGTTCCAAGAAAAGAAAAATACATTGCCATAATGCTTTGCCTTCTCAAATAAATAGATATGTTGCTGAGCTGTATGTATAGTATAACTTCACTATATCCTTTTTAATGTTCCCAATGGCAAGACCCAATTTCTTTTTCCAACAGTAATTACCACAGTAAACACATTTATCAGGGTTAAATCTGCACAGAGCCTGACTCGGCAAAGAGCAACCATGTGAGCCAACAGGGGAAAGATCAGGTGAGCTATCATCAAAGATGGTATGCCGATCTAGAAAGAAGAAATCTATTCTGCAATTCATGATGGTCTGATGAAACTGCATGATAGTTTTTAGTGTCATAATTGGTGCAAACACTGAAAAATGTTGCCTATTCTTTAGGCATCAAAAACTTTGCATGTTCAAACGGATGGCTGGATCACATTAAGCAGCGGCATGATTTAAGACAGTTGTCGGAAAAGGCTGGTATTAACACATTGGCGACTAACGCATGACTGATGGATATTGTCCCATTTCTTATAAAGAACCGGACTTCCTTCGTTAGCTCTCTGAGTAAGCCTTCAGCTAATGTTGGAGATTCCTATGCTGGCATTAAACAAAGCAATCAGCGAGCTACTCTTCTACTTGGGAACCATGGATGGAATCAATTGTTTGCCCTGTTTTCTTGTTAATTATTCGTAAAGCAGGCATATTAGACTGAATGGATCAGATCATTAGATGGAAAAATGCATCTTCGAAGCTGCCAGGTGTTCCTGTGCGTTGACCAAACCCTGTGTAACCGAAGATTAATGACTTGAAAGTAGTCACCATGCATTAGAGTCATAGTTATACAGCACAGGCCCTTCGGCCCATCGTGTCCGTGCCGGTCATTGAGCACCTATCTATCCTAATCCTGTTTTTCCAGCACTTGGCCTGTAGCCCTGTATGCTATGGCATTTCAAGTGCTCACCTAAATACCTCTCAAATGTTGTGAGGGTTCCTGCCTCTTCCCCCTCAGGCAATGTGTTCCAGATTCCAACCACCCTCTGGGTGAAAACATTTTTCCTCAAATTCCCTCTAAACCTCCTGCCCCTTATCTTAAATCTATGGCCCCTGGTTATTGGTACCTCTGCTAAGGGAAAAAGTTTCTTCCTAACTACCCTATCTATGCCCCTCATAATTTTGTATACCTCTATCAGGCCCCCTCTGTCTTCTCTGCCCTAAGGAAAACAACCCTAGCCTATCCAGTCTCTCTCTATAGCTGAAATGCTCCAGCCCAGGCAACATCCTGGTGAATCTCCTCTTCACCCTCTCCAGTGCAATCATATTCTCCCTATAGTGTGGCGACCAGAACTGCACACAGTACTCCAGCTGTGGCCTAACTAGTGTTTTATACAGCTCCAACATAACCTCCCTACTCTTATGTGCCTTAGCTAATAAAGGCAAGTACGCCATCTGCCACCTTAACCACCTTTTCTACCTGTGCTGCTGCCTTCAGGGATCTATGGACATGTACACCAAGGTCCCTCTGATCCTCTGTACTTCCTAGGGTCCTACCATTCATTGTGTATTCCCTTGCTGTGTTCTCCACCAACACCCCTGCCACCCCCACTTTTAATACCTGCAGCTCATGGACCAGAGTGTTATTCAGGGCTTCAAATCCTCATGTAGTAAGTTCCTACTGAGGGAGATGATAGAGTGACTGGACAGTGGTTTAAAAAAAAATCCAGATTGGCATTCGCAAGGCATGCACTGCATCTACAAAGCATGGAAGCAGATGTCAGAAATGTTTTATGAACTGCTTTAAGCATGCAGAATATTGGCCATCAAAAGAAGGAGATGCCGTCTATTAATGAGAAATGCAGTAGACTGGGAATTTCAGAAACAAATTTGACAGAGCATTGAATTTAGGGAAAACCAAGTAATTACATAAACAACACTGAGTGACGAGGAAATGACTGAATCATTGACTGAGTTGGGGAGAGGATGAGGAAATGTGCAGGTGATGAGGACATTGAAGGCACAGAATCAGCTGTCCCTTCGCTGGATGAAAGGCAATAACAGCTGTACGAAACTGTCATTACCTACAACTGAGAGTCTTTTTGGACTGGTTAATAAATTAGAAATAGTGTGCATTGGGAGAATTATGAATAACATAAAGTAACCTTTTAATCCAAGTAGGTAATTGCTTAAATTTTCCAACTGAAATTTATTATAGTGAGCACCCTGCTTTATCAATCTTTTTTTGTTGTCTCTGAGGGCTGAAGGAGGGGCTTCTGTTATAGTGAAGTCCGACTATATTTGGTCCTTTGTATCCAATTCCAGAAAAGGCAAAGAACGTTTTTCATAAAATGCTGATCGGGTAGTTTACAATTCCCTAGGTTCAATTTTTAAAAAATTGAACTGACATTATTGACTGTCACATTCAAGCATAAATTGTAAGAATCACAACACCATGTCACGAAAGCTTACTGTATTCATAAGACTGCAAAATTATGGCATTGATTATTCATGTGGTATCCAAGAGTAGTTTCACTGCCAGTTATTTTATCTGATGCTGATCACCCCCATCAGTCTCTCATTGTATCTCTAATGACTAGTAGTAGCACAGACAAACTACAGGAGAAGAAGCTCAACAGAAGTCCTATTGAACTGCCAGCCTTGTGTGTTAATTTATGGTAGAGATTAAATAAAGCTAATTTCAAACTGATCCTGTTCAGGTCACATCATGTGTATCCCCATGGATTTTTGAAGCAGCAGTCATACTATTACATTTGATAGTGGTCACATAAAACAAGCAGATGCATAACATTAACTAAAAATCAGCCAGATGACAGTAAGGAATGCATGATGTTCATAGAGTGAACTTTCAGTATTTTGATTTTATTTCTGCCCTAGTAAAGATGAAATGGGAAAAATAGCAATTGTGATTTTTTTTTCTCCCAGTCAGTATTATTGTTACTAGAATGGTTGCTTCATGCTCACCAAGGTTAAAATTGCTGTGATGTCATCTAATTGTAGTTATGCAGAATTAATAATCTAAAGGGTGCTTCTGATGGAGATGAGGCTGCACACTAAAATTGAGTGTTGATACTTATAAAGGTCTGATTTATATGCTGCCTTGAAGAAGAAAATCGCATAATTTCAAAAGAATGGAGTTATAAAAATTTGCGAACCCAGTCAGATATTACTGTAGAATATACATATGATTCCACCCTACAACCTAGAGATTGTTTTCACTTGCTCTGATATCTTGGTTAAATTCATATACTGGTTGCTCCCTGTGTCTCCAAGGATCCTCTTTGTGTTTGGAAGGCAGCTAAATTAACACAACACTTTTCCCTGTCTTTATCTTTAATTCCCAAACAATTTGTTAAACAGCAGCAAAACCTCAGCATAATAAAACAAATATTTTTACATTTTCTGTTAACCTCAGTTCCTTGTGTAGTTTAAAATAAAATCACCATTGCTCTGCTAAAACAAACTGATGTAAGTAATTTCCTTACAAGTAGTTTTTTTCTTTTTCACCACTACAAAAGCTATTTGGTCTGACAGATTCTCTACAAAGCCTGATCGATAAAGAAAAGATAAGCTTGTAAATAGCTTCAGAAAATCATCAGGTTCCAATAAATTTAAATAACTTAAAATTCAAGAACGGTGGCCAAACAAAAAATATATTTGAGCAAATCATGAAAGATGTTTTCTTTTGAAAGACTAAGCTCCTCCCTTGGACAACAAACACTGATTTTAGCAACAAAGTATAAGCTGGAAGATTCTTGTGTGTGAAGCCCATTATTAACCCCTGATGTACCACAGCAGATCTAAAGAAGCCCATAGCTAAATCTGGAGGGAATATTGACGTTTTTTAACATCACATTACTCATAGAATTATATTGAAAAATAAAAGTAACCATTGTAACAACCATACTGTAGAATGAGTTTGATAGATGTCAGTTGTGGCTTGTGGTAGCACAGTTAGCCTAATTTCTGTCATAGGGAAATTGCTAGAATCCATTATTAAGGAGGTTATAGCAGAATGCTTAGCAAATCATAATGAGACCAGGTAGTGTCAACATGGCTTTGTGAAAGGGAAATCATGTTTAACCAACTTATTAGAGTTTTCTGAGGAAGTAACAATCAAGGTGGTTAAAGGGGAACATGTAGATGTGGTGTACTTGGATTTCCAAAAGGCATTTGATAAGGTGCCACATCAAAGGTCAGATAAGATAAGAGCATATGGTATGGGGGGTAACATATTAACATGAATAAAGGATTGGTTAGCTGATATGAAGCAGAGATTAGGGATAAATGTGTCTTTTTCACATTGGCAGGCTGTAACTAGCGGGATGCCACAGGGATCCGTGCTTGGATCTTAACTATTTACAATCTATATCAGTTTTTTATTATTTGGAGAATGTAAATCTCAAAGTCAAGCGATAGCCTTCTCATTTACCGAGTTTAAGGTGATTAGTCCACCACTTAGTCTGTAGAACGGACACTCCTTGGTAATGTGCAGCATTGTTTGTGTCTTTGCACAAATGCATAAGGAGCTTGTGCTGAGGTCCCAGTAGTGGAGGTTGGCTGCATATGGCCCTGTCATGTCCTCTTCTGAACCTGTTTGACAAGGACTACTCACTGTGGTAGCTCAAAGCCTGCTATTCAACAGCTGGGGTTTGTCACAAGGAATTTGTTAGTGACTTCCTGTGTTTCTCATTCTTGATCCATAAGGATGCCTGCTGGTAGGTCTTGCTCACGAAGGGTGCTCCATATGGAGTGCTGAGATGGAAGGCTGGCAATAGGTGGGTTGAACAGGTCATCATGGAGTACTAAGTGATGTGCAGCATGGACGGTTTCAACCAGCTTGTGGGTTTTCGTCAGTCGGCTGATGTTTGGCAGAGTGATGTTTGCCAGGACAGGAAGCCAGGAGAAGGGGATTGAGCAGAGTGTTCCAATTATAATCCACATTGTTGCATTCAGTTGAGTGTCAACAAGATGTGTATGTGATGAACTTTGCCAGATAGGTACACAGTACTCTCTTGTGGAGTATGATAGCGCTGAGATCCAGCGGCAGCACCCATAGAACATAGGTTACAACACAGTAAGAGGCCATTCACCTCATCATGTCTGCGCCAGCTGAGGAAGAAAAAATCAATAACTAGCCACCTGTTCTAATCCCACCTTCCAGCACTGTAGCCTTGCAGGTTATAGCACTTCAGCTGCAGATCCAAGTACCTTTGAAATGAGTTGAGGATTTTTGCCTCTACCACCAAACCAGGCAGCAAATTCCAAACATTCACAACCCTCTGGGTGAAGAAGTTTTTTCTCATGTTCCCTTTAATCCTTCTACCAATCACCATAAACCTGTGCCCCCTGGTAATTGCTCTCTCTGCTAGAGGAAACAGGGCATCACTGTCTACCCTATCTAGGCCCCTCATAATCTTGTACACCTCAATCAGGTCACTCCTCAGTTCCAAGGAAAACAACCCCAGACTATCCAGTCTTTCCTCATAGCTGCAATTTTCAAGCCCTTGCAACATTCTTGTAAATCTCCTCTGTACTCTCTCCAGAGCTATTATGTCCTTCCTGTAAAGTGGTGACCAGAACTGTACACAAAATTCCAGCTGTGGCCTAACCAGCATTTTATACAGTTCCAGCATTACATCCTTGCTTTTGTATTCCAAACCTCGTCCAATAAAAGAAAGCATTCCATATGCTCTTTTTACCACCTTATCCTTCTGTCCTGCCACCTTCAGGGGCCTGTGGACACGCACTTCAAGGTCTCTCACTTCCTCAACCCCTCCCAATATCCTCCCATTTATTGTGTCTTCCCTTGCTTTGTTTACCCTCCTGAAATGTATTACTTCACACTTCTCTGGATTGAGTTCCATCTGCCACTTTTCTGCCCACTCAGCCAAACAATTGATATCGTTCTGGAGCCAAGATATCATTTTTACTGTCAGTTACATGGCCAATTGTTTGTATCATCTGTAAATTTCCCAATCTTGCCACCCACATTTAAGTCCAAGTCATTAATATATACAACAAACAGCAAAGGCCCCAACACTGAGCCCTGCGGAATGCCACTGGAAACTGTTTTTCATTCGCAAAAATATCCATCAGCCTTTGTTTCCTGTCACTAAGCTAATTTTGGATCCAACGCACCATATTCCCCTGTATCCCAAGGGCTTTTACTTTTCTGACCTGTGTACCATGTGGGGCCTTGTCAAATGCCTTAATAAAATTCATGTAGATAACATCCAGTGCATTATCCTCAACAATCCTCCTTGTAACTCCCTCAAAAAATTTGGTTAAATTAGTTAGACACGACCTTCCCCTAACAAAACCATGCTGACTATCCCTAATTAACCCTTTCCTTTCTAAGTGACTGTTTATCCTATGTCTCAGAATTGATTCTAATAATTTGCCCACCACTGAAGTCAGACTGAAATATAATTATTTGGCCTAGCCCTTGCACCCTTTTTAAATATTGGTACAGCATTCGCAGACCTCCAATCCTCTGGTACCTCGCCTGTATCTAGTGAGGATTGGAAAATGATCCTCGGAGCATCCGCTATTTCCTCCTTGGCTTCCTTTAACAACCTGGGATACAATCCCATCCAGCCCTGGTGATTTATCCACCTTCAAGGATGTCAGTCCCTCCAGTACATTCTCTCTCACTATGCTTATTGTATTTAATATTTCACACTCCACCTCTTTAACTAGAATATCTCCTCTCCTTCATCCCTCTCCTTAGTGAAGTCAAAGTACTTATTGAGAACTTTGCCCACATCTTCAGCATCAGCGCACAAGTTACCATGTACATCTCTGATAGGCCCCACCCTTTCCTTAATTATCCTCTTGCTCTTAATGTTTTGGTCAAACATCTTTGGGTCTTTGATTTTACCTGCCAATATTTTTTTATATCCTCTCTGCTTTCCTAATTACTGTTTTTACTTTACCCCGGTACTATCTATACTCTCCTAGTCTTTCTACAGTATTTTAAGTTTTTTTGTGACCGTCATAAGCTTTATTTATCTTATCTTGTATGCTTCTAAATAACCAGGGGGCCCTAGATTTGGCAGTACCACCCTTTTTCTTTGTAGGTACATGTCTACACTGTGCTTGTAGAATCTTGCTTTTGAATGCTTCCCACAGTCTGTCACTGATTTCCCTTTGAGTAGCTGTAACCAGTTCACTTTCGCCAGACCTCTCAGCTTTGTAAAATTTGTCTCTCCCCAATTTAGAACCTTTTTTCCTGTTCTATCTTTATCCCTTTCCATAATTATGCTAAATCTAACTGTATTCTGGTCACTATCTCCAAAATGGTCACCCACTGCTACTTCATCCACTTTCCCAACTTCATTTCCAGAGACTAAATCTAGAATTGCACTCTCTCGCGTTGGGCTTCATACGTGCTAGCTAAAAAAGTCCTCTTGAATGCAGTTCAAGAATTTTGTGGCCTTTGCGCTTATTACATTGTTTGTATCCTAACTGATATTAGGGTAGTTGAAGTCCCTAACTGTTATTGCCATGTTGTTTTTACACTCAGAAATTTGCCTACATATTTGTTCTTCTATCTCCCACTCACTTTTTGGGGTCTATGGTACACTCCTAGAGGCTTGGCTGCCCCCTTTTTATTTCTGAGCTCAACCCATATCGCCTCATTTAGTGTATCATATTTCCTCACAGTTGTAATTGATTATTTAACCAATAATCCTACACCCCAACTCCCCCCCACCCACACCTCTATCCTGCCTGAAAACCCTATATCTAGAGATGTTGAGCTGCCATTTTTGCCCATAGGGTGCAGCAAGGATCAGTGCTGGGGCCTTAACTCATTAATATAAACTATAAATAGCTAAGTGAAGGGACCAATTGAAATGTATTTAAGTTTGTTGATGATACAAAGCTGGGTGGGAAAATAAGCCGCGAGGAGGCCACAGACTGGATATAGATAGGTTAAGTGAGGTTGGCAAGAAAGTAGCAAGGGGAGTGTAATGTTGGCAAATGTGAGATTATTCATTTTGGTAGTAAGGCTGGAAAAACAGAATTTTTTTAAATGGTGATAACCTATTAAATGTTGATATTCAGATTTGGACATTGTTGTACAAAAACACCAAGTTAATAGGCAGGTACTGTGAGCAATTAGGGTTGCAAATGGTATGTTGGCATTTATTGCAAGAGGGCTAGAGTACAAGAGTAAGGAAGTCTTGTTGCAATTGTACAGGACTTTGGTGAGACCACCCTGGAGTATCCTGACAGTTTTGGTCCCCATACCTAAGGAAAGACATGCTTGCCTTAGAGGAGGCGGGGTTGGGGGGGTTGCAACAAAGAAGTCCACTAGAATGATTCCTGGGATGATAAGGTCATCCGATGCGGAGACACTAGGTAGAATAGGTAGAGTTAAGAAGAATGAGAAGTGATCTCATTGAAACATTATTCAATTGATCCCTAGAACTGGGAAGCACAGTCTCAGAATAAGGGGACAACTACTCAGGACTGAGATGAGGTGAGCTTTCTTCGCTCGGAAGGTTGTAAATCTTTGGAACTCTCTACCCCAGGGAGCGTTTAATTATATTCAAGCCTGGGATTGATGATTTTGGACCCTAAGGGAATAAGACATGTGAAACTTTCTGGTAAAATGGAACTGAGGTTGAAGATCAGCCATTATCTAAATAAATGGTAGTGTAGGCTCGAGGGGCCAGTGGCCTACTCCTCTTTCTTATGAGTTCTCCCTGGTGTGCTGCCAATATTTATTCTTCAGCCAGCATCACTAAAGCATATTATCTGGTCGTTATCATGATGTTTGTGAGGGCTTGCTGTGCAAAAATTGACTATTACATTTCTGACATTACAGAAGTGACTATTACAGTTCAAAAAAACTTCATTAGTTATGCTTGGCACTACCTAAGTGCAAGATTCTCTTTGCCTTTTAGGAAAGATCAAGCTTTGCTGCACTACAGAATTTACCTTTGAAAATGCTTTTGTATTTTTTTCATATTGCTAATTCTCTTCAGCTTATTAATTCTGCCTGTCTTCATAGGAACTGATGTTGTTATTGTGAAAAATGGGCGAAGAATATGTGGCACAGGAGGTTGCTTAGCCAATGCACCTTTGCATCAGAACAAAAGTTACTTTGAATTCAAAGTCCAATCAACAGGTCAGTAAAATGTCAGAGGTAGGGCTGCCCTACTATGCTCATTTAATGGCCGTTTCTCGGAGTGCATTCATAACCAGTTTGACCACGAGGCTTAACCACCGCGTTTTCCCTATGCCGGCTATCATTGTTTCCTCCGGGTATCTAAATGTGGTTCTCCTATCCCACCTGTGATCTACTTAGGTCCTCTCTGAGCTGGAACCTGAACAAAACTTTATTTGTTTCAAAATGAACCATGAATTTTCAATTGGAGCATAAGTTGACATTCAACCCAGCAATCTTCCAGTTTTAGAGGAAACAACTGCCATCGAGCTTCTTATACATTTCTCCCACATCTATTTTCCCCCACCATTGTCCATCAGCTGCCTTGGCCATGTGCCCTAGAATTCTCTGCATAAATTTTTGCTTCTCCACTTTGCTCCTTTAAGACTTTTCTTAAAACCCAATTCTTTGACCACCCCTTCTTTGGCTTGACATCCATTTTTGTCCAGTTACATTTCTGTGAAGCAGCTTGGAGTTTTTTTTTTATGCTGACAATGATATATAAATGTTAGAATTTGCCAGGAATTGTGTCTGACAAAAATAATTACACTCTACCAAATAAACCTTAGGTCATAATATGTCTCTCCTCTGTGTCCCACATAATGTGCTACTGTGAATGAAATAGTGAAAGTTGCTGTAGTCCCAGAGGACCATAGGCTGCTCTCTCATTACAGAGAGACAACTGGTGATGAGTTTAACCTTAGGGTTACCACACCACAGACAAGGTTGAGAAGGCTGACATAGATGATCTCAGGTGGTATGGGAATTGAACCTGCGCTGTTGGTGTCACTCTGCATCACAAAATAACCGTCTACACAACTGAGCTTCTCATGTATTAATGCCACCTTCCTCCCTCCAGTTCCTTGAATTAAAATGTGTACAGTATATTTGCCTAATCTACGATCCTCTTAAGGGGATCTCCTGTAGAGGTCATCCCTGTTCCCAGTGAATTCATTTCCTGACATTATGGTGATTGTACTTCAAAATGGTGACCACTCAGCAGTGGTGAAGTACTTTGTTTATTCTGAAGATGTCCTAATAAGACAGGGCTTCCCAAACTGTGGGTCGTGACCCCCCAGCGGGATTTTGGGGTCACAAGCTCTGAGAAAGCATTGGCTGCCATGAAGCTGGGAATGAGTGCTAACGGCTGCTAGGCCCCTGTGTTTTTTTCCAATGTTGGGTATGGCCTAACTGACTGAACTTTGAGGCCTGATTCCTGCTCCAAAAAAGCCAGTGAAAAAATAGGTGATACTGTTGTAAAAACTTGGCAGTTAAACACTGCCTCCCCCGCTTTCATAACTCTGCACCCCCTCTGCCCCTTCCCTTTCCCACTCTCTCAGTTCTACCCACATCCCCACTGTCTCAGCTCTCCACCCCCCGCCCCATCCCCACTCTCTCCACCCCCCGCCCCATCCCCACTCTCTCCACCCCCCGCACCCTCCCAACTCTCTCCACCCCCCGCCCCCTCCCAACTCTCTCCACCCCCCCGCCCCCTCCCAACTCTCTCCACCCCCCGCCCCCTCCCAACTCTCTCCACCCCCCGCACCCTCCCAACTCTCTCCACCCCCCGCCCCCTCCCAACTCTCTCCACCCCCCGCCCCCTCCCAACTCTCTCCACCCCCCGCCCCCTCCCCACTCTCTCCACCCCCCTGCCCCCTCCCAACTCTCTCCACCCCCTGCCCCCTCCCCACTCTCTCCACCCCCCGCCCCACCCCACTCTCTCCACCCCCCGCCCCATCCCCACTCTCTCCACCCACCTGCCCCCTCCCCACTCTCTCCACCCCCCGCCCCATCCCCACTCTCTCCACCCCCCGCCCCATCCCCACACTCTCCACCCCCTCGCCCCCTCCCCACTCTCTCCACCCCCCTGCCCCCTCCCCACTCTCTCAGCTCTCCACCCCCCGCCCCCTCCCCACTCTCTTCACCCCCCGCCCCCTCCCCACTCTCTCCACCCTCCCCGCACCCTCCCCATTCTCTCAGCTCTCCACCCCCCTGCCCCCTCCCCACTCTCTCAGCTCTCCACCCCCCCGCCCCCTCCCCACTCTCTTCACCTCCCCGCCCCCTCCCCACTCTCTTCACCTTCCCCGACCCCTCCCCACTCTCTCCACCCCCCCGCCCCATCCCCACTCTCTCCACCCCCCCGCCCCCTCCCCACTCTCTCCGCCGCCTCCCCACTCTCTCTGCCCCCCCGCCGCCTCCCCACTCTCTCCGCCCCCCCTGCCCCCTCCCCACTCTCTCCGCCGCCTCCCCACTCTCTCTGCCCCCCCGCCCCCTCCCCACTCTCTCCGCCCCCCCCTGCCCCCTCCCCACTCTCTCTGCCCCCCCTGCCCCCTCCCCACTCTCTCCGCCGCCTCCCCACTCTCTCTCCGCCCCCCCTGCCCCCTCCCCACTCTCTCTGCCCCCCCTGCCCCTCCCCACTCTCTCTGCCCCCCCTGCCCCCTCCCCACTCTCTCCGCCGCCTCCCCACTCTCTCCGCCCCCCTGCCCCCTCCCCACTCTCTCCGCCCCCCCGCCCCCTCCCCACTCTCTCCGCACCCTCCCCACTTTCTCCGCCCCCCCCCGCCCCCTCCCCACTCTCCGCGCCCCCTCCCCACTCTCTCCGCGCCCCCGCCCCCTCCCCACTCTCTCCGCGCCCCCGCCCCCTCCCCACTCTCTCCGCGCCCCCGCCCCCTCCCCATTCTCTCCGCGCCCCCCACCCCCTCCCCATTCTCTCCACCCTGCCCCCTCCCCACTCTCTCCGGCCCCTCCCCACTCTATCCGCCCCTCCCCACTCTCTCCACCCCCCCGCCCCCTCCCCACTCTCTCCGGCCCCTCCCCACTCTCTCCGCCCCCTCCCCACTACGCCCGCCCCTTCCCCACTCTCTCCGGCCCCTCCCAACTCTCTCCCCCCCCGCCCCCTCCCAACTCTCTCCACACCCCCCCCCCCCAACTCTCTCCCCCCCCCGCCCCCTCCCCACTCTCTCCACCCCCCGCCCCCTCCCCACTCTCTCCACCCCCCGCCCCTCCCCACTCTCTCCGCCCCCCCGCCCCCTCCCCACTCTCTCCGCCGCCTCCCCACTCTCTCTGCCCCCCGCCGCCTCCCCACTCTCTCCGCCCCCCCTCGCCCCCTCCCCACTCACTCCACCCTCCGCCCCCCTCCCCACTCTCTCCACCCCCCCGCCCCCTCCCCACTCTCTCCACCCTCCGCCCCCCTCCCCACTCTCTCCGCCCCCCCGCCGCCTCCCCACTCTCTCCGCCCCCCCCGCCGCCTCCCCACTCTCTCCGGCCCCCCGCCCCCTCCCCACACTCTCCGCCCCCCCCCCGCCCCCTCCCCACTCTCTCCGCCCCCTCCCCACTCTCTCCGCCCCCCTCCCCACTCTCTCCGCGCCCCCCGCCCCCTCCCCACTCTCTCCGCGCCCCCGCCCCCTCCCCACTCTCTCCGCGCCCCCCCCCGCCCCCTCCCCACTCTCTCTCCGCCCCCCCCGCCCCCTCCCCACTCTCTCTCCGCCCCCCCGCCCCCTCCCCACTCTCTCCGCGCCCCCCCCGCCCCCTCCCCACTCTCTCTCCGCCCCCCCGCCCCCTCCCCACTCTCTCTCCGCCCCCCCGCCCCCTCCCCACTCTCTCTCCGCCCCCCCCGCCCCCTCCCCACTCTCTCTCCGCCCCCCCCGCCCCCTCCCCACTCTCTCAGCTCTCCATCCCCCCGCCCCCTCCCCACTCTCTCAGCTCTCCATCCCCCCGCCCCCTCCCCACTCTCTCAGCTCTCCATCCCCCCGCCCCCTCCCCACTCTCTCTCCGCCCCCCCCGCCCCCTCCCCACTCTCTCAGCTCTCCATCCCCCCGCCCCCTCCCCACTCTCTCCACCACCCGCCCCCTCCCCGCTCTCACCACCCTCCCCGCCACCTCCCCGCTCTCTCAGTTCTCCAGCTCCCGCCCCCTTCCCACTTGCTCAGCTCTCCCTAACACCCCGCCCCCTCACCACTCCTGGTTCTCCACCCCACCGCCCCCTCCCCACTCTCTCCGCCCCCCTCCGCCCCCTCCCCACTCTCTCCGCCCCCCTCCGCCCCCTCCCCGCTCTCTCCACCCTCCATGGCCCCTCCCCACTCTCTCAGCTCTCCACCCACCCCGCCCCCTCCCCGCTCTCTCCACCCCCCGCCCCCTCCCCGCTCTCTGCCCCCCCTGCCCCCTCCCCGCTCTCTCCACACCTTTCCCCCTCCCCGCTCTCTCCACACCTTTCCCCCTCCCCGCTCTCTCCACACCTTTCCCCCTCCCCGCTCTCTCCACACCTTTCCCCCTCCCCGCTCTCTCCACACCTTTCCCCCTCCCCGCTCTCTCCACACCTTTCCCCCTCCCCGCTCTCTCCACACCTTTCCCCCTCCCCGCTCTCTCCACACCTTTCCCCCTCCCCGCTCTCTCCACACCTTTCCCCCTCCCCGCTCTCTCCACACCTTTCCCCCTCCCCGCTCTCTCCACACCTTTCCCCCTCCCCGCTCTCTCCACACCTTTCCCCCTCCCCGCTCTCTCCACACCTTTCCCCCTCCCCGCTCTCTCCACACCTTTCCCCCTCCCCGCTCTCTCCACACCTTTCCCCCTCCCCGCTCTCTCCACACCTTTCCCCCTCCCCGCTCTCTCCGCCCCCTTCCCCCTCCCCGCTCTCTCCGCCCCCTTCCCCCTCCCCGCTCTCTCCGCCCCCTCCCCGCTCTCTCCGCCCCCTCCCCGCTCTCTCCGCCCCCTCCCCGCTCTCTCCGCCCCCTCCCCGCTCTCTCCGCCCCCTCCCCGCTCTCTCCGCCCCCTCCCCGCTCTCTCCGCCCCCTCCCCGCTCTCTCCGCCCCCTCCCCGCTCTCTCCGCCCCCTCCCCGCTCTCTCCGCCCCCTCCCCGCTCTCTCCGCCCCCTCCCCGCTCTCTCCGCCCCCTCCCCGCTCTCTCCGCCCCCTCCCCGCTCTCTCCGCCCCCTCCCCGCTCTCTCCGCCCCCTCCCCGCTCTCTCCGCCCCCTCCCCGCTCTCTCCGCCCCCTCCCCGCTCTCTCCGCCCCCTCCCCGCTCTCTCCGCCCCCTCCCCGCTCTCTCCGCCCCCTCCCCGCTCTCTCCGCCCCCTCCCCGCTCTCTCCGCCCCCTCCCCGCTCTCTCCGCCCCCTCCCCGCTCTCTCCGCCCCCTCCCCGCTCTCTCCGCCCCCTCCCCGCTCTCTCCGCCCCCTCCCCGCTCTCTCCGCCCCCTCCCCGCTCTCTCCGCCCCCTCCCCGCTCTCTCCGGCCCCCCCAGGCCCCTCCCCACTCTCCCCCCCCCCCCCCCCACCCCCGGCCCCATCCCCACTTTCTCCGCCCCCCCCGCCCCTCCCCACTCTCTCAGCTCTCCACCCTCCCTGCCCCCTCCCTACTCTCTGCTATCTGCTACCACCGCTGTAATCCCCTACCTGGCCCAGGCTTACACTCTGATGGAAAAAGATTTGAAAGCACTGTGCTAAGATGCTACATATTTGCAAGTTCTTCCCTTTGCTCTGTCTGTAAAATTGTAAGCAAGTTCTGGAGGGAAATTCCCTTTCAGTAAACCTGTATTTTGTTTCAAATAAAAGGTTAGGCCAACTCAATTATAAGCTTCCAAATACCCATGCACCCTTATGCATTAAAAATGGCAGAACTATTTGCGTGTTTTTATTTTCTCTTCCTTTTATTTTATAAAGTGTATATTTTTTTCTCCCTTTATTAAGTTCTTCCCCAGTCTTACTTTGGGGTAGATATAAAGTGGTCAGAAAATTGGGTGGTGAACTGCTGCATAGCTTAGACTGGGCTGCTGTAGAGCCCATCCAGAAAGCAAGCAAATAGCCCAGAATGCTGATTTTTTTTTTTCTTTCACTCTCTGCATTTGTTGGATTGTGGTATTCCCAGCCTTAATTTTCTTCATTTTCCTATTACCTTGGACAAAATAATGAACTAAATGGTGCAGGGAATTCTATATGCCAGCCCATGCCTTACCATTCTGGCACAATATGTTGGTATATCAGTGCTATGCATCTCTTATTTTTTAAATCTTGTTACAAACGGGATAGCAGTTATTGCTTTTCTTAAATTATTTGGTGTGACACTTCAATTGTAAGGGAATCTTGGATTGTGATTCTAATGTATTATTATAAGGCTCTTATGTATTAAATTTTCTGAGGTTGCTTTTAAACATTTTAAAAAAGGCTTTTCAAGAAACTAAAGCAAACTTAGCTGTAGATTAGATTTCAGGAAACTGATATGATTTGTAACCATATTGCACTCTTACTCTATTTCAGGAGTCTGGGGAGTTGGGGTTGCTACACAAAAAGCCAACCTTAATCAGATTCCATTTGGTCGGGATGCGCAAAGTTTGGTGCTTAGGCATGACGGAGCTATTTATCACAATAACGAAGAGCGAAACAGACTACCAGCTAACAGTATTCCTCAGGAAGGAGATATTGTGGTAAGAAAGAAGGAATTTAGGATTTGCAGATACTAGCTTGGGCTTTTGGTTTTCAAGTGTTTCCTTGCAGCTCTTTATTTTACTTTTAATAGAAAACCTTTTTTTTGCGTAATTCTCCCCGATTCCTCTATAGCTCTGGTTGCTGCAGCTGAAGTTAGTGTTGCTTCTCACATGTGCACTGTTTCTTTAAGAAAGTACAGGTAAGTGACAGTGAAGTTGCATCCCTCTCTGTACAGGGAGGGGCAGGAAGACTTCAGCTCTCCCTGTAGCTTCAACCATCAGTTCAATGTAAAGACCCTGCTACTGGTGACGTGGGGACCAAAGCTGTCTTGGCCCTAAGCTCTAAATTCCCTCCCTAAATCTCACCCCTCTCCATTAAGATGCTCCTTAAGATCTACCTCTTTGACCAGGATTTTGGACACTTGATGTGATATTTCTTGTTGCACAGTGTCAATTTTGTTTGAAAGCACTCCTGTGTAGTACCTTGGGATGGTTTACTATGTTAGAGGTGCCATGTGAATGCAGGTTATTATTCTTGTTGTGGCAGAAGCTTGGTTCACACCTCTGATCCGTTCCTTCATTGTCACTGGGTCAAAATCCTGGAATTTCCTATCTAACCACTCTGTGGGTGCACTTACATGAACTGCAAATGGTTCAAGAAGGCAGCTCACATGAGGGCCATTAAGTTTGAGGAATAAATACTGGCCTTGCCAGCAATGCCAACTTCCATGAACCAAAAAAAATTACCAGAAGGCCACCCGAGAGGTGGTTTTCAGTTTACCAAAGTCAACGTAATGATCACACATTCATGTGACAAACGAAAGACAAATCAATGTGTTAATTTCAAACAGTTCTCTAGAAAGTACTTTTTTAAAAGTTACAAATTCCTGATTTCACTTCTTGTTTTACAAAAATATAATGTCCATTCCATCATTGTAGCTAATGTTACAGTAACACATAATCAGGCCATGCGCAGCTACCAAACTACTAATGTTAACAATTCTGTCTGTCAAAAAATAGAAACTGAAAATATACCCATATAAATTTATTGATGCTGGCTTTTTAAAATTTACTAAGAGCCTTCCTCCATTGATAAGCACAACGTAATTACTGTGTTGCAGTGAATTTACTGCTACACTGCATGGTCACACTTGCACTCTGGCTGGTGCATTGCAAAATGTATTATTACTCCCAAAGTTCATTTCAGACCTTAAACTCGGAAAATGACATTTTCTTGAATGAAACTTTATGAAATACTTCTTGTTTTATGCTATTTTTTAATGTAAATGAAATAAAATGTTGTATTGTGATGCCCTATTTCACTCAGGGCAGTAGCATTTGAGGGAGGAGGAATTGGGGGATGAAGAGAAGACAGGAGAAGGAGGGGTGCTGGACCTGGCCTTGTAATTCTTGAACAAAGTGCGGAAAACATCAGTGCAGGTTTGATGCTCCTGATAGTTATCCTGCATAAGGACAGCATTAAGCTAGTCTATGCTGGCCCCCAAAGGTTGAGTAGCTTGCTGGCATTCACTGGGAAAAATAATGGGGGATTACTGGGAACTTACCCCAGAATGAGTCAAGAATCAACCTTTTTTTTAAACATCCAGATTTTAAAAAATATATAAATTCATACCACCTTTCAGGACTGCTGTTTCAGATATGAACTGGTTGCAGCTGTGCTTTGTTACCCAGCTGTCACTTGACACCAGTTTTCTGATATTGTATATGTCATACCCAGTAGAGTAGTCGTGAATTAATTTGAAGGGAGGCACAACTAAGGAGATTAGTGTTTCACGGAATTAATGTTTTTCATAAAATCGGTTTTAGAAATAAAGCTTATGAATTCTGAATATTTGTCTTGAACCTTAGTTTATTATAGTTGCATTTAGCTACAGAATTATACAGTGACTTAATTAGATTTAATTACTTTTTTTTTTACAAGGGGCTCACTTATGATCATGTGGAACTAAACGTTTATTTGAATGGAAAAAATATGCATTGTCCAGCATCTGGAATTAGGGGCACAGTGTATCCGGTTGTATATGGTAAGTCAATTTACGCATTGCAGTACAGAGATGTTGGAAGTTTATTGTCTTCATGGCCTACATAGGTGTGTATTATGGAACCTCGAGGACCACATACAAAGTTAATGTTCTCATTAATTTTCATGTATTTGGTGTTGCTGAGCTGGTGTTTATATCCACTAGAGGCAAAGCGCGGGGAACAACTCTTTTTAAACTTTCAAGCCTATGAAATCTAAACAGACAAAACCATCGACTATGTATAAGCACAAATAGGATTGAATTACTTATTCTTTGAGTATTGGATTTCCTCAGTCCAGGAGCCAAATGATGCTGGAGTTTGGATACTCCTGCAGTACATACATTGCTGGGTATCTTACTCGGTAAAAGAAAATGTTGGGAACATCAGTGCTGTAGTAGCCTACCCTCTTGGGCTATCTTGGCAGCAAAGAGGCAAGAGTTCAGGTCAACCATTGGTGGTGTACCCTCTAATGTTACTTTGCACACATGGAAGGCAAACGAGAGACATTTTCAAATATCTTCCCTTTTCCCCACTGAAAGAAATATAGACTGTTGATTCCATTTGCCGCTCCATTTCAAAATGCTTTCCCCTTCCTCACCTCCACCCCACACCCACCCCCCGACAGTGACAGGTAGGTGACCTGCTCCTAGGCTTCTACTGCTATTACCATGTTGAGCCACGGGATGATTGTGGCCTGAAGCAATGTTCCCTTATAATTTTTTTTTTTGTTGTGTGTGGCCTGTTGCACTGTGCGATCTCTTTAAGATTTGTGTGTGGCTGCGCACCCACAGAGCTTAGAGGGAACTCAAAGTGAACTATATATATTTACCCCTTCTATAGAGAGGAGGTAAAAAAACCTTTGCCCCAACAGATTAAGCCAGGACTTTAGACTACAGGCTCTTTATAAACTTCTTCAGAACTAGTAACAGCAAAATCTGTTGGCTCTCTATCTTTTAATTGGCTCCTCCGTTGATTAGCTTGAATTAGTAATTGAGCAGGAAGCCAAGTCAGAAGAAATACTTCATGAGGAAAAGATTCATCACAAAAAATAGGGTCTGGAATATGATTGTGCTGAAATGGATAAAGCTACTGTGGACCTTGCTTCAAATTAGATAATTTTAAGACTGTATTTTTTTGGGGAGGGGAGGATATATTTTTTTTTAATATTTGGATTCCAATGTACCAGAAATGTAGAGGCCAAAAAGCTGGAGTTGTTCAGTGCTGGTGCTGCTGTCTCACATCAGTACCGGGGGATCTGTCAAACACCAGGGGGTGCTAACTACAAAGATTTATGATCGGTAGTACAAGATATACTGTGTGCGAGCTGACTCAGACCCTTGTGACCCAGGTGAAGTTGAGCTGGAATTGTAATTTATTTTCAATTATTGGATCAGCGTTCAGCCAGCACAAAAATGTATTTTTGTTGGTGTTTTAAACATTTTCCTGTTTTGGAAAATGTTCTATATTGATGGAGTTTGAAATCTAAATGCTTTAAAAGCTGATTTATTTTCCCTAATGTTAACTTTGCCCTTTCCTCACCATTTATGTCCTCTTTTGAATGGGGTGACTCATTTATAGTCCCAAATGTGCCAGTTTCCCTCTTTTTTTTTACATTAGCCCACATAATGTTGGCAAACTATTCGACCAAGTCAGTAGCTATACAACATCAAATTCAACCTGATCATGACCTCACCCAATGATCACACATATGCAGTTTCTAACACAGGCAATTGGATATTGATCAGGTGGACGATTTCCCTTTACTGAATGATTTTCATTTCTTAAACCAGAGAACCTGAAATCAGGTGTAGCGCATAAAGTAACATTACATAGCATAACATTTCACAGCCTAGCGTAAAATAACATAACACTACTTGGTATAGTTAAAACTAGTGCAACACAGTATGGCATAGTACAGCGTAACACAACATAACATGGTCCCTTTGTTATTGGTTTGCTTATTTGTATGGCAAGGCTCAACAGACAACATGAGTTCAGAATTTTTGCATGTGCAGTTACTCCAAAATTATGTTTGTGGAAAAAATGCAAATTCTTTGCCAGTCCAACTGGAATTGTCCCTGGTCCCACATTACCTGTTCAGGTAAGGTAAGGGTGAATAATCTTGTAGCCAGGTCAGAAATGGTAGATGTAACCTAAGTGTTAAATCCTAGTCACTGTTTTTATCATCTTTGCCAGAACTGGTACCCTGTGAATAGAGGCACCAAATGAAGTGTGTTTTCCAAAGGTAGCATTAGCATCATTTTATTTCACAATGTTGTTTCCAACAACAATCAGGATTTCAAGGACACCCTTTCCAGGGAATGTCTGTCTCAATCTTGGCCTGGTGTTTTCACAGTTTGGTTCAGGTCAGACAGCATGCACTTCAACTAGATGGAGCAGAACATTACTTTTATAGTCACATTGCTGGCCTGTAAAGCCAGCCATCCCCTGGCCAGACTAAAGATAGCAGGCATGTAATAACTGTCACTAGATTCGGAATAAAGTGGAGGGGCTTATGTTCCTGATATTATGGTGTATAAAAGGTTGTGATTTCTTCCTATTTAGACATTTTGGGCTTTCTGTATGATTTTCCCAATCTTCCGTGGTCACTTTTTTCCCAAATTATCATTTGGGATATCGGGTTGGTTTATCAGTTGAACATCTTTGAGTACAGTCAAAAAGTGTGTTTCCCAATTTTCTTGGAAAGGATCAGAATGGATGTCAATCTAAATTGCAGTCTAGTTTAGTATTTCTGTGCTAACTTCAAGCAGAGAGTCTGGTGCAGGTGTCAATTATACGTTCATTGATGCAGAGGACACAATGAGGTTGCTTTTCAATGAGTGAAATAAGCATCTGTGCCTTTGTTGCAGAAGATGTTATCGGGGATCCCACTAACAGTCTATGTTTACATAATGTTTATAAAATTATTAGGATTTTGAAGTAGAGCTCAGTGTGCAGATACAAAAGTTGTTAAAAGTGGCAGTATAATCAAGTAAGACTTCCCTTTTCTGTCATCACTGCCCCATTTGCATTCAGCAAAAAACTTCTCCATATACAGTGGCCTCTCAGAGCTGCTAACTGCAGGGAGTAGGGGAGAAACAGGAAAAACTTAAAGGCAAAAACAGATATTTTGAAACTTTGAAGGAACTTTGATTTTTTTTGTGTGATCCTGCCAACTGCTTTGCACCGGGGACACCTCGCCCACCATCTTCTGTCCAGGTACCTAACACATTGGAGATAGTCCATCAGCCTTCATTTCTTTGTGGTGTTAGCTGTAACCCTCTTGCCTCTGAGTCAGCTTTTTGAGTTCAAGTTCCACTCGAGACCTGAACATGTAATCTAGGCTGATGCTTCAGTGCAATAGTGAAAGGGGCACTACAACAACCGCAGCAGCTTTATATTCATTTGCCATTTTTAACATCCTCGGGCACTTCACAGGAGCGCTATAAAACAAGATATGACACAGAGCTACATGAGATATTAGATATTAGGCTGCTTCAAAGATGGAGGCTTTAAGGAGTACCTTGAAGAAGAGAGGTGGAGGGGTGTAGGGAGGGAATTCCAGAGCTTCGGTCCTGGATAACATTCATAGAATGATGTAGCACAGAAGGAGGCCATTCAGCTCATAGTGCTTGTGCCCGCTCTTTGAAAGAGCTGTGGAATTAATCCCTGTTCTTTCCCCATGACCCTGCAATTTTTTAATATTTCTATTTTATCAAAATCCCTTTTGAAAGTTACTGTTGAACCTGGTTCTACCACCCTTTCAGGCAGTGCATTCCACATCATCATAACTTGCTGTTTAAACTTTTTTACCTCGTGTCATTTCTGGTTCTCTTGCTAATTACATCAAATGTGTGTCTGCTGGTTACTGACCATCTAGCCACTGGTATATTTTCTTATTAAAGGGATTTAGCAATGTAAAGCATTTCAACTTATGTGGTATAATGTTTTAATGTTTTTCTTTCCGATGAGAAGGCTTTAACATTGGTTGTAATGGGAAAATTGCTTAAAGTTGTTTGACTTAAAGTTACACTTTTCAGGAATGCAACTACAACTTTTAGTGAGGACTTGCTATACCATAGAGTTCTTGCACCTTTCTGCATTTGTCCACAAATCTGCTCCTCAATCTCCTTTTCACTAGTTGGTGACCGATAAAATACAAGCTATTGTTCCTTGCTTCTAACCAAATGGATTATGTCTTTAAATCCTTAAGTACATCATTCCTTTTTTAGTGCTATCATAATTTGTTTGTTCAATATTGCCCCCTTCTTTTGTCCTTCCCTATCTTTCCTGATATGTTGTAGCCAGGAAAATTATGTGCCCATTCTTATTTGAGTCAGCTCTGTTCATAATCCAGTATGACTACGTGTGTCTGTATTTCACCAACCATATTTACTGCATTGCATGCATTTACACACGCATGCATTCCCATCCTGGTTCACCTCTCATTTCCCTCTGTCTGAATCCTCCTATTTCTCGACCACTCTTTATTCTGATGCTGTTTGTGCCTCCCAGTACACCTTGTATCTCCTCTCTGATGTTTAATGCTCGTGCCCAACCCTGCTACCAAATTAAACCCTTCCCCCACAGCACTAGTTAACATCCCTGTCAGGATATTGTCCCAGCCCCTTTGAAGCGCAATTTATTTTTTAACAAGTCTGCATTCTAACCTTATAACTGAGATAATAGCTGAGCTGGCAGAGTTCCAATTCCTTTGTAAAATAAAGCTGTTCTATTTTCCTTCTTCAGTATCAATTTCAAATAACATGATTACTTTTACACATGCAGCTTGACCTCAACTCAAGCTTACATGGGAATCATTTCTGGCTGATCTGATCATAATACATAATTTTGTACCTGACTTTTTACACAAATTAATGTGTTATTTCAGATAGTGTCCATTAGCCACTGGGGACTGAACATTGACAGTGATTCCGCACAGTATTTAGTCATGTTTACAACCCTTTGGTTCTGGAATTGAGGCCAGCTGTAACAAAGCACCATTGTTAAAAGCTTGTGAGCATTTTAAATGGGCAGCACCATATTACTGCAGAACAGATCTGATGATATTGGTTGACAATGCCTTGTTGTATCATAGCAAGTTGCAGTAAGCAAAGTACTGGCACTGTTTTGTGATTGTCCAAAACTCTGTGCCCATGTCTTAACTCGCAGCAAGTCCTGTTCCCCGATCACTCCTGTGCTCACTGACCCACATTGGCTGCCGGTCAAGCAACATCTTGATTTTAAAATTGTCATCCTTGTTTTCAAATCCCTCCATGGTCTTGCCCCTCCCTATCTCTGTAATCTCCTCCAACCCCACACATCTGCTGTACTCTAATTCTGGCCTCGTACGCATTCCAGGTCATAACTGCTGCACCATTGGTGACTGTGTCTTCAGTTGCCTTGGCCCCAGCTCTGGAATTCTCTCCTTGCGCCCCTCTGCCTCTCCCCCATGCTTGTACTTTACGACAGCTCTTAAAACTTACCTCTTGATCATCTGATCTAATATCTTTCACGTGACTTATATAGCTGAGAAGCACCATGGACATTTCATTATGTTAAAGGCGCTATATAAATATAAGTTGTTGTCAGTTTCAGTGGGTTGAGCAGTGAATGAACAATTCAGATTTCCTTACATTTTAAACTTGGTTTTTAATTCCAGTCAGTAATACCATGCACATATTTAATCATCTGATGGTTTATCTTTCTCTTTTCCAGTTGATGACAGTGCAATTTTGGATTGCCAGTTCAGTGAATTTTACAGCCCTCCGCCTCCAGGATTTGAAAAGATTTTGTTTGAACAGCAGATCTTCTGATTTTCATTGTGCGAACACACACACACACACCCATGCACTCTCACCTACATGCACTCTCACCTAGCCTGGTTCTGCCTAGATATCTGTAACTTTGATTTTCCTGGGTCTGTAGTTTCTTGAGTGTTAGTTGCTTGAATTGTCAGTACCACAATTGGCAACACAGTATACAGAATTTGGGTTTATCGTGCATTCGTGTTTCAATGTTTATTAATGGGAACAGCACTATTTTTAAAGTGAAAAATGACGTATAAACATGACGTAGTAAAATCATAGCCCTTATGCATGTGGTTCTTAGTGGAAGGTTTAAAAAAAAACAACACAATTGCTTCTGCAGGAGGCATACAGCATTACAATCACTGTACTTTCAGTGTTAATTACAAATACCAAATGAGATATTATAATACCAACATGGCTCAAAATAATTGCACCCATTTTATATATTTTTAATCATCTGCCTCTTAGTATTTATTTTTGGTTTTATTTACAATCTGCTTTCCTTTCACTATGGGTTTATTCTAGGTATTTTCTATCCTCACTATATTCTTCTCTGTTGATTTATTTTCCCAGTCAAGTCTTGCTGTTATGATAGACAAGTTTTATTCATCCTTGCCCTGCCTAGTTGCACTGTTCCCTGATTCTGTTTTGCTTCCTTTTGATCCTTTGTTGTTCATGTTGCAAGTACAGTTTTGTACATGAAACATTTGCAAAGACACAACCATAGTTCAGAAGTTAAAACCTATACTGTTTTGAGCACAAAACCAATCACAATGCAAGGACCGTACTGTCAGTCATTTAGGAGATGATATTGTCCTCTAATCAAGAATTCTAGCATGCAGTGGTCCAAATCCTCATCACATTTGGACTGGTTTCACTCTTCAAAATTGCAGCTAATTCCTTTTCAAAAGCAAAATAAATTAGATGCTGGAAAATGCTAGAACCACTCAGCAGGTCAGACAGTCTCTACGGAAAAGAAATGGATTTAGCATTTAAAGTCCTTTCATCAGAACTAGAAGATGTTAGAGATGAACGATTCTTAAGCAAGTACAGAGCAAGGGGAGGGGCAAGGAACAGAAAAAGTATGAAAGACAGATGTTTATCTGTGACAGGTTGAGAGGGCAGGAATGATTAAATCTATATTTCATTGGGTTGTTGGTGCCTTATTAGCAGAAATTGGACTTTTGGATGGAACTATCATCTATCATTAGAGCATGAGTAAGATTGACAGTGGAGATTATCTCTCACCTGCTGGCCTCTCTGAGATTGAGGTTGCATGTCCAGGATTAGGCAAAAGAAGGAAAATAGAATGCTTAAATGTTTCCCTCAATTTGAACTTTTGAAGTTTGACAAAAATACTTTTGTTGACTGTGATGTGAGAAATGACTAGGTCAAGTAACTTTGATCAACTCCATCCTTACCTTCAAAGAACATCCAAGTTCAGCCTTGGTGAATGATTAAAATCATGAAAAATCTTTATTTGTGGCACAGTGCTTGTCATAGGATTGAATTTGTGCATAAGGTTTATTGTACAAAGTTTCTGTGAAATCATGTACTTTTTAAAGAACAAATTTCAGAAAAGGCATACTTTGTAGAGAAGGTGAATGATCTGCACAAAATGTTCTTTAATGTCTTATACTCTGAGTCTTTGGTTAAAAAAAAATAATTGTGCAGATCACCAAAGCATCGACAAAGAACTTGTTTATGCTATCTTCATTTCTGTAACTAGTTGTATAAAACTTTTAATATTGTAAAGAGGAGACGTTATGGTTACATAAACAAAAATTAGACCTAGCGTGTTATATAGTTGTGCATTAATTTGGCAGTATTTAAAAAAGCACTTAGAAAATTTGGGAGGGGGTTATTAACCTTAACATTATTATAATTTCTAGTGATCTACAAACTGGTTATAATCAGAATGTAGAGTTAGGAACGTACAGAGTCAATATTTAATGTGCACATAATATATGTATACTGAATCATTAAACAATATTCCCAGCGCACTTTTGCTACTGTGGTGTTGTAAAACTGAACAGATCAATTAAGGTTCAGATTTTACAGGAATTTGGTGAAATAAACACTTTCATGGTGAACCATATCTTTTCATAGTATAGTGGTTTCTTAAACGCAAAATTGTGAGAGAAGACTGTAAAGTAGTTCTGTTTTAGTGGAACTGTGTAATGAAAATTTTGGGTCACACAATTTTCTTTTAATACCCCTTTAAACTGGTGAAAAATCTGGGGAAGGATTAGCTCACTTCAGAGAAAGACCATCATAATGATCACTGGCATCAGTCTACAGAAGTAATTGATTTTACACTTTTTTTTCCAAATAGTGGAAACGTGCATTGAAATTGTTTGAATTCTAGTGAGTTATTTTTCTGTTGCCTGAGATTTTAAGGAGAAGTTAAAGTGCTGTGGAGAAAAACAGTCAAGAAAAGTCAAGGATGATGAAAGATCAACAAAGATTATCCCTCTAATATTCTGACACTTATAAGAAAGTCTGTCTCTTACCCTCCAGATAGCTTCTTTCATGCCCATAATGTAATGAAAACCCTTCTGTTATCTGCTTTAAATTTAGTTTTCACTGGTTTACCCTTATGACTAGTTATCTTGTTATGATTTACCTAAGTCCAGTTTTTCTAGTATGCTTCAGTGCACCCCCTTCTGAACTTATTTCTCTCAACTGTAGAGATTGAGTTTTTATACCCTTTCCTCAGATATCCTACGCAAGAAGCATCATTTTCCTTGCTCTTCTCCCACCTAATCCAATACTTACACAAAGCTTTGAAAAGTAGTGATCAGATCTCTGTAAAGTACTCCAAGTGGGTTCTGACAATTGCATCCTGAAACCTTGGCTGGCTTGTTTGATTGTACTCCTGTTACCTATTTTCTAACTACAAAGTTTCAACCTGTATATGTACTGCTAGGCTTCACAAGGCTGCTGTTGAATGTGTATGGTTGCTGCCTACAACTCCTGCCTGAACTAAAATTCAGGTGGTTTGAAAAGGCCAACAGCTTGACTTGTAAAACCACATCAGGAACTTCACAAGAACATGATTGGACAATAAATTAACACCCAGCCAAAGAAGGAGACACTAGGACAGGTGATCGAACGCATGGCCAAAGAGGTAGGGTAGGTTTTAAGTAGAGTCTTGAAGTAGGAGAGAGAAGTGGAGAGGATGTACCTTGCAGGTGGCTTGTTTCAGTGTTTGGAAAAGAAATTTCATGGGCATTAGTATACAGGAGTAGCTAATTTTTCACATTTTTGTAAACAAATGCCATTGAAACTGTTTGAATTCTACTAATTTTTCTATTGCCATCAATTTTTGATGAAGTCATCTCACATTAAACTCAGAGGGAGCATAAAGAGGGTTTGAGTTCCCTGTGTTTGTGTACCTGTGTTTATTTTTTGTTTGCTTTGTATTGCCCAGGCAAAGTGGCAAAACTGGTTTGTGCCAAGGAGATTAATGTGTTAAGTGAATGTGCTCGACACTAGAATACTGTGCTCTGTTTAGATAAATGTATATTTAATTAAAGCTGCCGCTTGAAATTTACTGTCAACCTGTGACCACTGGCATGTAATAAATATCGGCACATTTTGCCTGTCAATTATTAAAGTTGTCGAAAAAAGTAGAATTTGGGATGTAAGTATGTTTGAATGTCTTTTTGTAAAAACAAATGCATTTTGTTTTTCCACTGAATCATAAAAAATTCTCTGGAAGACAGAGAAGACTGTTTACTGTTCTTTAAGATGTCATGATACCACATCTTTTGTTCAAGTTTTATGTAATGACATATGTGGAACTTTACCTACCTGAGCATAGACAAGATGGCCACCACCAGGGATGGTCTTCATGTTTTAGGAAAGCAGACAGAATTTCCTTTTCACAGCCGCCTGTGGATCACTGAGTTAAACCATTCTGGGTAAGTCAAAAATAAAGTGTCTCAGCAGTATCAATGTGACCTCATCACCCAAGTGAGTGCATAGTTGTGCCACCGGCAACTCCACAGCAATGCTTTGGCTTCTTGCTTTGCTACATAAGTATTGTTCACATTACTTACTGAATCTTACTGGAACGAGGCATCTCGCGCAGTATATTGCTAGTTAGACATTTTCTTGCATCATTCAGCTTGGAAGTTTTTGCGCCATAGCTTGTAAGTTTGAGCTGATCATGGCACAATGAGGGTAACAAATGAGCTCTGGGACCTAGTGTTGCACCTTAACCATTGAGATTTAAGGATTGAGAAAGGAACAGTGGAGAAGGAGGGTGCATTAGAGTTAAATCAGGTACAGAAATAAAGAGGGAAAGAAAGTTTAGATTGACAGAGGATAAAGGAACTAAGAAAAAAATGTTTTCTTCAACCTCCAATAAGGAGGCTGAATAGTTTAAATTGTTCCTTATCAGTTGGTTAAAGAGCACTTAGACTCTTAATTACATGCCCTAACTTCCTGCCACAAGTTTAATAGGCAGTTAATGTGCAGATCCAGCAAGTTTTTAAACAGATGCCCTCAACTTCTATTCCTCCGGCTCTTTCCAGGGGTCAGTGGGGGATCTTTGCGGAGTTTCCCAATCAGCTGTCCACACTTGTGTCAAGCAGATTACAGACGCTCTGTTCAGGTGTGTATTGACTTTCGTCCACTACAGCTGGGACCAGGCCAGCCAGACAGAGCGATCCAGAGGCTTCGCGGCTATTGCTGGCTTCAACAGGAAGGGCTTCCACTCCATGAACGTGCAGATAGTGTGTGACCACAGGATGCAGATTCTGCAAGTCTGTGCAAGGTACCCAGGCAGCTCCCATGACTCCTACATCCTCAGACACTCCCAGGTGCCGGGGCTCTTCAGTGCTCCAGGCCGACTGGATGGATGGCTGCTGGGTGCCAAGGGCTATCCCCTCAGAAGGTGGCTCATGATGCCTCTCCACCATCCAAGAACAGAAGCTGAGCAGCGTTACAATAGGAGCCACACCTCCACAAGGTCTGTGGTGGAGAGAACCATCAGTCTTCTCAAGATGCGCTTCCGATGCCTGGACCGCTCAGGGGGTGCACTCCAGTACCCCCCAGATCATGTCTCGGTGATAGTGGTTGCATGCTGCGCTCTCCACAATCTTGCGCTGGAAAGGGGCAAGCGACGCTGTGGACGAGGAATACGTAGACTCAGTTGCTCCGGCTGCACATGATGAGTCCAGCAGTCAGTCCGAGGATGAGCACACACAGGGAAATGCTGAGGGGGGTAGACGCTGACCCAGGCATGTCAAAATTAATTGAGATAACAAACGTAACTTCATAAACCAAAAAAAGGTTGCACATCACACCAAGTCGTCAATGACCTACATTAGGCCAACATAAAAGCACCAGTGAGAAACCCATGGTGTGCCTAAGGTGCTTTAAATTTACGCTTACAGGCGCTATGTCCATGTGCTGTCCCCTCGCTGGCACTGACATCTGAGAGAGCCTGCTCACTCTGCTGTCCTGTTGGCCTCGATGACCTTGGCGGCTGTCCTCTGGACCATGGAGCCTGTGCTGGCTCCACCCGGGAGGGAACAGCCAGTTCTACAGCTGGCATCTCCCCAGTCACCGCAGCCTCATCGGATGCCACGGTCACTGGCAGAGGGGCAGAGGAGCTGCTGCCCTCATCTGGAGCACCCTAAGAGGAGCCTGCAGAGACAACAGGCAGCTGCTGTGTCGACGTGAGGTTGCTTTGGACCTCTCTGTCACCGTGGATGATTGGGCACCGAGCTGGTATACTTAGTGCCCAAACCATCTTCCACATGGACCAGCTGAGGTCCATGCCACTGTGAGGGCTTGCAGGTCCGAGTGCAACCCTAGGAGGCCCTGATTGGTCTCTTGGAGGAGCCTCTCCATGAGAGTTGCCACTCTCTTGATGGAGGAAGCATGAGGCTCATTGCATTGGTGATGCTCCGCATGGACTCCTCCAGCATGGGCACCATGCCACGCTTTGCCTCATGTATCTCTGCCAGATCGTCCCGCACACCCTGCTGCACTTCCAGTATTCGCTGCCGAGCATGTTCCTGGTCCCCAGCAATCCTCCGACTGCAATCCCTGTCTTTGCCCGCATCTGAAGTGAGCGTGAAGTGCCCTCACTGCCGTGTCCCAGGTCACTAGCTGAAGATCTAATTCCAGTCGAGGTGCTAGTATCTGCACTGGTGCCTGCCTGGCAGAGATGGTGTGATGCTGGTGAGTGGATTTCCTATGGGCCCTCAGAGGTGGCCCCTCTGCCTCCTCCTCCCGGCCCTGCTTTGCTGATGTTCTTCCTTTCAGCAAGGACATTTGATTAGTTACAGTGCAGACAACGCCAGTGTGCATCCCTGTTCCCCGGATCATTATGTGCTCATCCTTCCATAAGCAATGGTCAACCCATGTTGCTAACTTCAATCACTGAGCACTCAGCAGTGCTGGGACACACATGGTGACCTGGGTGCTCGGCAAACATACCTCCCCGTGGCACCCCAGCCTCACCGCCACCGATTAATCTGGGCACACTGTGCCTCTCCAGACCTGCTGCTCAAAAGGTGTCAGGATGGCCAACTGGGCCTGGCCTCCGCCAGTCCACATCCATTCTGACACATTGTGCGCAGTCTTCTCCTGAAAAGGAGAGAGGAGCTTTGATTAGTCCAGCCTGCACCTGAATTCCCATCGCATCCCTGCCAACCCAGCCAGAGTGGGACATTGCAGGACTCCAGTTCTTCATCATCCCGCAGCTGCTGCACACTCACCCAAACAAGCCAGGGCTGACCCCATCCCCCCCCCTCCCTCCCCACCCCCACCATTGCCCAAATGCTGCCTCCTTCACATGGGGCACCACAAGGTGTCACTTTGCTAAGCAAGGAGGCACAAGCATGTGGAGCGCAAAGGCCAGCAGCTGGATTGGTGCCCCGCCACCTGGAAGCTCCCCTCCCAGCATGTTAGCGCCCTGACTTCGACATGCCTTCCCAGTCCCAGATCTCTGCCTAGGTGCAGACCCTTGAGTTTCACCCCCATTCTATACTCTGGGTGTCAGTGTCACACATGCTACGGGTGCAGAACCCATCCTAGCTCAACCCTCTCAGGGTGAACTGGGCATGGGCAATATCTGCTGGCCCATCCAGCGAGGGATGCATGCTGTGAGGGATTCAAATCTGTTACTGTGCTGAGAGTTGCAGGGGGGAGGTGGGGAGGTGGGGGGGGGGGGGGGGGGGGGGGGTGGAAAGGGTGACGGCTGCATTACGTGACCTCGGCCAACATGGTACTCACCCTTCCTGAGCACAGGAGATTGTTGAATGGTTTTGTGGCACTGGACCCATGTGCGCCGCACCACGTCATGGGAGCTCACACTCTCAGCCGCCACCTCCCATGCACGTTTGGTCAGGTGGAGAGACCTCTGCCTCCCGTTCCTCGGAATCCGGACCTCCTGCCACACTGCCACCTCCTCCAGGAGGGCAGCTAGGCACTCGTCAGAAAAACGAGGGGCACACTGTCCCGCTGCCCTACCCTCCGGCCTGGCCTGCCCTGCAGCCCTGTCCTCTGGATTCGCATGCTGCACAGTAGCCCTCTGCTGTGCTCTTTTGCCTTGCAAAGGCTGCCAGGCCTTCATTTAAACAGGCCGCTGTGTCACCATTGGACCCAGCGGCCTGTGCACGTCTGCCACCGCCCTGCCCACTCCCGATATCCTCGGGAGTGGAGAAATACGCCGGACGGGCCTTAATTGGCCCGCTTGCGTAAAATGGTGGCGCGGACCAGATTGCAGGCGGCGATCGGGTCCACACCTGCTCCCGCTTGGCCCGCCCGACATGGGGAAAATTCTCCCCCATGGGTGAGATTGTGCAAAGCAACAGCAAAAATCAGCAAGTTCTGGAGATTTGTAACTCACGCTGTGCATTACTGGCCATTAATAATGGCGTGCATTGTTAATACGTGGTTATTTTTCCAGCAAGATTTGGCCCACTGTCACTGGGTGAAGTGTACATTAGCACATGGAGATGCCATAGGAAAAGCATGGAGGCTTAAATCAGGTGAATTTTAGCTAAAATAATTAAAGCCAATATATTTGGTCTATATATTTTAAAAAGAGATACACCAAGTTTAGTGCCTATTTCTAAATTTAGAGGAGAACATGATAGCCTAAAAGAGAATGTGTGAGGCTGTTTCTCAAAGCTAAATACTGCAGATGCTGGAAATCTGAAATAAAAGCAGAAAATTCTGGAAATAACAGATCAGGCAACATCTGTGGAGAGAGAAACAGAATTAGTATCACAAATCAATAACCTTTCTTCAGAACAAACGTTACACTTGTTCTTCCTGCATTTTGGTTATAATAGTGAGAGTTAGTTCATTCAGAATAAATGTGTCTATTTGTCTTTAGAATGTGCTTTAATTTTTAAGTATTTGAAAGTTAAATGCTTGGAACAGCCTGAGTAGGCATTTATTCTGATTATAATTACCTGTGACAGAAAACCAGATCATTTATATTTCTGTACCTTACAAAGTGACAACAGTGTAGAATGCTGGCACAAGCTGTATATCTGCTTATTAAAAACTGGAAGTGTTGAAAACCGAATCTGAAAAGAAATCATTGTTATTGATGGATTCCCTATTCATTTTACTATCCTCCAAATTTCTTAGGTCATAGCAGATGAGATTATCCTATGTAATCATTTTCTAGCTGAGTGCTACAAATTTGACATTGGAAGGGGACAGGGAGGCTCTGGTACTGGGTGAGGTTACATTGCTCAAAATCTTCTTCTCCAAAGCTGCAGGTGTTGCCTTGGGCTTTTCCAAAGTTGTTTCACCTCAACACCTTAGTTATGAAGCTGCTTGAAAGCATAAGAACCCTTAGATGCTGGGTTTCCTCATCCTAGCTCTAAGTGAATCTTGGGTTGATGCCTCAGTTCTGGCTGACATGTATGGGCCAGAAGTATCATTTGAGGTTATTTGGTGTGTTTTGAATTCTCCAATTTCAGGAGTATTGTTCCTGAAGCCACAGGTCCCAGGCTACTCAGAGTTAAGGTTCCTTTGCGATATTCTAAGTACTGATTAATTATTAGAAATCTTTTGCATGGCAATAGAAATGTACATACTAGATGGAACCTAAAAGTGGTTACTTAGGGTAACAAAATGTATCTTCAGAGCTCAAAAGTAAATATAATTAAATATTAGATGCATTAGGTAAAATTGATCTGCCAGCATGTGACTAAAGAGTTGGTTCCAGGGGTAAAAATTGGAAGCAAGAACATAAAAAACTTAGATATGCTGACGACACAGCACTACTTGCAGAATCAAAGAGGCTCTACAAAATATCACCAATCAAGTGAAATCTAGAAGTTTAGAATGTGGATTGAGTATGAACACCAAAGAAACAAAAACAATGGCAGTTAGAAGGAATACATTAGCAGAAACTAAATTGATGTTGATGGGGGAATTTGATGACAATTCCATTGAATGTCAAGAGGAGTTGGAGAAGCTGATTGCCTGGCACTTGTATGGTACATGTGTTACTTTCCTTTATCACACCAAGTTTGAATCTTATCCAGGTTTTACTGCATCTGGGCACAGGCTGCGTCAGTTCTGAGGAGTTGAAAATATAACTAAACATTGTGCCATTTGTGGACAGAATATACCTGGGCAATTTTCCACTTTGTTGGGTAGATGCCAGTGTATTGCAGCTGCTCTAGAACAGCTTGACTAGAGGTGGGGTTAGTTCTAGAACACACGTCTTCAGGACTACAGATGGAATGTTTATGGGGCCTGTAGCCTTTGCTGTGTAGTGCTTTCAGCTGTTTTTTGAAGCACTAATTACTGATGCCAATCAGAAGACGTCTTTGTGTATGTGCACTTGTGTCACATGCTCTCCCATTAGTGTCGTCATCAGTACACACCTGTCAGCTTATTCATGGCTGCTAGTTCTGGTGGCGATGTCATCATGCACTGACACTTCTTCAGAGCTGGTATCAGCCAATGATTCTTAGTGCATCCCCCACTTGCTCAGCTGTTCTCTCTGGGTCACAGTGTGCCCAGTCCCTTTGCCTCTGTCTGTGGCATGGGGAACCTTTTTCTTCACTGCACTTTGTGCTGTGTGGTGCTCTGTTCTCCAGCCACTATCCTGGAGACTTAGCACCTCACTTTCTAACCTGGCAGACTCACTGCCTCCCTCCATCTCTTGGTTTTCCTTGATCCGCATCATTGTTGAAGCATTCAGCTGCCTAGAATAATGCTGGCTTTGATGTCACAGGTCCTGCAACTACACATGCAGGAAGTGTGGCCTTTGCACTTCCAGCATTGCCAAATGTAACCAAAAATCGTATTTACACATAAAAGTTAAACATTTAAAATATACAAATTATGCTTTTGAGGGCTCCTTAGGGCAAAATACAGTCCAGGGTTACTGAACCATGGATAGCTATAGAGCTGATAACAAAGAGTGTATAATGGATATAGGCACTTTGTTTACAGGGGCAGTGAAAGGTCTAAGTACATTAATTAAAGCTTAGAATGAAATAACTTCCAAATTGGTTTCAGCGTAAATTAGGTCTACTTCTGGTTTTGCAGGTGAACAAATTCAGAAACAATGCAATATAAATGTACAATGGATTTCTCCACAATATTCATGTAAAATCTAACACAGCCTTCAATAAATTCAATGACTCAACTTCCAATGATTTCAGAGGAAGAGAATTCCGCAGACTAACAGCTCTCAGAAAAATAATTCTCCAAATCTCTGTCTTAAAAGCCCCCAAGGTGCTTGACAGAAGAATAATCAGAAAAAAATTGACATGAGCCAAAGAAAGATACTTTATACAGGCAACCATAAGTTAAGACAAAGGATGGTTTTAAGGAAATGTTTTAAAGGAGAGAGGTGGGAGGCAAAGGGGTTGATATTCCCACAAATAGCCACACTTATTCAATGCCTTACTCCTACCTTGCTTTCCACTGATTGATTTTCAACATTTTGGCAGCATTAATGAGCTTTCATAGTTTTATGAATATCACCAACATAACAGCTTGGGTTGTAGCTAAGGTTTTGTGTGAACATAGCTGGTCATGAGACTTTAGAGCAACAACTTGCATTTATATAGTGCCTTTGATGTAGTAAAACATCCCAAGGTGCTTCACAGGAGTATTATCAAACAACATTTAACACTGAGCCACATAAGGAGATTTAAAGACAGATGACCAAAAGCTTGGTCAATGAGGTAGGTTTTTAAGGAGTGTTATAAAGAGCAAGGGATTTAGGGAGTCCTGAAGCCTAATCAACTGAAGGCATAGCTGCCAATGGTGGGGCTTTTAAAATCAGAGATGCACAAGAGGCCAGAATTGGAGTAGTACAGACATCTCAGAAGGTTGTGGGGTTGGAAGAGATACAGTGGTAGGGAAGAACGAGGACATAAAATGATTTGAAAACAGGGTAAGAATTCTAAAATGGGTGTTGCTGAATTGAGAGCTAATAAAGATCACTGAGCACCGGAGTGAAGGATGAATGGGATTTGGTTTGAGTTAGGATATGGGCAATAGAGTTTTGATGAGTTTAAGTTTATGAATGATGGGAGCCTAGCTAGGCAAACATTGAAATAGTTGCATCAAAAGAAAAAAAAAAGTTGCAAGAGCCTCTTTATTTCCCCTACTGCACAGCAGGTCTCTCTTAAACCAAATTAAGGATAAGGTGCAATCAATAAATTTCCTCTTGGAAAGGCACAAAGCTCCAGCAGCTTTTTGCTCCCTCACCCAAGTGGCCATTCTTCATGTCAAAGGCCAAATAATTGGCTATTTCCTCTTGCAAGGCATTTCAGAAGAGATCATGCATGCACTTTCTACCATGGGTCACACACAGACTGACTTATTTTACCCTTTTCCAGGCCAGGCTCAGAGGCTAATTGTATCTCCCCCAAATGCTCTCTGGCCAAGATCAGTTAACTCAACAAAGCTTGAAGGTTCAACTGGGACCATCTGGACGGAACGTCTAACAGCATAACACAAATTGGTCTGTACCTATATTTATACTCTACATGGGCCTCCTCCAGCCCTAGCAGAAAACAAGAATATAAAGGGAAGGAAGCTTTGCTACAGCAATACAAAGCCCTGGTTAGACCACATCTGGAATATTGTGTACAGCTCTGTGTTTCTCCTTAGAAAGGATATATTAAACTTGGCAGGAGTATATCACAATTCACTTGACTGTTACTAGGGCTCTAAGGTTTGGAGGAGATTACATTGCCTAGATTTGTATTCCCAAGAATATAGAAGGTTAAAAGTGTTTGGACTGAGATTTTTTGAAAAGAATCGCTAGGGTAGATTAAGAAAAAGCTTTCCTGCTGGTGGGGAAGTCTAGGACAATGGGATATATCCTTAAAATCAGCACCATTCAGGAGAGGAGTTAGAAAACATTTGGTTAAGCAAAGGGTTGTAGAAGTGTGGACTATCTCACAAAAAGCACACTCAGTTAACACTTTTAAATATGAAATCAACAGATTTTTGTTAGCCAAGGTATCAGGGATATGGGGCCAAGGCAGGTAAATGCAGTTATGATACACATCATTCACGATCTCATTGAATGGCAAAAAAGGCTGAGGGACTGAATGGCCTACTACGGTTCTTATAGTTTGTACCACAGTGCAATTGTCCACTAAAGCAATGAAGGAGATGCTTCTAAAAGCATGTTATGCTGATGCATAAAATAATTTACCACAATTTGAAATTCTTTAGTCTTGTTTCCATGATAAGATTTGGACTGAAATAATATTACATTTAACCAGAAAGCGCCATGTTTGACTTGGGCATCTATAGAAAGATGAGAAATTATTAAATGCAGAATGGGTTATCTTATGCAGATCCCAAACATCAGCCCTTTTGTTAGCAATGTCTGGTCTTTAGGAAAAATCTAGCATCCAGCTGTATTTTAACTAGAAACTTTGCAGGGAAGCTCTCTAAGAATCCACAGATATATAAATGTAAGTCATTTTATTATGGAATAAAACAGACTATGAACTGAAGCAAAAGATGTCCAACCTACTGTTAACTCAGTCCACCTTCAGAGAGACTAAAAAAATGAATGCTTAAAACATGGTAGATTACAAGAGCACTTCAGTGTTATGGCCCTGGTTCCCATCACTGCGCCAACTGGTAGATGGAAGATGTTAAAAAAGTCAGGCAATTGGACTGTTTATGGGAGTGAGTGTCAGCACTAAACTGGAGCAAGACATTTGCAGCAGACTTGAATTTATTATAGAGTCGAGAGATTATTTTATCTGTATGCATCATGTGCATTGTAATTCATGCTACCTTCTAATTAACTGTGGACTAATCTGTCAATAAACTCCATGTGCTTACACCCAAATCACTTGTTCCTCATTATAGATACAGTCACACAAACTACATCAGGTCACTCTGAGTAGCCATCATTTCATATACTAGTATAAGAAATGTAGAATGCATTGTAAAAAGATTTGGGGTAAAGTGACAAAGTCAAGGAAGCCATTTTAACATTAACATGTAGCTGAATAAGCCATTATGTATCCTGTACTAACCAATGTACTGTATTAAGTAGTGACCAGTCATGGAACAGATAATTGTAAAAGTAATGAACCTTGATTGAGTTGTAATCAGTAAACATATTAGAAAGATTGGGTTTTCATTTAAGTATTAATGTATACTCATTTTACAGCTTAAAGTCACTTTTTTATGGAAAATTGCAGTTTCAGCCACAAGCAAGGAAATCACTCCAGAATCCCGATAAGGCCCATGAGACAGTACACTATGGCCTGGCAAAAGTCTAGCTTAATGAATGAAGAGTTGTTCAAAATCAGATTAAGAAACGGTGAGAAATAACCCCATTGTATTCTTGCTTGAGATATTGAGGCCAGATGATCTCAGGAGGGTAAATACAAGTGAAAGCCAGCCAAATTTCTTTTACAACAGCTAGAGCCAATCATTAAATCAACAATGGTCTGACTCTGATATGATGTGATGATCATACAGGGGTTAAGAGGGGTTCTGTAGGCTTCAGTTTGGAGTCTCCGGAGTTCAAACCATATGTCAATCTCCACAAATGGGTTTGAGATCAGAGATCTGAGAGGGCGTGTGACCTACACTCCAACGGATTGCACAACTGGCTAAAGTTGTAAAAGTCATTGTCCCAAGTTTAAGTATACCTTTTCTTTAATAAACTTTATAAATTTGCTATCCAAAAGTTGTATGTTGTCTTAATTGGTTAAGTTTTGTCTGAACAAAAGTAAATTTATTAAGTCGCTTACATCGCTGGCAATTGGAGTGGCTGAAGTTAAATTAATAACCAATTAAGTATTGTTACAGCAATAAGTTATGTTAGAGCACCACAAACTGATTGATTCAAGACTGCAATTTCAAAGCCACGTTCAGCTGTTACAAAACACTTGTGTTTCATTCTTATAGCTTATATGACGCCAGAGATTATTGCAGAAAAATGTGTACACTATAACCTGAATCTCAGTGACCATCATAGGATCACAGGATGTTGTGGTGCAGGGAGAGGCCACTCAGCCCATTGAGTCTGTGTTGGGTCTTAAAAAGTTATATTGGATTCTGCCCCCATCACTGTTTCAGATAGGGGATTCCATATCCTAATAGCTTCTTCATTACAAAAAAACTCAATCTCTTTCATTGCTTTGACACTCTCAAATTTATGCTTTCTCGTTACTGACACAATATTCTGTGCCCTTTCTTAAATAGTGTTTTTGGAAGATGCAAAGGAAGTAATGGAATCAAACTTGTTAAGAGGACACTGCTAAATTTACTCCTCCTGAGATAAATATGAACTGTTCACACAGATAACCCATAGTCCAATTACGGAGTTATTTCATCCATAAACATCAAGTTAATATCACAAGTACATAGGGTTTTTAATCATGGTTGACTTTATTCATTAACAGCTAAAAGAAGTGTGATGCATTATGTTAAGTTTCTTCATCTCATTCTCTCCACTAGGGAATGGGGAAATCATTTCAAATTGCAAAGTAACGGCTAATAAGGTGGAATTAATAGAAGTATTTCCCTCTGTTGGTTAGACTTTGATATAGCTTAAATCTATAATAAAACTGATTCCAAATGATTTTTTCTTCAGAAGGTCCAAGACTATTAAAATAAAACTATTAGATACTACTGGAAAAATTTTCCCCCATCAGGGGAGAAGTGTGGGAGCGGGCATGCCTCCAATCGGCATCCCTGATCGGGGGGACCCGCCATTTTATGTGGCGGGCCAATTAAGGCCCACCCAGTGTGATGTCTGCCAGGAAGCACTTTGTGCTCCCTGTGTGGGCGGGGGAGATTCCCTCATCCAGGAGTGTGCTTTTTTGCGCATGTGTGTGAAAGAGCGCACTGATCTCCGAGGCTAAGCGCTGCCTCAGGGGGATCGGCTCCAAATTAACATTTGTAATAAAAATGATAGAAAAATTTCCCTGACATGTCCCCTCATGTGACACTATTACAAGAGTTGGGACATGTCCATAACTGTAACTGAAACCTTTATTAAAAATTTAAATACCCTCATGAAACCTCATCCTGCCCGTGGATAAGGTTCCATGCTTTTTCTAATGCCCGCCAGGGCTCCTGGCCTGCCCACCAGCCTTAAGGTTAGACGGGCAGGTCCATTAATGATTTTAATTAGTTTCTCAATGGCCTCAATAGGCCATTGACAGGTTGGCGGGCACACAGCTGACTTGGCTGCGTCCCCATCGACCTGAAAATGGAAATGACACGGGGTGATGTCAGGAGTTCCACCCGTCGTCATTTTATGCATCGGTGAGCATTGGCTCACCAACCAGAAGATCCTGCCCCTTGATTCAGGCCAATGGGAGTCCGAAACCTGAAGTGAGCATGGAAATGGTTTAGGATATTACTCATTCTCAATTGTTAAATAAGTTTACTTCTAGTATATAAGGTTCAGAAGACAATGAAATAAACAAATACCATTTATTAAAGCATTAACTCGAAATTGTAAATCAGTAGAACCAGGGTTAGAAATTATATAAACAAAAGTAATTTAGCATTATTTTCATCTTTAGAACTTCTTCTGTTAATTAATTCACCCAGTTTGCCAGTCTTTGTGAACCTACGCAAAGCATTTCAGCAGGCCATTCAATATCTACACATATTTTCCAGCAGGGAGTACAGCTTAATGTTCAGACATGGTGCCACTCCCAGTGTGGGGGAGCGGGAGGGAAGGAAGAGACCTAGTTTCCTGCCTGCACGTCCACAGAAATCAGATAACTGGACATAGAGCATGAATCAAGTCTGGGTCATTTCTAATCTCGAAACCCATAGAAAATGTGTTTATTCACTCAACCATCATATGTTCAATTTTGATAGTTCTGAACCATGCTTGCAGTCTATTAGATCTGACTGAATGCAATCCTGCCCCATGTAATGGTGTGTATCAGAATATCTTTAAGAATTTAACCATTACAAAAAGACATTGAAGTGATCATATTCCTGAATTTTAAATCATACTCTTTTCATTGATTTCTTTATAATAGTTCTCTGGTGGATAGACTAGAGTTTACAATACAGTCCCCTCCACCCAAGGTGATTTACAACTGCAAGTGAATCTCACCAAGTTGCAGTGGTTGTCAAGTCCTTGCGTCTTTTGTATTTAGTTGGCTCTGGATCCATCCAATGATATCAAATGATGTTTTTATTGAAAAATAATATAAATTGTGATCTGGATGTTTTGGGATATATAGATGACTCCTATCTACCCCTATTGTATACTTGAGTATACAAAATGCTTCATGATTTCAACTTTTAACCATAACAAAAGGAACTGGAAACCCGGAGCTCAAGGCTAGGTGTAACTCCCTCCATAGCCTACCTTGTTAAGGCTGAACAAGAGCAGGAAGAACCCCAGTTCAATTTCCAGCTTTTGTTAACTGATGGGTAGAAAGTTGAATGAGTGGGAGGCAAGTAGTCAGGATACTCAATGTCTAGGATGGTATCTTGCCCTAATAGTCACCTGGTGCTTATAGTTAGTATCCCAGCATGAAATAAATGATTGTTCCAGAGGGACGAGAAAGGGGAAAATATAACATTTACAGCACAAAAGGCCAGTCAGTCCATTGTGTCTGTACTGCCCCTTGTGGAACAACCCAAAACTAATCCCGTTGCCGTACTCTCAACCCGGCCCTTTATCTTCCTCTATTAGAAATGTTTACTGCAAGTTTGAAGGATCTAATGTGTCTTCCTGAACTACTACCTGCAGCAAAGCATTCCATTCCCCATCATACTGCAAGGAAATTACTTCTAATTGCTCCCTTCACCATGACAATTTAAACTGATGATCCCTCAGCATTGGCTTGCCACTCAGAGGGAATAGATTTTCTTTTTTCATCCTTCAAAAATCCTTCATAGCTTTAAATAACTCCATTAAATTTCTTCTGGCCTGACACTGCTCCAGTGGAAATTGTTCCCAGTAAGTCAGGTGTCTCCTCCTTATAGTCTCCCATCCTTGGTATTTCCTGGTGAACTTACACTGTCCACTGACTTTTATTCCCAAGGTGGTCCAACTACTCCATTTCCTTATACAAATCTACAATCTCTACATTCCTATTTATAAAACCTATTGGTCTTATTTATGGCTTCATCTACCCGCACTTTCATGGAAACTATATATTGAAATTCATAGGTGTGTTTCCGTTTTCATACTTAAACATCTTTTCATTGGGCATATGCTCCAATTTATTATTAGTTCTCTCAAATTGCATCTGCTACTGACTGCCCATTTCACTAACTTGTCAAATGTCCTCCTGAAATCTTCCCAATCCTTTCCATCATTTGCCAAACATGTGCCATAAGCAAATTTCAATATTAGTATGCACTTATCCCCAAGTTCATAACTTACATCTTACATATAATTGTGTATGTATGTATATATATATATGGTAAATGGTGTTCTATTTTTGGGCTCTATATGTACGTATGTATAACACAACCCAAAAACAGAATACCATTTCCCACCCAATCCACTCAATTAATCACCTATTAATTTACCCATTCTACTAAATTCCCCAATACTGAATGCCTGAATTTTTCGAATAAGCTTCAAGGCAATTTATTGAATGCCTTATGATATACACAACAGCAACTACATTCTCTTTATCTAATCACTTCTGCAATAAACTCTTATTGAATAACTTACCCATAATAAATCCATCTAGCTATTCTTTTATCCCATGCATCCTTAGCTTACTAATTATGCATTCTAAGTTTGCTCACAACTGATGTTAAATTAACTGATATTAAGTTAGCCCAGTTTTATCCTCCCTTTGCCTGCACAGAATTGTTTAATTGGTTGTCTTCCAGTCCCTGGCACAATACACATATTCAAAAAGGGATGAAAATCTGTCAAGAGCCTCTGCTACCTCTTCTTCTGACTTCCATTAACAACCAAGTGTGCCACAAGGACACAGCATTCACTTTTGAGTTCTGATTTTTCCCCCCAAATTTATTTTCTTGCAATCCCTCAATTGTTTCACTTCTTGCTATACTTCCATTTGTAAACATTAATGCAAAATTCATGAATGGGTCTGGAGGTGGGGAAACAATCTGGACTACATGCTAATGATTCTCAAAGAAATGTATTGACAGTGTTCTGCACTTGATCATGTCTATGAAATATTTCAGCAGTGCTCAACTTAACTAAAATGGCTAATAAAATCTGGTAAGTAGTTACATAGATACAACACATATATTTTGTGTAAACTGTTACAATTATGAGGTTTATAAGATTATGTTTTGGACTGTCTCTTTAAATTTAGGTTAAAGTGAAGGAAGTCATATGACTATTCTGAATCCAGCCTGGCTAAGTCAAGGACCCACTGAGCAAGATGTGAAGTTCTCACACCTGGGAACAAAAGGCAAAAGCAGCTTGTGCTAACAGTAAATAGACTTGCTGGCTTCAAGCTTTTGGGCAGAAGAGACAGGAAAGGAACAGCAGTTGGTGTGATCAGCAGAGAGAAGAGGTTGCAGGTTCTTTGCATGCGACTGAAGTTGGATGCAGGAGGGAAACAGAAACAGTCTCTAGTTGAAGAGACATGCCGCAGCCATCAAAGGATCCAAAAGATTCCATCTGGCATAGCTGGTGGGGGGAGGGGTGGTGCTAGAAGAGCAGAGAATAATCATTGACATTGGGATGGGCTTTACTGCTGGTAGTGGATCTGGGAAACTCCCTGAAAACTAAGGGAATTGCCTGGAAACAGTCGCTTAAGTTTCTAATACAGTCAAACAGGAAAATGTGACCCCATTGGAAGCTGGAAGCGACTACCTAAAAGATACTGCTTACATGAATAATCATCAAAAAGATTAAAACCTTTTGGTTTAGGGGGACATATGGGACCACTTGTCCTAACTCACATTTTAAGGGGCTATACTTCTGTGTAGACTGTGGTGTGTTAAGTATGAGAGGAAGTTTCCTTTTGTAGTTTAAAGAATAAGCTGCCTACAAGAATAGTGTTTAGTGTTTTTAATCATTTGTTGCAGCAAAAATCTTAAAATGTTTGAAATTTTGTGCCATCCTTTCAGCTATCAACTGGAAGTTCGAATTTCTTTTTAAAAAGTTATCGGTCTCTATGTGGACCATAACAAAACCCTCTCTCCTCTGGCACTGGAATTTCTTAAGGTTCCTTCTCAGGATATCTTTATTTATAAAAACTTCACCCTTGTCATTCAAATTTCTAACTAGTAATTTTTAATCTAATTTCTAATGAGCAGACGTTATAACATTTCTATTTTGGTATTAAATTCTATGGCTGTAGCAAAACACAGGTTTTTAAACTGGAGTTACCAGACCCTAAAAGACCCCAAGGATCTACAAAGTCATTAAATTTCTATACTTGGTGACAAATGTTTTTTGTAATGAAAGCAGTGTCTCCCTTTAAGTTAGGACAAGTGGTCCCTACGTCCCCCTAAACCAAAGAGTTTTAATCTTTTTGATGTTTATTCATGTAAGCAGTATCTTTTAGGTAGATTTCCCTCCTTTAGCTCTATTGCTTTCTCATCTTTTTATCAATGCACCCCTTCTAAAGATAAATTGGGGTTCTGTATAAATAGTGGCAAGGTCAAAATTCTGTAGTTATTTTTGAAAGGCCATGATAGGATATCACAATGAGCATCACTGGTCAGGAACTTCAAACATATAATAAATGCTAGTTTGGATGGTGTAGAAGTCATTTGTTGAACATTCTCAAAAATCAGCTATCCTCTAAATTTGGGAACCAGAGCAAGGTCATATGATCAGCTGTACTTCTCCACTGCAGTTGTACATTGTACTTTATCTGGGGGTGGGGGAGGGAGAAGGGGTGCAGGTGGGAGGCTGTAATACCAGGTCCTTTGAAAATAAAATATTTTGGAATAACATGGGCTTAATTCGAATAGTTAATTTACCTGCAACAGAAAATTAAATGAGGTGAGGCAAATAGAATAAAAGGGATCTTTTCTGTGAAGGTGTCTATCCAATTTGTCAGGCCTGATTGCACCTAAGGCAGTCATAGAAACATAGAAAATAGGAAGAGTAGTAGGCCATTCAGCCCTTCGAGCCTGCTCCACCATTCATTACGATCATGGCTGATCATCCAACTCAATAGCCTGCTCCCATTTTCTCCCCATATCCTTTGATCCCTTACGCCCCAGAATACTCCCCTTTCGCCCCAAAATATTCCCGGTCTGAGACAAGTTTCTCAGAACATATATGCCAAATTCAGAAACAATAGATATAATAGTTTTCTTACTGCTCTTCTCAGGCAGAAACAACTACTTCAGATTGGCTATCAGTGTCTTAGAAAGGCACTTCAGTTGGTACCAATGCTAATTGCAGAGTTTCTAACTGAACTGATGCAACAACAACTTTCATTTATATAACACTTCTCTCACAGAAAAACATTGCACAGTGATCTTCGGAGGTGTAAAGAATTAAACAGACACCGAGGAGGGTCTTGAATGAAGAATGGTGAAGAAGCAGAAGTGTTTGAGGAGGAAATTCTGCAGATTTGGATTTAGACAGCCAAAGGCATGGTCCCTAATTACAGTGAGAATGCACAAGAGGCCAGAGTCAGGGGAACAGAACATTTGGCAGGTGATTTGTAGGGGTGGAGGCTGGACAGTAGAGGAGTGTGATCAAGGGGAAATTTAACTATAAGCTAGGAATTTTAAAATGAGACACTGGGAGCTGTTAACCATCACAGGTCAGCAAGAACTGGACTGATATCTGAGTGGGATTTAGAAGAATTATTGATGAGCTGAAGTTTAAGGAAGGTGGAGGATGACGTAATTGACTCAAAGTGACAAGGTACGGATGGGGGTTTCGTGGTAATTCGGCTCAGGAAGTAGCAAAGGCAAATGATGTTACAGAGGTGGAAATAGGTGATCTTTGTAATTGAGGCAATATGGGTTTTGATGCTCATCGGTGATCAGAACACCAAGTTTGTGTGCAGCCTAGTTCAACCAGGGAGGGGATGGAATCGGAAGTGAGAGATGACAGTGGCTATAAATGATATTTCAGAGAAAATGTGGGGTATAATCCACGCAAGGTGAATAGAAGTCTATGAACATGCGTAACTTTAATATCAGACACTAAGTTGTGATTTGATGAGAATTTCTAAGAACAGATCTAATTTAAAAGCAAATAGTGATGAAACTAATGGTGGAAGACAGACTGATCTGAAAATTATAATTATTAACAAATCTGTGTACTGGTTTTCTCATCAGATTTTGATGACAAGCAAGCGAAAGGAGCCAAGAGGGCAGTCACATGCTTCCACAAAAAAATCTTGCACAGAACATTCTACTTTTTTTTCACCTGTTCAATCAAATTAACTATGTAAGCAGCATTTCCATTTATACCTACACTTTTTCAACAGGATCACTTACTTCTGTGGCCTATCATCATTACCTTTTAGAAGACTTCACCGCAAGTCTGGATGAATCTAATAATGTTGGGCTATGCAGCTGTATCTCTCCAATACCTCACCAAGTGGCCATTCTTGACACATTAGCCCACACAATGAGCAGCACAGGCTGTTCTGATAATTGAAGTCCCAGGGCCTGGTTGAATCCTGCCAAATCCCCAGTCATGCACTCTCCAGCAGGGTTACTGGAAACTCTGGTTGAATTTTCCCCTTTTGCTAGTCTAGGAGGCCGGAGGTCAACTATAGGACCTATACTGCAGTCCTAATTTGAGATCAGCTAATCAAACAGAGCTGGGGCTGGTATTTCTCAATTCCAGAGGAAAGAAAAAAAAATGATTAGCAGTGTATAAAATTGCACACTACCTTGTCAAATGAACACTTTTGGACATAATTCTGTCTTTAAAAGAAAATCAAAATCAAACTTTGTTCAGTGATTATCTTCATTCCAATTGTAGTTTAATTTAGTTTTTGCTACATATTGGGGAAAATTCCATTTGGAATTTTTTTTGTTTATTTTCCAAAATGGGTCACTACCACCAAATCCACTGTTCAAAGCAGTCACTATGTTCACAGCTGTGGGTTATGATTTACAATTACCAGAGATTACTCACTTGTGACATACACTGTTTAAAAACAGACAAAATGCTAGTAAATTTACAGGTGTCAACCTCTCAAAGGAGATAGGATTAATGTATTAATGAAGGCATTGTATTGGAACTGTCTGCGTATTCTGTTTTATTTCAGACTGCCAGTATTTGTAATTGTATTTGGTCAAAATTCTGCTATCTGCTGCACTCCATTTGCATCCACTATTTGTAAGGAAACATTTTATCACTAAATTTTCTCAATCATTTTCCCTGAAGTCTCAATGGGAGTTTCTTTTCAACTCAAACCCTTATATACAAATCATAATTAAATAATTAAATAAATGGTTAATGATATTTTCACCTGGAGATGCCAATAGGTCATTTAACAACATTTTTATCTTACAAAAGTCACAAAGGGAATTAACTAGTAATATTATTTTAATGACTTAAAGTATCATAAACACTCTTAAGGTGTCTGGATATTGATATGCAAAAATAGGAAGGGAACAATTTGGGTCTAAAATGTACTCCCAGGATTGGTATTATGCCTCACTCTCCGCGAAAAAAAAACAAACCTTACGTAGCTTCTCCGCAATAAGCACAGGAAGAGATACTTTTCTACCACAACTCACTAATATAGGTTCAGCAACCAAGTCACCTGATAAAAGCAGGAAACAGCATATTAAATTGACCCCTCCAAAATACATCATGGGGAAAGAGCTCAAGGCTTAAAGAAAAACCTGACCATGTTTGTTTGTCAGGTAGCCAAAATCATAAACCCTGCAATACAACAATTTTCCCTTAAATAAATCTATGACATGATATTATATGAATGAAATACTCCACAGACACCATTAATAGTGTTTCCTCTTTGAAACATACAGTGTCTCTTATATCAGGGGTGTACGCTTATCTTCATGGGCTGAATAGGCATGTTTCAAGGAGCATCTCAGGGCATATATAATGTTTAACTGCATGTTCCCATTAATTTGCATAGATTGTGTTTTGCTAATGAAGGTTAATCCATTAAGACAGCCCTTCTCAAATCTCCAGGTCAAGAAAATTCAAGCAGGACAAAGCGTCAAATAACATGACCACAAATAGAAACAAGCTGCTGGGCTCAGAGGGCTGGACTCAGGTGTCACATGTGGCTCCAGGACTGCCTGCGAGACACCCACTGAATTGTATCCCAGAGAGGAACTGACACCCCTAGTAGGGAAGAGGAGGAATTTTATTTGGGTGGGTGTGGGGGGGTGGGGGAGAAGGTCTCAAGGGAATTATATTTTGACAATTAGACCATTAAAACAAGAGGTAGTTTTTAAAACATGAATTTGAGTTTTAGATTCTACAATTATTTCATTCTGAGTGTCCCTTTCCACATAGTAAATCACACAAACAACATTTTAAATTCTATATTGTGCGAATGGATATTATGCAGTTACCATATGTAGCAGATTTTACAACATAAAAATATATAGGAAAAACAAAGGCACAATGAAATCCAACTCATTCTTCAGGCAGAAGAGCTGAAATGAGCCACCTTAAAGAGAGATTTTTAATTTAAAATTTATAAAAAGGATATAAATAACCGAGGCCAAAACACTATTGGTATCATTAAAACAGTTTCATCAGCAAGTAAAAATCTTGCAGTTTTATATAAGCTTGTATCCTGTAAAGATACAAGACATGGTAGTCTTTAAAGTGGCTCAGTCTTGGCGGCAAGGTATTAAGATGGATATAAACCTGCACAATTTTGTTCATCAATGAGAAACAACTCATCAGCAGAGCTTTGATTGCATTTCTCGGATTCAATTACAGTAGATACTGCCCACACTTGATAACTACATTAGCTCAAATGCAATCTTCTGTCCCTTTACAATAATGCGTGGGGGTTGTGGGTTTGGGGGGAAAGAGGGGGGTAAGTTTACATCCAGTCACCACAGCAACAAAACCCATCCCTGAATAGTGTCACCTAGCCTAATACCTACAAAAAACCTCCCTGTGTATCTTAAATACAGTAAATAAAGCATTCAACATTGACGGACCAGATGTACACTTAACTGTAAGCTTCTGTACAGCCTTATACAATGCTTACGTTACATTCCCCGTAAAGATTTACACTCCTTTTTGTACATTTTACTCCTTTTTATCAATTTGCTCCTAGTCATTTGAATAAAAAGTGTGGCTTTAGATTCTCGTCAATAACACCCAAGTTCATGACCAAATTTAATAAAACAGCTGCTGGTCCACAGCCATCAGCAGTATCCACAGTAAGGAACGGTCAATTTACGATGCATGACTGTCTAAGACTGTGTGTCACTGCAAACATGGAAGCTCCACAGTTTAAACCCATTATAAGTTCAACAATTTATTTCACTACTGGATTGGCTTAACCTGAAATTTAAAAAAAAATACTGATTCACCTAACAGTTGGAAGCAAGATTCGCAGCAGATTAAATGGCTAATTTTAAGATTTTTTTGGGTAGAGACTCAGATTTATCTAATGGAGTGAGAAACCTGAACGTGAACATGAAACGTGGGTGAATCTTGCTTTCAGCTTAAAGCAGAGGCTCAAGTCACATCGATATAATAATTGCAGCTCAGGTAAAACACCATGCACAGCATTTGTTAAGTACTTTAAAAGAGCAGGGAGAAAAAAATTAAAACACAGGTTCTAGTAGTGGTTGTAGTAATCAGCAGGGGCTCTTTTTCACAGAACTTGCACAAACTGTCAAGAAGTTGTGGTTAAACTTGGCTCCATTCATTAAGTTTAGTTTCCAGCCCTAGTCTGTGAGGCAGTGCAAGCACAACAATCTAACATGGATGCGAGCAGGATTTTTTTTTTAAACCTCCCTATAGCAAAAAAACGTTTTTGCAGTCAACAGAAAAATAAAAATCCTGGCTTCGGTTTATCCATGGACTATTTTGGCCATGATGGTTCTACAGTATTCGCAAATCCTTCTATTGTAAGCCCCGGTGAAAAGTCTTCTAAAAAGCCTATTTCACACGTCAAAGCCAAGTCTCTTTGCAAGTCCCATTAATAAATACCTAATCGTTCAGAAATCTTCCTGTTCTATGTAGAGAGCGACTATCTTGTGTGCCTAATATGCAACGTTGTAAGTGAGACTGCTACTACTGTCACAGGAATGAGGTACCAGGGAGGGAAAGGTAGAATCACAGGCGATGTTGGGGGATTACCCTCATTTGTTGATATGATAGTTACTCATGGGCTCACAAGAATCATGCACACGTGTCAACATTCCGTGTGGTAGCAAATTTTGGCAATTGCTGAGTGATTGATAATTAGGCTTTTCAAAAAGCATCAAATGTAGATGCGCAGATGTCTCTCGAGCCTCCATCACACTTCTGCTTGGTGAATTTTTTTTGGTGTTTTGGGTTGGCAAGGGGCAGGGAAGCTACAGCATCTTCTCAGCTTAGAAATTGAACTCCTTTGTTTGAAGGTTTGCTGTGGGATCGAAACTGAAAGTTCCAGCTTGAGTTGCTTCAGGAAGGAGACTTGGATCTTCATCAATCTATTGAGAGGAGACAAAGGATAAATTAGCATTACTACCTTTCTGAAACTGGCTTATGTAAGAAATGATTTGAACTATCTAAATTGCCCCATAATTAATGGCAAATATTAACAGGTATTTGGGGCTTTTCAGCTCTCATCCAGCAGTTATATCTGACGTTGAGCTACAGCTTCAAGGTTTAGCCTGAGCCCTTATATAAGGTTATAGCCCTGTATTCACACCTTCGAAACCAACTACTCTGCATAAAACAAGGAATCTAAACCTTAAGGAAATGGAATATCTGGAACAAGTCCAAATTGGTAAACTTTCTTTTTCTACATCAAGCAGATATGCATTGCCATTCATGAAACAACAAAACGCTTCAAAAGGTGAAACCAAACTTGTAATTATTTTCACGGATGATAGACTATAGAGGGTTCACACATCACCAGAAGTACGAACAGACAAGATGCTGAAACCAGTAGTTTCCATGCAAACCTTGAGCTAAGGTACACCAAGAGGCATAATTAATGGTCAGTGTACTTGCAGCTTTTGTCAATTGGCATACCCCCACTGTCTTATACAAGTTGAGATCAGTTAACTCAGCACAGACTGAGGACCAAAACTGGGAATTTCTGAAATGTATTGCTCAGCTACTTGTTAGGTAAACTCATTGGGAATGTGCATTTTGAGTAACAGGATACAACCACTGCATGCATTAAAATGGCCAGTACCTCATACTTTAATCAAAATTTGGGGATAAAAATAAAAAGGAAACCTTACTGATTAGCTCTTGTACAAAACAGGTTACAAAGCCAAGAGGGCAGGGAAGCAATTTACTTCAAATGTTAGTTGGCAGTTTTAATTATTTGCAATTTTCAAACGATGGCATAAGTAAACAAAAATTCAGCTGGTCTGGATCTAATTACTTGTTAAAATGAATACATTCTCAATAAGTAGACCAAATTAGTAGCTGAATGATATAGTTCAGAAATTTCATGTTTTGATCCTTAGCTTGTGCTAAATTAACTACTTTCAGTTAGTACAGTAGTCGGGGGGTATTACAATTGACACAGGCATCCCTAAGGATGGGTGAAAAAGGCCAAAATTCCAAATCACAATCCGATGGAAATGTGTGCATGACGCAGGTGGTCCTGTGATGGGCCCACAGCTACATAGAATAGCACAAAGTTACTGACAAATGTTAGATATTAGTAATGTCCAATTAGACTGTACTAGAGGACATTCAATACCCTTTAAACTATTTTTGCAAGCAACAAGCCTCAGAGAGTGGGAGAAAGGAAAAATTAAAATTATAAATTTTAAATTTCCAAATAGTTTGCTAAAGATGTCAGATATACTTCCATAAGTGGACCATATGCTTCTTGCATGCATCAAATAAGACTAAACGCTGTTATTAAATCTGTACAACAAACATTAGCATACAGCAAGAGGACTGAGGGAAGCTCAAAAGCCCTTCAGGCTTCCTGCTTTTAAAATACCAACAAACTTATTTTCTTTCCTGAATTATTTAAATTTATTAAGAAGTAAATTCTACACTACTCATGCCTGGTCTCTGGACACAAGGTAAAAGAACTTATTGCTGCAATAATGGGGAAGCATAAATATGTACAAAATCATTATATACACTCAACATCCAATATGCAAATTTGTTATATCTGATTCAAATATTCAAATCAAGGAAGGACACAAAAAAAGGGAGTATGTCATATGACCCACTGAATTTGCTCTGACATCCAATGAGATTATGGCTGAACTTTTACATAACTTTCCGGCATTACTTCCTTATCTAATGATTCCCTTAGTCATTCAGTATATTCAGGAATGAGCTTGATAAATTCTTGGGTACTGAGCATCCACTGATCTCTGGAGCAGAGAATTCCAAAGGCTCTCAACTCTGAGTGAAGAAATTTCTCCTCAGTCCTAAATGGCCAATCCTTTATCCTGAGACTATAACTCCTGCCAGGGGGAACCATCTCAGCATCCACCCTGTCAAGCCCTCTAAAAATGTTATCCCTTTCAACAAAATCACCTTTCACTGGGTGACAGGCTGCTTTGTACAATTAGTTGAGGTCATATGTTACTTTGCAAACAGTGTCCCATATTGTAGTGGATTGGTGGTTAGAAAGAAGAGTGACTCTACACTGAAAAACACAGATTTTTTACTTTATATTGTAAAAGGAGGATTATAGATGAACAAGCCAAACTTCCCCTGTAATAATCTTCTACCCAAAATGTAAAATAAAATCTACAAATCTTCCTGTGATTTTTTTCTATTTACTGCAAAAGGATTTAGACGGGTTAAGTGAGTGGACAAGAACACAGCAGGTGTAAGATAATGTGGAGTTATCCACTTTGGTAGGGAAAATAGAAAAGCAGAATAAATGGTAAGAGACTTGGAAATACTCGTATTTAGTGGGATCTGACTGTCCTCGTACATGCATTACAAAGTTGACACTCAGGTACAGCAAGCAATTAGAAAAACGAATAACCTTTGACTACCAGCCATGGCTCAGTTAGTAGCACTCGTTGTTATGACACAGCAGTTGGTAAAGGCAGACTTGTTTAAATCCCAGAGAGAAACTTGAACAACTGTCATAACCTATATTTTCAATTGCTACGTTTGAGATGCAGCTCTGAATTCAGAAATAAAACTACCAAGCCTCAAGGGTTTTTTTTTATATAAAACTAAATTAAACATTTATTAACATTCTTAGCTGTAACAGAAAGTTTTTGTGCCTCCAGTGTCTCGCACAAAGAGAACTGGTGATCTTATCACTTCACACACAAGTGTTGGAGAGCAACTGCAGCTTACAGCAGCAGCAATTTTGTTCCAAAAACTGAGTTAAACGATTAGCAAAAGAAACACAATCTAAAATTTTAAATTAAATCAACAATGAAGAAATATATTAAAAACATAAAAATGGAAGAAATATAAAACCACTGTTGCGCATTTTAGGCTTAAGATTCTAATTTTTATTAATTGGTCAAATTTTTGTTTTAAAAAGGAGGAATAAATCAGTATCTCCATTACCAGGGCTACTTTAAAATAAAAAAAAGTTTGGCCTAATCTGAATATTTCACCTTAAATTTGTCTCTACTGAATGTCAGATGAATGTTAAAGCCGTTAGCAGTTCAAACACTCCTCAGCAACATTACCATCGATGTGTGCTAACAAGAAGTCACTAATGAACAGAAACTCAATTGACCAATCGTGTAAATATTGCTGGTGCACAAAGGTCAAGGCTAGATATTCTGAATGGGCGGTTCACTTCCTGACTCCTCAAAGTCATTTGAACATATGACTTAGGAGGAGTAGGCCACTCGGCCCTTCGAGCCTGCTCCGCCGTTCAATAAGATCATGGCTGATCTGATTGTAACCTCAACGTCACATTCCTGCCTACCCCCGATAATCTATCACCCCTTTGCTTATCGAGAATCTAACTACCTCTGCCTTAAAAATATTCAAAGACTCTGTTTCCACTGCCTTTTGAGGAACAGAGTTCCAAAGACTCTCGACCCTCAGAGAAAACAATTCTCCTAATCTCTGTCTTAAATAGGTGACCCCTTATTTTAAACTCTGACCCTAGTACTACATTCTCCCACAAAAGGAAACATCCTTTCCATATCCATCTTGTCAAGACCCCTCAGGATCTTAGATATTCCAATCAAGTCACCTCTTACTCTTCTAAACTCCAGCAGATACAAGCCTAGCCTTTCCTCATAAGACAACCCACCCATTCCAGGTATTAGTCTAGTAAACCTTCTCTGAACTGTTTCCAACGCATTTACATCCTTCTTTAAATGAGACCACCAATATTGTATACAGTACTCCAGATGTGGTCTCACCAATGCCCTGTAAAACTGAAGCATAACCTCTCTACTTTTGTATTCAATACCCCTCGAAATAAACAATAACACTCTATTAGCTTTCCTAATTACCTACTGTACCCCCATACTAACCTTCTGTGATTCATACTAGGACACTCGGATGCCTCTGCATCTCAGAGCTCTGCAATCTCACTATTTAGACAATATGCTTTTTTTAATTCTTCCTGCCAAAATGGACAATTTCTCATTTTCCCACTTTATACTCCATTTGTCAGATCTTTGCTTACTCACTTAACCTATTTATACCCTTTGGCAGCTTCCTTATAACTTCTTCACAACTTACTTTCCTACCTATCTTTGTATCATCAGCAAATTCAGCAACTATACCTTCGGTCCCTTCATCTAAATAATTTATATGAATTGTAGAGTTGACGACCCAACACCGATCCCTGTGGTTTTCATTTGTTATTTATCATCTGTTACGTCTTGCCAACCATCTCCATCACTACAAGGTACAAGTCGGGAGTGTAAAGGAATACTTTTGCTTGCCTGAATTAGCTCAGCTGCAACAATATTCAAAAAAATCAACACCATTAATGACAGAGCAGTCCACTTGATCAGCACCCTACCCACAACTTAAACATTAATTCCCTCCATCATCAGTACACACTGCTGCAACAGTATCCTATCTACAGGATGCAATGCAGCAAGTCATCAAGGTTTCTTCAGCAGCACCTCTCAAATCCTGAACTTTTGCCACCCAAAAGGACAAAGGCATTGTGCATGTGAACAGCATCATCTCCAAGTCACAGGCCACACAGACTTGGGTCATATATTGCCATTCTTTCATTGCTATTGGGTCTAATTCCTGGAACAGCCTACCATACAGCACCATCAGAGCAACTTCCCCACATGGACTGCAGCAGTTCAAGACAGCTGCTGATCACCACCTCTTCTCAAGGGCAACGAGGGATAATCAATAAATATCTGCCTTGCCAGCAATGCCCACATCCCAAGAATTATTAAAGGTTTTTAAAAAATACTGAAAGGGGCTTCCTTCACTCAGTAAGAGATCCTTATTAATGGTTTAGTTTCACAGAATATTGCACTGATTTGTTTCCACAGAAAATATAATTTAGCCATCAAAATTAAAGCAAAAATCAGCTAGATGCTTGCATTTACAGAATAAATTTTGTTCTTTGGGAAGGAATTATGAAAGGATATAGACTAGTTAGGGGGGAGCTGCTCCGTTTGGCGAGAAGTCAAGAACCAGATGGGACAGGTTTAAGGCAAAAGAGCCAAGGGCAGCGAGTGTTTAGGGTCTGCAATGTGTTTCCTGAGAGAATGGTGAAGACAGATTCAATTGTAGCTTTCAAAAGGGAATTGGATAAGTTCCTGAAAATAAAAAATGTGCATGGTTACAGAGAAAGAGCAGGAGAGAGGAACCAACTGAAGTCTTTTGCAGAGAGCTGGCATGGACCTGACAGGTCAAAATGCCTCCTCTGTCCTGTAACCACTGTGATTCCAGTTGAATAATCAAACAAAAAGAACTATATAACTACATACAAACAAACAAGCCTGCATCTACTGAGGAACAATGATAAGAGGGAAAATTATAATGGAGATGATTGGAGTCAGGTCTTCAAACTTATTCATGTGATTGCATTCGAGAGGTCAGGGAATAATTTTTGACAGGTTCCAGAGTTGGCCATGGGTTCCTTGTGCTTTGTTAACTCTCCTAGGTAATTGAAGGGAAGCAAGGATGAAGAATATAGGGACAAAGCCTATGTAAGATGGGGATCAAACATGTATGAGCCCGTTTGCTTAATGTTATGTACAGGACCAATTTTTAAAAATTTAGTTTTTTCATCCCACTTTATGGAAAAAGTCACATGAAGGTACAAAGCAGCTTCTTACTGTGGATAAATTTACTTCCGGATTTAAAAAAAGACAATTGAGGTATAATTCAACAATCCAAATGGACAAAAACCAGTGTTTGCCTCGTTCAGCTACAAGTCATTGGTTTGTTGCAAAATGTTAAGAATAGAGAGGCAGTGGATTGTCATTTGCACACTTGCTGCAACGGTACTGTTCTATTTCACAAGCAAAGCGAGACAGTGACTTCCTGTGTGATGTACATGCACAGAATTACTACCTACAAGGACCGAATTCACTGCTGAACGGTGAGTTGAACATTTATGATACTACATATGTCTCTGGTTGACACTGAGGAATTAAGGTGTACAAGACACTTTTCTAACATCCACTTGCCACTTCCCTACAAATCAACTGCCTGAGAGTTAAACAAGAAACCAATTCTCTACTTACATCATCACCAGAGAAGTACTGATCTATGATTTCATAAGCTAGTTTATAGATCTCTTCATTTTCATGTTGCTGCAAGGCTTCTATTTTTTCCAAACCTGTCAGGAAGAAAATTAGAAGCTGGTGAAACAATTGTAAAGACCATTTTGAATTACTAATGAAGTACTGAAGAAGCAGTACAGATTTGCACTAAGTTTTATCTGCAATCTACACATATACTTCTTTAGTTCACATGATTTACATGGGCATGCCAAAAATGAATTCCAATAAGAAAAAAACTCATGATTTGGAAGCTTACCTCCACATTCCTCTATCATTTCTGCTATTGTGCTTGCTTCCTCACCAGCCATTTTTAGAATATTGTTCAGTCCATCAAGCACAACCTGCACTACCTGAGCATCTTTAACGCCCAGTAAATTACAGAAAGGGGGGATTACGTACTGCTGTACAAGATACTCGACCTAGAATGAAAGGAACAAAATAAGTTGCCAACTTGCTCCATTCAGAAAAACTTATTTATAAACGGCGTTTTAAAATTTCAGGTTGCAACACCCATATATTCAGAGCAGTTTTATGGAAAGACAATTAAGAACTATAAGTCAGTTTTAATTATAATTGTGCTTTCTCCTTTATCTCAATTGAAAGTACCACCCTTTAATTATCATCAATATTTTTTAGGTTGTTCTTTTAAAGTGCCTGCCTACAGACTTCCCACCCATAGGGGCTGTAAGTTCAGACAGTGACTAAGGCATTGTCAGAGTATCAATCTATGCCCGATATTAGTTTCTTCCATATCGTATTACGTAATCTCAGAGGGGATGAATTTTGGAATATGCAGAGCATACCAATCTATGATGGCAGGCAAATTTTACCCAACAGTCTCTCAAGAAGTGAACCAACCATCATTGGTTGAGGGGAACATGCCAGTTCTAAAAAACAACTAAAGCACAAAAGTCATTCAACTTTAACGGACACAGGATCCAAACTTTTTCCATTAGAGTGCAGGGTGCTATCCCAATCCAAACACATCCTGAAGATTTTCAACTCAGAAGGAACAAAACACCTGTGGGACTCTAGCCACTGGAGAATACATGAAATGAAGTTGCTTGGCTGGTGATCCTGAGTTATTCAACAAATGCAGTGTAGATAAGAAATAATTCTGTTCCATTTATTGAGATGAACACAAAGGCAATATGCACACAAATCTGCATTGTTTTATTAAGGCTATGATTCAGGATCAATCATTGGTATGGGTTATTCAAAAGATCAGTAAAATGGTGTTTTCTGACACCCATCCCTTCAGGACAACGTATCTGGTTTGACTAAGATTGAATTACTGATTTTCAATGGACTCACCTATCTCTAAGTCATCTAGCCCACTGTTCATGCAAGAGAATCTTTTTTGGTCACTCAATTGCTACTGCTGCCATCACTGCATTGCAAAGTTGTTCTAGTCCCGAATGCCATCTGGCTGTTGTGACAAAGCCATTAAGTTTCAGGTCGTTTTTCACTGCATCCTTAAATTGTTTTAAAATGTTGCTTTTGCCTATCATGCAAACATTTACCATATTTGAGCTCACTATACAGCAATTTGTCAATACTATGACCAACTGTACAAGTATATCCTTCCCAGTGGAGCCAAATCTTTATTAGCATTGTCTTGACATTGGTTGATTTTCCACAATTCTGCTCTGTGATGTGTTCCTACCATTTGAGATGCACAAGTTTGAACAGCAACTTGAACTTGATGGTGAATAGTACAGTCAGGGTTCACACAACATTGGGAATTTAGATGTAACAAACTTGGAGCGTTAGTTATAGTGTGAAAACTGATGCCATGCTAATTGACTCATTGTTTTAGCCTGCCAAAGGAGCAACTCATGTTTCTGTTGTAAGTGCATATACTTCTTGATTGATAAGGTCAGTGTTTGACAACACACTTGAGAGTTAGGTGAAGTCCATTACTACATTGAGTTCGGTTCCTTCACTGTCAGCGGACAGTTGGAAATACCGTTTACTGCATTACAGGTTTTCACATCACTTCTCTTTCCTTCAGGTTGATGGCAAGCCCATAATTCCTCATGACTGTTACAAATAAATCTCTGATCGGTTGTATATCTTGGCATTTGGTCATCAGCAATCAAATGAGCTTTCCACTGAACTACAGTCTCCTCAAATTCAAGCAGGCCTGCAAGCAAATCATTTTTAATGCATTCAATTACTGATGCAAAAGAACTTGGTTTGAGGACAAAGCCTTGTTTCACCCTAGTAGTGGCATTAATCAGTTTCAAAAGGACAATGCATGCCCACACACAGATGCTATGTAATGTCTTTGACAAACAAGGCAAAATAGGTTTTCATTATTCCCGGTTTGCTGACTGTTTCATGTGTTTTTGTCAGAACTGTAAAGTATGAGCACCTTCTGTTTTGGCATTTTTTTCTTGCATTTGAAAAATACAAAAATTTATAAAATTAAAACATAAAATACTGGAAACACAGATCAGTCAGCATAAAAAAAAAATAACATGCCAACTACCTACATCAGAATTGAACAAAAGTTCATGTCAATTTTCTCTGAATCCATGCTACGTTTTTGGAAGTACATCTTCTGATAGGTTAGGAAGAATGAAATTATTAAACATCTTGCTAAAAGACAGAACTTTTCCTGCAATGGACAAGAGGAAAATGCTGCAGCAGTTACGAGACTTACACCATGTGGCAAATTAGCCAAGAGTGGATGGAGCCAGAGTTATAGAATATGAAATGTATTTGGAGTCCACTGCTGATATTCCAGTAGAGCCAGAAGCACATTGTTTTGACTGGGTTGGTAACCTCTTCTGGTGTGGGATGTTCATCCATGCTTAAAACTGGGTCACTAGCATCTTATCTACAACTTCATTAATGGTCCTGGATGGCAAATTCAGTAGAACATCATGCTGACTTGATTCATCTCCATATTTACAAGATACAGTGCATGGGTAAATCCAGTAAAAGACAGACTGGGCTGATACAAATTAGAAATTGAGCCCCTATGAGTAATGGATGTTGGGGCTTTATTTGGTTGAGATGAAATTCTAGCTTCCCAGACATGGAGCACTTTTTAAGTGGTTGAAATAAACAGGAATCCTTGATGTCTGTGTACCTCACCTACTAGCCTATTTCAGGTTTCATGTCTACATAGAGTTGGAATGTTTCCGAGTAGTTGGGTCAGAAATAAAATGAAGAAGGTAACCAACTGTTAGTGCTTGGTGCTGAGGAACGACAGTAAGCTTACATTTCTTTCTTACTAAATTGTTTGAACCAATTGCGAGTGTTTCTTAAAGGTGAGCAGGCCACCATGTACAATTGGAGCTAGACATTCTCTGGAGCATACGAACATACACATGAACAAGGAGGAGTAGGCCAATTAGCCCCTCGAGCCCGCTCCGCCATTCAATAAGATCATGGCTGATTTCATAGTAACCTCAAATCTGCATCCTGCCTACCCCTGATAACCTATCACCCGCCTTGCTTACCAAGAATCTACCCGCCTTGCTTACCAAGAATCTACCCGCCTCTGCTTTAAAAAATTCACCAAGACTCTGCTTCCACGGCCTTTTCAGGAAGTGAGTTCCAAAGACTCACAACTCAGAAAAAATTTCACCTCATCTCAGTTTTAAAGAGTGACCCCTAGTTCTAGATGTTCCCACAAGAGAAAACACCCTCTTCACACCCGTCAAGATCCCTCAGAATCTTATATGTTTCAATCAAGTTGCCTCTTATTTTTCTAAATTTCAGCAGATACAAGCCTAGCCTGTCCACAAAAGACAACCCACCCATTCCAGGTATTAAGTCTAATAAACCTTCTCTGAACTGCTTCCAACACATTTACATCCTTCCTTAAATAAGGTGACCAATACTGTACACAGTACTCCAGATGTGGTCTCACTAGTGCTCTGTATAACTGAAGCATAACCTTCCTACTTTGTTATTCAATTCTCCTCGCAATAAATTATAGCATTCTATTAGCTTTCCTAATTACCTGCTGTTCTGTATATGAGTCTTTTGCGATTCAAGCACTAAGACACCCAGACCCCTTTGCATCTCAAGAGGTCTGCAGTCTTTCACCATTTAGATAATATGCTTCTCTTTTATTCTTCCTGCCAAAATGGATGATTTCATATTTTCCCACATTATACCCCATTTGCCAGATCTTTGCCCACTCACTTAACCTATCTATATCTTTTTGTGGCCTCCTTGTGTCCTCTTCACAACTTACTTTCCTACCTTTATGTCATCTGCAAATTTTGCAATCATCTCATCCATCCCTTCATTTAAGTAATTTATATCAACTGGAAACAGTTGAGGTCCCAGCACTGATTCCTGTGGCACACCACTTGTTACATGCCAACCTGAAAAAGATACATTTATGCCTACTCTCTGCATCCTGTTAGCCAGCTAATCTTCTATCCATGCCAGTATGTTATCTCCTATACCATGAGCTTTTATTCTCCGCAATAACCTTTGAGGTGGCACTCTATCAAATGCTTTCTCGAAATTTAAGTACAGTACATCCACCGGTTCCCCTTTCTCCACAGAACATTACTTCCTCAAAGAATTCCAATAAGTCGGATGCTGCCTGATTACCTTGAACTGATCCAAGTGCCCTGCTATAGCTTCTTTAATAATAGCTTTTAACATTTTCCCTATGGCAGATGTTAAGTTAACTGGCCTGTAGTTTTTTTGCTTTGTCTCCCTCCCTTTTTGAATAGTGGAGTTACATCTGCTATCTTCTAATCTACTAGAAGGTCCCCAAACCTAGGGAGTTTCGGAAAATTAAAACAAAAATTAAAACATCAACTATCTCACTAGCCACTTCTTTTAAGACCCTAAGATGAAGTTCATCAGGACCGGTCACTTGTCAGCCTACAGCTCCAACAATTTACTCAGTGCCACTTCTCTGTTGATTGCAATTTTCCTGAGTTCCTCCCTCCCTTTCAGTTCCGGATTTGTAGCTGCTTCTGGCATGTTAATTGCATCATCTAAAGTGAGGGCTGATGTAAACTACCTGTTCAATTCATCTGCCATTTCTTTGCTTTCCATTATCAATTCTTCAGACTCGCTTTCTATAGGACCAATGCTCATTTTGTTAACTCCTTTCTTTTTTCACTATTTATAGAAACTCTTACTATCTGTTTTTATAATTCTGGTTAACTTTCTCTCGTATCCTAATTTTTCCCTCTTTATTAATCTTTTAGTCATCTTTTGCTGTTCCTTTTATTCTGTCCAATCTTCTGTCTTTCTATATATATTTGCACAATTATATGCTTTTTCTTTAAGTTTGATACTATCTTTAACCTTTTTAGTTAACCAGGGATGGTGTGTCCGTCCCTTGGACTTTTTCTTACTTGATGGACTGTATCTATTCTGTGTATTCTGAAATATCCCCTTAAATGTTTGCCAATGCATCTCTATTGACCTATCCCTTAACCTAATTTTCCAATTCACTTTAGCCAGCTCTGCTTTCATGTCCTCATAATTGGCCTTATTTAAGTTTAAAAACATAGTCTCAGACCCACTCCTCTCTCCTTCAAATTGGATGTAAACTTCAATCATATTATAGTTGCTGCCACCTAGGTACGCCTTCACTATGAGGTCATTAATTAATCCCATCTCATTGCACAATACCAGGTCAAGTATAACCTGTTCTTTGGTTGGCTCCAGAACATACTGTTTTAAGGAACTATCCTGGAAACATTCTATGAACTCATCTAGGTTACCTTTCCACTTGACTTTTCCACTCTATATGTGGATTAAAATCTCCCATGATTATCGCTGTGCTTTTTTGACAAGCTCCCATTATTTCTTCCATTATGGTCCATCCTACCACATGGTTACTATTAGGGAGCCTATACATGAGTCCTACAAGTGACTTCTTACCTTTACCATTCCTCATCTCCAGCCAAACCGTTCCCACATCTTGGTTTCTTTAACTTAGGTCATCCCTCTCTATTATGCTAATGCCATCAGTAAATAACAGAGCCACCCCTCCACTTTTTCCTCACTTCTGTCCTTCCTAAATGTTCTATACCCTTTAATATTCAGATCCCAATCCATGTCTTCCTGTAATGACTATCAAATCATTACTTATTTATTTCTACGTGCGCTCTCAGTTCATCTGTTTTGTTTAGAATGCTTCATGCATTCAAATAAAGAGCCTTTAGTTTTATCCTTTTACTCTTTTTATATCCTCTACCTTATCTATTGATTTACTGTTATAGATTTGTACTTTCTATCCCTTCCTGTCCCGGTCTGTTTTTCATAATAATACTTTTCTCTTTTATCTTGTCTCCACTCTTTGACCTACCACGTCTTCCCAAATGTGTACCCTTGCCCCACTACTTAGTTTAAAACCCTCTCTACTTGTATAGTTATAAAGCCCACAAGAACACTGGCCCTGGCAGGGTTCAGGAGTAGACTGTCCCAACGGTACAGATTCCACTTGTCCCAACACTGGTGCCAGTGCACCACAAACCGGCACCCATTTCTCCCACACTAGGCTTTGAGCCACGCATTCATCTCCCTAATCTGATTTGTGCTATGCTAATTTTCACGTGGCTCAAGTAATAATCCAGAGATTATGACCTTTGAGGTTCTGTTTCTTAATTTGGTGCTAAACTCCTTATTCTGACTACTCAGAGCCACCTTCTTTATTCTGCCTATGTTGTTGGTGCCAACATGGACCATGATGACTGGGTCATCCCCCTTCCACCGCAAGTTCCTTTCCAGCCCCGAGCAGATGCCCTGAACCCTGTCACCAGGCAGGCAACACAGCTGGCTGGACTCACGCTCTTTGCTGCAGAGAATGGGGTCAATCCCTCTTACACGACTACATTCCTTGTAACTCCCCCATTTGAATGGCTTCCTATACCACCGTACCATCACCAGTTAGCTCATTTGCCCTGAAAAAACCTCAAACTTGTTGGACAATTGCAAGGGCGCAGGCTCCTGCACTCCTGCCCTCTGGGTCCCCTTACCTGCCTCACTTGCAGTCACACCCTCCTGTCCCCGACTACTGACCAAATCAGAAGACACTATCCTAAGGGGTGTGACCGCCTCTTGGAATAAAGTATAACTTGCCCCCTCCCTGAAATGCCGCCGTGTCTGCAGCTTGGCCTCCAGCTCAATAACTCTCAGCCCAATTTCCTGCAGCTGCAAACACTTAATGCAGATGTGTTTACCCTGGATCACATCGGTATCCAGAAGCTCCCACATCCTGCAATCGCAGCACATCACCTGCCTTGCCATCTCCAATATGTGTTAATTAATTAATAATTGGTAATTAATTATAATTAAAAAGCCTACATCTCCCAAAAGGTACTGCCAGTAATCTTTACGCAACTGATAAAACAATACAGTACTTCCAATACCGAAAAACCTAAAAGCCAGTTACTGGTTTACCTGCTCCTTTTGCTGCACCAAAGTGGAAATCAAACACTAGAGGCTGAAAAAGAAGAAAGAAAGCACCTCCTCACCGAACTCCCCACTCTGCACACTTTGCTTCTTGCAGTAAACCTTACCTAAAGCACCTCTGTCCCCCATGCACCAAATTCCCACTTTGAACCAAATTCCCAAATATGCTCACTCGATCTCTGTCTCACTCAGGCCGAAGTCTTCCCTCACTGACTGTGCGCCCCTTACTGAACTCAGACATTCCTGGGATAGTTTTGTACTTGTGAAATTACAGTCTTGAAATTACTCTTACATTTTTCCTCCACCTCACAATGTATACTCTGACTTAAGGAACCTGATGTTATTTTGCTCTCTTAATATCAGATGTCATTGCAGATATGAGCCAGTATGCTTCATGTGAGTTAACGAATGATAATCAATAAACTACATGGAAATAAGATAAAAAGCACGAAGTAATTTTGGTAGTAAGATTGGCAGGACATATAGATGAATGATAAAACTTAAAGAAAAGCTGAGAGACTTAAGGGAAATGTTAGAGGGCATGCTGATAAAGCTATTTTAAAAAATGAGATCTGAGGTTTTATAAATAGGGGTATTGAGTACAAAAGCGAAAAGGTAATGCGAGAATTACACAAATGATTAGGCAGCAATTAGAATATGCTGCGTAATTTTGGGCTTTTAACTTTAGGAAGTTGGCATGGCTAACATGTTGTAGATGGCATCAGGGCTCCTCATATCATTTAAACAGATTAATGCGCAGGTGATATAACACTCCTTTGCATGTCAAATGCCATTATTCATAAAGCAATTATGACACCCTCATTATTGAGTAGATCAATGTTTGAAGAGGAAGAACAATGATGGGTTTGGGTGACACAAGAGCCAAGGTCTAACTTCTTCCAAGGTTTGAGTTAATTGAAATCCATAACAGCAAAGTGTCTATGGTCATACCAGGGATGAAAGGCTTTACTTATGAGGAGAGACACCACAAACTTGCTCATTTCACTAAAACAATGGTGTTTAAGAGGAGATCTGACTGAATTTCTCAAGATTGAGAGCTTTTGAGAAGGAAATTTCAGAAAAAAATAGTTCCACAGATCAGTCAAGCATTAATTTAGGAATTTTAAAAAATTTATTCTTTCAAGAGATGTGGGCATCACTGACAAGGCCAACATTTGTTGCCCATCCCTAACTGCCATGGAACTGAGTGGCTTGCCACACCATTTCAGAGAGCAATTGAGAGTCAACCACATTGCTGTGTCCAGAGTCACATGTAGGCCAGACAGGTAAGGATGGCAGATTTCCTTCCCTAAAGGGCATTAGTGAACCAGGTGTGTTTTTATAATAATTGACAATAGTTTCATGGTCACTATTATGGAGATTAGTTTTTCAATTCCAGATTAATACTTGAATTCAAACTTCACCAGTTGACTTTGAACCTTTGTCCTTAGGGTATTAGCCTGGGCCTCTGGATTACTAGTCCAGTGACATTACCAATATGCCATTGTCTCGCACTTAAATGCCACCAAAAGAACAGAAGTTAGGAGAATTTATATTAAGCATAGGGTTGTGAGGACACAGAATGTCACCACCAGAAGCAGAATCTATTAAAAGGTAAGTGGATAGAAAGAAAAAAATTAAAAGCGCATTGGGGAAAGGGAAGTGGAATAGGAGGAGACATAAAGCTGACCATTTTATGCAGCTCAAGTCTATGATTCTCAGGTTACAAAGAATATCTTTCACTTACTTGCTCCTTTTTGCCACTAATTGTCAAGTTACTGATCGCCCATGCAGCTTCTTTTTGAGTTCCAAAATCTCCCTATAATGAAAAGAATGTAGTTCAACTTTCACTGCAACTTTAAGAAGAGGAATGCAGCTTTAGTAACTATTTCACACTATAAAGAGTTCTCAACTTGCCAAATAAACTGCAGCATTGATTGAAGCATTCTTTTTTGAAAAATACTTCAACAAGGCAGGTAGATGATCTGCGACAAGGGAAAATAGGCTGAACAGCTGTTGTTTCCCCATCTTCTCTGGCTTTTCAATTTGACAACAAAGTGGAGAACCAAATCATATTAACAGCAAAATAGTTCCCACCTGTACCCAAGAAATTCATGTTAAACTTAACAGTTTTATAATTGTATAAGTGAACCATTTTCTTCTAAGATGTTTGTGTTTTTTGTCCCACCATTTTAGTTGCAATTTTCAAAACCTTTGGATTACGTTTTCCCAGAAATCACATATGTCCAGGCATATTCAAGTTACAGCAATTAATTCACTCTCAGGATGTGGGTGTCACCAGTAAGGCATTTATTTGTCACAAAACTGTAATATTTTTCATAATATTATTGTAGGCTTATGGATGTGAGTGTGGATGGTTCTATGTGAATGATTTAATTGAATGAGAGTCAGATAAACTGCAAGATTGAAATTATCAAAAGAGTTAGGTGTAAAGCAGGTTTTTGAAATGGAGATTGACAAGCGAGGATGAGGGTTCCACAGATAAGGTGTGATTGAAATTTCCATTTTTTAAGATAAGTGGAGGTGTTGTTTGATTGTCAAAGGGATGGTAGGATGTTTACAACTAATAAGATAAATAGGGCAAGGATATGATGTTATTTTTCCCAAAAATAAAGAGGCCATATTGACAACATGAAAGAATTTATGGGAAAAGTAAATTTCCGAAGACACATAGGACAATGGGATTTTACACAATAAAGAGAGAAGCATATATAAAGGATGGAAGATTATGTGGGTGTGGCCATGTAAAATCTTGAAATGTACACCGTGTTCTGACTTGGAAGAAGTCCTTGCCAGTCTGCAGGAAGACATGCTGTTCTAGTAAATAAAGTTGTGTTACAAGCCTTTGGAATTCCACTGTCGAGTGGATGTGTGAGTTAACCTTGCTGGGTTGATTTTATCATTTCAAATCTATTTTGTACTGTTGCCCTAGAAGGGGTGTGTAGTTGAGAGCCGGTTTAATTAAGAATTTTGGGACAAAATTAAATAACTATGTAACTGTAATCTTGTGTGTTTATTGTTGGTTTTTTGCTAATAAATGTTTTAATTTAATTTTAAAATCTCTAAAGGTGTTAGTGGACTGAAGTCTTCTGAATTCAGCGCATAAGCCTTCTCGTAATAAATACAAATTGCAAAGCCGTTGTGATAGCGTGGCCAAGTTTCCCTTGTGAATTTGGTCAGCCTGGCACATATCACCTGCCACATCATAACATTTGCCGAACCCTAATTGCTCAAGAAAAGGTGGTGGTGAGCCACCTTCTTGAATACAACCGAGTGGGTTGTTAGGCCATTTCAAAGGTCACTTAAGTACGAACCACATTGCTGTGGGTCTGGAATCATACAGGGGCTAGACCAAGTAATGATGGAAGACCTCCCTCCCTAAAGGAAATCAGTGAATCAGATGTGTTTTTACAACAATCTGGTATAACTGAATTTTAATTTTCCAACTGTCATGGTGGAATTTGAACTCATGTTTTCTGAGAGTTCTGAAGAAGTCATATTGGACTCAAAATGTTAGCTCTGTTTCTCTCCACAGATGCTGCTGAGTTTTCCCAGCACTTTGTTTTTGCAATGCTACTATGCCTGCTAGAGATGCTGCACTTGGGCAGTCAGAAGATTAGCCAAACACTTGCGAGAGGCAATAGCTGTAAGTGAGATTCTATTCTGTTCTTTAAGGTGAGCTACGTTTCATAGGCACACCGGTGAAAGCAACAGAACATTTGCTGACTCCTTTGCTTTGATATGCTATGATAATTAAATGTTAAATATTGCACCTAAAATATATTCTCACAAAGCTAATTTCAAGCAGTGCAAGAAGGTCTGGCCTGAATATTGATTTGGTTTCATTTTTGCTCACCTTAGCCAGTTGATGAATAATCATGGGAATCAAACCAGCATCTATTACAGCTTGCACTTGCAGCTGGTTTCCTGCTGTGATATTGGAGAGGAACCACACTGCTTCCTACAGAAAACAATTCAAACAAAGCATCAACAATGTATTCCGGCCAGCAAGAAATTATTAAAAACACTTCCAGGGTTAGCTCTTTAAAGTACAACTGCCTTTAATCCAACCTACTCCCATAGGTGTTCAAACACTCAGTGTTGCAAGGAATCAAAAGGAGACAAACTGCAGGTAGGTTTAAGATGGTGAGAAAGACACGCCCGTCTTATATGTTGAATTGGCAAAAGTGAGGGTGGTCCTCAACTGGACTTCTAAACTGGAGTCCAGCGATTTCATAACCCATGAATATGCAGTCATGTTGTCTCAAGTTTTATAGTCATTCACGTACACACATGTGGATTTTATCCCACAAACCTTTAAGTTGATGTCTCCCATCTTAGTTCACAATTATCATGGCCAGTTTATGTCATATAAACATTTGTTTAATTAAAAGCCTGTTGAATCATATGGGAATTTACATTGCCATTTATCACACACCATGAGAAAAAGCCTTGGCAGTATTGGCCCACCACCGTTGTCAAATATTTTACAGTTTTCATTATATTGTGCCCAATGAAACAGAAAGAAGAACTGATCTCCGACTTGCAGTTCTTTCAATCAGTATTCAAAATTATGTTGTAAAGCATCAGACTATGAAGACTAATAAAATGCTTGAAAGTAAAATTTACAAATAAAAAAAATGCATAGATTGCCAACAGAAGCAGTAGGTCAGTCTTTGTTATGCTCTATATTTGATCCAGCCCAAAATAAACAAACACCAGCAGTGGAAAAAAAAGACATCTGATTAAAATTCAGCTGCAATAAGTGCACTATGGCCAGCATTTCTCTGAGCTTGCCTCTTTCTAAATTATGAATGCGCCATCCTACATTCTCTCTCTCCTTCCTACATCCTCATTCTGATCAAATCAAGACTTGTTGCACTGCCTCCAACTCCAATTCAACCTTTTCTAGGACTTCAAAACTGGAACTCATGACCATTCGTGACCATTTAGTCCACCAACATTCAGGTTTTAAAACTAAGCTCAGCACTCCCCTACTTTCTCCATCTCTTTAATTTATTTCAGCCACGGTGGCATCCTGATCATGGGCCTTTCGCCTTCACTTAACTGAAAAAAAGGCTCAAAAAAAATCTAAACCAGAAGCATGTTACTTGGCCTGTGCAAATGAGTTTTCTCCTTGCTGCACCTGTGGGAAATTGAGTTAAATGTAGGTACACACTGCAAATGAAAATGTTCAAATGTGTCACCTAAAGTGAATTATTTCTGAACACAAATTCCTAACCACCAGTCACTGTGAGCCATTAGAAGGGTTGAGTACAGTTGCAAATAAGACAGTAAAGCACAAGATAATAAAAAGTGTTTCAAGAACCCTATAATAACAGGAAGATTCTAAGTAGCTAAATGTAAAAAGAATTAACTTGCATTTATATAGCGCCTTTAAATGAAGTGAAACAAAGCTGCCAGAGTGGACTTGCAGCAGGTAGTGAGAGAACACCAATACGATGGGGAAAACCAACTTGATCACATCCTCAACTATCTATCTGTCTCACATGCATATATCCATGACAATGCTCATAGGAATGACAAGTGCATAGCCCTTTTAGAGATGAAGTCCCTGCTTCACACTGAGGATACTATCCATTGTGCAACGTGGCATTATCAGTGTCCTAGACAGATTCAGCAGCTCAAAACTGGGCATCCATGGGCTATCAATAGCAGCAAACTTGTATTCCACCACAAGGTGTAAACTCATGGCCTGGCATATCCCTCACTCTATCATTACCATGAAACCAGAAGATCAACCCTGGTTAAGTAAGCATTGAAGAACATGCCAGGGGCAGCACCAGGTACATCTAAAAATGAGCTGCCAGCCTGGTGAAGCTACAATACAAGACCACGTGTATCTTAAACAGAATGCTATAGATAGACTTAACCAATCCTAAAGCCAATTTATCAGAGCAAAGTTCTGCATTCCTGCCACATCCATCTGTTGATAGGGGACTAAAAACAATGACTTTGATCTTCTCAATATTTAGTTGAGGAAATTACTGCTTATCCAGTACTGGATGTCACAGGAGCAGTGTGACAAATTAGAGACAGTGGTGAAGGCATGAGTGGTGAAGGCAAGGTAGAGTTGGGTGTCGCCAGTGTATAAAATGTAACCTGACATCATGTTTATGGATAATGCTGCCATGGGGCAGCATCAAATTTGAGAAATAGGAGGGGTCAAGGATAGATCCTCGGGTAACAACAGAGGTAATGATGGGGATATGGGAAGAGAAGGCAATTACATGTGATTCTCTGGCTATGACTGGGCTGGTGAAAATTGGAGCAGATGAATGCAGTCTCATCCAGCTGGAAATGAAGGAGAGCTGTTGGGAGGAGAATGGCATGGTCAACTGTGTCAAAGGCAGCAGACAGGTCAAGGAGGATGAGGGGTAATAGTTACCACAGTCACGGTCACATAGGATGTCATTTGTGACTTTGACAAGGGCCATTTTGGTATTGTGGCTGAGTAGGAAACTGAATGGAGGGATTAAAACATGGAGTTCTGGGAAAGATGGGCACAGATTGGGAGGTGACAATATGTTCAAAGACTTGAAAAGAAAGGGAGTTTGGAGATGAGGTGGTAGTTTACAAGGTTAGAGATGTCATGGTGAATTTTTTTTAAGAGAAGTGATGAAGGCAGATTTGAAGGGGAGGGGTCAGTACCCGAGAAGAGAGAACTGTTAGCAACAGCAGCAAAGTAGCAGGTTGGGTGTGCAGCAGTTTGCAGCAAATAGAGCCAAGGGAGCAGGAGATAGGTCTCGCAGACAAGAAGACCTCAGAGTGCATGAAGGGAGGTAGGAGAGAAACTACACAAAGATGAGTTCAGTCCAGATGCAAATCAGGGGAAACCTTAGAGGAAGTTTGGTCTGATGGATGAGGAAAGGAAGGGAAGTAGTTGGAGTAGTTAAATGGTTGTAATCCTAGTGACAAAGAAATCTATGAGCTCTTTGCACTTCTTGTTGAAAGTGAGGGCGGATGAGGCAGGGGAGAGGAGTTTAAGAAGACGGGAGGTGATCTTCATATTCCAGATGATTCTGGGATAGTGAGTTTTGGCAGAAGAGTGCAGGTCCTGAGGTGCTTTATGTGGTCCAGCCAGATCTGATGATGAATAGTTAAAGTAGTTATCAGCCATAAATGTTCAAATCTGTGTCCCTTGGGAATGTAGATGAGGGCCATCCAGGGGGAATGCCAGGATGAGACAGGGTAAAGGTTTTAGTGGAGACAAGGGCAAAGTTGGAAGTGAAGGATGTGATTGAACAGATTGGTATCTGCAAAAAGGTCACGATGAATGACAAGCCTAAGGCTAGACAGTTGAGAATCTGCAAGCGCAGTTTTAAGTGACTTAGGGGAGAATTTTTTTCCAGGGTGGACTTAGAAGGAAGTGGTATTAGGAGGGGAAAGGGGAATGTGGGCAGAGAGTCATGTGATCATAAATGGGCTTATCTGAGATTGACACACAAGAGATTGCAAGGTCAGGGGGGTGGCTGTGAATATGGGTAGGGGAGTTTGTATGGACCACCTGGAAAAAACAGAGGGTAATCCAAATATCCATCTTGTGAAACAAACAATTCAGCTCAGCTTCAGGATGCACTGATCATGGTTGTTCCTAAAATAAACTCATTACTATTACTTTGCATATAACAATCACCAGTAAATATTGTATTATATGTAATGATGTACAATGCAAGACCTGTGACGTGTACATAAATGTTTATGGCTTTTAATCTGCTGGGAATTCATCTGCCATTGTTCACAGCTAATACTTATGACTTCCCCCATTAGAAAGCGAGAGTGTTCACAAAGGGAAATGTATCAGCCAACATGATGAGGGTGGAAAAATTCATATGAGTAACTTTGCAAGACAGCTTAATTCAAAACGGCATGGCAACAATGACATTGCAAAGCCCTTTGGAGCTTTGTGGAGCCCAGCTAATATCACTGGCCATTGACCTGATGCAAAAATGTATGAGCCTCCACCGATGCTCTACAAGGATGCCACCATTGAGATATTTGTGGTTAAGTTTGGGACATTTTAATGAGTGCATCAGTCACCATTCAGTGGCACTGTGACTTCAACCTCATAGTAACCCTAAGGTAAACATCTTCCCATGGGGTTGCAGATCTGAAAATGCAAGACAAAATTTGAGTGAAGTTTTAAAAAATTCATTTATGGGATATGGGCGTTACTGGCTAGACCACGATTTCTTACCCATCCCTAATTGCCCTTGAGAAGGTGGTGATGCAACGTTCTCAAACTCAACAATTCACTATTTTACATTTCTACTTTACAAATATTTTAAAACTATAATACACTACCACTACATTTTCCATCTTTGTGGGAATATTGTCTTGTCCTCTCCATTACTCTGGCCTTGAAGGGCTATCAGTCAGTATACATTCAATATGATGTGCACTCAAGCCCATCTTGGCAAAGCAAGGTCTGGTTTTAGATATGGGGAGGGTGAGAGAAAAGAGTTTGTGGATATATTTGCAGCTACAGAAAGGCAAAAGCAAACAAAAATTTGGGGGGAGTAAGAGGGTGATAGTATATTAAACGAACCTAAACAAGTCAACAATGTGTTGTGCACTACTAGAACAAAAAAAACCCTCTCTACATTTCCCCAAAAACCACATGACAAAGCTGGCAAGGACTCATCACCATAATATTCAGATTCTTGTGTGTGCTGAGAGTGCCAACTATTGTGAGATTCCCTACAAGAGCTTTCAAATGAAATCAGTTAAGGCTGATAGCTCAACAACTGGAAATAACCTATTAAAGCTAAATTGTATTACCATCATAAGAACATTTGATGACATTGGCAGAGCTTCACAAGTCATACTGGCAACATGCTAACTTTTTTTTACCTTGTTGATCTTCTCTTTAGGATGGGTCAGGAGATTGGGAAAATGTGACAGTACGTCACAGTTGAGAACAACCTGTGTCTGTTCATCAGTACCCGTCACTATGTTGCCTACAGCTCTCAGTGCAGCCGTCTGTACAAAAGGGGGAAATAAAAAGGTATTTTGAGATTCTATTCTTTTGCAAATGTATTCAAAGCATCAATTAAAATTAAAAACTTTATTACTTCATTGCAATTATTCCCTCCACACCCATGGATAGCTCAACATCTCCCAATATGGAGTGGCTAGGATAGCAAGGATAAGCATTGCAATTATTCCCTCCACACCCATGGATAGCTCAACATCTCCCAATATGGAGTGGCTAGGATAGCAAGGAGAAGCAAGGTACTGCTTTCTCTACCTTCCACGTTGGGAAACCAACCTAGATTGTCCTTGTACAATTACATTAATACAAACTGTAGAAGCAAAGGCAGAGTCTTTGTGTGAAGTAGGGAGATAGAAAAGGTTCTCCCCACCCAATGGGAAAAACAATAGCCTATCTGGCAGAGAGAAAACTTCTGCAAATCCATCCTACTGTTTCATAGTGTTTAACGTACAATATATTAAACTTAAGAGTAAAATGTGAAATCAACACCTGTACAAAACATACATGCTTCTATTCTTTATATTCTAAGTAATGAAATCAAATCTGGTTGTACGTCAATTGAAAAAACAGAAAATTCTATGAACAAAATATTTTTTAGTACTACACTTTTATCACCAAAAACGAAGGTTTATTTATATTTCATACATTAATGCTGAGAATCTTTTTAATATAAAAATGTTATTTTACTTATCTCAACAGCAATACAGAGGGAATATTTTTCCCATCAAAAACAAGCTCTGGTCAATGAAACAAAGCTCTGCAGTGTTTTATTTTGCATCTAATTTTATCCTTAACAAAACAATAATAGTAATCACCAATAACTTGAATTTAATGCAAGTGACACGTGGCTAAAATAAGCACCGAAAACGAAGAATGTATGAATTGGAAACTGAATGACAAGCATTAGCCCTTGAATATCAACAGTGAAGGTGCCAGTATATTTATGGGCAAGGTTAACATTTACACAGAATTGTAGTAACCAAAGAAATGTTAAAGATTGGAAAAATCAATATGGTGAATAAAAAAAAACAGCCAATTTTGAGGTTTGTACACAAAATCAAGGCCTTTTTGATTTCTTTCTACCTTTAGATACCAGAAGTTTTTAAAAATATTTTCTCACCTGAACCTTGACCTCTTGATGACTTAGAAGTGGAACAAGGAAAGGCACCACACCCGAGTCAATCACCATCTGTATTTGTTCATTACCTCCATCTGTCAGGTAAGATAAAGCCCAGACTGTGTCCACAAGTATCTTGAATATATTAAAGGAAAATAAAATTAGATCCCATCAAAATCACAGCTAGTTACCAACAGGAAAATGGAATTCGAAAATGAACCTGCAGCCTATCAACTTAGCATAAATTAGATAGTCACTAATAAAGTCAATAATAAATTCAGGAGCAACGGCTTTAGTCAGAGAGTGGATAGAATGTGGAACTCACTGAGGGAGGTGAACAACATTGATGCATTTAAAAGGAGAAAAGGATAGGTTATGTTGATAGGGTGAGATGAAGTAAGGTGAGAGGGGGCATGTTTGGAGCATAAACCAGCATAGACCTTGGACCAAATGACTCGTTTCCGTGATGTAAATACTACATAGTCATGCTGTGACACAGGAAGCAGAATTCACCAATTACCCTTCATTTTTTAATACTGTAGATGTCGGTGTGTAAGTCAGCCTGTGAATCCTCATAAAATCCATCCAAAAATGGGGGTTGACTTAAAAGCCAGGTGTAAAAGCGAACCACTAGCATGGGTTTGGGTGGTTGCCATTTTGAAATGTCACTGGCATCTGATGCAGAGTGTTATGCATTAAGCTCTCATGCATCTTTGCAACACAGCCTGTATCGCCTGCTTGATCCCTTGTGCCCAGTTGTAAGGTAGCGGTAAGTAAAACAATCATTCATGGGTGGAACATTGAGGCTGACCAATAATGCGAGCGTAACATGTCATGGCTGAAAAGGTGGGGGGCGTGGCGAGATGCGGTCGATTTTTATGCCAAGCATATGCAAAAAACATGATTTTTGGAGCTGGAAGAATGGGACCGTCTTGTATTCCGGTCGACTTATATGTCACCATTTTAGAGAGAGCAAATGATTGGGCCATACACATGCAATTAAGGTAGAAGCTGAAATATCAAACAAACTTTAATAAAAACATTAAAATGTGGGATTTTATATCATAATGGAGATATTTGACATTCCACAAATATAAAATTAACTCTTCAGGACCAGAGGGGGCTTCTAATCAGTAATTATGAAAATAGTACGCTGCTAAAAACCCAGTTCTGGCACATTCAACAAGGTGCAAAATTTTCAGGGGTCTTTACAGCAAGGCCAAAGGGCAAGCTCTCGTCAGTTCAATGATTTCTAATTGGCTGCAGTCTTCAGGGGCTTCAACATTGCACCTTAAGGAGATGTGGACACTCTCTGACGGCAACTTTTCGATTTCCATGTTTAACTGCCCATAAGCTCCGGAAGTTGCTGTCAGCTTCAGAATGGTGGTCAATAGAGACAGCTGCACTGTCATTATTATCCAAGAATTGAGCCAATAGCTGTTTCCAGCTTTAAAACAAAAACTGTTCACACACATATAAAAAAAAGATATAAACCGCGCTGTTCTGGAAACTTCCTGGTATTATGGACATATGACATATGAGGAGAGATTGAGTTGATTAGGATTATATTCGCTGGAGTTCAGAAGAATGATGGGGGATCTCATAGAAACCTATAAAATTCTAACAGGGCTAGACAGGGTAGATGCAGCAAGGATGTTCCCGATGGTGGGGGAGTCCAGAACCAGGGGTCATAGTCTGAGGAAAAGGGGTAGACCATTTAGGACTGAGATGAGGAGAAATTTCTTCACTGGGAGAGGGTTGAGCCTGTGGAATTTGCTAATACAGAAAGTAGTTGAGACCAAAACATTGTATGTTTTCAAGAAGAGTTAGATATAGCTCTTGGGGTGAAAGGGATCAAAGGATATGGGGAGAAAGCGGGAGCAGGCTATTGAGTTAGATGATCAGCCATGACCATAATGAATGGCGGAGCAGGCTCAAAGGGCCGAATGGCCTACTCCTGCTCCTAGTTTCATTGATTTATGGTTTTAGCAGAATTGAGCTATCAGTATCAGAGAAACTCCCAGGAGGAAGAAAGCTAACTAAATTCCCACATCCACATTGAGGGTCAGTCACACAGCAATATATTTGCCACATCGTCTAAGGCCAGGAAAAGTTACACGCATTGAGGGAAAACATGTGACTTCAAATTTACACAGAAAAAAACAAGCACTGTGCAAAATAAGTTAACTCTTTGGATCTAATCCACTTTAGAATCCATTACAACATTTGAATAATTATTATATTCTTTCATGGGATGTGGGCATCACTGCTAAGGCCAGCATTTGTTGTCCATTCCTAACTGCCTTCGTACTGAGTGGCTTGATCGACTACTTCAGAGCGTAGCTTAGAGTCAATTCCAACATGAGTCACGTGTAGGCCAGACCGGGTAAGGATGGCAGATTTCCTTCTCTAGTGAACCTGGTTAATTTTTTTTTCAACAACAAAAAAATAATAGTTTCATGGTCACCTTTACTGAGGTTAACTTTCAATTCCAGAATTTAAATTCCACCAGCTGCCATGGTGAGATTTGAACCCATGTACCCAGAGCTTTATCCTGGGCCTCTGGATTACAAGTCCAGTGACATTGCCACTATACCACCATCTTCCCTTATTATAAATAGAAACTTAAGTAGATCAAAGTCAAGTTCCTCCAAAAGAAAACAGAAGTATTATACTGTGCTTTATTGGTGGCTCAATGCCCCATATTACCAGAAAATCTCCCTGCACCTCAAACACTACATATCAAGGGTAATTAGGGATTGGTAACAAATGCTGGCATTTCCAGTGATGCTCACATCTGGTAAAAGAATGAAACAAATTTTTAAAGATCAGCTAAATCTGAAAACACTGGAGACTGCAAATGTTCACTGCCATGAGTCAGTACATTACTCACATTAATATCTGTATGGTATATCAACACACACAATGCTGGTAGGATCTGTGAAGCAAAAGAAATAATGTATTAGATGATTTCATTTTTAGATAAATAATCAAACAGCAGAAAGTAAACCTGATCAGTGGCAGTAACAACTGGTACATATAATCAATTTAGGATTACACGCTCTCAGCTACAGCAGCACAAACTTGTTATAACCAGTATTACCTGGAAAAACTCAGCAGGTCTGGCAGCATCGGTGGAGAAGAAAAGAGTTGACGTTTCGAGTCCTCATGGCCCTTCATCAGAACTAGGTGAATCGGATTCACCTAGTTCTGTTGAAGGGCCATGAGGACTCGAAACGTCAACTCTTTTCTTCTCCGCCGATGCTGCCAGACCTGCTGAGTTTTTCCAGGTAATTCTGTTTTTGTTTTGGATTTCCAGCATCCGCAGTTTTTTGTTTTTATCTTAGTTATAATCAGTGTCCAATTCTAAGTTTTTCTTTTACAATTGGACAGGTTTCACACGAAGTGGGCATATTTTTATTAAACCAATAATCACTCACGATAACCAACTGGTGAAACCAAATTTGGCTATTTCCATTGATAATAATGACAGTAAATATAGAGAGAGAAGATGTAAAAATGATGCTAAAAGCAAAATACTGTGGGTGCTGGAATCTGAAACAAGAAAAGAAAATGCTGGAAAAACTCAGCAGGTCTGACAGCATCTGTGGAGAGAAAAACAGAGCTGACGTTTCAAGTCCATATGCTCTGAAGGGTCATATGGACTGGAAACGTCAGCTCTGTTTCTCCCTCCACAGCTGCTGTCAGACCTGCTGAGCTTTTCCAGCATTTTCTGTTTTTGTATAAAATGATGCTTTCTGGGAGCAAGTTAAGTGACAAATGCAATATGATTAAAACGGCATCACACAATAACTTGCATTTAAAGGGAACGCCTGTAACGTGGAAAATAGCCCACGGTGTTTCACAAAGATAGATCAGACAAAAACGGACACCAGGCGAAAGAAAGTGAAATCAGGAGTCATAGCCAAAAGCTTGTTATAAGAAGTGGATTTTAAGGAAGGCCATAATGGCAGAGCAGGAGGGGTAAACAAATGTTGCGACAGAATTGTAGAGTGCAGCTAAAGGTGGTCAATAATGAAAATTTAAATTTGTGATGTTGGTGGACCAGAAGTCAATAAAGTTCAGTGAGAGCTGGGTTAGTAGGTCAGTGGGATGACATGGGGCAGGGTACAAGCAACAAAGTTTTGAATGAGGTCAAATTTACAGAGATAGGGGGATAGGCGACTAGCCAGGTAGGACTGTCTGGAGTGACAGTGGCCTGATAATAACAATTGTAAGGATATCGGTGCTTGCAGTTATAACAGGGTAAACGTGACAGCAACTTCTGTACAAATGCAGTTACATGCAGAAATCCAGAAGCTGCCGCCAGTTACCATGTTCCTCCACAGGGTGCACTATCGGAGTCTTCAACAAGAGACTCGGCACTGAAATCGCTAATTGCATGAACATGAGGTACTTGCCCACTAGTTCTGTACTAAAATACAAGAACACAAGAATTAGGAGAAGTGGGCCATTCAACCCTTCCTGTGTGCTCTGCCATTCGATAAGATCATGGCTGATCTGATTGTGGCCTCAACTCTACTTTCCTTTCTGCACCCTCCCCTCCCCAACTAAACCCTAGACTCCCTTTTCAATGGAAAATCTATCTAACTCAGCTTTGAATATATTCAATGACCCAGCCTCCACGGCTCTCCGGCAAAGAGAATTCCATGAATTAACAACCCTCAGAAAAAAAATTAATCTCCATCTTAAATGGGAGACCCTTAATTTTTAAACTGTACCTAGTTCTAGACTCCACCATGAATGGAAACATCCTCTCAAAATCCACCTTGTCAATTCCCTTCAGGATCTTCTATTTTTCAACAAGATCATCTCTCATTCAGCTCCAAAGAGTTTAGGCCCAACCTGCTCAAACTTTTCTCATAAGATAACCCCTTCATCCCAGGGATCAGTCAAGTGAACCTTTTCTGAACTGCTTCCAAAGCAACATGTCCCTCCTTAAATAAGGTGACCAAAACAGTACACAGAACTAGGGTGTGGTCTCACCAATGCCCTGTAGTTGTCGTGAGACTTATTTTTAGTCCATCCACCTTGCAACAAAGGCCAACATTCCATTTACCTTCCTAATCACTTGCTGTGTCTGCATACAAATTTTTTTATTATTGATATACCAGGACATCCAGATCCCTCTGTACTGCATAGTTCCGCAGTCTCTCTCCATTTAAATAATAACCTGTTTTCCTATTCTTCCTGCCAAAGTGGACAATTTCACATTTTCCTACATTACACTCCATCTGCCAAATTTTTGCCCACTCACTTAACTTTTCTAAATCCCTTTGTAGACTCTTGGCAACTGAACATGACCCATTTATCCCTACTCTCTGCTTTGTTAGCTAACCTATCCTCTATCCATGCAAAAAATGTTACTCCCTATACTATAAGTTCTTACTTTATGTAGTAACCTATGATGTGGCACCTTATCAAATGCCTTCTGGAAATCTAAGTACACCATATCTACAGGTTCCCCTTTTATCCACATTTATTGGACTTATTTGAGGAAGGAAGAAGCAATTAGTTAAATACAATTTTCCTTTCACAAAACCACTTTGACTCTGCCTGATTGTATTATAATTTTCTAAATGTCCTGCTATTACCTCTTTATTAATGAATTCCAGAACTTTTTCTATGACAGACATTGGGCTAACTGGCCTAAAGTTTCCTGCTTTCTGTCTCCCTCCTTTCATGGATAGAAGTGTTACAACTGAGATTTTCCAATCTGCTAGGACTTTCCAAAATCCAGAGAATTTTGGAAGATTACAACCAATGCATCTACTATCTCTACAGCCATTTCTTTTAAGACCTGAGCAAACAGATCATCCAGTTCAGGGCAGCCTTTAGTTCTAATAGCTTTCCAGGTACCTTATCCTTTGTAATTGTATTGAGTTCCTTCCTCCCTCCCTTTTACATTTTGATTTTCAAGTAGTCTTGGGTTATTTTTGTTCTTCCATGGTGAAGACAGTCAAAAAATACCGGTTTGACGCTTCTGTCCTTTCCTCATTTCCCAACATTAATTACTCAATCTCACCCTCTAAGGGACCAACGCTCACTTTAGTTGCTCTTTTTAAATGCTTGTAGAAACTCTTACAACCTGTTTTTACATTTCACACTAGCTTTCTCTCATACTCTATTTCTCTTCCTCATTTTAAGTCATTCTTTGCTGGTTTCTAAAAGCTGTCCAATCTTCTGACCTACCACTAACCTTTGCAGTTTTGCATGCTTTTTCATTCAATTTGATATGATCCCTAACTCCTTAGTTAGCCACAGATAGTAAATCCTTCTTATAGTCTTTCTTTCTCAATAGAACATATCTTTGCTGAGAGTTATGAAATATATCCTTAAATATCTGCCACTGCTTTCTACTTTCCTACCTTTTAAATATTGTCACAGTTCACTTTAGCCAATTTTGCCTTCATACCCTTGTAATTGTCTTTATTTAAGTTGAAACACTAGCCTTAAACCCACACTTCTCACCCTCAAACTGAATGTGAAATGCTATCATGCTATGCTCACTGAAGCATACAGGCTCCTTTACAATTAGGTCATTAATTAATCCTGTCTCATTGCACATTACCAGGTGTAAAATAACCTGTCCCTGTTTGGCACTAGAATGTAATGCACTAAGAAACTGTCCAGAATATACTCTTATGAACTCACCTTCCAGGCTACCTTAGCCAACCTGCTTTATCCAATCAATGTGAAGATTAAAATTACCCAGGATTATTGTAGTAACTTTCTTACAAGCCTTCATTGTTTCTTTTTGTATACTCTGTTCTGAAGTGTAGCTGTTAGGGGACCTATAAACTATTCCCACAAGTGACCTTTCACCTTTCCTGTTTCTTCCCTTTACCAAACTGACTCTACATCTTGATCTTCTTAACTAAGGTCATCTCTCATTCCTGCACTAATATTATCCTTAATTATCAGAGATTCGCACCAACTTTTCCTAGTTTCCTGTTCCTCTGAAATGCTAAATACCCTTGGATATTTAGGTTGCAGCCTTGGCCTCCCTGCAACCACATCTCTGAAATGGCTATCAGGTCAAACATATTTATTTCTGTATGTGCCATCAATTCATCCATTTTGTTGCAAATACTGCGCATATTCAGATACAGAGCCATTAATTCTGTCTTTATACCCTTCTTGCAAACTCCAGCCTTATCAGCCGGTGTACTCTTATGTTTGGATGCTCTGTCCCTTCCTGCAACACATTGGTTATCTTTACCCATGTCACTACCCTGCCCTATTGCTTTGTCCTTTCTCTTTAATTTACCATATCTCACCTCACATGATCCCTCCCCCCTACTTTCTAGTTTAAAGGCAAAAAGGCTGGATGAAAAAGTTAGGACTGGTACATTTCAAAATGAGTTCTTAAAGGTGTAGTAAGCACTGAACATCCTCTGTGGTCTGAAAAATTAATTTCTCAGGTGTGGTGTCTCAATCTCTCAGAAGAAAATTAATGTTGCAATTTTTAAAAAATTAATATAATTTTGTTTTTCTTTTTCTATTTGTCCCTTAACTCTTTCCCTTAAGACCGTTTGTATTTCCCAATCTTTATTTTACTACCTGTGCATGATTTAAATGTAATTTATATTTCCTGATTTTTTTATCCTTCCCAATTTACACTCTACATGTCTCACTGAGTATACTTCAATTTGTTTGATTGAAGAGCCTGCATGTTGCTTGCCCTGTTCACAGACACCCCTGATCTCCTGCAAAGGGTGCTGCACTGAAATAGATGTTAGATGACTGGAAATTTCCACTGACAAACCCACAAAGAGTTAGCAGGCAACTATACACACGATGAATGGTGAAAGCCATTGCTGAAAGCAAAATCTGGCTCATTGACATGGGTGAGAGGCTCAGCAGCAGATGGGCTAAGGCAGGAGCAGTGTTAGGCGACGTTATCAAGGCGACTTCTATGTGATGGTAAGGGCAAGGTGCCAGAAGCTTAACTGAGAGTTGAAGCTCACTTGGGGAGAAACTGGATCAGGGCTATGACAGGGCAGTGTGGAATTGGGGGGTGGGAGGGGGCAAGCTGAGGTGGAGATTTGATGAGGTGGGCAAAGGGAAGGGGGGAGCAGCTAAGATCTGAATCTTAGTGACAAAGAAGTAATTTAACTCCTTGCACTTGTTACTGGAGCTGATAAATTGATTTGTAAATTTCAAAAGTTAACAAAGACAATTGGATCAGACTGATTTACAGCAGGCTGCAATTTTCTGCACAATACAACATACAGAAAAAATATATCAAGCCAACAGGTGCATCTAATCATGGTGGCTTCTCTGAAAATCTATTTAGTCATAGTTATACAGCACAGATACAAGCCCTTCAGCCCATCGTGTCCACGCTGGCCATCAAGCACCTACCTATTCTAATCCCATTATTCAGCACTTGGCCCGTAGCCCTCTATGCTATGGCATTTCAAGTGCTCATAAATACTTCTTAAATGTTGTGAGGGTTCCTGCCTCTACCCCCTCAGGCAGTGTGTTCCAAATTCCAACCACCCTCTGGGTGAAAACATTTTTCCTCAAATCCCTCTAATATCTCCTGCCCCTTACCTTAAATCTATACCCCCTGGTTACTGACACCTCCACTAAGGGGAAAAGTTTCTGCCTACCGATCCTATCTACGCCCCACAAAATTCTGTATACCTCTGTCAGGTCCTCCCTTGGCCTTCAATGCTCTAAGGAAAATAACCCTAGCCTATCTAGTTTCTCTTCATAGCTGAAACGCTCCAGCCCAGGCAACATCCTTGTGAATCTCCTCTGCACCGTCTCCAGTGCAATCACATCCTTCCTATAGGGTGGCGACCAAAACCGCACAAAGTACTCCAACTGTGGCCTAACTAGCGTTTTATACAATTCCAATATAACCTCCCTGCTCTTATATTCTATGCCTCGGTTAATAAAGGCAAGTATCCAAGCTGCCTTCTTAGCCACCTATCTACATGTGCTGCTGCCTTCAGAGATCTATGGACATGTACACCAAGGTCCCTCTGATCCTCTGTACTTCCTAGGTCCTACCATTCATTGTGTATTCCCTTGCCATGTTAGTCCTCCCAAAATGCATCACCTCACATTTCTCAGGATTAAATTCTATTTGCCACTGCTCTTCCCATCTTACCAGCACATCTATATCTTTCTGTAATCTAAGGCATTCCTCCTCACTATTTACGACACCACCAATTTTTATGTCATCTGCAAACTTACTGATCATGCCCCCTATATTCACATTAATGTACACTACAAACAGCAAGGGTCCCAGCACCGATCCCTGCGTTACACCACTCGTCACAGGCATCCAATCACGAAAACCACCTTTGGCCATCACCCTCTGCCTCCTGCCACTAAGCCAATTTAGGATCCCATTTGCCAAATTGCCCTGGATCCCATGGGCTCTTACCTTCTTGGCCATTCTCCCATACGGGACCTTGTCAAATGTCTTACTGAAATCCACGTAGACCACATCAACTGCACTACCTTCATCTACACAACTAGTCACCTCCTCGAAAAATTCAATCAAATTTGAGAGACATGATCGCCCCCGACAAAGCCAAGCTGACTATCCCTGATTAATTCCTGCCTCTCCAAGTGGAGATTAATCCTGTCCCTCTCAATCTTTCCCAATAGTTTCCTTAACATTGATGTTAGACTCACTGGCCTGTAATTGCCTGGCTTATCCCTACACCTCTTCTTGAATAATGGTACCACATTCGTTGTCCTTCAGTCCTCTGGCACCTCTTCTGTGGCCAGAGAGCATTTGAAAATTAGTGTCAGAGCCCCTGCAATTTCCTCCCTTGCCTCTGCAGCCTGGGATACATCTCAATTGGGCCTGGGGATTGATCTACTTTTAAACCCACTAAAACTTGTATTATCACAGTCCCCCTCCCTGATTTCTACACCTACTTTGTCCTTCTCCATAGTGAACACAGGTGAAAAGTAATCATTTAAAACCTCACCTGTGTCCTCCAGCTCCATGCACAGGTTGCAACTTTGGTCCCTAATGGGCCCTACTCTTTATCCTCTTGCCTTTAATATATTTATAAAATGCCTTGGGATTTTCCTTTATCTTGCCTGTCAGTGTTTTCTCATGCCCCCCCTCTTCACTCTCCTAATTACTTGTTTAAGTACCCGACCCCTACACTTTCTACACTCCTCTAGGGCTTCCACTGTTTTCAGCCCTCTGTTTCTGCCATAAGCCTCCTTTTGTTTTCCTTATTCAATCCTCTTTATCCCTTGTCATCCAGGGTTCCCTGGACTTCTTGGTCTTACCCTTCACCTTTATGGGAACATGTTGGTCCTGAACTCTCACTATTCAATGTAATCAACTTATACTCAAAAGCACTGGAAATATTTATAAACTAAAATAGGTCTACAAATTGACCGACAATTACAGTTGGCCGAGATGCTGGAGGATAATCCTTGTATATTGGTATATTACAAATCATAGACCAATCATCGTTGCTCAGCTGCAACTGTACTCATTCAAGGACAACTGGTCTATAAGTGGTGTAATTAACAAATCATCCTGTATATTTATACAGCAGACATATGTCACTGTCCCTGAGGGCAGCATTTTCAACCCCACTTAATTCTCTGCCTGTTCAATGTACTATTGCAAGTGAGATTTACTGGGGTAGAGTTGAATTAACACCAAAAGCCCTCTGCAACTCCTTTACGTGCCTTTTTTTTAGACGAAAACTCAGGTTAGTAAGCTGCTGACATTTTGGGACAACACAGCCTGGCCCAATCCCCACATACACCCACTTTCCAATGAATAGTCACTAGCAATCCAATTGCATCCAATCAGAATTTTCCATTTCTTCGGGCAGGGTCACAGAAATCAACTAAACTGTCTCTCTGATCAACGAACTCTCCACTACCTGGGGTTTGAACCTCAGCCCTTCTGATCTGTCAGGTCTGTTACCAAGTTCAGTGGTAGCACTCTTGCCCGAGTCTGAAGGTTGTTTATTCTATCCCATTCCAGAGAATCGAACACATAATCAAGGACTGTTGACAGTTCAATGCAGTACTGAAAAAGGGCTGCACTGTCAAGAGCTGCTGATTTTTGGTTGAGTCATTAAACCGAGGCCCTGATTGTCCTCAAGGTGAAAGAGAACAATCACATGCCACTTCTCAAAGAACTGGGTTCCTTCTGTATCCTAAACAACATTTATCCATTAACCAACACCATTAGAAAGAGATGATCTGGTTATGTATCTCATTGTTGTTTGTGGGACCTTGTGTGCACAAATTGACGATTGTGTTTCCCACACTGCAATATTTAAGAAGTATTTCACTAAACATTTTGGGATGTCTCTTTTTAAAAAATTATTCTTTCATAGGATGTGGACATTTCTCACAAGGCCAACATTTGTTGCCCATTTCTAATTGCACTTGAGAGCAGTTAAGAGTCAACCACATTGCTATGGGTCTGGAGTCACTTGTAGGCCAGATGAGTTTTTAAAACAATTGATGATGGTTAGTTTTCAACTGCAGATTTTTTATTAATAATTGAATTTAAGTTCCACCAGCTACCATGGTGGGATTTGAACCCATGTTCCCAGAGACTTGGCGGGGCCTCTGGATTATTAGTCCAGTGACGTTATCACTATTTCACTGTCTCCCCTGATCTTATTCCCACTTAAATAGTCCTCTAAGTTTCATGATGTCATTTCTTTCACAGGGCTAATTCACAGAATAAAATACTATTTCTGGTCTAACAAAGCTTTATCATGGTAAACCACTCTACATAGAAGAGAAGCTACAGCTGATACCAATTGTTCTAAAAAAACATTTAATACATTCGCATTCCAACATTAAATAGAAATTCCTAATTGCATGGAACAGCAAGTATCCATCATATTTACCACTGTCAAATTGGCACGCAGCCTTGTGATAACACCATACATCTGTTTAACAAGAAAAAATAAGTACCAAATCTTGATTATGGCCAACCTCCATATTCCTCTTCACCATGGGCAACTAACTTTTGTTGTATTCACTCCCTAGACATTTGCAAATGTCACCTATACAGACCTATCATAACAGAATTTCATGAGTTCAGGGCATAAGAAACTAAAGTTCATCCAGAGCATTAAAAAATATATCTGTCCCAGTCAAAAGTATTAAGGTATTTTCACTCAAAATAACCAAAGTTAGTCCAATTTCTTTACCTCCTGAACAGTTTCCATTGGTGGTGGTGGATCCTTATTCCTGCAGAGGTTAACTATGACCCATGTGACGTTACGGAGGAAAGTGATGGGGATGGAGGGATTGATGAAGGACAGAAGAGGTTTGACAACTCCCAGTGAGATGACGTAGTCTCTACACCGAGGACCATCACCTAAAGAAGTGAAAATGAAAGTGTTTGCATTAGAGATGAGAACCTGCAAAGTTTTATGAAAGAAGCAATGATGTGGCTGATGCATATACAGCAGCTAGATGAAAATGTTAATGCACTAACTCATTGAAACAGTTAAAAGCAAAAAATATATGCTATTTTGGTGGCTTGTTTGAATGAATGAGCTCAAGTAATCGATACTAAATCATACAAAGGAGCCCACTGATCTCATTGTGCTTGTTCTGGCTCTTTGAAAAACTTTCTGGTATGTCCCACACCAGTGCTCTTACAGGCCTCAAATTTTACATTGTCAAATATATACCCAATCCCCTTTTGAAAATTACTACTGAATTTGCTTCTACCACCCTTTCAGGCAGTGCACTCCAGATCATAACAACTTGCTCTGTAAAATAAATGTCTGTTCGTCTCCCCTCTGTTATTTTTGCCAATTACCTTAAATCTAAACCCTCTGGTTACGACTCTCCTATCAGTGGACCGTTCTCAATCCAAAACACCACAATTTTAAACATTTGAATTAAATTTCTCATTAACATCCATTGCTCTGAAAACAATTACAGCTTCACTAGTCTCTCCACATAACTCAAGTACCTCATTCCTGGTATCAGTTTATTTTCAGCAAAGCAATGGAAGGTGGTGTTGACAGGGCTACCAAGTGGCATTTACTGACCAATAACCTGCTCACTGATTCTCGGTTTGGGTTGTGTCAGCGCCACTCGACTCCAGACTTCTTTGTGGCCTTGGTCTAGACATGAACAAAAAGGCCGAATACCAGAGGTGAGGAGAGAGTGATACCATTTGATAGGCTCCTTGACACCGCACTCTGAGTACATCTGAAGTCACGATCCACTGGCAGGAGTCGGGTGGCCGATCGTTTCAGTTACAGGACATTGCTGCAGGAGTACATCAGGGCAGTGGTCCTCAGCCCAGCCATTTTCAACTGCTTCATGAATTACTTTCCTTCCATTGTAGAGTCATTAGTGGAGATGCTGGCTGATGATTGCACAGTGTCCATTTGCAACTCTTCAGATAATGAAGCAGTCTGTGCCTACATGCAGCAAGACCTGGACAGTCAGGTTTGACTGATAAGTGGCAAGTAACATCAGCACCATGTAAGTGCCAGGCAATGACCATCTCCAACAAAAGTGAGTTTAACCATCTCTCCTTAACATTCAACAGCATTAACACCACCAAATTCCCCACCGTAAACATCTTTGGCTGGGCAGGGGGGGGTTTTACCATTGACCAGAAACTTAACTGGGTCAGCCACATAAATACTATGGCAACAAGAGTAGGTCAGAGGCTAAGCATTCTATGGTGAGTGATTCACTTTCTCCCAAAAGCCATTCCACCATCTGCCAGGCACAATTCAGGAGTGTGATGAAATATTCTCTACTTCCCTGTATAAGTACAGCTTCAACAACACTCAAGAAAATCAGCACCATCCAGGACAAAGCAGTTACTTGATTGCCATTGCCATAAACATTCACTCTCTCCGACACTGCCACACTACAGCACCTTCCAAACCCACAACCACTACTGGGAAGGACAAGGGTAGCAGGTACATGGGACACCACCACCTCCAAATCCCTTTCTAAGTTACATACCTTCCTGACTTATTAACGCATCCCCATTCCATCATCATCACTTGGTCAAAATCCTGGGACTCCTATCCGAAAAGCACCATGCGAGTCCCTCCACCACGTGGTCTGCAGTAGTTCAACGTGGCAGCTGGCTACCACTTTCTCAAGGTCAATTCGGGATGGACAATAAATGCTGGCCTTTCTAGCGATGCCCACATTGCATGAATAAATAATAAAAATCTAATAAATCTCTCTGCACCCTCTCCAAAGACTAGACAGCCTTCCTAAAGTGTGGTGTCCAGAGTTGGACACTGCTGAGACCTAACCAGCAATTTATAAAGATTTAGCATAACTTCTTTGCCTTGCACTCTATGCCTCTATTTATAAAGCCAAGAATTTCATGTGCTACAACAATATTAAAAAAGGTTTTAACAGCGATACAAACCTATGATGTTTCCTAGAGCCCAGACTGCTTGTTCACAAACATTTTGATGAGGAGAATGGAGTAATCGCAGAAAGAGAGGCACAGCATCTGGAACCAAAACACAAAATGTTAGCTCTATTCTAATTAAGGCAATAATTGGAGAATTGCAGTTAAAAGAACATATATTGAAATCTTAGCTTATAACTTGGTTTAAGATACAGATCCATGCTAGCATCTATTTTTAGGATTGAGTTTTAAATGATCAGTTGCCTGGTAAGTCAAAGTGTCAGATTTTTACAAGCAGAGGGACAGACAACGTTTTCACTCAGGTTTCGGTAAATAGTGGTGGGAATGCAAAATTTTTTTGTACGCCACTCTTACTGTGGAAAAATAACGATGTATACAATCAGATTTTTTTCTATCCAAATATGTCTCATGTCTAAACACATGTCTGATGGGGGAGGGAATAATGGGTGGGTAGAAGAGTTGAATGGGTGGGTGGAAGAGCTGGACAGGATATTGGGTTTGAAGTTCAATTCAGGATTCAATAGGACTTAAGCTTACACAATGACCAGGGCACTCTCATTGATCATAGAGTTGAGAGAAAGGTCAAAAAGGTTTTTTATGCTGCTGCTAGCTTTGGTCTTCCCAATGTTCAACTGGAGAACGATCTGCCTCATTCATGACTTGATGTCAGTTAGATAGGCTGACAATACCAAGGTGGTCGTGGAATTGAGGACACAGGTGGCATGTACAGTAGGGTGTCAATGGCATACAGGTGCAAATTCACCCATGTCTATGAATGATATTGGCAAAATGCAGCACATAAGAAAAGGGAGGGGACCAAAGGTAGTACCATGCAAGGCCTCTAGGGAAAAAGCTTTACTGGTTCAAATGGGACGAGCAGCAGAATTAGTCAAGGGAACACCCATGAAGATAGATTAGAAATGGGAGACAGTGGAGGAGGACAGAGTATTTGTCATGTTGATTGCTGCTCAGAGATCAAGGAGGGCAAGGGGTAATTGCACACCATGGCTGCAGCCACAAAAAATGTCAGTGAGTTTGGCTAAGAGTGCAGTGGACATGATGGGAATCAAATTTAGAGGCCTAAATCAGAACTGCTGAAACATTCTAAAATAAAATGAAACAATTCCATAAACATTTATTTCTACATTTCCTCCTTCTCAAAAGAAACAAAAAATTATCATGGAGTCATAGAGGTCTACAGCACAGAAAAAGGCCATTCGGCCCATCGAGTCTGCGCCAGTCAAACAAGTACCTAACTATTCTAATCCTATTTTCCAGCACTCAGCCCATAGCCTTGTATACCATGGCATCGCAAGTGTACATCCAAATACTCCTTAAATGTTATGAGAGTTTCTGCCTCTACCACCCTTTGAGAAAGTGAGTTCCAGATTCCCACTACCCTTTGGGTGAAAAAATCTTCCTCACATCCCCTCTAAACCTCCTGCCCCTTACCTTAAATCTATGCCCCTGGTTATTGATCCCTCCACCAAGGGGAAAAGTTCCTTTCTATCTACCTTATCTATGCCCCTCATAATTTTATACACCTCAATCATGTCCCCCTCAATCTCCTCTGCTCCAGGGAAAATAACCCCAGTCTAACCAATCTCTCCAGCCCAGGCGACATCCTGGTAAATCTCCTCTGCACTCTCTCTAGTGCAATCACATCCTTCCTGTAATGCAGGTTCCAGAACTGCACGCATTACTCTAGCTGTGGCCAAACCAGCATTTTATACAGTTCCAGCATAACCTCCCTGCTCTTATATTCTATGCCTCAGCTAATAAAGGCAAGTATCCCATATGCCTTCTTAACCACGTTATCTACCTGTCCCGCTACCTTAAGGGACTGATGGACATGTACACCAAGATCCCTCTGATCCTCGGTACTTCCCAGGGTCCTACCATTCATCAAGTATCCCCATGCCTTGTTTGTCCTGCCCAAGGGCATCACCTCACACTTATCTGAATTAAATTCCATTTGTCACTGATCAGTCCATCTGACCAGGCTGTCTATATCCTCCTATAATCTATGGCTATTCTCCTCACTATTTACCACCCCACCAATTTTCATGTCATCCACGAACTTACTGATCAATCCTCTGACATTATGTTGAAATATTTGGCATGGATGGCTGTACAACAGTACAGAATTGAAATTTACATTTACATTAAAATACTTTTCTGTATTTAAAACCAATCGAAAACCTAATCGCGTCCAAGACACTTGCACTGAATTCATGTCTGAGAACTGAACTCTCTAAGCATTGTGCTTTCACACGTTATAAAACTGTCAAAGTATTCCTGTATTGACAGTCATTCTTGAGATTGCTTTTTCGCAACACACTGTTCTAGGTTTCTGTCGAGCATTGCCAGTGTTTTGAAAAAAAAAACAGGTTTGGCATTTAATACTGGATGCCATCATCATTCATTTGCATATTGTAGGTAAAAGTGTATCAAGATACATAACCAACACAAAAAATTATAAAATACAACATTAGATTGGTTTTATCACTTACTTGCTTCAACCACTGCTTGAGTTTGTGCAGAAGTCCCAGATGCTATGTTAGTCAATGCCCAAGCAGCTTCAAACTGAAGGGACGGACTGTAATATCAATAAACAAATGTTACTCCACTGAAAAAAAAATCATAAACACCTCTAAACTCTAAAGAAAATAACTATATGGCCTTCAGTGATATTTTCACTGCATTAAAATTTCAGAACTGAAGTAATAAAATTTCTATCTGTACTTGGCTGTTACTTAATGCCTGATATGCTCAACTTCCATTTTGTCTCCTTTACACGCCTGCAAGTGTTACCATGCAATATCCCACATGCGCTTTGTTTTTTTGGTTGAAAATATTTACACTCAAATGAAGGGCATACAAATTCTAGCTTTTTTACACTTTTTTGCCCATTGTTTGTCAGCTCTCTTTTCAAATTCTACTAATGGTCTTATTTGACTGGTTGCAGGGTGACATGTGTTAACAGCCCAGCAACAGTACTGATTCAACCTCCAACACAACCATCCCCACTCACCTTCAAAGAAATGCTGCAGTCTCTGTTCAATACCTAACTCAGCACAGGAACTGACTGGAATGGGGCAGTAAAATATTTAATTTCAGCTCAGTAGCAGGAAGAATCAATTCTCAAAATGGTAATGATATCACAAACAACTTTAAGATATTAGTTCTTTTAAATTTAACATTCACCGGCAATGGGGTGCCAGTGGGGAAAACTAGATGTATTGATCTGAGAGTGACACACGATGTGCTGATTCGGAGGCTGCTTTTGCCTGTCACCTTCACTATAGAGCATTTGCTAGAAGGCATGGAAGTGTGGTCAAGGGACACTGACTCTGAAGGCATATGCTTCGACTTTCCAATACTCAATACCACAGTTCAAGAATTTTAAGGGCTTGGTCAAGCATGCACTCTTTTCAGTAATTGGCACACCAGAGATTTAAGGCACCCACAATGTGTGCAAAAATACTGTGTGAATTCCAACATCACATTTAGTCAGCACTGAGCATATGGGTAACTAAGGCTCAAAGTACTTTTTTCTGCATAACCGGAACAAACATTACATCACAGGATATCGTCACTTTCTTCTTAAGCAGTCCTCGGGATCAAGGATACGTGCTTTCACTCCGGTTGGATGGGTTCTGAGGTGGCTTACAAGTCCAATGCACGATCTGCAGACTCTGCTACGTAGGGCAGGTAGTGCTTGAAAGATTGGGTAGATGAGTTTTTTTGGAAGTTTGTGCACACTCTTTGCACCTTGACTTCACTTTTCCGTGTTCCTTGTATGTCTATTGATGTGATTGGTGCCTTCCCGAATGAACCTTCTCTATTTTGGTCAATCACAAGCAAGGAGTCAGCAGGAATGTTTGACCTCGTCAAGGGTGCTTTGAGGACACCACTGAAGTGTTTCCTCTCCTCGTGGGAATGTTTTGCTGCGTTGTTCTGAGCTGTGCCTTCAATCCAAAACTAAAATCACTCAGATCCAGTATGCAGATGACACTTGTGTGTGGTCACTCAGAAACTGAGCTCTTGATCGTTGACTCCTTTTCCGAAACATAAGAAAATGGGCCTTTCACTAAACACCTGGAAAACTAAGGTCCTCTTCCAAACAGCTTCCATGGCAAAACACCATTTTCTATATCTTGGGAGCCTCCTCTCGACGAAAGCAGACATTGATGACAAAATTCATCATCGCCTTCAAAGTGCCAGCTCAGCTGTCAGCCAAATGAGGAAGGGTATTTGAAGGCCATGATCTCAAACTCGAGACTAAGGTCATGGTTTAGGATATTGTAAACCGTTCTGGGCTAACAATACTGGAGAAACAGATCACTGAAGTGTGGATTAGCCCTTACAACACAGCACACCCTTCAGTTGAATTGCAATGATGGTTCACTGTATAATATTTGGATAGCACCATGATGGACTCCCAACCTAAATCTGCACCTACATCTGAGTGAGAATCTTCACCAGAGAAGGGCTTGTGGGCAATCCACTCCACTGCTTGCTTCCCTGCAGTTTATTGCAACCAAGTCAATGGTGACAATAGCATGGAAATTAATCACCCTGCCAATTTGCTTGGCCAATGAAACATTTTGAATCAAGACAGAAAATGAATAAGATACGAAGGGGCAGCAGATACCATAAAATGCAAAAGAAAATACTCGGGTTCTGCAATTAGTCAACATAAATACTCAAAATGCAAAGCAGAATCGAATCAAAATCTAGGTCAGAATGAAGCTAAATTTTATTAATAAATGGCAACATGCATTACTAGTTAAGTCCTGCATCTGTTGCAACAAAAATAACAGTGTGAAGTGTACCTAAGGGGAAGAAAGGGGGCAAAGTTTAATGCATGCATGCAGGAATAAAAATTAGTCTAAATGTAGCACAGCATTTAAAATTTTATTCTCAATAGGCAAAGTTTAAAGGCCGGCAGACAATGCAGCAATCTGATGCAACACTGCTTTCAATACCTTTCACAATTCATATAAGTTAATGAAAAGTAAACACTGGAGATGACTATATCATGACACTTACTTGTCATCTCTTTCTAGACATCGTACCAGGACCGGTAAGATTCCAGAGTTTATTAGTTCATCAATTGGAGGATTTCTATCACTTGATAGCAACTTCCTGCAAGATTTTGAGGAGCAATGAAATTAGAAACATAAATTTTTCAAAAGCCTTAACACATATACAACAAATGAAAATCTGGTAGCCATGAATGGTGCAAATAGTGGCAGCACAATTGCTTTCAGTAAACAACCACTGTATCTGTAGCAGGTGGAGAGATACATACATCTACAATGAATCAATCTTAAATAAACTTAACCACAAACTACATTAAAGTAGTCCAATGATTTCTATGATAACATCAACAACCTACACTGTTTAATCCAATGTGGATTTTCAATACAGCAGTGGCTAGGCGAGGAAAGGTGAAAAACATTTTACATCACTGGGAAATAATAGCGTATTCAATTTAATAGCCCCAAGAGAAAATATTTATCTTAAGCTTTGGGCAATAGGCTACTTAATGTGTGGCTATTAATATTTTTATTTAATCCTACTCATCAGTTATGTAACCTCCCTTTTTCATTGAATAATACTGTTCCAATTACTGTTGAACACCCTCCATATACCAATGAGATGGAAGTTTCCAATGTGACAACAACATTCTCAACAACAGAAAAGTTGAGGCCAACAACCACGCCTGATTTCACAGTTTGATGGTAACATTACATGCACCCATTATTCAGCTTGGATGGAATAGATACCTTTCCTCTAGTTTTTCCAATGTTGTGCAGTACAATAGAGAGCACCACTTTGTGACTGTTGTACAATTAAAAATGAGAAAATAGAATACAATTTTCAGTTTAAGTAGAATTTTAATTAACCTAATTTTAACTAGAAATATTTGCTGGCAGAATATATAGCAAAAACTCTATTACCAAACTACTGTTCTCTGGCTGCCAAACAAAATTTGGCAATTTAAGAAAATAATACATTTTTAAAATTATTAGCAAGATACCTAAACAAGTGGAGAGTGAGACTTGAGAAACCTGCTCCACAGAGCCACCCACCAGCCATAGTCCGTAATTACACCATCACAGGTAACTTTATATATAGGATTTCTATTCCAGATTACGTAGGTAGTTTCATTGTTAAATGTTAATAGGAAAGCGTGATCAGAAAATGTAACCAGAAGGAGTATACGAGTAGACAAAGTTTCTCATATAATGCAAAGCTGAACACTAGGAAGAATGAAGCTATCAACTTTAGCTCCCACCACAAACTTCATACCAGCATCACCAATTCCATCTCCCCCAGATCATTCTTTCAGCATTACCAGACTGTTTGCAACCTCAGCATCCTATTTCAGCAAGCTGAGCTTTGACTCCACACCATCTCTGTCACAAACACTGCCACTTCCACCTCTGCCCATCGGTTGCTGAAACACACATCCCTGCCACAGTTAACTCCGGACTCAATTATTCAATCCTCTCTTGGCCAATCTCCCATCCTCCACCTACCATAAATGGGGGAATGGACAGCTCTTGAAGTATTGTAGGGTTTGAAAAAGGTTACAGAAAAGGGAAGGAGCGAGGTCATAAAGGATTTAAGCACAAGTACGACAATATTAAATAGGAGACATTGAGGAACCAGGAGTCAGAGTAGGCTAGTGAGCACAGGGGTGATGTGATGTAGACTTTGCTCATCCATAAATTCTGCTCACACATTACCCCTGTGCTGACGAGCTTACTTCCTAAATGAATGTTGACTCCTGGTCCCTCAATGCCTCCAATCCAATATTGTCATACTTGTATTTAATCCTTTATGGCCTCACTTCTTCCTTCCTCTGTAACTTTTTCAAACACTACAATACTTCAAGAGCTCTGCATTCCTCCAACTCTTGACCTCTTGTACATTCCCCCAACTCTTGACCACTTGTACATTCCCCCAACTCTTGACCACTTGTACATTCCCCCAACTCTTGACCACTTGTACATTCCCCCAACTCTTGACCACTTGTACATTCCCCCAACTCTTGACCACTTGTACATTCCCCCAACTCTTGACCACTTGTACATTCCCCACTCCCTTCACCATACTAACAACATCCGCACATTCGGCTGTCCAGGTCCTATACGCTAGAATTCTCTCCCTAAACCTTTCCACCTACTTTTCCTCCTCTAAGAACCTCCTAAAACCCAATTCTTTGACCAGGTTCCTGGTCATGTCTTCTTTGTTGCAGCATTCTGCTTACTGCTCTGTGAAGTGCCGAAGGACATTTTTCTATACTGAAGGCACTATGTAAATACTTTTGTTAAAATCTAAAAGTGTACATCCAAGTAGATTTTCCCTGTACTTGAAAAACTGCTCTAAGAGCATCGAGATACAGGCTATTAGAAGGTCTGTTTATTGTTAACCTTAACATTAACCTTAACCTAACCAGCTTTTATCCATTTGCCATGAAAAGCTCATTTGCACAGTTCTGTATTTTATATTCACGGCTGACTGCAAAATACCTATTCAAAGTATAATTAAGTTACCAAAGTAAGTAAGAACCAGTGTAAAACAGTACTGAACTAACATAATAAGTACCTGGGTGTCCTTGTACTCCAATCACTGAAAGCAAGCAAGCATGCAGGTGCAGCAAGCGGTTAAGACGACAAATGGTATGTTGGTCTTCACTGCAAGGGGACTTGAGTACAGGAGCAAGGATGTCTTACTGCAGCTGTACAGGGCCTTGGTGAGGTCACACCTGGAGTATTGTGAGCAGATGTGGTCTCCTTACCCCAAGGAAGGATATACTGCCATTGAGGGAGTGCAGCGAAGGTTCACCAGACTGATTCCTGGGATGGCAGCATTGTCGTATGAGGAGAGATAGGATCGACTAGACCTGTATTCACTGGAGTTTATAAGAATCAGAGGAGATCTCATTCAAAAGTATAAAATTCTGACAGGGCTGAATAGGCTGAGTGCATGGATGATGTTTCCTCTGGCTGGGGGCAGTGGGGTATCTAGAACAAGGGGTCACAGTCTCAGGATACAGGGCAGGCCATTTAAGGATCTAGATGAGGAGAAACTTCATCACTCAGAGTGTAGTGAACCTGTGGAATTCTCTACCACAGAAGGCTGGCCAAGTCACTGAATATATCTAAGAAAGAAACAGATCGATTTCTGGTCTCTAAAGGCATCAAGAGGTATGAGGAGAGTATGGCGTTGAGATAAAGGATCAGCCATGATCATACTGAATGGCGGAGCAGGCTCAAAGGATCGAATGACCTACTCCTATTTTCTATGTACCACTTCAGTGCAATCACGTAGTCCCAGCATATTCAGCAGTTAATATCAAAGCCAATAAACAACCTTACCTTGCAGCCTGAACAGCACTGAGTTGAATGACAGGGTTTTCATTAGTTGCATTCTGCAATTATAAAGCATTGAGAAAAATAAAGCAAACTTGTTTATCTTCCACAGTAGTAAACAATCAACACTTCATAAATTCAGGCTGTTTATGTATTTTAACACCTAGCCTTAGCACATTATGAACTCATAACTGAGTCAGAAAATCACTTGTTTAAGGCCCACTCTTGCGATGTTAAACCAAGGCACTGTCTACCTTCTCAGAAGGACATAGAAGATCGCTGAAAGGGATGCCAAAGCTTTTCGTCTTGTACTCATCAGGACACTTCACAAGAACAAAAATTTATACTGTATTTGAAGAGAGTGCTGACTGGTTGGCAGGTGGACTCTGATTGGTAGAGGTGTTGCCATGGAGAATGCACCAGTGATAGTGACTAGCAATTAACTGCCAAGCATTGTTTGAAATTTAAACCAGGCAACTTTACCCTGATTGGTCAAGACATTGCCCTGAGGAATGAGTCAGCAAATGACTGTCACTTATTTTGCTTAGCTGAAACAGGCACAATGTATGCACATGTTCTTCCATGTTAATTGCTTTATTGCTAAACTGAAAGCAACAACTCTTTGTGGTGAGAATAGCAACTTGGTGCAAAGAAATAGCAGTGATGGTCAGTGTCTGCAACATTTTATTGCACTAAAGAAATGTTCCAGGACAAAGCCAAATAAATGCATGACTCAGAACTGCTAATGCATTTCTGGAGTATGTAAATTACAAAGAGTATACCAATATTGAAAGCTGCAAGCCATCGTGTTCTGGGATCAGATATTAGGCTTTCAATTGCTCAAACTTTCTTCTCACTGTTTAAAAAAGCTAACTGAGCTGCTCAACAAGATCCTTGCCTTGTGATCATTCCAAGTATCTACTATGCTGAGTGTAGTTTGCTCTACACTGCGAATCAAACATCATGCAGACTGAGTGGCTTATTTTATATCACAATGCAATATAAAATAAACATATCTATTGTCACTGAAACAATTTAAAGGGTCAATTAGTTTGAAAACAGCTGCAAATTTCTAGGATTCAAGAATTTCAGTTAGCAGCTTTCTTACCTGAAGAATAGCATCTAACGTTATATTTTGCTGGAAAAGAGAGAAGCAAAATTAGATGGCAATTTTTTTGGCATCATTATTCTTGTGTGCTTTAACATTATGTGCTATCTCACTGTTGTACCCACATATCACTGTGATTTATTGTTTATATCAATGGCCTAACAATGACAATTCCTAACAGTTTATGAAGTCCATCCACCCATATGATTTGTGTTCCAAAAGATACCCAGATTACTTCAGTGGAATAATTCTTTTTTTACATTAGTAATATGCAAAGCAATATTTTTCAGCTCCAAGAGCTAAGACCTAGTTGTCATACTCAACATTTAACTGACCCATCAGTATTTGCTATGGAAATAGAATGAGAAATTCTTTCCTCATTAAGGTGGCTAGTTTAAAGGAAATCTTCACTTTTTTGAGCATTTCTCAAGTTTTTAACAACATTGTTACATATCATCTACAACTAAATTCAACTATTCCAATTTACCCGTCATTAAATTAAGTTGGCCAAAATGGTATATTTTTCTTTTAAAATAGAAAGAAAGAGAGATACAGTAATTTACTCTATCTAGCTTAATATCTTTTCAGTTCTCCCTCTGGCATTAAAAAAAACCTACTTAAAATCTTGCCATTTTTGCAGAGCTGAAATTTATTGAGTGCAAGCTTAATCATAAATTTGCTTAGCGTTCATTTCATGTCTGGCCATCTTTAACCTTTGCTGGTTTACAACAAAAGGGTAGAAGCAAGATTTGCAAAATCATGAAAATGCTCAAATTTTTCAGCATCGATGGAATGCAACGGTATAGGTGTGTAGGTCTCTTGCTTATGTATAGTTTAGTAAAAGTAAATGTAACAAATGCATTGTGAGTTAACCAGTGGTTGATTAACAAAATTACATTAGGTAAAGTGATTATAAAAATATTATAACACAAATCACAATAAAAATGGTTTTTAAAGAAAACCTGAAATGTTTCCAATTCTTGAACTGAAGGTAATACCTTTTTAATAGAAAATACTTTAAAAAGCACTAGGGTTTCAATACATAAGTTTCTCATAACTACCAAGTAGTTAACAATGTCAAGCTCTTACATTTTGATACAACGTCCTCTTGAAGTATAATCTTGAATTATACCTGGGGCAAGTACTTTGACCCTTGTAATACTAAAATGAAGTGCTGGTGATGATCAGATTCTTCTGCTTTTACCAATCTGGACCTATGCTGCCAAACAGATTAATACCTCCACTTCACAAGATCTCTTTTTCTGCAAGGTAACTATAAACAATCAGTGGTGACATTTGGATGTTACCGCTGTCATATCCCCTCACTGAATTACATTAATCAAATATATAGGGACTATTTGTAAAAATGTACATAGTACATAAAATCCAAGTGTAAAAATGAATGCTTATACACGTTATCCAAAGAATGACATAAGGATATCACTTACAGCTTTGAAATCTCCATCCACATCAGAGTCTTCTAAACTTTCCTCCTGTGGCACATTTCTTTTCTTGAGTAGATGTTCATCTCTCTTATTCTGTAAGCGACAAATAATCAGTTGAAAGGGAATGTGCAGAGATGCCACATTACGTGCGTTTGTATATATTTATATTTACACTTGTTGCTATGTCACATAGGCATAGAAAGTGTTGACACGCAATAGATAAGCTACTTCTAAAAACCAAAATAACAGAATCACATAATTGCACCAAGATGAAATTAAAATCAAACCTAATAATGCCAGTTTTCTCCTGGTTATCACAAAAAGTAGGTAAAATTAAGTGGGTCTCAATGGTTGAAACAAAACAAGGTTTTTGGTAGTAACCAATGCAATTTTTGATCAGGAATCAAAGCACATAGGGCATTCTCAAAGCTTAGCAAGAACACATCTTTAAATGTACAAACTAGAATTTCCAGCAGGTCATTTTGAATCCAACTTCGCTATTTATATTAAGTTTCATCAACTAAGTTTCAGCATGGGCTCAGCAACCGCATTCTCATCTGGAAAAGCAACCGCATTCTCATCCGGAAAGAGGTCATGGGTTAAAAGCTCTACAACGAAGATTTCAGCTTACAATCTAGACGGACACTTCAGTGCAGCACTGAAGACATTGTGCTGTCAGAGGTGCTACGTGACAGGCCAGACATTAAACCAAGGCTCATCTGCCTGCTCAGTAAAAATGGAAGTCTCATTAAGGAGATTTTGCTTTTTCAAACATTGCAGTTTTCCCCAGAAACAAGTCAACAGCCAAACAGGAGAGGAATGTTCTTGTTCTATAAAGGGAAGTCCCAGACAGCATGAGAGAGTACAAAACTACAACAAACTATCAAGCTCACCTACTCATTTGGTGAAGATTAGTTTTGTCTAAACTTAAAACATATTTGTGCCAGGTTGCAGAAATGTTCTCAATGGGTGGAATCTTATGCCCTTTAAAAATAATCTCAGGGCAGCATCATTTCCAGGCCCTGACCCCGCACTTGCCTCCTGTCAGCTGTTGACTGAAGGATGACAGGTGGGTTCCAGAGGTTGCAGGGCCTACAGCCTTAGAAGGGTGGCAGTCTGACTGACAAAAGTAGGCGCTGCTGATACTCCAACTTGCTTCCCTCTGAAGAGGTAATTACTTTTTAAAATTAAAATATGGCCACAGTTGCCACTGGCCTGTGGCTGCAGCATGTCCGCTGACTCCTGGAGGGACACGGATTAATCAGGGATAGTAACCATGGATTTGTTAAGGGAAGGTCATGTTTGACAAATTTGATCGAATGTTTTGAGGAGGCAACCAGGAGTGTTGATGAGGGTATGCATTTGATGTGGTCTACATGGACTTTAGCAAGGCTTTTGATAAGGTCCCTTATGGCAGACTGATCAAGAAAGTAAGAGCCCATAGGATCCGAGGTAAAGTGGCACGTTGGATCCAAAATTGGCTGAGAGGCAGGAAGCAGAGAGTGATGGTAGAGGGATATTTCTGTGACTGGAAGTCTGCTTCCAGTGGGGTTCCACAGGGCTCGGTGCTGGGACCCTTGCTATTTGTGGTGTATATAAATGATTTGGACTTAAATGTAGGGGTTATGATCAAGAAGTTCGCAGATAACGCAGACGAAAATTGGCAGGGTGGTAAATAGTGAGGAGGATAGCCATAAACTGCAGGAGGATATCAATGGACTGGTCAGGTAGGCAGAGCAGTGGCAAATGGAATTCAACCTGGAAAAGTGAGAGGTAATGCACTTGGGGAGGGCCAACAAGGCAAGGGATTACACTATGAATGGCAGGACCCTGGCAAGGACTGAAGATCAGAGGAGCCTTGGTGCGCATATTCACAGGTCCCTGAAGGTAGCAGGGCAGGTAGATAAGGTGGTTAAGAAGGCTTATGGGGTACTTGCCTTTATTGGCCGAGGCATAGAATACAAGAAGAGGGAGGTTATGCTGGTACTGTATAAACCGCTGGTTAGGCCAGAACTGGAGTAATGCGTGCAGTTCTGCTTGCATTAGCTGAATCCACAAGGGCTAGGAAACACAGGTTCACGGTTTTGGGAAAAAGATTTGGAGGGGATGTGATCGGGAACTTCTTTAATGCAAGTGGTAACAACCTGGAACCCTGTCTACGAGGGTGGTGGAAGCGGAGACGATCAATAATTTTAAAAGGAAATTGTATGGGCACTTGAGGGAAATAAACTTGCAGGGCTGTGTGGGTAAGAGTGGGGAATTGGATTGGTTAGATTGCTCTACAGAGACCTGGCATGACTTGGTGGGCTGAATTGCTTCTTCTGTGCCATAATGACGCTATGACCTTTCTCTTTTCAAACACATTTATTGCTGGCCTTGAGGCGGTGGTGGTGGGCTTTCCTCTTGGACTGTTTATTGTAGTGGTTTTAAGCAACTTCAGAGAGCAGCTAAGAGTCAAAGCCAGTGAGGGAACTGGGAAATGACACAGGTCAGACCCGGAAAGGACGACAGCTTTCCATCCCCTACATACACTACTGACAGCTATTTTTTGAATGACAATCTGATTCTAGATTTTTACTTCCAATCTGCTTTCAACTGAATTCAATTCTCAAACTACTCTGGTGGGCTTTGAACTCGTAGCCCCTGAGTTACTAAGTCCAGTAATATAATCACTGCATTGGCTTTCTGAAATACTGTTTAAAATAATTTCTACATAAATCTAGACAAATACTTGCACTTTTTAAACTGGCTTAAATAACAACATTTTACAAACACGAACTACCCCATCACCTCAACACTTAGAAAGTTCCTGGTCTAAACATTCCAGTACTGTATCTATAATCTGAAGATGACAACTGATTCTCAAATAGATGAGAACGTATAGACACATTACTAGCATTTTATTTTTAATGACTTATTTAAAAGCCCTAAATGGTTTTACTTCCACCAGCAAGTGCAGCGATATCTCACACATGGATTATCAAACAAATCTTTCATTAAAACAAGAAATAAATTAAATTTGTATGCCAGGTCAACATGCCATTTGCTTGCCAAAAGTTTTTGTCTGAACTAAGCACACACAATGCCTATTAATACTGGCTATTAACCCACAGGAAATAGAAATTTGACCAGGCGGCAATTGGATTACGTAACTTGATGTCCAGTTTGATTAAATGCCTGTCTGTTCCATTAACGAAATATACAACCCATCTAAACCTTATATAGGACTGCTTGCCTCTGATAACAGTATCTTGTTGTACAGCACATTTTTGAAATATTCCAAAGATTGACAACAAGCAGTGATCACATGTTCCAAATCTTGGTAGAAAGAACACTTAGCAGTTGTCAAGTCCAAAGGGTTAGTAAGACAGCTTTACATTTGTATCTTGGGAGACCAACACTCATGTTCCAGTTTCCCCCATTGTTCCTACTCAATCTCACTCGCATACCCCAACAGAAGAATCTCACTATTTTGTGCATCTATCAATGTGGCACCAGGATAAAAAAGTCAGATTCAGCCGTGTTAATGCGGGGAGTTTACACACAAATGCCCGTCTCTGACAAAATAAACTGAACAAGTACCAACAGAAAAATTGTCTCACATTAAAAAAAATCTGCTCCTCCATTGAGTTAGCTGAACTCAGCCAGATTTCATTAATGGAGACAAAATTTGCCTCTGTATACTTGGGGCACTGGGGAGATGGAGAGGGAAATTAACTGAAGTTCTCATTCATGGTCATCCGCTCAACTGGTAACACTGACACCTACAGAGGATTGTGGGCTCAAATACCACTCCAGAGACTTGAGCACAAAAAGTAAACCAGGTTGACACTCCAGTGCAATACTGAGGGAGTGCTGGACTGTCAGAGGCAACATAGAAACATAGAAAATAGGAGCAGGAGCAGACCATTTGGCCCTCTGAGTTCGTTCCGCCATTCATTAAATCATGGCTGATCATCCAACTCAATAACCTGCTCCTGCTTTCTCCCCATATCCTTTGATCCCTTTCACCCCAAGAGCTGTAGCTAACTCCTCCTTGAAAACATACAATGTTTTGGCCTCAACTACTTTCTGTGGTAACGAATTCCACAGGCTTACCACTCTCCGGGTGATGAAATTTCTCCTCATCTCAGTCCTAAACTGTCTACCCCATATCCTCAGGCTGTGACCCCTGGTTCTGGACTCCGTCACCATCGGGGGCATCCTTCCTGGATCTACCCTGTCTAGTCTTGTTAGCATTTTATAGATTTCTATGAGATCCCCACCTCATTCTTCCGAATTCCAGCAAATATAATCCTAATCGACTCAATCCCTCCTCATATGTCAGTCCCACCATCCCAGGAATCAGTCTGGTAAACTTTCGCTGCACTCCCTCTATAGCAAGAACATCCTTCCTCAGATAAGGAGACCAAAACTGCACACAATATTCCAGGTGTGGTCTCACCAAGACCCTGTATAATTGCAGCAAGACATCCCCGCTCCTGTACTCGAATACTCTTACTATGAAGGCCAACATACCATTTGCCTTTTTTACCGCCTGCTGCACCTGCATGCTTACTTTCAGCGATTGGTGTACGAGCACACCCAGGTCTCATTGCACATTCCCCTTTCTCAATTTATAGGCATTCGGATAATAATCTGCCTTCCTGTTTTTGCTACCAAAGTGGATAACTTCACATTTATCCACATTTTACTGCATCTTCCATGCATTTGCCCACTCACTCAAGCTTGTCCAAATCACACTGAAGCATCTCTGCATCCTCCTCACAGCTCACCCTCCCACCCAGCTTTGTGTCATCTGCAAATTTGGAGATATTACATTTAATTCCCTCATCTAAATCATTAATGTATATCGTGAATAGCTGGGGTCCCAGCACCGATCCCTGCAGTACCCCTCTAGTCACTGCCTGCCATTCGGAAAAAAGACCCGTTTATTCCTACTCTTTGCTTCCTGTCTGCCAACCAGTTTTCTATCCATCTCAATACACTACCCACAATCCATGCGCTTTAATCTTACACTCCAATCTCTTATGTGGGACTTTGTCGAAGCGTTCTGAAAGTCCAAATAAACCACATCCACTGGCTCCCCCTCATCAGCTCTGCTTGTTATATCCTCGAAAAATTTCTGTAGATTTGTCAAGCGTGATTTCCCTTTCATAAATCCATGCTGACTCTGTCTGATTCTGCCACTGTTTTCCTTGTGCTCAGCTATTAAATCTTTTATAACGGACTCTAGAATTTTCCCCACTACTGATGTCAGGCTGACTGGTCTATAATTCCCTGTTTTCTCTCTATCTCTCTTTTTAAATAGTGGGGTTACTTTAGCTACCCTCCAATCTTAAGAACTGTTCCAGAGTCGATAGAATCTCGGAAGATGACCATCAATGCAACCACTGTTTCTAGAGCCACTTCCTTAAGTACTCTGGGATGTAGATTATCAGGCCCTGGGGATTTATCGGCCTTCAATCCCATCAATTTCCCCAACACCATTTCCCTACTAATACTGATTTCTTTCAGTTCCTCCCTCTCACTAAACTCTGTGTTCCCCAACATTTCTGATATGTTATTTGTGTCCTCCTTTGTGAAGACAGATGGCCTGGTCATTATTACATTGCTGTTAGCAGGAGCTTGCTGTGTGCAAATTGGCTGATATGTTTTCTACTTTACAACAGTGACCACACTTTAAAAATGTGCTTCATTGGTTGTAAAGTGCTTTGGAACATCCTGCGGTTGCGAAAGACGCTATATAAATGCAATTCTTTCTTTACTGCTTTCTAGTAATGGTTTCAGGGAGGACTGCGAGTATGGTTGTCTGAAGAAAGGATCAGGTCCGACTGTGAGGCACATCCAGCCAGTGCCATTCCAGTGCTCTCAGTCTAGTGCCCAACCTTGTCCATGAACATTAGGTGGTCTGACAGAGTGGCACTGAGTCACTTAAATTCACAATTAAGCAACTGAAGCAGATGATATGCCCTAGAAATAAAAGCACACCTCAACTGCGCTGTGAAGCTGCCCAACAAAAGTAGTTAGACCCTCTTCAGGCTGCCAGGCCTATACTGGTAAACAAATGTGAAGTGAACATTACTGGATGAAGTGGAATGTACGCACAGGACATAGTACTGCAAGTGTAATACAGTGCTGTTGAATTTTTGCAGGCATACTGTGCTGCCACTACGAGCTGGCATACCATGGTTAGCATGAGCAAGGCACATCGGTGTAGAATGCTTCTCATCCAGACGAATAGCAGGCTAAAAACTAGGGCAGTTAACACTTTCCTGTCAGGTGATCCAGTGACTCGAAGGGTATACAGTTAAAATAGATTTTTCTTTTAATAATTTCACCCACTCTTTTAGCGCAGCCCACCATTAGTGGCCTTTTAACAGCAGACTGTGGTATCACTTTACTAGCTGAAGGCACATTGAAATCTAAACCCCACAATTTTTAATTGTACCTTTTGGTGTTGGTACCACATTGCAATTTTCCACATGCCAAAATGACCTGGCCACTTCACGACTTCTAAGCTGTGGTCTTGCTTACTATACTTGGTCAAACTTTGACCTAAGGTTCCCCCTGACTACCATGCTATATTCATTTTGAGCCAAATGTCCCATCAGTTATTTTCCAATCAGACACCAGAGTCAATCAAGTGCAGTCCGATCAGCTCTTCATATCAATGTGGTACAGGCAGACAATATAATTCAGCACATCCATCACTATACAAATGCAGCTACCAAAAGTGTAATTATGGTGGCGTGGTGGTTATATTACTGTAATGGCAATCCTAGGGTCTAGGGTAATAGTTTGATCCTGTGACATTAAATGAATTCAAATTCTCAAAAAGAAATCTGGTGTCAGTCAACATTGACCATGAAACCATGGCTATCATTAAAAACCCAAATAATTCAAATGTCCTTTAGCGAAGGAAACCTGTCACCCTTACCCAGCCTGGCCAATATGTCTCTCTAGTTCCACAACAAACATGATTGATTCTTTATAATTACGTACCTGTAAGTAGGAATATTCGGTCTGAATGTCAACTGCTGCCAGGCATAATTTACGTGTTATCATCTGGTACAACCACTGACTGACCAGCAGCAATAAAAAAGAATTTTTCACCATGGATGTCCAGTCCTTCTAAACCTTTATCCTCCATCAGGACAGTCAGCAGGCCCTCCACTGCTTCCTTTACAGAAGCCTAACCAGTCTCCATCCTCCGTACCCCTCCCCCACTGAACTTATTCAACAGCTTCTGTTTGGACTCCATTCACTTTCTCCAAATAATAGGTGTTGCTATGGGAATCCACTTGGTCCCGGCTATGCCTTGTCTTTTCGTGGACTAAGTGGAACATTCTTTGTTCTGGTCCTGCCCTGGTCCCCTCTCTGACCTCTTTTTTTCCTGCACATCCACCATTTACTGGTTTTATTTCAGATTTCCAGTATCCACAGTATTTTGCTTTAATATTATATACGAAGAACTGTATTTATAAGTTACATATCTATTATCAAATAGTTTAAAAAATAGTCCTTGGAGGGTTACCAAATTCTTGGCAGCGTGTGATTGCACTAGAGGTGACACTATTGAGAGAACTTGCTAGACAGCTGTCTGCTTGGCATTTGAAAAATGAGTCATACTTAGGTGTGACCACTTTGAACTTCACAGCCCTGAGCCTCTTGAGTTGCAGTTTTCAATTCACAACAACTTGTATTTATATGGCACCTTAAACATAATAAAATGTCCCAAGGGACTTCACAGCAGTTATATAAAGCAAAGTTTGACACCAAACAACATAAGGAGATATTAGATCAGATGACCAAAAGCTTGGTCAGAGGTAGATTTTATGAAGCGTTTTAAAGGAGGAAGTGAATTCCAGATTCTAGAGCTTATGCAGCTGAAAATAGCCACCGTTGGTGGAGTGATTAAAAAGTTCAAGAGGCAAGAACTAGAAAAGTGCAAATACCTCAGGAGGGTTGTGGAGATGGAGGGGGGCAAGGCGGGGGCGGGGGGAATTTAAAAGCAAGGATGAGAATTTTTAAATTGAGGCATTGTTTAAACAAGAGCTAATATAGGTCAGCGAGCACAGGGCTGATGCGTGAACCAGGCTTGATGCGAGTAAGGACATGGGCAACATAGTTTTGGATGAGTTCATATTTACTAATAGGGAGGCCGGTTAGAAGTGTGTAGGATTAGTAAAGTTCAAGGTATGGATAAAGGTTGCAGCAACCGATGAGCTGAAGCATGGGCGGAGGGAAATGACATTATGGAGTTAGAAATAGAAAACTCAGTGATGACAAAGATGTGCGGTGGGAAGCTCAATTCAGCATCAAATATGGCACCAAGGTTGTGAAGTTTGGTTCAGCCTCAGTCACCATGCAGAGGAACTCAGTTGGTGGCTCGGGAATGGAGCTCAGAGTGGAGACTGAACACAATGACAATTATCAGATTACTTGTCTGACATTCAGTACCAAATGAGCAGAAATTTCCTCCAATTAAATATTGGGAACGTAATAGTTTCAATCTTTCCAATATTCAATTAGAGGAAATTTCTGCTCTTTGAATATTGGATGCCAGACCCATAAGTTTGAGGAGATGGTGGCATAGTAGTAATATCACTGGGCTAGTAATTCAGAGGCCCTACCTAATGCTTCTGCGGACATAGGTTCAAATCCCGCCACAACAACTGGTGGAATTTAAATTCAATTAATAAAAATCTGGAATATAAAGCTAGTCTCACTAATGGTGACCATGTCAACCATCGATTGTTGTAACACCCATCTGGTTCATTAATGTCCTTTCGGAAAGGAAATCTGCCACCCTTACTTGGTCTGACCTACACGTGACTCCAGACCCACAGCAATGCGGTTGACTGCCCTCAGTTTGATGGCAATCAGGGATGGGAAACAAATGCTGGCCTTGCCAGCAATGCCCACATTCCAGGAAAGAATAAAAAGTCAGATAATTGGTAATGATTAGATAGTTAACAATGGAATCAGGCATGCAGACCCAACCAGTTGGGCAGCAGAGGAGAAGCATTGGAAAAGGACGGTGTGATCAACCGTGCCGAAGTTTGCAGACAGAAGGGCAAAGGAAGACAGTTTACCTTTGTCACAGTCATCTATAAGACAAGTGCCAGGCTACCATAATTCCATCAAGTGAGAATCTAACCATCTCCCATTGACAGTCAATGGCATTACCCTTGCTAAATCACCAACCATCAACATCCTGGGGATTGCCATTGACCAGAAACTTAACTAGACCAGCCATATAAATACTGTAGCTGCAAGAGCAGGTCAGAGGCTGGTAATTCAGTGGCGAGTATCTCATCTCCTGACTCCCCAAACCCTGACCACCATCCGCAAGGCACAAATCAGGAGTGTGATGGAATACTCTCCACTTGCCTAGGTGAGTGCAGCTCCAACAATATTCAAGAAGCTCAACGCCATCCAGGACAAAGCAGTCTGCCTGACTGGCACCCCATCTACCACCTCAAACATTCACTCCCTCCACCACCAGTGCACCAAGGCAACAATGTGTACCATCTAACAGCTTCACTTCAGAAACTCACAAAGGTTCCTATGACAGCACCTTCTAAACCTGGGACTTCTACCACAATCACATGTCACACAGAGTCTGATTTGGAAATATAGTACCATTACTTCACTGTTGCTGGGTCAAAATCCTGGAACTTCCTTCCTAACAGCACTGTGGAGCCAACACCACACTGCCTGTAGCTGTTTAAGGTGGCTGCTCACGACCACCTTCTCAAGAGCAATAATCAAAGGACAAAAGATGAAAAGCTTGCCAACAGCACCCACATTCCTTGAACAAATTAGAAGGAAAGTCATATTGGATGTCATTTGTGACTTTGAGAGCTGTTTCTGTACTGTGACAGTGGCAGAAACCAGTTCAGAGAGAGATGGGCATGGAATTGGGAAATGAAAACACATTCACAGAGATGTGGCAGTAGTTTGCAAGTACGGTGAGGGTTGGTTTTATTGAGAAGGGGTGATGACAGCAGGCTTAAAAGGGAGAAGGATAGTGCTTGAAAAGAGGGAGAACCATCAGCAATGTCAATTAACATGGGAGCCAGGAAGGAGAGTTGGGTGGTCAGCGGTTTAGTGCCACCAGGGTTGAGTGAGCAGGAGGTGGGTCTCATAGGCAAGATGATCTCAGACAGGGCAATGAGGGAAGAGAGCAGAGAAATTAAAAATGAGAGTTCAGAGATTGGGCAGGGTGAGAGCTTTACAGGAAGTCTGCCTTGGACCATCAGTCAATCACAGATCAATTTCAAACTTTACTGTGACTTATCGTAAGTGAACAGAAAATCAGAGACTCCGGAAAACGAGAAAGCTCAGAAGATAAGCATTATAAAGTTCAAATGGAAACTTCTGAATAAGATATAATAATACTCGAGAAAAAGAAAAAATATTGAAAAAGAGAAGAGAAAATGTGAAAAAACGAAGACGAGGAGAAGCAAACTGCTAGTTAACATAAAGCTAATAATGGGCAGTGAAGTGTTTATTACTGGTCTGGAGTTTTATCAAAAACAAAAACAGAATTACCTGGAAAAACTCAGCAGGTCTGGCAGCATCGGCGGAGAAGAAGAATTGACGTTTCGAGTCCTCATGACCCTTCAACAGAACTAGGTGAATCCAAGGAAAGGGGTGAAATATAAGCTGGTTTAAGGTGTGTGTGTGTGTGTGTGTGTGTGGGGCGGGGGGGGGGGGGGGGGGGTGTTGAAGTGGAGGGGGGTGGTGTGGTTGTAGGGACAAGCAAGCAGTCATAGGAGCAGATCATCAAAAGATGTCACAGACAAAAGAACACAGAGGTGTTGAAGACGGTGATATTATCTAAACAAATGTGCTAATTAGGAATGGATGGTAGGGCACTCAAGGTATAGCTCTAGTGGGGGTGGGGGGAGCATAAAAGATTTAAAAATATTTAAAAATAACGGAAATAGGTGGGAAAAGAAAAATCTATATAATTTATTGGAAAAAACAAAAGGAAGGGGGAAGAAACAGAAAGAGGGTGGGGATGGAGGAGGGAGTTCAAGACCTAAAGTTGTTGAATTCAATAACAACCAAGCTGCTAATTGACACTGAATTCAACAACTTTAGGTCTTGAACTCCCTCCTCCATCCCCACCCCCTTTCTGTTTCTTCCCCCTTCCTTTTGTTTTTTTCCAATAAATTATATAATTTTTTCTTTTCCCACCTATTTCCATTATTTTAAAATATTTTTAAATCTTATATGCTCCCCCCACCCCAACTAGAGCTATACCTTGAGTGCCCTACCATCCATTCTTAATTGGCACATTTGTTTAGATAATATCACCAACTTCAACACCTGTGTTCTTTTGTCTGTGACATCTTTTGATGATCTGCTCCTATGACTGCTTGCTTGTCCCTACAACCACACCACCCCCCTCCACTTCTTACCACCCCCCCCCCCCGCCCCCCACCCACCCACCCACACACACACACACCTTAAACCAGCTTATATTTCACCCCTTTCCTTGGATTCACCTAGTTCTGTTGAAGGGTCATGAGGACTCGAAACGTCAACTCTTTTCTTCTCCACCGATGCTGCCAGACCTGCTGAGTTTTTCCAGGTAATTCTGTTTTTGTTTTGGATTCCCAGCGTCGGCAGTTTTTTGTTTTTATCTCTGGAGTTTTATCAAGTTGAATTAGCAAGACATAGGAAAAACACTGGCCAGCTCCGGAAGCTTGCAATTTCCAGGACTCCCATGCTCTGTTTCATGTTCCTTCAAACTCACTACCCCAATTTAAGGCTGTTGGCATTCTAAATTTACCTGTTGTACACCCAGGTAGGGAGGAAGAGAGAACTGGAGAGCATCTCATACTGTTTGGTTTACCTAGTTCGTTAGGTTTGTTAAATTTGAGGGCAGGGATAAAGAGCTTAAGTGCAATGGTCATGGTGCTAGGCTTGCAATGCAGAGGTCATGAGTTCAAATGCCACCATGGAAAGTTGCAAAACTAAATTCAATAAATGTGGGAATTTGTAGCACAACACCAGAAAATAACCGTGAAAGCAGCTTGGTTGTCATAAAAACCCAAAATGGTTAACCAGCATCCTTCAGAGAAGAGTAACCACTAAACTCAAGGTACTTTTTCCCATCCTCTGTCTAATTTATCAAAGTAGTGGCAAGACTTTTCCTCCTTCCCCAAAACTTAATATATCAGATAAAGTCAAGAATAGAAGAAACTCCCACATTCTCCCCACCTACAAAATTCAAATACACAAGTATTTGGTTTTAAGGGGAGATCTTGTTGGAAGAATTTGTCATTAAGACCAATGCTGAATATATGTGGCAGTGCTGACATTGTCCAATATAACAGCCATCCCTACGTGTTCTCACAAACATGTGATTCTTGTCACAAACTATACTGGTTAACTCAATGCCAATATTGTAGTTCCGAATGGACAATAAATAATGTCTTGGCATTGAGGATTTGGATGACGAGAGAGAGAGAGAGAGAGAGAGAGACAGGAAGATTCAGCACTCTGTAGTTGGCTTATAACACTTGCAACACTATCTTAATTGTATAACCAAATTTTGGACAAATTACTTGTCAATTTCTTATAATCAACTGGGGAAGCAAGTAACACTCTGTTGAAGCAGATACTGCAGGCCCCACTGTATACCAATTTTAACTATATTTCAAAACTGCATATTTTGTGTTACATATCATTTTGTGTTCGCTAGACATAATGGCCTTCTGTTGTTAATTTTGTCTGACTCTGATGGACTAAATTCCACAACATCTATCGGGTTGTGCAGGCACATTATAGTACTTCACCATGCCAATGATTTTCAAAAAGCCAAACGAACTAGACACTTAGCTCATAAAATGGTAACTCTGGTATAAATTACAGCAAGTTGAAAAGATGAGTTTGAAGAACATGCACAAATAAATTTCAGAGCTGAACTTTAATGACACACAGGAGTTAATCTGATCATATGATCAGTGAGTGGAGCAGGAGACAAAGTAAATCCTGCTTACAAAGCTTTAAATCAATATGACACATACCAGGCAACAGCAGACAATGCATGAATAAGCTTACAAGGGCTGCATCGCTATTATTATTGCAGTGTGGACATGATAGCGGATCTTTCAATGTTTACATGGACATGGGAAACAACATGGTGACAGACGCTCCTCCAGAAAGATAGTGGGGTAAAAAACGTCTGTATTACACATTCATAAATATGTAGATCCATTGAACCTGTTGGTTTCACAACCGCTAGCAGGCGCCAAAGAAGAGGCTGACTCCGCAGAGTAGCACAGAAGGATTTATAAAATATACTTCACCTTGAAGGACTGGAGGAAAAACAAACAGAACCACACTAGTTGCTGTATGCGCAAAATTTGAAGATCAGGTGCAGTTACACAAGAGTGCTGCACTACAAGTCTCAGAATTGCAATATTAGTCTCAGAAAAGCCAAGGACTGTCCAAATGATAAGTATGGGAAAACAGAATCAACATGGGGATAGGGCTGGATGCAAGAGGAAGACCCTGCGACTTTTAAGTCGGTTTGGGGTCAGTTATTCTTCCTTTTAACTAGCTTTACAGATATCAAAGCTGAGCATCCAGATGATTTCAGAACATTTTGTCTGCACTGCAGGTCAACTTCTTGACAGTTTATTGCAAATACCATACCGATCATAGCCAGTTCACTTTAGGAATCCAAAGTTACAGCTTGTTAGTTTCATCATCCAGAACAGCCACGTTCTGATCCAGTTTTAGGCTGACCTGTCCTAGCCAGCATTTATCTGTCAACCAAAAATGGCCGTTTATCTGACCGGCGTGTCTGGGATTTTACTGTGTACAACTTGGGCTGTTGTGTTTGCCTATGAAACAAGTGATTGAGCACACTTCAAAAGCAGTTGGTTTCACAGTGAAGCGGAATATCTCCAATATGTGAAAGATATTATATTAAATGAAAGTTTTGGCTTTCCCTTTCTGCTAGCTGCAATGGCTCCACACAAGCTTGCACCACCTCAGTCTAGTGCCAGTGGACACGGGCTTAAAACAACATTCCAGTATGGACTTGATGGGCCAAATGGCCTTCTTCTGTGCCGTACTGACTCTGTGGCTCTATGCCACTGGTCTTGGAGGACGTGCAGCACAGATTCACCACAAATGGTACTGAGAGACTCCGCTATTTCAGAGATTAAAAGGTTTAAACTATGCAGACAGATTCACAAACTTGGTCTCTATTGCCTTGAGTTTAAATAGTTAAGCAGTGATCTAACTGAGCTGGGGGATTTCACACGGTTGACTGTGAAGTTATTTTCTCTAGTGAAGGAATCCAGACGAGGGGGCACAATATTAAAATCATAGCCAGGCCTGAAAAAGCACATTTCTTCCCCACACAAAGATTAGTGGAAATCTGGGATAAGGCTGTGGATGCTGGGGGTCTATAGAAAATTTTAAGACTTGAGATTTTTGTTCAGTAGGGATATGGATCAGAGGTGGGTTAAAGGAGAATCAACAACAGTCTAACTGAATGACAGAGCAGGCTTCAGGGGCTGAATGGCCAACTCCTATTCCTATGCCCACATTTCAGCACAAATCAAGAATTTGAGACAAGCTACAAAGATGGATCTGTGGAAAACAAGTAGAAAAATCTCACTAGTGCAGCATAGATTGTAGATCTAACTTGGTGGATACAGTACATTAATTCACTAACTACAGAGCTGATCCCAGCTAAAGCTGGGTATCAAACGTGAACTTCCCAGCACATCGCTCACTTGATGACAAAATATTGACCACAAAACAGACAGTACAGCACTGGAGGGAGCAAATGCACATCAGGCCCACAGTTACAGGCTAAGATTCCAGGTTCAGCACTGCCATTATATGGAGGTGACTGGAGTCAATAGGATTGCAGACCTTCAACAATCATAACATATCAGCCTTAGCACAGTGAGTGTAATACCCTCACCTGAGTGTGTTCACCTCCCATTTCAGAGCCTTATGCACATAATTCAAGCTGACACTCCCAGTGCAGTACTGAGGCAGCACTGTGTCATTAATTCTGGATGAGACATTAAAATGATTCTGTCTGCCCTTTTAGATGGGTTTAAAAGATTGATTTGCACTTTTCCAAATGTTCTCTCTGTCATGGTCAACATTTATCCTTCAATCCATACATACACAGATAATCCAGTAATTTATTCCACTACTGTTTCTGGAAATTTGCTGTGTGCAAATTGGTTATAGCGTTTCCCACCTCAGAGGCACTTCATAGGCAGTTAAGCACTTTGGTATGTCCAGGTATCATGAAAGTTGCTACATTAATGAAAGTTTATTCATTTGTGCTTGTTATCTGGGATAGAGATACAGTAGGTTCTTAAATGTTCTCTTGGTTTGGTTGGTACATTGTATGATAGAAAATACCTTTACCACTTCAATTGCTCATCAATATCTATTAAAATGGCTGCCTTTCGATATCAACTTCCTTTTAAAAACTTTGGGTTTAACTTGTCTTCCTCAGCATAAACAAACCAAATACATCTACTCTGAAACTATATTTTTCTTTGGGAGAATGTACAATGATCAAGATGGTTCTATGCTTTTAGACATAGAGTAATAAAAATAATCCTGAATTAACTATGTGAATGCTCTACCTATCCAGCTACAGCAGTTTGCTAAGAATAGAGTAACTGATTGTTGAAGTAACCTTATTATTTCGTTGATTGTATGTTTTTCTTTAAAGTCTTTAGTGTCTGATGTTGAGGTTTGCTCAGCAGACCATTCCACCTTGGGAACTGACGAATATGCAATTTGATGCGTTTCTGAGAGTCAGAGATTAACTTTGCCATGTGGTGTAATCATATCAATCATGATTTAAAAACCTTACATTATTTTATTACTCCTACCATGTCAGTTTTGTAGGTTGCAGAAATGTATTTGTAAGACAGTGGTGTAGTGGTTATGTCACTGGGCCAGTAATACAGACATCCAAGCTAAATGCTCTGTGACACTGGTTCAAATCCCACCACAGCAACTGGTGAGATTTAAATTCAATAAATAAATCTGTAATATAAAGCTAGTCTCAGTACTGGTGACCATGACAACTATCATTGATTGGTGTAAAAACCCAACTGGTTCACTAATGTCCTTTGGGGAAGGAAATCTGCCACCCTTACCTGCTCTGGCCTACACGTGACTCCAGACCACAGCAATGTGGTCAACTCTTATCTGCCCTCTGAAATGGCATAGCTAACAGTTTCATCGGCAATTAGGAATGGGCAACAAATGCTGGCCTTACCAATGATGACCAGTTCTGGTATGATAGCCAAGTGGTTATGGTACTGGGCTTGTAACCCCAAGATCAAGAGTTCAAATCTCACCATGGCAAATTATGAAACAATGTAATTTCATCTGAATAGGAACAGATGGAAACGTGGTTGTACTCGAAAGAGTTACCAATGATGACCACATCCCAAGAAAGAATAAAAAAAAACACTTGGTTTTAATTGGTTGGAAAAGCTGATTAGAAGCTACTTTTTCCAACAATCAAGAGCTTCAATGCTGATGATTGATATGAATACATCACATGACAAAGTTAATCTCTGACTCACAGAAACACATCAAACTGCACACTCATCGACACCAAAGTGAAATGGCCTGCTTAGCATGCCTAACATTGGGCAGTGAAGATTTTTTAAAAAATATACGGTCAATGAAATAATAAGGTTACTTCAACAATCAGTTACTCTAATTTTAGCAAACTGCTGTAGCTGGCTAGGTAGATAGAGCATTCACATAGTTAATTCAGGATTATTTTTATTATTCTATATTAGACGAATGTCTAAAAGCACAAAGCCATCTTGATCATTATACATTAATGCTTTAAATGCAATGGTTTTCTTTGCTCCCTATTGTAACTATATCAAGGATGTCACTTGACGTGTCCCTCATCTGCACTGCTGCAGGTCCACACTTCACAGTCGGACACTGGAGTGTCAACACAGTTTCCTGAAACTAGAACATGCAACCTCAGAGAACCTTTGTGCTGTAGTTACTGATTGCAGGATCATTAACCACAGACAGTTCCAGTCAGGCAGTACCTTAATTATATTAAAAGCAAAAAACTGCTGATGCTGGAAATCTAAAACTAAAACAAAAATACCTGGAAAAACTCAGCAGGTCTGGCAGCATCTGTGGAGAGGAACACAGTTAACATTTCGAGTCCGAATGACCCTTCAACAGAACTAAGTAAAAATAGAAGAGGTGAAATATAAGTTACTTATATTGCCTGACTCAATTTAAATCCACCCTGCCACACACATGTCCTGGGCACACTAACTGATTGGCAAGTTTGGAGCCAAGGCCCTGCTAGCTTGCTTGAGCGAATATTTTTTTAAAAATCCATGATACGGTTTGAACTCTCCCCTGAATCCTGGCCAACATTTATCCCTCAAGCAATATCATCACTAAAAACAGATTATCTAGTGAATTATCTCATTGTTGTTTGAGGGACCTCACTGAGCACAAACTGGCTGATGCGCTTCCCTGCATCACAACAGTGATCTCACTTCCTGTAAAATGGGTTGAGGCATAATAAATCCATGAAAGGTGCTGTACAAATATTTACAAGTGTGGACTTTTGTTTTTATTTATTTTTTTCACAGATATAAGCAAGCTCTGGGGAAATACAAGTAGTGCCAAGTGGGTCCAAGAAGCCTCAAGCACTAAAACCTGGTTAATGCCAGATTGTAGTTATCCTCCGTGTGGCATTCACACTGCCTCTTCAAGGGGCCCCTGGTCACACTAATGTTTTGCAGAAATACATATTTGAAGGGTCTGAGGGAGGCACAGGTTTCAGTTCACACAAATGCAATCGCCAAGTTGTTTAACAACACTGTGATAGCAACATGCTGGCAATTCTGCATTTTCCTCCTTTATGCAAATTAGCACAAAGCAATCAAGCATTTCACAGGGCATGGCCAAATTAACAGAGGCAACTCTATGGGAAAAGACCAGGATGTGAACTATTTGGACATCCCTTTCAATGAGCCAACACAAGCACACAAATGCAGCTTTGGAACTGAGTGCACACTTGGGAGTTTGATGAGTGGGGGAGTTCAGTGAGGAGGGAAAGGAGGTGTTTCTTTCCTTTTGCTTTTTCTGTCTTTTTCACCCTGTAGGAATTGGTTCATACTCTACTACAGGTAAAAGAGTTAGCTGTTTGGTGAGTATCTGCTAAGTGGTAATGGTCTATTCCAGTCCTAAGGTTTAAAATAGTATACAAACTGGTGGTAAAGTTAACAAAATATATAAAAAAAGAAAATAAATAAGCGAATAATATAATTAAGTAATCAACTAAAACACATTAAGGGTGGCAGGAAAGGTGATATGTCAAGGCTGCAGCATGTGGGTGCTCCTGGATGCCAGTGTGATCCAGGGCAAACATGCCTGTAATAAGTACATGCAGCTTGAGGAGCTTCAGTTCAGAGTCATTAAACTGGAGGGTGAGCTACAGACACTGCAATACACCAGGGAGGGAGAAAGTTACCTGGATGTTTTATATCAGGAGGCAGTAACACCATTTAGGATAGGGTCTTCTGATTTGGTCAGTGGTCAAGGGCAGGAGGGTGTGACTGCGAGTGAGGCAGGAAAGAGGGTCCAGAGGGCAGGAGCATCAGCCTTTGCAACTGTTCAATAGGTTTGAGGTTCTCTCATCTTGTTTGAATGAGAGTGGGGGCTGCAGGGTGGATAAGCAAAATGACCATGGCACCATGGTACAGGAAGCCATCCAAGTGGGGAGGGCAAAAAAGGAATGTGGTGATGGTAGGGAACAGTATAGTGAGGGGGATTGACACTGTTCTCTGCAGCAAAAAGCAAGAGTCCAAACAGCTGTGTTGCCTGCCCTAATCTCTAGATTATTACCTGAGCCAGATGCAAATTGGCATAGAGTACATAAAATTAGAGAGATGGATATGTGGCTCAAAGACTGGTGTGGAAGAAGTAGATTCCCGTTCATGAGGCACTGGCAACAGTACTGGGGAAAGTGGGGGCTGTACTATTGGGATGGTCTACACCTGAACCGTGCTGAGACCAGTGTTCCGGCGAGCTGCATAACTAGGGAAGCAGAATGGTTTTCAACTGAACAGTGGGGGCACGGATCAAATTTGGGAAGATGAGGTCAATCGAAAAGAAGAGAAAAGACAAGAGAGAAAGGTATGAATGTGGGAAAATGATAAACAGACTATGGCAGGAACGGACAGAGAGTACAGGAAGTACAAATCTAAGAGTAAATCATCAGAGAAGGCTAGAAGTTGCAAAAATAATAAACGGACAAAACTAAGGATTCCGTATCTGAATGCATGCAGCATTCAAAACAAAACAGATGAGAATGTAAATAGAAATAAATATGTACGATCTGATAGCCATGACAGAAACATGGCTGCAGGATGGCATAGATTGGGACCTGAGTATTGAAGGGTACATGACATTTAGGGAGGACAGGAAGTTAGGAAAAGGTGGAGGGATGACTCTGTTAATTAATCATGGTACTAACACATTAGAGAGGGATGACCCAAGTTCAGAAAACCAGGATATAGAAATGGTTTGGGTGGAGATGAGAAATGATAAAGGCAAGAAGTCACTTGTGGGAGAGGTTTACAGGCTCCCTAACAGTAACCATACAGTGGGGCGGGATATAAAGGAAGAAATAAAAGCTGGTCAGAAAGGTACAGCAATAATCTTGCGGGATTTTAATCTGCACATAGGCTGGGAAAATCAGAGGGCAAAGGTAGCCTAGACGAGGAATTCACAGAATGTTTCCGGGATAGTTTCTTAAAACAACATGTTCTGGCACCAACCAGAGAGCAGGCTATGTTGGACCTGGTATTGCGCAGTGCGATAGGATTAATTAATGACCTCATAGTGAAGAAACCGTGAGGTAGTAACAATCATAATATGATTGAATTTTACAGTCAGTTTGAGGGAGAGAAGAATGGGTCCAAGACTAGTATTTTAAACTTAAATAGGAACAATTATGAGGCCACAAAAGCACAGCTAGCTAACGTGAACTGGCAAACTAGGTTAAGGGATAGAAGTGCAGTGGCAGACATTTTAGAGTACACAGAATAGATACATTCCAACGAGAAAGAAAATTTCCAAGGGGAGGGCCCACTATTCATGGCTAACTAAAAAAATTAACTTTTAGCTAACTAAAAGATAGCATCAAGCTTAAAGAATTGTGCAAAGATGAATGGCAGGTCAGAAGATTGGATAGAAATTTAAAAAAACAAAGAATGGTTAAAAGATTGATAAGGAAGGAAAAATTAGAATACTAGAGAAAGCTAGCTAGAGATATAAAGACAGGTAGGAAGAGTTTCTATAGATATTTAAAAAAGAGTTGAAGTGAGTGTTGGTCCCATAGAAGGTGAGTCTGGGGAATTAATAATGGAAAATAAGGAGATGACAGTTGAATTAAACCGGTATTTTGAATCGGTCTTCACTGTTTCAGAAATAGCTGTAAATAAGGAAATGAAAGGGAGGGAGGAAGTTGGGGAAAATTACAATAGCCAAGGACGTGGTACCAAGAAAATTGTTGGAGCTGTGGGCTGACAAGTCCCTGGGTCCTGCTGGACTTCATCCTAGGGTCTTAAAAGAAGTGGCTATTGAGACAGTTAATGCGTTGGTTTTAAACTTCCAAAATTCCCTAAATTCAGGGGAGGTTCCATTAGATTGGAAATTAGCAAATGCACCTCCTTTATTCAAAAAAGGAGGGAGACGGGAAGCAGAAAACTACAGGCCAGTTAGCCTAACATCTGTCATAGGGAAAATGTTAGAAGCTATTATTAAAGATGTTATAGCAGGGCACTTAGAAAAATTCAGGGTAAACAGGCAGAGTCAACATGGTTTTGTGAAAGGGAAATGTTTAACCAACTTACTGGAGTTCTTTGAAGAAATAGCCTATGCTATAGATAAAAGTGAACCAGTGGATGCACTATATTTGCAGAAGGCGCCTGATAAGGTGCCACAACAAAGGTTATTGCGAAAAATAAAAGCTCATGGTGTCGGGCTAACATATTGGCATGGATACAAGATTGGCTAGCTAACAGGAAATTGAAGGTAGGCATAAATGGGTCTTTTTCTGGTTGGTAAGGTGTAACGAGTGGTCTGGCACAGGGATCAGTGCTTGGTCCTCAACTTTTTACAATTTATATAAATGACTTAGATGAAGGGACCGAAGGTGTGGTTGCTAAATTTGATGACACAAAAATAGGTAGGAAAGTAAGATGTGAAGAGGACACAAGGAGCCCACAAAGGGATATAAATAGGTTAGGTGAGTGGGCAAAGACCTGGCAAATGGAGTATAATGTGGGAAAGTGTGAAATAGTGCATTTTGGCAGGAAAAATAAAAAAGCATACTATCTAAATGGTGAGATATTGCAGACCTCTGAGATGCAGAGCGATCTAGGAGTCCTAGTGCATGAATCACAAAAGGCTTGTATGCAGGTACAGCAAGTCATTAGGAAAGCTAATAGAATGTTACCATTTATTGAAAGGGGAATTGAATACAAAATTAGGGAGGCTATGCTTCAGTTATACAGGGCATTGGTGAGACCACATCTGCAGTATTATATACAGTTCTGATCTCCTTATTTAAGGAAGGATGTAAATGCATTGGAAGCAGCTCAGAGAAGGTTTACTAAACTAATACCTCGATTGGGCAGGTTGTCTTATGACGAAAGGTTGGGCAGGCTAGGTTTGTATCCGCTGGAGATTAGGCGATTAAGCGGCAACTTGATTGAAACATACAAGATCCTGAGGGGTCTTGACAGGGTCGAGGTGGAGCGAATGTTTCCTCTTGTGGGAGAATTTAGTACTGAGGCCACTGTTTAAAAATAAGGGGGTCACCTATTTAGGGCAGAGATGAGAAATTAAGAGGGTTGAGAACGTTTGGAACGCTTCCTCAAAAGACGATGGAAGCAGAGTCTTTGAATATTTTTAACGCAGAAGTAGATAGATTCTTGATAAGCAAAGGGGTGATAGATTATCAGGAGTAGGCAGGGATGTAGAGTTGAGGTTACAATCAGATCAGCCATGATCTTATTGAATGGCGGAGCAGGCTCGAAGGCCGAGTGACCTACTCCTGCTCCTAATTCGTATGTTCACACTGGGCTAAATGGCCACCTTCAGTGCTGTACGATTCTACAAAATCAATGAAGGATGTGCAACACGTCATTCTGCACAAGGATGCAGCATGAAGGAATAAATCACCTTTTGCTGTGTCTTGTGCCAACCCATTTGTTTTAAAATGATCTCTGATGGAGTTCTGGTACAAATTCTGTCAAATGTATAAAAGATTTGTAGGAGTGTTACATTCCAAATGATGCACAATTGTAGCAAAAGTCTCCATACAAGGATCAGTAAGAAAGACACCAATTTGCATAGCATTTTTCACAACCTCAGTATCTCCCAAAGCACTTTAAGGCCAATTAAGTACTTTTGAAGTGCAGTCACTGCTGTCATGTAGAAAATGCAATAGCCAATTTGCCCACAGCAAGCTCCCACTTAAAGGATAATACCAGGCAATTTGCTTTATGGGTTGGTTAAGGGATGTATCTTGGCCTGCACACCAAAGGAACTCCCTTGTTCTTCGAAATAATGCCAGACCATCTTTCAGGTCATTCTAAGAGTGCAGGTAGAGCCTTGGTTTAACACCTTACCCGAAAGATGGCACCTCTGAAAATGGAGCACTGGAGTATCAGCCTAGATCATATGCTCAAGTCTCCAGTGTGTAATTTCAACCAAAGAGCTAATGAATGAGGTGAGAATGTGACTACTGAGCCGGGATCAAGGCGAGTAATTTGGATTGCATGAGTAACTTGGATCAGAATAGAGCGATGGAACAACTTGAGCAGATAGGTCACCAAGACCCTGGGAAACTAACAAGTAGGATGACTTTTACTTGACTTTCTTGTCAGTGAAACAACGTTGCTGTAATGTGCACAATTTAAATAGAAGCAAATATCAGAGAAACATAGCAAAGCATTGTAGAGAAAGTCAAAAAGCAAGCATATGCATTATATATCTCTATATAAATATATTATGTAGCTTTCTCGCAAAAGTGAGAAGTAAAATCTGTAAACTGACACCTTTTCCAGAATTTATAACTGAAACAGCAAAGTAATGAGGTTCAGTATCTCATAACCCAGAAATATTGTCTGTCCACTAAATTCAAAGAGCTATCTGACAACTTATTAAAATAGCTAACAAACTTCAATTGCCCCTTTTCAATTAAGTGACAGATACTTAAACATTTGTTTCAGCAAACGATCTAAATGCTCATCCTGTTTACTCATCTCCTAGTCAAAAATATGGTTTCATCAGTGAGACAGGGTTCACTGAAGGACAATCACTGCACATTCACTTTTGCATCTCCAATAATGAGTCAAGCACAACGTGTTCACATGCAAGAACTACATCTTAAATGTACGACAATAGCATGACTGCATACCTGGAGGCTGTTCAAACAAACTAAGTTATTCATTACAAATAGAAAGCCAAATCTTAATTATTAACAATTTACATTTGACATTGCATGACAGCTTGCCTACAGACAAAATGCTGCACATCTGTCCTCCAATCAGTAACTGCAAACTGCCAAAACAAAAATAAAAATACCTGGAAAAACTCAGCAGGTCTGGCAGCATCTGCGGAGAGGGACACAGTTAACGTTTCAAGTCTGTATGACTCTTCATCAGAACAAAGTAAAAATAGAAAATACGGACTGGAAACGTTAACTGTGCTCCTCTCCACAGATGCTGTCAGACCTGCTAAGATTTTCCAGGTATTTTTGTTTTTGTTTCGGATTTCCAGCATCCGCAGTTTTTTGCTTTTATCTTACTACCAATTGGTTTTTGATGGCAACTCAATGCTGCAATGATAACCACCTATTACAGACTGGGTAAAGGGAAACAAATCACCTATGGACCACCAAAGGTTTATGCAGTTATGTTAGGTATGGCCTGTTTGGTGCTTGAGAGGCAAAACCTGAAGCTTTAAATGCATCACTGATCAATGTGTTTTCTACTAACAGTAAAAGCTCAAGTATTTCTGACACTTTCAGGTGCTTACTGCTGCAAGCAAACATATCACCGTAAGGTAACAGATCATTGTGTTATGCTGCTTCCCTAACTCAAAAGAACATTTTATGAGAGCTTCTAATACGATGTGTGCAATTAAAGAAATTTAAGGTGGGCTTCTTCCAATTCATGAACCCAAAATAACATAAGTCACATATTCCTCTTACAAGATGAAAGGTGAAACATTTAATAAATTGATGTGTGACCATCATGCTTTAATCTAGGGCCCTAACTCAAAAGGTAACATTACTCCATTAACATTGATACCCAAAGTTATGTTTGCTGGTAAGTGCCCTATTTTCAGACACTGGAAGATGGTTCAGTTCACCATATGGAGCACATGACTAGCCAAACAGTTCTCCATTTCCCTCTGCTGCATTCACAACAAAAACATCCTACACATGCAGTTCAATTGTTTCTCAGTTAGTGAGACACTCATATCTATAGAATAAATCTAGATTGTCGTCCCAAAAGATTGAGCATTTGTCAAATGTTAAGGAGAGATTTAAAGCAGATGTTCAAAATTAAGAAGGACTTCTGACAAACAGGAACAAACTGGCTCCATCCACGGAGGGTAGATACCCAGTGAACACAGTTTTAAAGTAATTGGCAAAAGAGTCAGAGGGGAGATAAGGAGAATTATTTTCTCAGTAGCAAGTTATGATCTGGAATGAACTGTCTGAAAGCAGATTTAATAGTAACTTTCAAAAGGGTATTGGATAAATACACAAAGGGGAAAAATTTGCAGGGCTATGGGGAAAAGGATAGGAACAGGATTAATTGAGTAGCTCTTTCAAAGAGCGAGCACGGGCACAATGGGCCAAATAGCTTCCTTCTGTGCAGTGTGATTCTGTAGCAGGCATTAAAACTCTGCATCTGTGGAGAGAAAAACAGAGTTAACATTCCGAGTCCGTATGGCTCTTCATCAGAGCTAAAGAGAAGTAAAAATGTGTTGAAATTTATACTGTTTAAGGAGGATGGAGCAGGTGGAGCTGGCTGGAAGGCCAGCGATAGGTGGGTGCAAAGCAGCGATTGACAAAGATGTCGAACAAAAGGACAGCTCCTCACACCATGCTTCCAGTAAGGATTCCATCCTATTCTCTCAGTTCCTCTGCCTCCATCGCATCTGTTCCAATGATGCTACCTTCCAAAAGTGCTTCTGACATATCTTCCTTAATCGAGGTTTCCCACTCACTATGGTCGACAGGGCCCTCAACCATGTCTGACCCATCTCCCACACCTCTGCCCTTACACCTTCCCCACCCTCCCAGAACCATGATAGGGTCCCCCTTGTCCTCACTTTTCACCCCACCAGCTTTCGCATTCAAAGGATCATCCTCCTCCATTTCCGCCAACTTCAACATGATGCCACTACCAAACACATCTTCCTCTCACCCGCACGCAACCCCCCACCCCCCAACCCCACACACACACACCCTCCCCCCCCCCCCCCCCCCCCCCCCCCCCCCCACACACACCCCCCCACACACCCCCCCAACCCCACACAAACACACACCCCGCACCCCCCCACCCCCCCGTCGGCATTCCGTAGGGACCATTCTCTCTGGAACACCCTGGTCCACTCCTCATCATCCCCAATACCTCATCCACGGCACCTCGCAGAAGGTGCAACACCTGCCCCTTTACCTTCTCCCTCCTCACCGGCCAAGGGCCCAAACACTCCTTTCAGGTAAAGCAGCATTTCACTTGCACCTCCTTCAATTTGGTCTACTGCATCCACTGCTCCCAATGCGGTCTCCTCTACATTGGAGAGACCAAACACAGACGAGGTGACCACTTTGCGGAACACTTTCGGTCTGTCTGCAAGCATGACCCAGACCTTCCAGTCACTTGCCATTTCAACACTCCACCCTGTTCTCATGCCCACGTGTCCTTCCTTGGCCTACTGCAATGTTCCAGTGAAGCTCAGCGCAAACCAGAGGAACAGAACTTCACCTTCCAATTTGGCACTTTACGGACTTAACATTGAGATCAACAACTTCAGGCCATGAGCTCTCTCCTCTATCTTCACCCCCTTTTTAAAATCCCTTTATTCAATATTCATTTTTGTTTTTTATCCACTTTATTTTTATTAATTTATTCATTGTTCACCTTTTATCCTAGTTTCGATCTTTTTTCCCCACTACCATCCCCTACCCCCACCCCACCTCCACAAGGTCCATCTGTCACTTGCTCATGTTGTTCTTTTCAAAATATTTGCCCTTGTTCTGCTATTAACACATTGCTTTCTTACCTTAATGCTGCAATCAGCACCTCCTTTAGCCCTTATCACTATCATTAACACCCCCTATGTCCTTTTGTTCATGACATCTTTGTCAATCTCTCCGTTGTCCTCACCTATCACTGGCCTTCTATCCAGTTTCCCCTGCTCTACCCCTCTTAGGCAGTATAAATTTCACCACATTTTTACTTTTTAAGCTCTGAAGAAGTCATACAGACTCGAAACGTTAACTCTGTTTTTCTCTCCACAGATGCTGCTAACTCTGCTGAGTTTTCCAGCATTTTCTGTATTCGTTTCAGATTTCCAGCATCCACAGTATTTTTCTTTTATTTAAACTCTGTTCGCAAGGTAACCATCCCTCCCATCCCAACAGCATACTGCCTCCCACTGGCTCTGCCATTAGATACAGCTCTAAATCTGAAACAAAGTACAGCAAGAGGACACACCATCCAAAACAGCAACAGTTCTTGATGGTGTCTAGAGCACAGCTTTTCTACCTGGTTACCAATTGCACAAGGCATAGAGTGGGAATGGCAGGGTGGTGGTGAAATGTATGGAGATTAAAGAGTATTTTTTACTGAATGTACTTCTGTACCACAACATTCAAAACAACTTCCAGTTGTCCATACATGATTAGAAACACATCAAATACACGACAACCCACAGGTTCATTGACATGATTTACATTAGCTGGTTAAACACTAAAAATATACAGGACACAAGTAGAAGATACGGCAGCAAAGTGGTTGCGTTACTAGACTAGCAATCCAGGGACCTGGGTTAATAATCTGGGATTGATAGATCAAATTCAACCATGGCAGTTTGGGAAAATAAATGGAATTACTTAAAAAAACAATCAGGGTTTTTTTTTACCAGTATCAGTATGGTGACTATAAAACTACAGATGCTGTAAAAACCCACCTAACTTACTAACTGCTAATAGGAAAGGAAATTTGTCATCCTTACCCAGTCTGACCAGTATGTGACTCTAGGCCTAGAGCAATGTGTAACTCTTAACTGCCTTCTGAAATGGCCCAGCAAGCCACTCAGTTTAGGGATGGGCTCTAAATGCTGGCCTTGCCAGTGACTCCCACATCCCGTGAATAAAAGAGAAACAACATGCAGCAAATGCTGCAGGAAAAGCAGAATCTTTTACCTTTCTTAATTCCACTGTTACTTCATTTCTGTGTCTTCTCATAGTCTGCAAGAGAAAATGCAGCAACCAGTATTAATCATCTCACTCAACAAGTTGCTCTGGCAGTAAAATGAGACCTCCCACGGCATGTTCACAGTATGTCAAGCAAAATACTTTTTAAAAAAAACTACATCAAATGCCCGACGTGGTTTCTTTTGGAAACGTGAAACTCTGTCTACTCAGGAAAAGAAGAGCAAGAGTAAAGTCCATTCAGTCTCTCGAGCCCATTGTCATTCAATTACCTCATGAGTGACCTGTACATTAACTCTATAGACCCTATTTGTTTCCATAACCCCTAATAACATTGCCGAACAGATATCTATCAACTTATATATATTTGCTGATATCTATCAATCTCAGTTTTGAAATTTTCAATTGACCCCCAGCCATTGTGTGAAGAAGTGCTTCCTGAAATCACCCCCGAGCCACCAAATCTAATTTTAGACGATGTCCCTTTGTTCTGGACACCCCGTCTGAGGAAATAGTTTCTCTACCTGCCCCATCAACTCCTTTAATCAACTTCAACTCCTCAACTGGATCACTATTTAACCTTCAATATTCAAGGGAATACATGCCTGATCAATGCAATCTGTCCTCATATTTCAACTCTTTTCGTCCCCGTCTCATTCTAATGCACTGTACCCCCTCCAAAGTCAATATATCCTTCCTGAGGAGCACTGTGCTGTCCAGAACCGAACACATGCAAGGTCATAAAGTCTGTTACTGTTGTTTAAACACTAGATAAGAGATTTTACATTTTCTTAAAGCCACACACCCAAACAATGTTCTTTTTAAAAAAAGCCGTAACTTGTAAAATCATTAAGGGTCGAGACATTCTGGCCCCCTTGTCTATTAAAAGTATTTTCAAATGTTATTTTATGAGAACAGGAGCACTATTCTGCTTTATAGCCACAAAAGCTAATTGCTGTTGAGTACACCCAACTTTGAAGAGCTGTTTAATCAGGGAACTTAATGAATTGTAAAGTGCTCCTCAGTCTGGCTCCAAGTCAGATGTAACACAGAAGGCAACATTTTTCTCAAGACTTTTGTTTCTGGAATTACAACACCTGTACAAGTTCACAAACCATCTTTCACTTGCACATGTCCTGTGATCCTGCTCATAGTAAATCAAAGGTGCTCTATTTTATAGGATTAGGAACATCATACCACGAAGTATAGTAGATCAATATCCTTTAAAGCTACTGAGCACAAAAAATTGTTCCTAACTAAGCATGGAGTTCATAAAGTTCACAATTGAAAGGCAAGAGAGCTAGTAAGTAAACTGTGGGTGAGTCCATGCAGAGGATGGGTACCTATTGACCAGACAGTGAACTCAACCAGCTACATAAATACTGTAGCTACAAAAGGTGCTCAGAATTCTGCAGTGAGTGACTCACCTCCCAATTCTCCAAAACCTGTCCACCATCTAACAAGGCACAAGTCAGGAGTGCAATGGAATACCCTTCACTTGCCTGGATGAGCACAGCTCCAACAACGCTCCGGAAGCTCAACACCATTCGGGATAAAGCAATCCATTTGATCAACACCGCATCCACCACCTTACATATTCACTCCCTTTACCACTGGTGCAGCTGCAGCAGTGTGAACCATCTACAAAATACACTGCGGCAACTTGCCAAAGCTTCCTTGCCAATAATTTCGGAATCTGCAACCCCTATTACCTAGAACAAGCGCAGCAGACACATGAGAACATCACCTCCTGCAAAATCCCCTCCAAATCAAGCATCATCCTGACTCACTGTTGCTGGGTCAAAATCCTGGAACTCCCAAACAACACTAAGGGTGTACCTCCATCACACGGACTGCAGTAGTTCAAGAAAGCCCACATCTCTTCAAGAGGAATTAGGAATGGGGAGCAAATGCTGGCCTTACCAGCTACGTTCACATCCCAAGTATGAATAAAAAGAGCAGGCATCTTGGCCCTATTGTTTTCTGTTCAAGGGTTATAGTTTTCTTACACTTCGTGAAATGCGACACAGCAAGTGTGGCATACATGCCAAATCTATTAGGTTTATATTCAATCCATTCATCAAGTATTACAATCAACTAACAGAGCAGGTACCCATAAGGACAGCAGAACCATCCCCTCAAGCTACCAGCTCGCACATGAAGCATTTGCTGTACCAACACAAGACAACCCGACCTGGGTACAGTGTTGTACCTGCCTAGTGGGGATGAAAAGTCAACAAACCAACTTGTTCTGGCATCTGATATGAACCAAGTATCCTCCAAAATGTGAGCAAGCATCCCTCAGGAAAACTCATTAATTAATTTATTCTAAGGGCTATTATTCTCTCTTCTGCTCCGCAAAGAAATCATTGCTAACTGAACTACAGGGGCTCCTGGTTCCCCCAACACCTTGATTCTAACAAACTTTTCCAATGCCTCCTTGAACCTATCTCTGTAATCACCACCATCACCACAACCCTCCTAGATATCTAAATTCACCTAATTCTGACTCCGTCAGCATTCCTGATTTTAATAGTTCCACCATTGGTAGATGTGCCTTTAGTTGCCAAGACACCAAGCTCTGGAATTTCCTCCCTGATCCTCCCAATCCCCTCCTCACGTTTTAAGATCCTCCTTAAAATTTTCTTTGATCAAGCTGTTGATCACCAGTCCCAATCTCTCAAGGCTGCTCAGTGTCAGGTAGGTGGAGAAATGTTTCCCTCTGCTAAACAGGATCAGAGACATAGAAACCAGGGCCAGTCTTACACCATGAGGCCCCTGCGACAGGAGGAGGGTGAGGAGGGTGGGGCAGAAAGGGGAGCCTGGGGATTGCGGGGGGTGCTGATGGAAGAAGGTAGGGGGAGAGTGGTGCTTGGCGCCGGGGTAGGCGGGGATAGGGGGGTATGCCCAGGGTGGGCAGGGAGAGGGCAGGTGCGCCCGGGGAGGGAGGAGGGGCAGGGTGTGCCCGGGGAGAGAGGGAGGGGGCAGGGAGGGCGCCCAGGGGAGAGGGGCGGGGCGGCCGGGGGAGAGGGGCGGGGAAGGGGGGCGCCCGGGGGGAGAGGGGCGGGGAAGGGGGGCGCCCGGGGGGAGAGGGGCGGGGAAGGGGGGCGCCCGGGGGGAGAGGGGCGGGGCAGGGGGGCGCCCGGGGGGAGAGGGGCAGGGCAGGGGGTGCCCGGGGGAGAGGGGCGGGGCAGGGGGCGCCCGGGGGAGAGGGGTGGGGCAGGGGGGGCGCCCGGGGGGAGAGGGGCGGGGCAGGGGGCGCCCGGGGGGAGAGGGGCGGGGCAGGGGGCGCCCGGGGGAGAGGGGCGGGGCAGGGGGGCGCCCGGGGGAGAGTGGGGGCCCCGAGACGACGACGGCAACGGAGGGAGGCAAAAGGGAGTGCGTGAGGGGACCGGGAGGGTGGGTGAGGAAGGGGTTGGGGAGGGGGTGTTGGGTGGAGGGAGTGAGGGGGTGGAGCGGATGGATATGGGAGGTTGGAGTGGTTGAGGGTGGGCGAGGGAACGAGGGTCGGTGGGGTGGGGTTGAGGGAGTGTGTTGGGGGCGGGTGGGGACGAGTGGGGGGCGAGTGGGGGGCAGGTGGGGGAGAGGGGATGGGGGGGTGGGGCGGGTGAGGGTGGGTGGAGGAGGTGTGGGGGATGAGGGGTGAAGTGGAGGGGGGGGAGGGGGAGGTGAGGAGCGTTGGGGTGTGAGGTAGGGGGGTCTGGGGGGTGAGGAGGGGGTGGGGGGGGGGGGTGTTGGGGGGGGTGGGGGAGGGTGGGCGGCGTGTTGGGGGTCTGGGGGGGTGAGGAGGGGGTGTTGGGGGGGTGGGAGGGGTGAGGGCGGGTGTTGGGTGTTTGGGGGGGGTGAGGAGGGGTGTTGGGGGGGTGGGGGGTGAGGTGGGGGTGTTGGGGGGGTGGGGAGGGTGGGGGGTGAGGTGGGGGTGTTGGGGGGGTGGGGAGGGTGGGGGGTGAGGTGGGGGTGTTGGGGGGGGGTGGGGAGGGTGGGGGGGTAAGGGGGGGTGTTGGGGAGGGTGTTGGGGGGGGTGGGGAGGGTGGGGGGTGAGGTGGGGGTGTTGGGGGGGTGGGGAGGGTGAGGGAGTGAGGGGAGTGAGGGGGGGTGTTGGGTGTTTGGGGGGTGGGGAGGGTGGGGGGGTGAGGGGGGTGTTGGGTGTTTGGGGGGTGAGGGGGGTGTTGGGTGTTTGGGGGGTGGGGGGGGGGTGGGGGGGTGGGGGGGGTGTTGGGTGTTTGGGGGGTGGGGGGGGTGTTGGGTGTTTGGGGGGGGTGAGGGGGGTGTTGGGTGTTTGGGGGGTGGGGGGGGGGTGTTGGGTGTTTTGGGGGGTGGGGGGGGGGTGTTGGGTGTTTGGGGGTGTTGGGTGTTTGGGGGGTGGGGGGGTGTTGGGTGTTTGGGGGGTGGGGGGGGTGTTGGGTGTTTGGGGGGTGTTGGGTGTTTGGGGGGTGTTGGGTGTTTGGGGGGTGGGGGGGTGTTGGGTGTTTGGGGGGTGGGGGGGGGGTGTTGGGTGTTTGGGGGGTGAGGGGGGTGTTGGGTGTTTGGGGGGTGGGGGGGGGTGTTGGGTGTTTGGGGGGTGAGGGGGGTGTTGGGTGTTTGGGGGGTGGGGAGGGTGGGGGGGTGGGGGGGGTGTTGGGTGTTTGGGGGGTGGGGAGGGTGGGGAGGTGGGGGGGGTGTTGGGTGTTTGGGGGGTGAGGGGGGTGTTGGGTGTTTGGGGGGTGGGGAGGGTGGGGGTTGGGGGGTGAGGGGGGTGTTGGGTGTTTGGGGGGTGAGGGGGGTGTTGGGTGTTTGGGGGGTGTTGGGTGTTTGGGGGGTGTTGGGTGTTTGGGGGGTGTTGGGTGTTTGGGGGGTGGGGGGGTGTTGGGTGTTTGGGGGGTGGGGGGGGTGTTGGGTGTTTGGGGGGTGAGGGGGGTGTTGGGTGTTTGGGGGGGTGGGGGGGGTGTTGGGTGTTTGGGGGGTGAGGGGGGTGTTGGGTGTTTGGGGGGTGGGGAGGGTGGGGGGGGTGGGGTGGGTGTTGGGCGTTTGGGGGGTGAGGGGGGTGTTGGGTGTTTGGGGGGGTGAGGGGGGTGTTGGGTGTTTGGGGGGGTGGGGGGGGGGTGTTGGGTGTTTGGGGGGTGGGGGGGATGTTTGGGGGGTGAGGGGGGTGGGGGGGTGAGGGGGGTGTTGGGTGTTTGGGGGGTGGGGGGGTGTTGGGTGTTTGGGGGGTGTTGGGTGTTTGGGGGGTGAGGGGGGTGTTGGGTGTTTGGGGGGTGAGGGGGGTGTTGGGTGTTTGGGGGGTGAGGGGGGTGTTGGGTGTTTGGGGGGTGAGGGGGGTGTTGGGTGTTTGGGGGGTGAGGGGGGTGTTGGGTGTTTGGGGGGTGGGGGGGTGTTGGGTGTTTGGGGGGTGGGGAGGGTGGGGGGGTGGGGGGGGTGTTGGGTGTTTGGGGGGTGGGGGGGGTGTTGGGTGTTTGGGGGGTGGGGAGGGTGGGGGGTGGGGGGGGTGTTGGGTGTTTGGGGGGTGGGGAGGGTGGGGGTTGGGGGGTGGGGGGGGTGTTGGGTGTTTGGGGGGTGGGGGGGGTGTTGGGTGTTTGGGGGGTGGGGAGGGTGGGGGTTGGGGGGTGGGGGGGGTGTTGGGTGTTTGGGGGGTGGGGGGGGGTGTTGGGTGTTTGGGGGGTGGGGAGGGTGGGGGGTGGGGGGGGGTGTTGGGTGTTTGGGGGGTGGGGGGGGTGTTGGGTGTTTGGGGGGTGGGGAGGGTGGGGGGTGGGGGGGGTGTTGGGTGTTTGGGGGGTGGGGGGGGTGTTGGGTGTTTGGGGGGTGGGGAGGGTGGGGGGTGGGGGGGGGTGTTGGGTGTTTGGGGGATGGGGAGGGTGGGGGTTGGGGGGTGGGGGGGGTGTTGGGTGTTTGGGGGGTGAGGGGGGTGTTGGGTGTTTGGGGGGTGGGGAGGGTGGGGGGGTGTTGGGTGTTTGGGGGTGGGGGGGGTGTTGGGTGTTTGGGGGGTGGGGGGGGTGTTGGGTGTTTGGGGGGTGGGGGGGGTGGGGGGGTGAGGGGGGTGTTGGGTGTTTGGGGGGTGGGGGGGGTGTTGGGTGTTTGGGGGGTGGGGAGGGTGGGGGGGTGAGGGGGGTGTTGGGTGTTTGGGGGGTGGGGGGGGTGGGGGGGGTGTTGGGTGTTTGGGGGGTGGGGAGGGTGGGGGGGGTGTTGGGTGTTTGGGGGGTGGGGGGGTGTTGGGTGTTTGGGGGGTGGGGGGGGTGTTGGGTGTTTGGGGGGTGGGGGGGTGTTGGGTGTTTGGGGGGTGGGGAGGGTGGGGGGGTGGGGGGGGTGTTGGGTGTTTGGGGGGTGGGGAGGGTGGGGGGTGAGGGGGGTGTTGGGTGTTTGGGGGGTGGGGAGGGTGGGGGGGTGAGGGGGGTGTTGGGTGTTTGGGGGGTGGGGAGGGTGGGGGGGGTGTTGGGTGTTTGGGGGGTGGGGAGGGTGGGGGGGGTGTTGGGTGTTTGGGGGGTGGGGGGGGTGTTGGGTGTTTGGGGGGTGGGGGGGGGTGTTGGGTGTTTGGGGGGTGGGGAGGGTGGGGGGGTGAGGGGGGTGTTGGGTGTTTGGGGGGGTGAGGGGGGTGTTGGGTGTTTGGGGGGTGGGGGGGGTGTTGGGTGTTTGGGGGGTGTTGGGTGTTTGGGGGGTGGGGGGGTGTTGGGTGTTTGGGGGGTGGGGGGGTGTTGGGTGTTTGGGGGGTGGGGGGGGTGGGGGGGTGGGGGGGTGTTGGGTGTTTGGGGGGTGGGGGGGGTGGGGGGGTGGGGGTGTGTGGGTGTTTGGGGGGTGAGGGGGGTGTTGGGTGTTTGGGGGGTGGGGGGGGTGTTGGGTGTTTGGGGGGTGAGGGGGGTGTTGGGTGTTTGGGGGGTGGGGGGGGTGTTGGGTGTTTGGGGGGTGGGGGGGGTGTTGGGTGTTTGGGGGGTGGGGGGGGTGTTGGGTGTTTGGGGGGTGGGGGGGGTGTTGGGTGTTTGGGGGGTGGGGGGGGTGTTGGGTGTTTGGGGGGTGGGGAGGGTGGGGGGGGTGTTGGGTGTTTGGGGGGTGGGGGGGGTGTTGGGTGTTTGGGGGGTGGGGCCGCCGGGCCGGGAGGGGCCGCCCCTGGGACTCGGGGCCTGTGTTATTCCCGCCCGGGCGCTGGCTTCGGGCGGGTAAAAGCTGACGGGCGGCGACGGCGGGATGAGGATCCCGGATATCGCGGCCTGAAGGCGGCCGCCAGCCTGGTCCCGGTCCCCGGGCGGGGGCCACACTCTGTCCCCGGCTCCCCCCCACCGGCCCGGCCCGGCCCGGCCTGACTCCGGGGCCGGCGACAACCGCCCAGCCCCGCCTGGGTATCCAGGCCTCACACAAACCCCCCCGCTCCCCGCCGACCCGCTCCCGCCCTCCCGCCTCCCCCGGGCCGCTTACCTCCACATCGCGACCCTTGTTCTTGAAGCTTTTGATGCGATGATTCTCGGCGGCGCTGCTGTCGGCCATCGCGCTGCTCAGCTCCGCCCGCCACCGAGGAGACCAGAGAATGTTCCACAGGCTGAAATCCCGGAACCCGCCACCGGGGGGCAGCAAACTCACCCTGAACTCCCGGAACCCGCCACCGGGGGGCAGCAAACTCACCCTGAAATCCCGGACCCCGCCACCGGGGGGCAGCAAACTCATCCTGAGCTCCCGGAACACGCCACCGGGGGGCAGCAAACTCACCCTGAACTCCCGGAACCCGCCACCGGGGGGCAGCAAACTCACCCTGAAATCCCGGAACCCGCCACCGGGGGGCAGCAAACTCATCCTGAGCTCCCGGAACACGCCACCGGGGGGCAGCAAACTCACCCTGAAATCCCGGAACCCGCCACCGGGGGGGCAACAAACTCACCCTGAAATCCCGGAACCCGCCACCGGGGGGGGCAGCAAACTCACCCTGAAATCCCGGAACCCGCCACCTGGGGGCAGCAAACTCACCCTGAACTCCCGGAACCCGCCACCGGGGGGCAGCGAACTCACCCTGAACCCGCCACCGGGGGGCAGCAAACTCACCCGGAACCCGCCACCGGGGGGGGCAGCAAACTCACCATGAACTCCCGGAACCCGCCACCGTGGGGCAGCAAACTCACCCTGAAATCCCGGAACCCGCCACCGGGGGGCAGCAAACTCATCCTGAGCTCCCGGAACACGCCACCGGGGGGCAGCAAACTCACCCTGAAATCCCGGAACCCGCCACCGGGGGGGCAACAAACTCACCCTGAAATCCCGGAACCCGCCACCGGGGGGGGCAGCAAACTCACCCTGAAATCCCGGAACCCGCCACCTGGGGGCAGCAAACTCACCCTGAACTCCCGGAACCCGCCACCGGGGGGCAGCGAACTCACCCGGAACCCGCCACCGGGGGGGGGGGGGGGGGGCAGCAAACTCACCATGAACTCCCGGAACCCGCCACCGTGGGGCAGCAAACTCACCCTGAAATCCCGGAACCCACCACCGGGGGCAGCAAACTCACCCTGAACCCCTGGAACCCACCACCGGGGGGCAGCAAACTCATCCTGAGCTCCCGGAACCCGCTACCGAGAGCAGCAAACTCACCCTGAACTCCCGGAACTCACCACCGGGGGGGGGGCGGGGGCGGGGGCGGGGGCGGCAAACTCACCCTGAACTCCCGGAACCCGCCAGTTGGGGGGGGGGGGGGGGGGCAGCAAACTCACCCTGAACTCCCGGAACCCGCCAGCAGGGGGGGGGGGGGGGGGGGGGGGGGCGGCAGCAAACTCACCCTGAACTCCCGGAACCCGCCAGCGGGGGGCAGCAATCAGCAACTCTAACCCTGGGCTGCCCACAAAGCGGCTGTAAAGCTGAGTGTTGCCACCAGGTGGAAAGAAAGATCAGAGGGAGCCTGTAGTACCTGAATGATGCTGACCGACTGGAGTTCCTACAAGGGTTTTTTGAGAAGATCTTGACCCTTTTGTTACTGGGGCGGGAGGGAAGAAGAGCTTGAGATCATACGGATGAATAAGTATAAAGTGGTGCAAATGATGTTCCTGGACAAGTGTCAGGAGGGGAGAAGTGTGACATTTGGAGCATGAGTCGAGCTGATTATGCATCTGCTGGTCCCGCCCAGGCTGGGACTGGCTGTTGGGCGAGGGAAGGGTGAGAGTAGTTCTGGGAGCGATAAGCTGGACGCTGGGATGTCCGGGGAGCCGCTGCTGAGGCCGGCAGCACTCTGCTCGCTGCTGCTCTGCGCCGCTCAGGTGCCGCTGGCTTGGGCGCTGACACTGCGCTTTGGCCAGCACTGCCCGCCGCTGGACCGGGCACTCCTGGGCTGGCTCTTCTACGATGCCACCGTGCACTTCACCCTGGTAAGTCGCTGCTGTCTCTGAGGGAAATCCAGGCGGCCACACACCGCCCCTTTCTGCTGCATGAAACCGAGCCTTCAAGGTGAGCAACATTTCAAATAGTAACACGAATCCGCAGCCTGCGGGTTAGACGCAAGAACAATCCGCCGAACTGCGGATTATTAGGAGCTGCATTTATAAAATAGCTTTCCCGACCTCGCGAATGTCCCAGACGCTTTGCAGCTGATACTTCTGTGGTCAGTGTTGGAATATCGGAAACTCTGCAGCTAATTTACTCTCAGCAAAATTCCACCGTGTCCCCAACACCTGGGATGAGGGCTTTGAACTCACGACCTCCTAACTTAGGGCTGAAAGCGCCATTATTTGAGCCAAGCCTTTAAGAACTGAAACCATACCCCCTTAGTCTTGCAGGAGACTAATTTTCTAGAACCTTAGCGTGCAAATCATTGAAAATAATTGGATGAAGGTTTGGCAGTTTAATATTTTCTTTGTATGTGAACTAGGGGTTGCCAACCTCCCTGGTCTCCAGGTAGAGCCAGTTTTAGAGAGGCAATTCCAGACCCTAGGGCCCAGAGAGCTGGAGGCACAGCCACCAATGGTTGGATATAGACATCAGGGTGAAGGCTGTGAAATATTAGAGGAAATTAACATAGAGAGGAGGTACTAGCAGGTTTAGCGGCCTTAAAAGTGGATGAATCCACAGGCCCAGATGAGATGTATCCCAGGCTGTTCAGGGAGGCAAGGGAAGAGATATCAGGGGCCCTGGCAGTAATTTTCAAATCCTCTCTGGCCACAGGTGAGGTGCCAGAGGACTGCTAACGTTGTCCCATTATTCAAAAAGGGAGGAAGGGATAGACCAGGAAATTACAGGCCAGTCAGTCTAACCTCAGTGGTGGGGAAGTTACTAGAAAGAATTCTGAGGGACAGAATATATCTGCACTTGGAGAGACACGGATTAATCAGGGATAGTCAACATGGATTCGTTAAGGGAATGTCATGTTTGAAATTTGATCAAATTTTTTGAGTAGATAACCAGAAGCGTTTCACAGAATCACAGAATCTCACAGTTCAGAAGAGGCCCTTTGGCCCATTGAGTCTACACCGACACATGAGAAACACCTGACCTCCCTATCTAATCCCATTTACCAGCACTTGGCCCATAGCCTTGAATGTTATGACGTGCCAAGTGCTTATCCAGGTACTTTTAAAGGATGTGAGGCAACCCACCTCCACCACCCTCCCAGGCAGCGCATTCCAGACCCTCACCACCCTCTGGGTAAAAAAGTTTTTCCTCACATCCTCCCTAAACCTCCTGCCCTCACCTTGAACTTATATCCCCTCGTGACTGACCCTTCAACTCAGGGGAACAGCTGCTCCCTATCCACCTTGTCCATGCCCCTCATAATCTTGTACACCTCGATCAGGTCACCCCTCAGTCTTCTCTACTCCAATGAAAACAACCCAAACTTAAAGAAATTGTAAAAAATAGTGCAAAGACAGGTGGAAGGCCAGAAGATTGGACAGAATATAAAGAACAGCAAAGGATGACTAAAAGATTAATAAGGAGGGAAAAATGAGAGAAAGTTAGTCAGAAATATACAAACAGATAGTAAGAGTTTCTACAAAATTTTTTTAAAACAAGTTAATAAAGTGAGTCTGAAGAATCGATAATGGAAAACAAGGAAATGGCAGATGAATTGAACAGAGATTTTGCATCAGTCTTCACTATAAGAGGATAAAAGTAACATCCCAGAAGTGGCTATAAATTAGGAAATGGAAGGGAGGAACTTGATGGGGTAATGCATTTGATGTGGTTTACATGGACTTTAGCAAGGCTTTTGATAAGGTCCCTCATGGCAGACTGGCCAAAAAAGTAAGAGCCCATAGGATCCAAGGCAAAGTGGCACGTCGGATCCAAAATTGGCTGGGAGGCAGGAAGCAGAGGGTGATGGTAGAGGGATGTTTCTGTAACTGGAAGTCTGCTTCCAGTGGGGTTCCACAGGGCTCGGTGCTGGGACCCTTGCTATTTGTGGTGTAAATAAATGATTTGGACTTAAATGTAGGGGTTATGGTCAAGAAGTTTGTGGATGACACGAAAATTGGCAGGGTGGTAAATAGTGAGGAGGATAGCTGTAAACTGCAGGAGGATATCAATGGTCTGGTCAAGTGGGCAGAGCAGTGGCAAATGGAATTCAACCCAGAAAAGTGTGAGGTAATTCACTTGGGAAGGGCTAACAAGGCAAGGGATTACACAATAAATGGTAGGATCCTGGAAAATAATGTGCATATCCACAAATCCCTGAAGGTAGTAGAACAGGTAGATAAGGTGGTTAAGAAGGCATATTGGATACTTGCTTTATTGGCCGAGGTACAGAATACAATAGCACAGGGAGATTATGCTAGAACTGTATAAAATGCTGGTTTGGCCACCGCTGGAGTAGTGAGTGTAGTTCTGGTCACCACATTATAGGAAGGATGTGAGTGCACTGGAGAGGATGCAGAGAACATTTACCAGGATGCTGCCTGGGCTGGAGGGTCTGAGCTATGAGGAAAGATTGGATAAGCCAGGCTGTTTTCCTTGGAGTTGTGAAGGTTGAGAGGGGGCCTGGTAGAGATGTATAAGATTATGAGAGACATAGATAGGGTGGATAGGAAGGCACTTTTTCCATTAGTAGAGGGGTCAATAACCAGGGGGCATAGAGTTAAGGTAAGAGGTAGAAGACTAAGAGGGGAGTTAAGGAGAAATGTTTTCACCCAGAGGGTGGTGAGAGTCTGGAATTCACTGCCTGAAAGGGTGGTTGAGTCAGAATCCCACGGAACATTTAAGAAATATTTAGATATTCACTTGTGTTACCATAGCCTCCAGGGCTATGGGACAAGCACTGGAAAAGGGGATTAGTGTAGTCAGATCTCTGTTGACCAGCGTGGACATAATGGGCTGAATGGCCTCCTGTGCTGTAAGCGTCTATGAGAAGGAAGGCTAGAATGCACAAGAGGTTAGGGTTGGAGGAATGCAGGTTTCTCGAAGGGGTGTGGGGCTGGACAAAGTTCCAGAAATAGGAAGGGGAATTGAATATTCAATGGCATTATCATTGCTGAATCCTCCATAATTAACATACTGGAAGTTGCCATTAACCAGAAGCTTAACTAAAATGAATGTTGCTTTTGTTTTGCAGGAAGGCCCATTCGTTTATATGTCTTTGATGGGGACTGTGGCACAATCTGATAATATTCTTGCTTCCCTATGTAAGTTCTTTACAATTTGATGACTCTGACACACAAATTTGGTAATTGCTGCTTACCACAATAAATTTGGTCTCTAGCTGTATCCAGAGAACCTGAATACTTCTCTTCCTGCTCCTCCACTGTTACTTCTGGCACCCCCGAGGATCAATCTTTGGACCCCTCCTATTTCTCATCTGCATTCTGCCACTCGATGACATCATCCAAAACACAGTGCTTTGTTCCTAAGGTATACTGAGGACTTCCAGCTCTACCTGACCACTACCTCACTCAGCCCCTTCACTGTCTCTGATGTGCCCAACATCCAGTGTGGGTTTTATTTACCTCGACTTTGTGAAAACATTTGATAAAGTCCTTCAAGAGACAGTTTTCTAAAATTGAAGCTCACGGAATTAAAGTTAAGTTGCTGACCTGGTTAGGAAACTGGCTGAGCAGAAGGAGGCAAGTAGGGATATTGAGCAGAATGTGACCAGTGGTCTCCCACAAGGATCTGGATTGAAGCCTTAACTATTCACTGTACTTTTTAATGTGATGATGGGATAGGAAGACACGTATCCAAATGACACAGCAATAATTGGCGTGGTTGACGGTAGATAGAAGCATAACATTACGTAGAAGTGAATGGGCAAAACTGTGCCAAATGGATTTCCATCTCGGCAAATATGAAATCATCCACTTTGGACCTAAGAAGGATAGAACTGGGTATTTGCTAAATGATGGAATGTGAGAGATAGTGGCAGCCCAAAGAGACTTGGGGTACAGATACACAGGTCATTAAAATGTCATGAACAGGTGCAGAAAATAATCAAAAAGGCTAATGGAATACTGGCTTTTAAATCTAGAGGAATAAAATTCAATGCTTCATCTATACAAAGCCCTGCTTAAACTTCACTTGGAGTACCGTGAACAATTCTGGGCACCACATCTTAGGTAGAATATATTGGACTTGGAGCATAGATTTATTAGAATGATATCTGACCTCCAAGGTTAAGCTACGAGGAGAGGTTACACGTACTGGGGTTCTATTGCCCTGGAATTTAGAAGGTTAAAGGTGATTTGATTGAAATTTTCATACTATTAAGGGGAACAGATAGGATAGCTAAAGAGAAGTTAATGAACACTAGCTGCTGAAGCTAGGACTATGGGCATTGTCAATTAGAGCCAGACCATTCACAGTGAAATTAGGAAACACTTCTTCACACAATGAATGGTAAAAGTTTGGAACTCTTCTGCAAATGACAATTAATGCTAGATCAGTTGTTAATTTTACAACTGTGATTGATAGATTTTTGTTAGCCAAATGTATAAAGGCAGATGTATAGAGCTAAGTCACTGATCAGCCATGATTTCATTGAATAGCGGAACAGGCTCAAGAGGCTAAATGGTCTAATCCTGTTCCTACATTCCTCTGACAATTTGATAATTACTTGAAAGGAAAAGATTTGCGGGGCTTTGAGGAGAGAGCTGGGGAGTGGGTTTAATTGGTTATATTTACCAAAGTGCTGGCACAGACATGATGGGGTGAATGGCCTCTTTCTGGGCTGTATTAATGTATGATTCCATGAGTATCTGGAGTTTCAATGTCTCACTTCACAGTTTCATTTGACATCAACACAAAGTTGAGGAAAGTTAGTTTCACAAAGCTAAGTGAATTGTAGAATTGTTCCAGAAAATCCAAGTCTCAACCCAATGCTGCAGTCAACTGGTTCTGTATTCAGCTGGTTCTGTATTCAGCTGGTTCTGTATTCAGCTGATTCTCTATTCAGCTGGTTCTGTATTCAGCTGATTCTGTATTCAGCTGGTTCTGTATTCAGCTGATATTCTTAATCCAGTTTCAGAGGCAATAGTTGCTTGATGCTTTGAATGAGAGGACCAATGCTTCCAAAGCAAGTTTCACATTGCAACTGTTCATCTCCAAATTTAATTTTAGGTTTCAGAGTGTAAAACAGAGTGAGACAACTGTTCTTTTATGTAATATGTATAGGGCAAGATTGCGTTATGACTGTGTCAATATAATTATTAATGGATAAAGGGTTCATGAATGTCTTGGTGTGAAAATGTTTTTATACATTGTAGGGAACGGGTTTCTATCTCATTTGTTTTTCCTTCACACAGTAGAGGTCCACTGTCAAATTGGGAAGTGGTGAGGAGAAAAGATTTTAAAAATAAATGTGTTCCTGGGGTGCAGTTGCCTGTGGCATGGTTTCACTGAAACACTATAAATAATAGTGCCCAGCGTATGCTGTTGGCCCAGCTTTCATTCTCCAGCTTATCGTTGGGGTTTCAATGCCTGACTTTAATTTTCAGGTCTTGATTTTCTAACTTGCTCACAGAACACACCAAGTCTGAAGAAGGATCATATGGACTCAAAATGTTAACTCTGTTTCTTTCTCCACAGATACTGCCAGACCTGCTGAGTTTTTCCAGCGCTTTCTATCTTTATTTACACCAAATGTAATCCATTTTTAATAAAAACAGAACATGCTGGAAATACTTAGCAGGTCTGGCAGCATCTGTGGAGGAAAAGAGTTAACATTTTGAGTCATATGTGAATGTTCTTCCTATTGCTTTTATTGTAATCCATCTTTATTTGGTTTTACCCAAGTATCAGCTTTATTGACTGCAAACTGTGAGCCATGCCACAGTGCCACATCCAACTAGAGTGCCGTAAATACGAATTCCAACCCGCAATACGTGATTTAAATGCAGTAAATACTTTGTTGTTGTGTGTCTTATAAGGGAGTAAGTAAGCTGGATATCATTATTCCTGAATGTAAATTGTGAAGCTTATGTGTTTCCCATTAATATATTAAACTATTGGCTCCTATCCAAGAATAAGTTCTGGTGTGTTTCACTAATAGTGTGCATGCATGCCGATGTCGGTGGTGGATTGTGCCCCCTAAGCTTAATATTTCCATGTTCCCAGGGAAAGAGTATGGGAAAGCAGATGCAAGATGGCTTTATTCAGATCCCAACATTGTATCGTTGGAAATCCTGACTGTGGTGCTGGATGGGTTTTTAGTTCTGCTTCTTATACATGCCATTGTGAAAGATAAATACTACAGGTAAGAAGATTGAAATATTGTTCTTATGAGAAATGCCCAAGCAGCAGTAAACATCTCAATGGAATTATTTAGCAAAATCAGCATTAATTTGCTTCCATCTGCACTGTGCATTAGTATCAGAAGGAAACATTCCACTAGGGAGAAATCCAATGCAAAGCACTTTATCCACCCCCCCACCTTCATCAATAGTGAAAACGTGTCAAATCGCCAAAGCTGTTTGCCTCAGCCCCTATCACCATTCTATTGAGCTAACTAATCCAATACAGTCCAGGGATTGTATGGTTCAGTACAGAACTCCACTGAGAAGTACACTTAGCAGCTGAGCTTCCCTTCCACATTCCCCCACCCCTACCCACGCCCTCCCGCATCCCCTCCACCCCACCCAATAGGAACACTTGAAATGAATTACCGCATCCATACCTCTGACCCTACTGCAAATGGTATGAGTGAATGGTCTGAAAAGAATCTGTTGGTGGATGGCTGATGGCATAACATTACCCCATGAGAGCAGATACTGAACTCCTTCAATAACCAAGAGTGGAAGAGCACGTATTGCCTGGGGAAGAGACTTTTTCATCTGGCTTGAAATCTCGATTAGTTTTCTGTGGCATGCAGCCACTCTTCCAGTTACTATACAAAACGAATTTGGACTGACAAACTGCAGATTGGAATAAAAACATTGAATTTTTAGGGAAGTATCAGTAGATGCTATGATGTGCTGCCAGTGTGATTAATCTTCCAATTGACACTGCATTGAAAAGTTATTCTGTAAGAGACACAAATGAATCAGCATTAATTTGCTTTCATTTGCTGACATCAGTCTCAATAAATAATGAATCTTACACAAAACCGTTATTATTGAGGTATGTTTAACTGTTTTGGAACAATTAGCACCATTCCTGTCCTCGCCTGCTGCCAGGTGATGCTGACTGAAAAGTGGTGGCAAACTAGAAATGCCTCCTTTCTGAAAAATTGTTCTGTTTTTAAGATTGTCAACTTATTCATCAATCAAATAACACTGGAAATATTCAGCAGGACTGGCAGCATCTGTGGGGAAACAGAGTTAACATTTCAGATGGATGACCTTTCATTAGAACTGGAAGATGTTAGAGATGAAAAGCTTTTTGGCACATGCAAAGCAAAGGAAAAGAGGGGGGGCAGGGAAAGAACAAAAGGAAACTATTTGTAATCTCCACTTTTGCACAGATATTCACCCTGTTTTCTTTTCCTGTACCTTTACCATGGCTCTGAAAGGTTAACCTTGTTCCTTTCACAGATGTTGCCTGACCTTTTGAAAGTCATTAGCAGTTTCTGTTTCTAATTCAGATTTCCAGCGTCTGCAACACATCGCTCTTGTTCGTCAGTGGTTTGGCCAATAACATATTGTACCCTCTTCTCTGATTTCAGGCACTTTGTGCAAATTACTCTGTGCGTTTGTGAGCTCTATGGCGGCTGGATGACCTTCTGCCCCGAGTGGCTCATCGGGAGCCCCAACTTGAACACCAGCAACTGGCTTTACCTCTGGGTCTATCTGGCTTTCTTTAATATGGTCTGGGTGCTCGTACCAGGGCTGCTCTTGTGGCAGTCTTGGCTCAGCCTCAAGGAAATGCACCAAAAGAGAAATGAGACAGGGAAAAAATCAAAATAAATAATATTGTTGCCACTTCATCCGAAAGGGAAGCAGAGTTTTTTTTGAAGTTCTGTGTTTTTCAAAAAAGTTTTCAGAATTCCATGAAAATGTTTTTGTTGCTTTGTTTGACATTGAGTTCATATTTAGATTCTTCACTAAGCTAGTTTACATTAATTTTCAGTAAACAATATTTTCTCTTTTTATTTGTAATGCAAAATGTTAAGTGTATTTAGGGTAAATTGTAAGATTATTGAGCTGTGACTTCCCAGTTCCAGGATACATAAGGGAGGGGGAGGGGGAGGGGGAGGGGGAGGGGGTACCCTAAAGATGCACTGGGGAATCCCCTTCCCCTGGACAACTGTCCTGAGCTGGGAAAATGTGATTTAAATCGCAAAGTCTGGATCGTTCCGACTGGGTTACACCAATAGTTACCCAGAAAAGGTTAAAGGAATTAAAACCTCTTCCAACTCCTGGGTAGCTATTGCACAGACCCACACTGACCCCCCACAGGACTTCACACCACCCTGTCGCCCTCCCGGACCCCATTCCCCCCCATGAGATTCCCCCACCTCTCTGACACCCCAAGAGTCTCCCTCCACCCCTCTGACTACCCCTCCCAACACAGGACTCCCCCCACCCACAAGGGCCTACCCCCCCCCCCCCCCCCCCCCCCCCCCCCCCCACCACCACCAAACAGAATTCCCCAACCCATTGTATTTCCCTCCCCCTCCTGCCACCCCCTCTCCTTCTCTCCACCTCCCACCACAGTGCTGTCTCTCATCCCACCCCCCCAAGCCCCGAACCAACCTCCCCGAGGCCTGACCCCTCCTCAACACCCCTCCGAGGCCTGACCTGACTCCTCCCTGAGGCCAGTCCACCTCCACCCCCCCCAAGGCCTGACCCCACCCCTATCCCCCACCGAATCCCCCCACCCCCATGAAGGCCTGGCCCACCTAGCCCCCACAAGGCCCTACCACACCCCCTCCCCACCTTTCCAGGTGTGACACCCCACCCGCCAAAGCCAAACCCCTACCCCTCCTACCACCCGAATCTACCCACTTACCGGAGACCTTTACCTTCTCCCTGACCTGTCAAGGACCTTCGAACTTCATTGGGCCTTTAACTTACCTGCTTTACATCAGCTGGTGCTGTAAAACAGGGGGAGCAGCTTTCTTCTGTTCAACAGAGCTGCACTCAACACTAAGCCCCAGGGACGCGCTGCACTGCTCAGATCTCGTCCGTCCTGATTCAGAAGGTCGGGCGGGACTGAACTGCGAGTAAAAAACTGGGAGTGGAGTGATAATCCGACACTGATTGTCACTCCAAGGAACTTCAGGCCCATTGTCAAATGTTAAGGAAGGGCTTGTCTTTATATAGCGCTTTTCATGACCTCAGGGCATCCCAAAGTGATCTGGAGCTAAGGAAGTGTTTTGGAAGTGTACTCACTGTCCTAATGTAGGAAATGCAGCAGCCAATTTTGACACAGCAAGATCCCACAAACAGTAATATGATACTGACCAGATAAGCTGTTTTGGTGATGTTGTTTAACAGGTAACTATTGGTCAGGACATCGGGGAAGGAGTCCTTCGCTCTTCAAAAAAAGTGCAATGAAATCTTTTATGTACTGAGGGAGCACTGCACTGTCGGAGGGTCAGGACTGAGGGAGTGCCGCACTGTCGGAGGGTCAGGACTGAGGGCGTGCTGCACTGTCGGATGCTCAGGACTGAGGGAGTGCTGCACTGTCGGATGCTCAGGACTGAGGGAGTGCCGCACTGTCGGAGGGTCAGGACTGAGGGCGTGCTGCACTGTCGGATGCTCAGGACTGAGGGAGTGCTGCTCTGTCAGAGGGTCAGGACTGAGGTAGTTCTGCACTGTTGGAGGGTCAGTAGTGAGGGAGCTGCGCACTGTAGGAGGGTCAGGACTGAGGGAGTGCTGCACTGTCGGAGGGTCAGTACTGAGGGAGTGCTGCACTGTCGGAGGGTCAGTACTGAGGGAGTGCTGCACTGTCGGAGGGTCAGTACTGAGGGAGTGCTGCACTGTCGGAGGGTCAGTACTGAGGGAGCGCTGCACTGTCAGAGGGTCAGGACTGAGGGAGCGCTGCACTGTCGGAGGGTCAGTAATGAAGGAGCGCCGCACTGTCGGAGGGTCAGGACTGAGGGAGCGCTGCATTGTCGGATGGTCAGTAATGAGGGAGCGCTGCACTGTCGGAGGGTCAGGACTGAGGGAGCGCTGCATTGTCGGAGGGTCAGGACTGAGGGAGTGCTGCACTGTTGGAGGGTCAGGACTGAGGGAGTGCTGCACTGTCAGAGGGTCAGTACTGAGGGAGTGCCGCACTGTCAGAGGGTCAGTACTGAGGGAGTGCCGCACTGTCGGAGGGTCAGTACTGAGGGAGTGCTGCATTGTCGGAGGGTCAGTACTGAGGGAGCGCTGCATTGTCGGAGGGTCAGTACTGAGGGAGCTACGCACTGTCGGAGGGTCAGTACTGAGGGAGCTACGCACTGTCGGAGAGTCAGTACTGAGGGAGCGCTGCACTGTCGGAGGGTCAGTACTGAGGGAGTGCTGCACTGTCGGAGGGTCAGGACTGAGGGAGCGCTGCACTGTGGGAGGGTCAGGACTGAGAGAGCGCTGCACTGTCGGAGGGTCAGGACTGAGAGAGCGTTGCACTGTCGGAGGGTCAGGACTGAGGGAGCGCTGCACTCGGAGGGTCAGTACTGAGGGAGCGCTGCACTGTCGGAGGGTCAGGACTGAGAGAGCGCTGCACTGTCGGAGGGTCAGGACTGAGGGAGCGCTGCACTGTCGGAGGGTCAGTACTGAGGGAGTGCCGCACTTTCGGAGGGTCAGTACTGAGGGAGTGCCGCACTGTTGGAGGGTCAGGACTGAGGGAGTGCCGCACTGTTGGAGGGTCAGGACTGAGGGAGTGCCGCACTGTCGGAGGGTCAGGACTGAGGGAGCGCTGCATTGTCGGAGGGTCAGTACTGAGGGAGCGCTGCATTGTCGGAGGGTCAGTACTGAGGGAGCGCTGCATTGTCGGAGGGTCAGTACTGAGGGAGCCCTGCATTGTCGGAGGGTCAGTACTGAGGGAGCTACGCACTGTCGGAGGATCAGTACTGAGGGAGCTCCGCACTGTCGGAGGGTCAGGACTGAGGGAGCGCCGCACTGTCGGAGGGTCAGTACTGAGGGAGCACCGCACTTTCAGAGGGTCAGGGCTGAGGGAGTGCCGCACTGTCGGACGGTCAGGGCTGAGGGAGTGCCGCACTGTCGGAGGGTCAGGGCTGAGGGAGTGCCGCACTGTCGGAGGGTCAGGGCTGAGGGAGTGCCGCACTGTTGGAGGGTCAGGGCTGAGGGAGTGCCGCACTGTTGGAGGGTCAGTGCTGAGGGAGTGCCGCACTGTCGGAGGGTCAGTGCTGAGGGAGTGCTGCACTGGTAGTTGTTCCACCCTTCAAATGAAGCTTTAAAGTCAGGCCCTGTCATTTGGTCAGATGGACAGATAAGATGCCATGGCATTTCTTCAAAGAACTTTTCTTGTGTGTGGGCCTAGGTTAATCCCTCAAGAAAAGCACCCACAAACACAAATTAATTGCAATGGTTGTTGACAAGACAGCCACTATGCTTCAAAGGTAAATCGTTGGACTGAAGCGCTTTGGGGAATCGTCAGCGTTGTAAAATGCGTGATATAAATGCCATTGTTCTTTGTCTTTAAGACTATTTTCTTACAATGTGTAGTGATAAAAGGGATTGATGCATATCATTAACTGCAACCTGAATGTTTTCCCACATCATACTTGGTTGAATTGTCTGTGTGTGATGGAGGCAGCAGTGGGCACAGCCTTTGTAGATGGCACCCCTCAGTATGTCGAGAAAATGAGGTGGTCTCTGCACTGGTGTTGGAGTGCCATTTTGGCTAAATCCCAAGGAATATGCTGGCTGCCATTACTGATCTTTCCATGTTGTTTTAGCTTTAACTATTCTTTTGGAATTCACCTTTTGGGTGGTTATTCAATGATTTAATTGCAAGACAGTACTGCACCCTGCAATGGTATATTAACATCTTCAAAGCCTTATACCACGACTCCAGCTGCATAGTCAAGACCAGCAGGGCACCACGGGTTCCTTCAACATCATCACAGGAGTATTAAAAGGCTTCATACTCTCCTCATTCCTCTTGATTATTGATTTTATCCTGAGGAAGGCGATGGTGGGTGCAGATTTTCGCATCCTGTGCTAATGCCACTGATTGACAAAGCTGGATTTAGCAGAGGACATTGCTTTGCTGGCTGATAAATCACACGCACTCCAAGACATGACTACCAGTCTTGAGAGTGGCTGTGCCAAGGTTGGGATATGATCAGCAGTGAGAAGATCGAGGTAATGCTGACTGGACAGCAACAAGGCCCTCCCATCACCACTGGGCATCACATGGAGAGACAGCATCACCAATGAAGCTCTACAGAGGACTGGTCAGAGGTGCTTGTGGGATATCGTGATGGAGAGTTGACTGAGGGTGGCATGATAGGTATTTTGTCTTCTGGATGGATGTACACCTCGCCAGAGTGGCAGTAGAATGGATATCACCAGATGGAAGAAGAAGATGGGGCCAGCAAAGACCAAGATTTTACTCTTGTCTTGCTAAATTGCTGCCCCACAACTCTCAAGAAGCTTGACACTGTCCAGGACAGAGCAGCCCGCTTGATTGGCACCACATCCAGAAACATTCACTCCCTCACCACCGACACACAGTAGCAGCAGTGTGTGCCATCTACAATATGCACTGCAGGAATTCACCAAGACTCCTTAGACAGCACCTCCCAAACCCGTGACCACTACCATCTAGAAGGACAAGGGCAGCAGACACCACCACCTGGAAGTTCCCCTCCAAAATCCTGGAATTCTCTTCCTAACAGCACTGTGGGTGTACCGACATCACATGGACTGTAGCGGTTCAAGAAGGCAGCTCACCACCACCTTCTCAAGGGCAACTATGGATGGGCAATAAATGCTGGCCCAGCCAGCCAAGCCCACATCCCGTGAATGAATTTTTAATAAGTGTCCTTTTTTCCTACTGTTATTTTATAATTGGTTTATAATTTAAACAGAAAGTATTTTTTCAGTTCCTTTTATATATTATTATAAATGTCTGTGCTGCTCCTGGATCAATAGCAGGCCTGTTAACTTGAAAGACTGGGGGTGTTATGACTGCATATTCAAAGTTTGCAGTTTGACCCCTGTAGAAGGGACCCAAAGGTCACTAACTCACTGTTGAATCTTGTCACTCAACTTGCACTGGCAACAGGCTGCTGGGTAACATAGGTTCAGATTGTACTATTACAATTTCATATAAGTTCTAATGTTTTTAAAAACCCTTTTCACGAGGGTTTAATTCTACTGTGTTCTTCTCTTGTTGGACTTCTGTTGCACATCACATAACTACTTTAGGTACTTTTCAGACATCCTGAATTATTTAAATTGTCTTATGATTCCACTACTTTTTACAAAGTGTGATGAGTTTGTATTTATTTTACTTCCCACTTTGGTTCTTTTTGTTTTGCTGATCATTGTAACATTGTGCACTGACAGCCAGAAGAGACCAACTTATTGATATGTGAAAGCAACTGTAGTGAAAAATTGATAATTCATGTGACTTTTGCTAAATGATTCAATGATATTTAACGTGGCTTATTTCTTTAATCTTTATTGTGCCAAATTCCTTTAATAGCAATAGATGCAACTGTTTTAATTTAGCTTATCAGTAAGGTCCAACTGAGTACACAGCTTGATTCATTGACTTGTTTGAATACATTAGCCGACCTTCAAAGTGTTAAAAGCAATTTGTATCTATTAAAGTTGCTTTACGCTTCTTAAATAAATGTTGATCAAGTCAAATTGAGAATTGGATTTAATATACTGTAACAGCATATCATCAGTTGCAATAGCTCACCTAGACAATGTGGCTCAAATAAATATGCATGATTATAATATTGATGTTAAGAACATATTTGAGAAAATTTGCAGAGCTACAGGGAAAAGATGGGGGGAGTGGGACCAGGTGAGTTGCTGTTCTAGAGAGGAGCCAGTTAGCTCAGTTGGCGAAGAGTGTGATGCAGAATAACAGCCAGGGATCAATCCCTGTACTGACTGAGATAGTTTTTGGGGCCTACATCCTCTCCTTGCCCCATAGTGATATCATGACATACACCATGATTATCAACCCTTGGTGGACTGAAGCAGAGAAATACCCTGTACCCATAATCCACTGCAGCTGCCATCTTGGATCCTCCTTTCCTCAGGAATCAGCCAAGAGAGTGGGGGCGGCAGCATATACCCTTCCTCCAATATAATCAAATTCCTTAGCATAAGTTTAGCTGTAATAATTGTGTCCTTTTAAATCACTTACAGCTCGGATACACTTGAACAACCAAGAGTCCACCACTAGTACTGCTCTTCTTGAAAACTGGCATGGCTGAATGGCCTCTTTTAAATTGGTTACAGCACAATCATTCCATGATTCTAAATTGTGGAGTAGGTTCATCAATTACAAAAAAGTCACAATTCTTTTCCCTCATATTTCAATGATTTGGAATGCTTTTAAAAGTTTGTCAGAGGGGAATATAATAGCCCATAGCTTACTGAAAATAAGTAAGCACCAGATGCTAGTTCTGTCAATTCTAAGTACACCTATGATTTAAAGCTCCATTTACACTTGTGTAGTGCATTGGAGTACACTGTACCTTCTCCAGTCTGGAATGCTTGGGACCAGGTCATCTCTGGATTTTGGACTTTTCTGGATTACAGAATGCCTAGCTTTAATTGTGTGAACCCAAAAAACCCAAGATGCAAATACTTACCTGAAGCATAAAACAGTGATAAAACATTATAAATCAGTAATAAAAATTGTTTTACTTATTTTTATTCATTCATGGGACCTGGGTTTTGCTGGCTGGGCCAGCATTTATTACCCATCCCTAGTTGCCCTTGAGAAGGTGGTGGTGAGCTGCCTTCTTGCAGTCCATGTGGTGTAGGTACACCCACAATGTTGTTAGGAAGGGAGTTCCAGGAATTTGACCCAGCGACAGTGAAGGAACAGTGATATATTTTCAAGTGAGGACGGTGAGTGACTTGGAGGGGAACTTCTACGTGGTGGTGTTCCCATCTATCTGCCTTGTCCTTCTAGATGGTAGTGGTCATGGGTTTGGAAGGTGCTGTCGAAGGAGCTTTGGTGAATTCCTGCAGTGAATCTGGTAGATGGTACACTGCTGCTAGTGTGCGGTGGTGGTGGAGGGAGTGAATGTTTGTGGATGTGGTGCCAATCAAGTGGGCTGCTTTGTCCTGGATGGTGTCAAGTTTCTTGAGTGTTGTGGGAGCTGCACTCATCCAGGTCTTGTTGCATTTGGACATAGACTGCTTCAGTATCTGAGGAGTTGCGAATGGTGCTGAACATTGTGCAATCATCAGCGAACATCCCCACTTCTGACCTTATGATGGAAGGAAGGTCATTGATGGAGAAGCTGAAGATGGTTGGGCCAAGGGCACTATCCTGAGGAACTCCTGCAGTGATGCCCTGGAGCTGAGATGACTGACCTCCAACAACCACAACCATCTTCCTTAGTGCTAAGTATGACTCCAACCAGTGGAGAGTTTTCCCCCGATTCCCACTGACTCCAATTTTGCTAGGGCTCCTTGATGCCACACTCAGTCAAATGCTGCCTTGATGTCAAGGGCAGTCACCTACTTCACCTTGGGTATTCATCTCTTTTTTACATGTTTGAACCAAGACTGTAATGAGGTCAGGAGCTGAGTGGTCCTGGCAGAACCCAAACTGGGTGTCAGTGAGCAGGTTATTGCTAAGCAAGTGCCGCTTGATAGCAATGTTGATGACCCCTTCCATTACATTACTGGTGATTGGGAGCAGACTGATGGGCCGCAATTGGCCGGATTGGACTTATCCTGCTTTTTGTGTACAGGACATACCTGGACAATTTTCTACATAGCCAGGTAGATGCCAGTGTTGTAGCTGAACTGGAACAGCTTGACTAGAGGTGCAGCAAGTTCTGGAGCACATGTCTTCAGTACTATTGCCAGAATATAGTCAGGACCCATAGCCTTTGCAGTATCCAGTGCCTTCAGCCATTTCTTGATATCACATGGAGTGAATTGAATTGGCTGAAGACTGGCATCTGTGATGCTGGGGACCTCCAGAGGAGGCCAAGATGGATCATCCACTTGGCACTCCTGGTTGAAGATGGTAGCAAATGCTTTAGCCTTAACTTTTGTACTGTTGTGCTGGGCTCCCCCATCATTGAGGATGGAGGTATTTGTGGAGCCTCCTCCTCCTGTGAGTTGTTTGATTGTCCACCACCATTCACGACTGGATGTGGCAGGACTGCAGAGCTTAGATTTGATTCGGTGGCTGTGGGATCACTTAGCCCTGTCTATCACTTGTTGCTTATACTGTTTAGCATGCAAGTGGTCCTGTGTTATAACTTCATCAGGTTGACACCTCATTTTTAGGTATGCCTGGTGCTGCTCCTGACATGCCCTCCTGCACATTTCATTGAACCAGGGTTGATCCCCTGGCTTGATGGTAATGGTAGAGTGGAGGATATGCTGGGTCATAAGGTTCAAGTACAATTCTGCTGCTGCTGATGGCCCACAGTGCCTCATGCTTTCCCAGTCTTGCGTTGTTAAATCTGTTCAAACTCTATTCCATTTAACGCGGTGGTAGTGCCACACAACACGATGGAGGGTATCCTCAATGTGAAGGTGGGACTTCGTCTCCACAATGAATGTGCAGTGGTCACTCCGACCAATACCATCATGGACAGATGCATCTGTGGCAGGCAGGTTGGTGAGGATGAGGTCAAGTATGTTTTTGCATCTTGTTGGTTCCCTCACCACCTGCCGCAGACCCAGTCTAACAGCTATGTCCTTTAGACTTCGGTCAGCTTGGTCAGTAGTGGTGCTACCGAGGCACTCTTGGTGATGGACATTGAAGTCCCTCATTCAGAGTACATTCTGCACCCTTGCCACCCTCAGTGCTTCCTCCAAATGGTGTTTAACATGGAGGAGCACTGTTTCATCAGCTGAGGGAGGGCGGTATGTGATAATCAGCAGGAGGTTTCCTTGCTCATGTTTGACCTGATGCCATGAGACTTCATGGGGTCCGGAATCAATTTTGAGGACTCCCAGGGCAACTCCCTCCCAACTGTATACCATTGTGCCGCCACCTCTGCTGGGTCTGTCCTGCCAGTGGACAGGACATACCTAGGGATGGTGATGGTGGAGCCTGGGACAGTATCTGTGAGATATGATTCCATGAGGATGACTATGTCAGGTTGTTGCTCGACTAGTCTGTGAGACAGCTCTCCCAATTTTGGCACTAGCCCCCACACGTTAGTAAGAAGAATTTTGGAGGGTCAACAGGGCTGAGATTGCCGTTGTCATTTCCGGTGCCTAGCTCAATGCTGGGTGGTCCGTCTGATTTCATTCCCTTTTTGTGACTTTGTAGCAGTTTGTGGATGGTACACTCTGCTGCGACAGTGGCTTGCTGGGGCCAGTTCAGAGGGCATTTAAGAGTTGACCAGATTGCTGTGGGTCTGGAGTCAAGTGTAGGCCAGACAAGATAAGGATGACGGATTTCTTTCCCAAAAGGACATAAGTGAACCAGATGGGGTTTTACAACGATTGACCATGGTTTCATAGTCATTATTAGACTTTCTAATTCCAAATTTTTTTTTATTGAATTCAAATTCCACCATCTGCCTTGGTGGGATTTGAACCCTGGTCCCCAGACCATTACCCTGGGTCTTTGGATTACTAGTCTAGCAATAATACCACTACACCATCACCTATCTAAACACAGTATCTTTCATGTTTCAGCTCCTGAGCTATTGTATTAAAATAATGCTGAGTCACTTAAATCTGCACAAAATGTTTCCAGGCAACTGGCGTTTCTGAACAATAGATTTCCGGACTGGATAGATTACCGTGTATTTTTGTGAATAATGAACCACAGTTATACAGTTGGTTCAGAGCTCTTAAGTTGGGTACAACAGTGATGTTGACATGCAGCATAATATTCCGTGTTCACCATTGGTTAAGTGCAAAAGATTTCACTTGCACATTTTCAAAATCATGCATTTTAATGGGGATATTGAACACTTGCTGTCCACTTAGCTTTTGATAGTTTTTCTGTAAGAAAACTTTTGATAGTATTTCTGTACTCTGCTTTATTTCCTTTCAAAGAGGCTTTCATATATTTTGCATAACATTGTGATTTTTCTGGACTCGAATATAAAATCCAAGCTCTGAGGTCAGTGTAGAGCTAAGAGAGTGCTGCCTTTTGGATGAGATATTAAACACAGAGGTTCCAGTGATGTAAAAAATCTCATGACTCTATTCAACAAAGAGCACTTAATTCTTCTGGTGTCCTGGTCAACATTTCTCCCTTGACCAATACTACCAAAAAGTAATTGCAGTGACTGTATTTCAAAGGTTATTCATCAGATATTTAGGATGGCGTCGTCCCAGAATTGAAGTAAGTGTTGGTAGCGGGCATGTAAAACAATGTTTTACACGTCGGGCGTAAAGGTGGGTTTTCACGCCATATCGTTCCCTTCCTACCTCATTGTTTATCCAGTCACGGGGAACATGCCATTTCACTGGCGGGCTTCCTCCAATTTGCCCACCATGCTTTCACCTCGCCGTTTCCTCAAATATGACACTGGGCGCCATATTTGAACTACAGCCACACACACAGCTCTCAATGCTTGCTGCACAGAAGACAAGGCCCTGAAAGGCAAGAAGACTGCAGCCCACCGTTTTTCTGAAGTATCACTGGAACACCTTTCGGATGCCGTGGAGGGGCACCACAGTGTCCTCTAGCTGCAGGAGGCCCATTAGTGTCACCACTCTGGCTTGGGAGGAGGTGGCAATGGTGGTCAATGCCAACGTTGCACAGAAGAGATTGACCATCCCAGAAGAAGGATGAATGATTTAATCCCTGCCACCAGGGTAAGGCAACCATCTCATCGCTCTAAACTCTCACACTGACAAGCCCATCACACATTCATCGGCATCTCACTCACTGGCAGTCAAGGGACATCACCACTCACTCTCTCACACACCCTCACATCACCATCTGGCCTCATCTCATCAGGTGACTGCCTCCTCATATCTCACCCTCTTGAGGCTACTTGCACAAATCAACGTGTCTGCACACACACCATGGGATACCCCCTTTCCCCAGTATTGTCCTCACACTGCAGCCTCTTCCATTGCCTAAGGCCACTTCTCCCCTTTCCCCAAGCAAGCCGTAGCCCTGCAAGTATTGAAAAGCTACCCCTGCCTTACGGCTGGTCTGGTAGGTAGAGACCTGCTCGTGAGCCCCCCTAAAAGTGATGTGATGCTGCCTGCGAAGCCTGGCGCTGATGACTGCGAGTGCTGCCCGAAGCAAGGTAGGCAAACAAACCTCAAAGTCCTGAGTGAAGTGCAGTTTGCCAGGTGCAAATTGCTTACGCTCAGTCGTGAAACATGTCAGCGTGCAATCACAACGACGTATTATCTAGCGTGGGCGGTTGATTCTGGCAGGCAGGCAAGGTGATGAGATGCAAATACATTGAAATTAGGTTCCCGATGTCTGGCAGTGGGAAAGGCAACCCTCCATTGACATGTGGAGCGGACAATTGCGAACTGGTTTCATTGACAGCATGAAACTGATTTTTGACCTTCTCGCTATATTGTCCACTCACGCCCGCCATGACGCCCGATGCCAATGGAGCTGGAAAATTCCAGTCTCTGTATTTTGGGAAGTCCTGAGAGCATGATAGAAAATTGCAAGTTTGTACTTTTGTTTTCATTGCCTTTTGTAAAGGTGCACCATAATGTTGCATCAAATAAGCTTTAAACATAATATTGATTGATGCATTGTTTCAAAAGTCATTGTTTGTGAGAATCTACTACTTACAGAAAAATGGTGGCACTGTGGTAACATCACTGAACTACTGAGCCAGAGGCTAGTGTCTGGGGACACAAGTTCAAACCCCACCACGGCAGCTGGTGGAATTTGAATTGAATTAATAAATCCGGAATATAAAGCTCAGTAACGGTGACCATCAAATCACTAATTGTCATAAAAACCCATCCAGTTCATTAATGTCCTTTAGGGAAGGAAATCTGCTGTCCTTACAGCCTGGCTTACATGTGACTCCAGACCTACAGCAATGTGGTTAATTCTGAAGTGGCCTAGCAAGCCACTCAGTTCAAGGGCAATTAGGGATAGATAACAAATGTTGACTTTGCCAGCAATGCCCACATCCCATGAAAGAATAAAGGAACATTATGCTTAATTGTTAGCTTATTAGCTCAAGTGGTAGAGTTCTGATGCAGAAAGTTACGTGCTCAAGTCCTACTCCTGGATTCCAGCACATTCTCCAGGGTTGGCTTCAGCTTTAATGTATTATGTCTTTAATGTTTTTTGGTCAAGATATTTAAGCGAAGGCCAGCAACACTTCCTTCTTCCCACTATTAGCATCTGTGCTTCCAACTGTCAAGGCTCTAATCCCTAGAATTCCTTTCTTAAACCGCTCTGCCTCTCATCATGCAATGTCTCAAGGCACGTCACAAGTAGTATCAAACAAAAATTGACACTGAACCAAAGAAGGAGACATTAGCTCAGATGAACAAAAGTTCGATTGAAGAAGTAGGTTTTCAGTAGCATCTTAAAATGAGGAAGAGAGGTTGAGGTTGAGGGTGGAAATCCAGAACTTAGGGCCTGGGCAATTGAAGGCATCATCAGTAATGGTGGAGTGAAGAAAATTGGGGAGATGAAAGAGGTCAGAATTGGAGGAGATAGAGTTTTGGGTGGTTACAGAGATAGGAAGGGGATGAGGCTGTGGAAGAATTTGAAAGCACAGGTGAGGATTTTAAAATGAGATTTCTGTTCTAGCAACACCAATGTAGGTCAATGGCATCGACCTGATACAATTTAGTACATAGGCAACAAAACTTTGGATGAGCTAATGTTTATGGAGGCCAGCCAAGTCTGTGTTGGAAGAGTCAAGCCTAGAGAGGTAACTGGGGTTTGAGTGGCGGATGAGCTGAAGCAGGCATGGAGGTTGTGGATTAAAGCAAAATACTGCAGATGATGGAAATCTGAAATAAAAAGCGCTGGAAATGCTCAGCAGGTCTGGCAGTGTATGTGGAGCAAGAAACAGGGTGGAGATTGTGGAAGTTGTCAGCCTTGTGATGGAGAGGGGAAGTAGCTTGTGCTGTTCTCTCAGATAGTGGGACATGGAGCAGCAGCCGCTGTGCAGAAAGCAAGTATCCAACTCGCTGTGAAACTCCCGCCCACTGTGGGTCGGCAGGGACATCATCGCAAATTGAATGACGCGATAAAAGCAAAAAACTGCGGATGCTGGAAATCCAAAACAAAAACAAAAATACCTGGAAAAACTCAGCAGGTCTGGCAGCATCTGCGGAGAGGAACACAGTTAACGTTTCGAGTCCGAATGACCCTTCAACAGAATTAAGTAAAAATAGAAGAGAGGTGAAATATAAGCTGGTTTAAGGTGGGGGGGGGGTTGGGTTGGGACAGGTAGAGCTGGATAGAGGGCCAGTGATAGGTGGAGATAACCAAAAGATATCATAGGCAAAAGGTCAAAGAGGTGTTGAAGGTGGTGATATTATCTAACGAATGTGCTAATTAAGGGTAGAAAGCAGGACGAGCAAGGTACAGATAGCCCTAGTGGGGGTGGGGTGGGGTGAAGGAATCGAAAAAGGCTAAAAGGTAGAGATAATCCTTAAACTCCTCTCACTTACTCCAGATAAAAGGTTTGGCTATGGGTACCCGCATGGGCCCCAGCTATGCCTGTCTCTTTATGGGGTATGTGGAACATTCCTTGTTCCAGTCCTACTCTGGCCCCCTCCCACAACTCTTTCTCTGGTACATCGATGATTACTTCAGTGCTGCTTCATGCTCTCGTCTGGACCTGGAAAAATTTATTAGTTTTGCTTCCAATTTCCACCCCTCCATCACTGTCACATGGTCCATCTCTGACACTTCCCTTCCCTTTCTTGACCTCTCTGTCTCAATTTCTGGTGATAGACTGTCCACCAATATCCATTACAAGCCTACCGACTCCCACAGCTACCTTGACTACAGCTCCTCACACCCTGCTTCCTGTAAGGACTGCATCCCATTCTCTCAGTTCCTTTGCATCTGTTCTGCCACTTTCAAAAACAGTTCCTCTGACATGTCTTCCTTTTTCCTTAATTGAGGTTTTCCACCCACGGTGGTTGACAAGGCCCTCAACCGTGTCCGGCCCATCTCCCGCGCATCCGCCCTCACACCTTCCTCTCCCTCCCAGAAACATGATAAGGTCCCCTTTGTCCTCACTTATCACCCCACCAGCCTCCGCATTCAAAGGATCATCCTCTGCCATTTCTGCCAACTCCAGCATGATGTCACCACCAAACACATTTTCCCTTCACCCACCCTGGCAGCATTCCGCAGAGATTGTTCGCTCCAGGACACCCTGGTCCACTCCTCCATCACCCCCTACACCTCAACCCCCTCCCACAGCATCTTCCCATGCAACTGCAGAAGGTGCAACACCTGCCCCTTTACTTTCCCTCTCCTCACTGTCCAAGGGCCCAAACACTCCTTTCAAGTGAAGCAGCATTTCACTTGCACTTCCCTCAATTTAGTCTACTGCATTCGTTGCTCCCAATGTGGTTTCCTCTACATTGGAGAGACCAAATACTGACTGGGTGACCGCTTTGCAGAACACCTTCAGTCTGTCCACAAGCATTACCCAGATCTCCCTGTCGCTTGCCATTTCAACACTCCAACCTGCTCTCATGCCCACATGTCCATCCTTGGCCTGCTGCATTGTTCCAGTGAAGCTCAACGCAAACTGGAGGAACAGCAGCTCATCTTCCGACTAGGCACTTTACAGCCTTCTGGACTGAATATTGAGTTCAACGATTTTAGATCATGAACTCTCTCCTCCATCCCCACCCCCTTTCTGTTTCTTCCCCCTCCCTTTTTTCCAATAATTTATATAGATTTTTCTTTTCCCACCTATTTCCATTATTTTTAAATGTATTTCCATGCATTGTTTTATCTCTTTTAGCCTTTTTCCATTCCTTCACCCCACCACACCCCACCCCCACCAGGACTATCTGTACCTTGCTTGTCCTGCTTTCTACCTTTAATTAGCACATTCCTTAGACAATATCACCACCTTCAACACCTCTTTGTCCTTTTGTCTGTGACATCTTTTGGTTATCTCCACCTATCACTGGCCCTCTATCCAGCTCTACTTGTCCCACCCCCCCTTAAACCAGCTTATATTTCACCTCTCTTCTATTTTTACTTAGTTCTGTTGAAGAGTCATTCGGACTCGAAACGTTAACACTGTTCCTCTCCGCAGATGCTGCCAGACCTGCTGAGTTTTTCCAGGTATTTTTGTTTTTGTTTTGGATGACGCGAACTGCGATGGCGAGGCCCCGCCCAGTCGGCACGTGACCCCTGTAGCCAGCGAGTTCCCGCCCCAAGGAGGTACGTGACCCCGGTAGCCAACGAGGCCCCGCCCCTCTTAAGGCACGTGATCCCTCCGCGGGTGGCAACGAGGCCCCGCCCTCCCAGGAGGCACGTGACTCATGGAGGACGTGTGGCCGGCGCGCGGACCAGGAAGGAAGCTCTGGGTAAAGGTGGCTTCTCGCTTCTTCCAAGTCAGCCTCAGCCTGCAGTCTTTTCAAGAGCAGAATAATGGATAATGTTCATTTACCGGATAAGTGGTTTGTGTGGCCTTTCAACTGAAGCCTGCCTTTCAGGCAAGGCCCGAGAAACAGGCCCCTGGTACTGGCCGATGCAGAGTATTAACTCCAGGGTCAGACTGTGGAGTTTCCTCTTCACAACTGAGAGGGGAATCTGGGTATTTTGGGGTCTGCTTCCCACTTTAACCAAACTGTCTAGACATCAGATTCTTACTGTAGGTCCCTGACTGAAGGATTTTAACCATAACGGTTAATATTTTTGAAAACAGGTGTAAGGCTTTGGGTAAGGGCTGGGGAACGTGAGGAATAAATTTTTTTATACAGAGTGGGAATGATCTTGCAGCATAGGAGGCTGGGGGAAGCAGAGGTGATCAGTGCTCTCAAAAGGAAACTGGATGGGCTCTTGAGGGAAATGAACTTTGCAGGCTTACGGAGATAGAGCAGGGAAATGGGACTATCCACAGAGAGCTGGCATGGGCTCGATGGGCTGTATGGCCGCCTCCTGTGCCAAAATGACTATGATTTTAAGTTTGTAGCCAATCCTGCATTGAGTGCAGAAACTGTGCAACTCCTGGCAGTCTTTATTACAGGCTATTTTCTTTATGGGTTGAATAGAGACCTTTGCAATTGGCAGTGATGGTCTTTCAAATCTAGAACAACGGTTGCCCTTGCCAGTTAATATATGAAATGCTGCATATGTTGTTGCACAGTCACAAAGTGTAACCATTGAATGCAATGGCTAATGTAGGAGCTACTGGTGATTATGTCTAGAGTTGCATTTTTGTTTTGCTCTATTATGTTATTTGCAGCATTCATTATTGCAAAGTAACGTGTCTATGCAAACCTGTAAATGTCACTCATGTTGGACTTGACCCTGGAACACTCCCTAGACTTCCCATTCACAGTGTGGAAGGCCAGTTTGGCTCAACTGAATGTTACAACATTGTAGGCACAAGCATAACTCTGCGACTAGAGTCCATAATCCAGGCTGGCACTCGAAGCTGAGGGAATGCTGCATTGTTGGATGGGACATTAAAATGATGGCCTTTTCTACCTGTTTCAGTTATAGAAAGAAAGACTTGCATTTATATAGCACTTTTCATGACCACTGAATGTCTCAAAGTGTTCTACAATCAATGAAGTACTCTTTGAAGTGTAGCCACTGTTGTAATGTAGGAAATGCGGCAGCTATCTTTTGCGGAGCAAACGCACTCAAACAGCAAAGTGATAATGACCAGGTAATCAACATCACAAAAACAGATTGAAGGATAAATATTGGCCAGGACACTGGGGATAATTTTTCTGCTCTTCTTTGAAATGGTGCCATGGGATCTTTTGGATCCACCCAAGCAGGCAGATGAGGCCTCGGTTTAATGTTGGGTTTAAAGTTGAATATTACAGCTCTCTCAGTGCTATTCAAGGAGGAGAAGTTTCCTGACCAATAATCTTTTTTCAATCAAAATATATTCATCATGTTGCTGTTCCTAGGATCTTGCTCTATGCAGGATGGTTTGTGTGTTGCGTATATAACAACAGTGACTGCACTTCAAAAATGTTGTTCTGCAGAATCTGAAACACACTGAGAAACATAAGTGCTCTTTAAGTTTATTGTTTCCTTACACAAAGTTCTGCAAGATAGCTGAACGTTAAATCTGATGTAATAATTGTGCCAGAAATGTTGTTATACCATTCAAAGTAGTTGAGTTGGAGACCATTCTTTTCCTGACATTGGAAGGTTTGATTGGGGTTATATATTCATGCCAAAGGTAAATAAGATTCTTGGCTTGCTCTTGGACTATCCCAAAGACCTTGATCCAAATAATATTGATAGTTTTCAAGTTTATTCAATCACCACAGGATATATTACAATACTGAGTGAAGTGTAAAACACAGCTTGCATTTATAGAGCACGTTTTAATGTTCCAAGGCACTTCAGGGCTTTATCATCAACATTTTACCTGAGCCACAGCAGGAGATATTAGGAAAACTGACCAAAAGCTTGGCCAAAGAAGTGGATTTTAAGGAGCATCTTAAAGGAGGACTGCAGTGGATGTTCACCAGACTAATTCCTGAGATGGTGGGACTGTCCTATGATGAGAGATTGAGGAGACTGGACCTCTATTCTCTAGAGTTTAGAAAAATGAGAGGTGATCTAATTGAAATGTACAAAATTCTTAAGGGGCTGGGCATAGTAGGTGCAGAAAGGATGTTTCCCCTGGCTAAGGGTGGTGGGGGCGTGTTTAGAACCAGGGGACACAGTCTCAGGATAAGGGGCAAGCCATTTAGGACCAAGGTGAGGAGGGATTTCATCAGTGTGTGTGTGGGAATCATTGGAATTCTTTACCTCAGAGGGCAGTAGAAGCTCAGTCACTGAGTATTTTCAAGACAGAGACCTATAGATTTGTAGATTCTAAAGACATCAAGGAATATGGATATAACATGGGAAAATGGTGTTCAGGTAGATCAGCCATGATCTAGTTGAATGGCAGAGCAGGCTCGAGCGGCACAATGACCTACTCCTGCTCTTATATTCCTATGAGAGATAGGTACAGAGGTTTACAGGGAAAATTCCTAAGTTTAGGGCCTAAAGTTGCCAATGATGGTGTAAAGAAATGCCGAGCTTTTGGAGGGTTGCAGGGCTGGTGGAGTTTCAGAGGTGGCCATGGAGAGATGTACTACCAGAATTAGCAAAGTTGAAGTTGGGCATAGAGATGCATTAACTAACACCACTTTATTTAACAACATCAGTCATGACAGTTAATAGCAGAAGCTTAACCATTTATGATCATATGAAGTAATTCAATGAGTACAATTAACAGCCTTAATTATGTCAGTTTTTAGGTATGCAATAGCTCAGCAATAGCTGAATCTTGATAAATAAGTTATATTCACTGGCAAGATTATCGTGCAATTTAACAATGTTTAGTGTGTATTTAATATGCTGGTAAATTTCCAAAATCAAGGATCTCCTATGACAAAAGTATGCAGTTTCATGCCTTGTTGTAGTAGACAGTCAGCCCTATTGAGAGATGCTTGGATTTTACATCTGGGATCATGTGGCAAATTGTGGACAGTAGTCATTGTCTTTCACTGTTGTCTTATGTTAACTAGTCTGTTACTGTTACTTTACTGAACATGTGCTGCACTGTGAGGTGTTATACAGTATTTCAGATGAGATGTTAAATTTAGGCCTGTCTGCTCCCACAAGTGGATGTAAATGATCCCATGACATTGTTTTACATAAGGGGAGAGGAATAAACCTGCAACTATGTGCCAGTCAGCCTGACAGTGATGGTGAAACTTTTAGAAAATGATACAGGCCAAAGTTAATTGATATTTAGAAAAATATGGTCTAATAACTCAAAGCACAGATTTGTTAAGCTAACTTGTGTAAGAACCTCCTAAAAAAAATTGTCCTGTTTTTAGTTGGAAAAGCATAATTGTAAATATTTAAGCTTGAGGCTGTCTCAATTGGGGAATTGTGAGTAAGCAAAACAAATAATTCTGTCAGATGACCCTGCTCCCAAGGTGTCATTCAACTATATAGGCATATGTCAGAAACTATACTTGTTATATATTAGAATAGTTTAATAAAGGGCAAAACTTGAGTTAGGCATTACACTTTTTTCCTTTGCTCGACTTTTAAAACATGGTGATGAATATCTTCTCTGATGTTGCAGCTACCCAAGGTGCTTCCTAACTTGTCAGCTTTATTTGTTTATTGCATCAATCAGTATATTCCTGCAAAGTGTTGTGTTAAACTCTAGTTAAAGTTGATACTACACTTAATCTGAAACATATAGTCACACTAAGATATAGGTTGTCCCTTGTTTGTGTCTCAAGAACAGGGCAGTTAGGGATGGGCAATAAATGTTGGCCTAGTCAGTGATGCCCAAATCCCATGAACAAATTAAAAAAAAGTTCCCTGGCAGCCAAGTGTTGACCATTTTATATTCCCAGAATGCTCTTCTGACCAAGTCTTCCTGCAGATCCAAATCACAATGATCCAGATTTTGCTGTCATTGTAACGATGTGGCTAATGGCACTCTGCTATTTATGTGTAAATGATACACATAAGGGGAAGATGTGCTGTTAAATACAAATGTCCAAAGGTTGCTGTCTGAGTTCTTCTGCTTCACCATTAACTTCACAAAAACAGCATTTTGCTGTCATCTTCACTGTTGACATGCATTGAATGCTGTGAAGTTGCTATCTTTGCATATTTTAGGCTGGTAATCAGTAACTCTTTCGAGTACAAACCCATTTCCATCTGTTTCAGATGAAGTTACATTGTTTCATAGTTTGCCATTGTGAGATTTGAACTCTTGATCTTGGGGTTACAAACCCAGTGCCATAACCACTTGGCTATACCACAGGTACCCTATTGACAATGTAATGAGTGTTAATGATGCCTATCAATCACTCTGGCACTGAATACGAACAAATGCAGAATTTCATTCCTTCACATTTTGAATTTTTTAGGGCAATTTTAAAAATGGCAGATTTTGAATTGAATTTCTTTTCCTTTCTGACTCTCCTCTTTCTGTCTCTTAATTCGGTCTGTGTTTCCCTGATTTAATTTTGCTTTCTCTACCTGATTTGACATTGAATTTGCCGGCTCACGATCTCAGTCCCTTCCACTGTTTGTTTCTCAATCCATAAATCTGATTGGCTAAGGAGATACCCTGTTGGTTGCCCTGTTCACTCAGACCCAGATGCCCTGTTTCCCCCACTGCGCTGCTTTAGGTTCAGACATTCAGTAACTTTGTGGACAGAAACGTTTTCAGTTAACAAATACAGGACCAAGTCCAACTATAACAGAAGATGCCATTGGATGTCCAATCACAATAAATTCTGGTCCATTATTTAAGGAGAACCTTAAGCACATGAGAGGAAGGCAGTAGTGACCTGTAAGTGATGCAGATCCTTTCCTGAATGTTGAATTGTAAGCTTTTGTAAGCACTCCCGTGAACATACAATATTTAAACCTTCCCTTCCAAATCTGTGTTTGAACAAGTTAACAACATTAGTACATCTGTTATCCCATAGAAAATATAGTTAATTTACTGGTGTTATGTATAGCTGCTGCATCACACGTCCTTTTCCATTCATCCCACCACTAATACTACCATTTCCCACCTCCATAATATTGGCCATTTCCACCCCTGCTCCCATCCTCAGTAAATTTCAACTCACCCAAAACTCTGCTGCTGTTACCCTAACTCGCACCAAATCCTGTTCACCCATCACTCCAGTGTTCACTGACCTGCATTGTTCTAACAATGACTTAATTTAAAATTCTCATCCTGGTGTTTAAATCCCTCCATGATCTTGACCCTCCTTATCTCTGTAACCCTTTCCATTCCTAAAATCCTCCGAGAGTTCTCTCTTCCTCCAATTCTGGCCTCTTCCACATCTCAGATTTCCTTCACTCCAGTGCAAGCCTTACCTTCAGTTTTCTAGACCCTAAGCTCTGAAGTTCTCTCCCTAAGCCTCTTAACCTCTCTTCTCCATGAAAATGCTCCTTAAAATCTACCTCACCTGTCCTCAGCATCAAATTATATCTGGTAATGCTCCTGTGAAACGCCTTAGGACATTTTACTATGTTAAAAATGCTATAATAATACAAGTTGTTATTGATAAGTCTCTCCTTCTGATTTCTTTCCAACCTCTCCAGACTTGCGCTTGGATTGTTTGAGGTATCTTTATTAAAATGGAGGCTCTGTGACTACGCTCTACGATTTGCACTCTTGATCTACCATTGTTGTTCAGGTAAGGCAGTTCTTAAGTTGAAGTCCTACACACTGCACATATGTGAATGAAGGAGGATGACATATGTTGCTTGTTCTGGGCAGTGGAAGGAAAAGTTAAACCAATCATCCCAAATCCTAATTGGCATGGAGCTTTTGTGTTTGTCGTTGTGTTTGCGCCATGGTCCTAAAAGGCCCCAGTGCAAGGCGACCCACACACTGAATCAGGTAAATTCTGTTCCTCACACAAGAGCAGATGATGATGATTCTGGCAGCAGATTACTGGATCTGTGAAAATCTGGGTATAAGATGCCATTGGAAGTCTGAAGGTTGCCTGCAGTGGCAGAAAAGCTGTTCATCTGCAGTCAACCCTTCTCTGCATTACTGTGTTATGATCCACTGTTTCAACAATTCTCACTTTAATCCCTTGCATTGTATGATGGCTTTGTCCTTTATATCTTTTGAGAACTTTGGGTTCCAAAGCTAAAAGTGAAAGCTGCTGTGTTATCCTAACATAATGTTACAATCCCCATTGAGATCCCTAACTTTTACAAAGAATGACAGAAAGCATCACATGACAAGATTTCATATTTTTAGATTTCGACTGTAACAAACATGCTAAAATCAACATACACTAACATTACTCAGACACTAAATATTTTCCACTCATTCATGGGACGTGAGCATCACTGGCTAGGCCAGCATTTATTGCCCATCCCTAATTGAACTTGTTAAGAGGGGGAATGCATGTGTGCGCGAGGGGGAGGGGATAGCGCGCGAGGGGGAGGGGATAGCGCGCGAGGGGGAGGGGATAGCGCGCGAGGGGGAGGGGATAGCGCGCGAGGGGGAGCGGATGGCACGCGAGGGGGAGCGGATGGCGTGCGAGGGGGAGGGGATAGCGCGCGAGGGGGAGGGGATAGCGCGCGAGGGGGAGGGGATAGCGCGCGAGGGGGAGGGGATAGCGCGCGAGGGGGAGGGGATAGCGCGCGAGGGGGAGGGGATAGCGCGCGAGGGGGAGGGGATAGCGCGCGAGGGGGAGGGGATAGCGCGCGAGGGGGAGGGGATAGCGCGCGAGGGGGAGGGGATAGCGCGCGGGGGGTGCTTGGGTGCGCGCGTTCTCCCCCCTCCCTCGCTCGGGCGCGTGTTCTCCCCCCTCCCTCGCCTGGGCACTCCCCCTCCCTAGATGTAGATTTATTTTCATTATCAGACTTCTTATCCCTCCAGCTTCTGTGGGAGTTCACAAGCAATGGCCTGCTACTGACATGCTGTGAGGCAATTTGTAGTCGTCAGTCATTATTGCAGCCTCTCTTAGGAACTTTATGGTCTTTCAAGTGGTACCTTATTCCCAAAGGGACACCTTTTTTAAAACCTTCCATTAGCATTACCTCTCTAAGGTTTTAAAAATATTGCTCAACCTTCATGGATCTATATGACCTATCAAATAACATCTCCTTTTCTCTAGCAAATTCTAGAGAAGTGTGACTCTGTTACTTCCTTAAATTTCTAAACTTCTGTCTGTGAGCCTCCAGCACTAAATCACAGGCATTGAGAACAGTTTTCGCTGTAGCATAATTACCAGATTGTGTCTGAAAGAGACGAGTACACTTCTAAAGCCTTCATCATGGACGCACTCTGCAATAAAACTGTCCAACTTTCTTTCCACCATTGCAGTTTTGCAGCAAATTTCTCAAATGACACAAAATACATTTCAACTCTTTACTCACTGAAATTAGGCAATAAGCAAATACTCCTTCCAAAACCAAAACCAGGAGTTAAATCGCAGTCACAGTCAAGTTCCCCTGCCACCCATTGTTCGTGTAATCAAAAGCTTTCTCCGTCAAGTTCAAATTTCCTTTTTAATTTGTCTTGCTCTAGTTTATCTTTTTCTTTGGAGTTCTAGTTCAAATTTTCATAATTTTTTTTCTTTTTCCTCTTTTTTTTCGAAATTCAGGTTTTTGGCTTTCCTCCAATTCAAGTTTTGCCCTTTATCTCTTTCCAGTTCAAGTTGATTAATTTGTAACTGAACTCTAACTACTTTGCCTGAGTGCTATTGGAATCACCCTTTTCCTCCTCAAGGTTCGAGTGTTGAGCCATAACTTCACTCTGCCTTTTTTACTCCACTTATAAATCTGTCCCTAATTCCTCATGCCAACTTTTCAATGAATACAACAAAAATAACTGTGAAATCTTGTTTGTTTAAACTGTGGAATATTCCAGTGTTATCAGTTTTACATCCTCTGGAGTCGTATCCTGCAAGGGCCCCCAATTTGTTACGATCTCCATAGAGACTGATGACTTTTAAAAAGAGATGTGCATTTTCCAATGATTGTTGGAAAACATTGCATGACAAGATATCACATTATACGACTCTTACTGTAACACACACATGAAAATCAACATACACTTAAGATTACATAGTAGGCAACTAATACACTAAACTGCAGAAAAAGTTGTTTCCCCATCAACCAATTAACACAACTGGAAACTCCATGTTGTACATTACGCCATGTTCTCAATAGTTATGTAGCCTTGTACGTTCAAGTCCAAATCCATCCTGGCTTTTTGGCAGGCTCCCTTCTCCCTGCCATGTCAGGGTGAGTCTGCCATTGTCCTTTTGAAAATCCCTTCACTCAAGCTGAGTCTGGCTGAGACTGAGAGTCTGTATGCAGCAAGGCCATCTGCCTCCTCCTTGTGTCAAGGTGTTAAAACTTGCACCTTTCGATAAATTTTGATTTGAGTTTTTGTCTCCATAAAGAGCAGGTCACTTGGGTTTGTTTCCGGGAAGGTTTTCTAGGAGGTCACACCCCCCCCTCTCCAAACTTTTTCATTTTACCTTGAGTTAAAGGAGATAGTTTAAAACACGACCATCTTATAAAGTCCAGCATTTGTAACAATAGGAACAGAAGTGGAAGCCTCGAGCCCATTCAGTTAAGTCTTAGCTGATCGATACTTCAACTCCAGTTATTCCCATTCATGTCAGCCAACTATTCTGACCAAAATAGTGGACTTCACTCATGTGGTACATGAAGAACCTTCACTGGCTTTACTGGGCATTTCCTGTAATCAATTTATCACGGTTCTTAATGTCTTTCTGTTTAACTGGTAATACGTTTACTTCAACGGAAACGCTTTAAGATGTTTCTGAACCTTTTTAAAAATGCTTCTTGTCATGTTCATGTCAAATACTCTTTCAACATGTCTGCGTATTTTCCATGGTTTATCACAACAGCTTTTTAAAAATTCATTCACGGAATGTGGGCTTTGCTGGCTAGGTCGGCATTTATTGCCCATCTCTAGTTGCCCTTGAGAAGCTGGTAGTGAACTGCCTTGAACCACTGCAGTCCATGTGGTGTAGGTACACCCACAGTGCTGTTAGGGAAGGACTCCAGGATTCTGACCCAGCTACAGTGAAGGAATGGCGATATAGTTCCAAGTCAGGATGGTGAGTGACTTGGAGGGGAACATCCAGGTGGTGGCGTTCCCATCTGTCTGTTGCCCTTGTCCTTCTAGATGGTAATGGTCCTGGGTTTAGAAGGTGCTGTCTAAGGAGCCTTGGTGAATTCCTGCAGTGTATCTTGGAGATGGTGCACACACTGCTGCTACTGTGCGTCAGTAGAGGAGGGAGTGAACGTTTGTGGATGTGATGCCAATCAAGTGGGCTGCTTTGTTCTGAATGGTGTCAAGTGTTGTTGGAGATGCACTCATCCAGGCAAGGGGCACATATTCCATCACACACCTGACTTGTGCCTTATAGTTGGTGGACAGGCTTTGGGGAGTCAAGAGGTCAGTTACTCATCACAGGATTTATATAGCACCTTTAACATAGTAACATGTCTCAAGATGCTTCAGACCAAATGTGAAAGCCAGTTCCACTGCAGTATTGATAATGTCACTTGCTCCTTAAAGTGTTACACGTCAAAATTTTATTTTTCTTTCAAAAAACTGAACTTGATTTTGGAGGGCACTGCAGGGTTAGTTTCAAGCTGTCTTGTTATCTTCTGACTTGCTATGATGAGCTGAGATTTTTTTTCTCCTTCATGTTTGAAGTAACACAGATCAAAAAATGTCAAATTCTCTTTCTTTCAGGCACAGTGCTAAAGGCTGGAGGAAATGTGACTGGGCAATCTCTTTAACTGGCTGTGCTTAAGAAACCAGTCATGGTGGATGTTGGAAAGTGGCCTGTGTTCAGCTTGCTTTCTCCGCAGGAAATTAAATCGATTCATCAAGCCTGTGTATTTGGTACTTCAGCTACTGAGGCTATTTACGTAACAAAAAATGATGATGTAAGTCTTGGGTTAGCTTTTTATGTCTTTGCGGCATTTTCCCTTTCAAATGAAGGCTATGACCTATTTGGCATAAAAATCACTGATCCTTGTATGACGGAAATGAATCTCCTGCTTCTAGAGAGCCTGAGTAAGCAAAATGACTGGCTCTGTACCTGCCTTCTTGACTGATCTCATTCCCATCACCTCTAGTCTCTGTCAGTGCAGTGACTCTTTCTGACTTCATGACAGGGAGAGGCGATGGCGTAGTGGTATTGTTGCTGGACGAGTAATCCAGAGACCCTGGGTAACGCTCTGGGGACCAGAGTTTGAATCCCGCCACAGCAGATGGTGAAATTTGAATTCAATAAAAAAAAAATCTGGAACCATTGTCGATTGTTGTAAAAACCCATCTGGTTCATTAATGTCCCTTGAAGGAAGGAAATCTGCCACCCTTACCTGGTCTGGCCTACATGTGACTCCAGACCCACAGCCATGTGATTGGCCCTTAAATGGTCTCTAAACAAGGGCATTAGGGATGGGCAATAAATGCCGGCCTAGCCAGCGATGCCCACATCCCATGAATGAATTAAAAAACATTTGTGAAACAGCCAGTTTTGATGGGGAGAGGGGGTTGGACTACCCAAAATGTGCCAAACATTCTTTTGACAGAACTCTTAGGTGGGCTGTTGGTATTAGTATGGCCAACTTGTGGTTTCATTGTTATGCTTCTGTTGTTCTGCGTTAGTTTTTTTAAACCATAACTTTATAACCTTACTTGTTTTTGTTTCTTTTTTCGATTTTAGTATCTTTCCCATTTTCTTTCTATTCCTTATTTCTCTAATCATTAATTTTCTCCCCTATAAAAGTCTTCATATTATATCCTACTGCTTTGTGTGTTAATATTCACCCCTTTGCGCAATAATGATTCCTTGAATTCTCTCTCAGATGTCTTTATCCAGTTTGTGTTACATAATTCTTTTGCCTCTTTTTTTGTTTCTTTGCCACCATTTATGCTTTCATTTCCATAATTTAATCCTTAATCTCTCTGCATATATGCTGCAGAAATAGGCCATGCATCCTAAGACCATGCAAGTGCTTGTGCTGCACACGAGCTTCATCTAACAATATCAACATATCCTTCTATTCCTTCCTCCCTCGTGTGCTCATTTAACTGCCTGGTGACTGTATCTCTGCCACAACTGTTCCCTGTGGAAGCACATGCCACATTCTAACCACTTCCTGGGTAGTGAAGTTTCTCCTGAAGTGCCACATTTGATTTATTAGTGACTATCTTATATTTATAACCCTAGCTCAGGTCCTGCCCACAAGTAGAAACATTCTTTTATGTCTACCCGATCAAACCTTTTCATAATCTTAATTACCACCATCGAGTCACCTTTTCTAGAGAAAGGCCTATTAAATCATTCCTGACAAGCATAAGGTACCAGTTCTGGTATCATTCCAGTAAATCATTTTTTCACCCTCTCCAGTATCTTTATAGCCTTTTCATAATATGGAGAACAGAACTGTTCATAAACTCAGACGTGTGGTTTAGTCAAGGTTCTGTGCAGGTTTAACATAATTTATCTGCTTTTTCATTCTCATGCTCTAGAAATGAACCCCTGTACTTTGTTTGCTTTTTTATGATGTTATTAATCTGTCTCATTACTTTTAATGATCTGTATCCCCAGATCCTGCTATTCCTCTACATGATTTAGACTTATTTTCCAAGAAGTGTGTGGTCTCCTTATTCTTCCAACCATAATGTATTGCTCAAATTTATGTATATTGAAGTTCATTTGAAATTACATGTCCATTCTGCTATTTTATTAATGGTTTTCCTGTATTTTGCTGCAACCCTCTTCTATATCAGAAGATTGCAGGATAAGATCCCTCTCAGAGGTACTTTGGCACATAATCCAGTGCATCAGTGCAGTACCAATGGAGTGCTACTCTGTCAGAGGTGTCCGCTTTCGAATGAGACATTAAACCAAGCTCCTGTCTGCCCTCTCAAGTAAACAGATCCCATGACACTATTCAAAGAGCAGGGGAATTCTCCTGGCTAAAATGGATCCATTTGCAAACTTTGGAATTCACTTTCAATACCTGAGTTCAAATTATTTATGTAAATTGTGACCAACAGTGGTCCCTGTACCAATCTTTGTGGAACAGCATTTCCCACCTTTTGCCAATCTGAGTAATGACCTTTAACTCCTACTTTCTGTTTTACTGTTTTGTAACCAGCTTGCTATTTCCATTCTGTTACTTGTGTCCTGACTGCCAGATCTAACCATAATCAGGAACCTACTTTTTGGTACCTTATCAAAGGCTTTTTAGAAATCCAAACATATTGGGCAGGATTTTCCAGCCCCGCCAGGTGCTGGGATCATCCAGTCCCTCCACCGAATCTCCCGCGGCGGATCCCAAAAATCCCGGCCATTATGCCTACTGCATTACCCTATTTGTTACTTTTTCGAAGAATTCAGTTGGACGAGTGCATCCTTTTCTTTTGGAATCTCTGCTGATTACTCTTTATTATATTTCCACTTTTGAGGTGTTTTACTTTTATGACTTTGACTTAGGATTTCTTTCCTATCACTGACATTATACTAATTGGTCTGCAATTCCCTGCACTAGTTCCATCTCCCTTTGTAAATATAGAAATCATATTAGATGTCACCAGTCCTCTCACATTCCCTTTCCAAATGAAATTATATATAGATATACAAGTATATACAATAGTTCCTCTGCTATCTTAATTTCTTTTAAAATTTGTGGATGTAGCCCATCCGGACCAGGGTTTTATCCACTCTAGTTTTAAATCATTTATCAATTTAAAAACAGTTGCCTTTGCAGGAAGAATAATGTTCCCAGACTCATTGGAGTTAGTAAAAATGCACTATAGCCATTGCCAGTAGTTGGTCTGAGTAGTATATCTTGACAAGTAGCTCACATGATCACATGGCTCACTGTATGCAACCCACTTCTGTTGCAGGTGTTTGCACTTGGGGTGAATTGCAGCAACTGCCTAGGAATTGGAGATGGTCAGAGTGTAGTTACACCAAAGAAAATAGAAGCTTTGTGTGGGAAGAAAATAATTTCTCTCAGTTATGGAAGTGGACCACATATTTTACTTGCAACTAAAGGTAAACTTAAGTTTTACTGTACTGATTTCCAGTATAGTTTTCGAGGTCGTCCAGTTGTCAGCCATGGCTCAGTGGTAGCACTCTCACCTCTTGAGTCAGAAGATTACAGGTTAAAATCCCTCTCAGACTTGGGTGCATAATCCAGGCCGAGTGCTGTACTGTCAGAGGTGTCCCCTTTTGAATGAGACATTAAACCAAGATCCTGTCTGCCCTCTCAAGTAAAAGACCCCATGGCACTATTCAAAGAAGATCAGGGGAATTCCCCTGGCCAATAATATATCCCTTAACTAATGTCACTAAAGCAGATTATCTGGTCATGATCTCATTGCTGTTTGTGAGATTTTTCTGTACCCAAATTGACTGCATTTCAAAAAGAACATTATTGACTGTGAAGCATTTTGGGAGATTCACAGGCCATGAAGGGTGTTATGGAAATGCAAGCTGTTTCCTTTCTGTGCTAAATTTAGTTGATGAGATTAGGAATGATGACCTGTAACTTCTGAGCTCCCCAGTGTCAGGTTTGGTGGGCGGGTACTGCAAAGATTAGCTGGGGAATCCCTCTGGGAAGTCCGCAGGTAAGGGTTTTCATGGCAATTGCCCAGAAGTGCACACTTACCCTGGACAAGTGCACTGTGCTGGGAACCATCCGATAATGTGGTTTAAATAGAAAACTTCGGATGGTTCCACTGGGGTTATACCAGTAGTTACTCAGAAAAAGTTAGAAGAATTAAAACCTCTTCTAACTTCTGAGTAATTATTGTAAAGACCCAGACCGACTCCAAGGGAGTCCCCCAAACCCCCTCCCCCCAGCCATGGAACTTCTCCCACCGCCCCAATAACCCCACCACACCCCCAACCTCTGACACCCCCGACAATCCCCACCCCCTGACCCCCAACCCCCACCCTCCCAGACCTCCGAAACCCTGAACTCCCTGTTCCACCAACTATTTTTCCCGAGCTAACTAACACTGTCTCCATTATGGTAGATGCAGATTCCCTCGCTTTAATCTCTATGACAGAACGAGGATGTATTTTATTCTTTGGGTGGAGGCAAAAGGTAAGTGGTTGACGGGAGCGGGGTGGAAGGAGAAACTTAAAAACGCAAAATTCATTAAAACATTTTTTTAAATTTTTCAAAAAATCAACTGTCAAAGCAGAATCAAATGCCACATTTATTTTGCTGGACCAGTTTGGGACCCTCTATTTACATTGCTAGCTGGGAGCGGGTTGCACCCACAGGATGGAACACTTCTAAACTTTTGGTTTCCAATAGGTTAGCTGGTGGTTTTCTCTCCAGCAACAATGAGTCCAAAACCATTTTTGCTGGCCATTAATGCTCACAATTAGTTTGGAATAATATCTAGATTTGTTGCTATTAGCAATGCACAGGTTAATTTCATTTTAAGCTGCAAGTTTAAATTTGAAATTCATTAATCCCATGGAGCCATTTGAGGCCAATAAAATGTTTGAAACCGCTGGGAGGGGTTGAGTGCTTCATGTGGCAGTTTCTCTTTGCTAGTCATCCTCAAAACTGTAGCTGTTCCAATGGAAAGATTGTGATTAATTGTAAGGCGCTAGAATTCGATCCAGGGAACTCAATTGTTAGCCAGTATTTTTTGGCACCAGTCCACAATCTGTGATTCAAACTCCCTTTGTCACGAGTTGATGCACTGAGACACTCTCTTTGCCTTACATTGGTAGCTGATTCCTGCAGCCATGATCTAGTTGCATCAATGGAATTAGACATTTCCCAGTCTGAAGAGGATTCCATTCATGCTGCAGGTCAGCTTCATGAATCAGGAGAGTGCACTCTTATCCCTGTCATGCCTCACATTTCACCAGTATTTCTCATCAGCTACTCGGTGCTACTCCTGTCCTGTTCACCACCCCCCCCACCACCAGTCCAAAATATGTGTTTCTAAAATCTAAGTGTTCAATTTTTATTTTTGAATGAGGCAAACCGAGTCAGGAGTGTGGGTGGATGAGAGGGAGTGGCTGTGTGGGCCATTCATTTTTCAGGGTAGTGTTGATGGGGCTTCATATGCCTGAGGACCCAGAGAAAATAACTGCCTCTCCCCAAAAGTGTTCTTGGTGCTACCTGTTTGGATGCAAATGTTGCCTGGATTTTCAGTAAAGACCAGGGCCTATGGCAACAATCTTCAGGTAGCCTCTGGATCCTATCAGTCACTTCCAAAAAATATTATCATCTTTTACAGATGGAGAGACCTACTCCTGGGGCCTCAACAGTTATGGCCAGCTGGGTAATGGAACAACTGGTCCTGGTTCATTACCTTTCCTTGTTTCTAGCATGTTCGATGACAAAAAAGCAGTGGAGGTTGCTTGTGGTTCCAATCATTCTATGGTTCTAACAACAGAAGGGGAGGTGAGAGCTGACCACCTAAGTGTAATGTTTTTACAGTCTGCATTTTTTGTTTGATAACGTAAATTTATCTATGCATGTGATTTGATTTCTAACTGTACAAATTAATCTTTTTAAAATGCTAAATATAATAGAATGAAAAGCTGAGTGAGCTTCATTTTTGAAGTAAATTTTCTTTATATTTGTTTTTCATTGAACCAGACAGCACAGAAGGAGGTCATTCAACTCATTATTCCTGTACCAGCTCTTTGAAAGAACAATCCAGTTAGTCCCTCATCCCTGATACCATTCTGGTAAATCTCCTCTGCACCCTTTCCGAGGCCATTTAAGGTGCCATGTAGAAAATAGTATTCCAGCGTTAATTCTACCCTGCCTCAAAGCAATGCCAAGTCACTCTTAGACATTACTGGGAACAGTATGGCTTCTTGTGCACAAAGATGTCTGTACACTGTGACTTGACAGCAGATGTATTTATGTCTTTATGATCTTTTGGCCTCAGTAGTTGAAAGTAGAGGGGCAATTTTTGAAGGCCTCTTGTTGAAAGGAGAGAACTCCTGCATTGGTTCTGGACTCCATAGCTAGAGATCGATTGGAATTTTCGTCATAAAACACTCTCAAATGCAAGATTATATTTAATGTACAAACATGTATGTGTGAATGCGTGCGCGTGCACACACACACGCATTCAAACATTCACACACATGCGGATGGATAAAATGCAAATAAAAGCACACAGAGAAAAGTTGTGCACACAGGGAAGCATAGGCACACAATGAAAAGGCATGTGCACACGCAGATGTAGAACTTCGAAATATAAATTTTGACAGTAGACTGAATATGTGGTGTGCACTAATAATGTGCAATGTTGTAGCTATATATCACATTTTTTAAGTGTTCTTTTTCAAGTACACCACGAGAGTACAGTGTGCATGTATGTACAGGTCATTGAGTTAGTTTCCATGAGCTAAATCATTATTTAATATTTCGAAATTAGAGCCTCAAAATTTACAGGCATTGCGCACATGGCAACTTCTGGTGCCAAGTTGTTTGCATGTTTGAAAATCTGCCACACCTGGTAGAGTTAATTCCATTTTATTCTTGACTATATGACTTATCTGTTTTTTGCACAATTTAAGTTTCTTCCCTTCTATGTCTGCTTTGGTGATAGGTTTATTCCTGGGGTTATAACAACTGTGGACAAATTGGATCAGGATCTACTGCAAGCCAGGCAACGCCACGGAGAGTGACACACTGTTTGCAGAACAAGAGGGTTGTCGCTATCGCCTGTGGTCAGATATTCTCCATGGCTGTAGTAGACAATGGAGAGGTAATTATTTGTCATGATCCAGCATGCTAAACCTCATTCAACGTTATCTTGCTAGTGTTACTGAAAGAGTAATGAGGGCATTGCAGTTGACAGTGATGTGAAAATTTTACTTCATACTTATATTACCCTGGCTTAATTTGGGTGAGTGAAACCAGCATTGGTTTTCCCATGGGTTCAGTTAGTGAGTTGGTAATGATGATGCCCACAGGTGAAGAGCAGTCCAGGGTCTGAACTGGATGCTTATAATTGGTAGAATACAAAATTGCTTGGGGTAAGATGCTGTACAGAACAATTAGTGGCTTATAAAATTGCATGAGCTGTGGATTCAAGTCCCACTCCAGAGGCTTGAGCAGAAAATCAAAGCTGACACTTCAGTGTAGTACCAAGGGAGTGCTGCAGTGTCGGAGGTGCCATCTTTCAGATGAGACATTAAACTGAGGTACTGTCTGCCCTCTAAGGTGGAGTTAAAAGATACCATAGTACTATTCCAAAGGAGCATTGGAAAGTGTCCAGGCCAATATTTATCCCCCAACCAACACCTAAAACAAATTGTCTGGTCATTATCACATTACTATTTGAGGGATTTTGTTGATCATAAATTGGCTGATGCGTCTCCTACAATAGAAAACTGACTACACATCAAAAGTACATTATTGGCTATAAAGCATTTTGGGACATCCTGAGGTCACAAAAGGCACTACATAAATGCAACTCTTTCCTGTTGAATTCATTGAAGGTTATCTTACAAATTTGTGACTGGGATACTTGACCAGTTTATGAATGAAACTTTGCACTTGGATTATAAACTTTTTACTTACTACCTTGAACAATTTTGCATTGTGGGCAATAGATTAATATTTTGTACCAGTGCCTCTGTGCAATGTGGTGTGATGTTGCTGAAGCTAAATATATTTGAAGTTAACTCCCTCCTGAACTTTTTAAATTTAAATTTTAGTGCAGAGAGAGAACCCTGCCTCTGCCCACCTTATAAACTGACTGAGTGAATGCTGGAAATTCCTTTGTTGCAAAGATTTGTTGAATATATCCAGCTAGCACTAAGAAAAGCAGAGTCCAGCGCACAGCCAATAAAACAAAGTTACAGTGTTAGCATAGAGCTCTCACCTCAGAGTCAGAATGTTGTGGGCTCAAACCTCACTCGACAACTTTAACCCCTACTATGGGCAGACATTTTGGTGCTGTGTTGAGGGAGATCTTAGCATCCTGGCCAACATTCATCCTTTAACCAACACAGCCAAAAGCAGATTAACCGTCATTTGTCTAATTTTCTGTTTTGTGGGACCTTGCTGTGTGCAAAGTGACTGCTGGGTTTGCCTTCAAAACAACAATGACTGCACTTCAGATGTAATTAATTTACTGTGAAAGCTTTGGGATGTCCTGAGACCACAAAAGAGATTTTGCTTTTTGCTCTCTACAGGAATCAATAGGTGTATAGTTTTGTAAAACTTCACTGCTGTTGTAGCAGCCAGTGTGCGTCAGAACATTGGAGCAGTGGTGTTGTTGCCCCATCTCTTCCTGCACGCTTAACGGCAACAGGGCTCTTGCCTGAAACAAAGCCATACAGAGTTAATCTTTGTATGTCCTTTTAACATTATTCCTTCAAATGACTATTTCACTGTTGTTACTCAGTTTTATTGAGAGGAATTTGTTCAGGCAGTGGGTTAGCTATAGATACGTGGAGAGTCAAGAGAAGCTAGGATTGTTCTCCTTAAATCTTGCTTTAATCTTCTCTGCTTTAATAGATGTGCTCAAAATTATGAGGTTATTTAATAGAGTAGATTGAGAGAAACTGGTTCCAGTGGCAGGAAGGAATTAATTAATAATCGCATAGTGAAGGCGCCTCTTGATAGCAGCAACCATAATATGATTGAATTTTTAAAATTCAGTTTGAGGGAAAGAGGAGTGGGCTATGGGCAGAATTTTGCCCTTGACGGGCGGGTGGGCCCGACCAACTCAGCAGTGAGCAGGCAGCCGATTGCCATTTTGCGCGGGTGAGCCAATTAAGGCCCGCCCAGCGGGTTTGCGATTCCCATGTACAACGGGAAATTCGAATCAGCGGCGGGTGTGTTCAGACCGCCGGTTCCAATGGGGAACCGGCAATCCGTATAAACAGTGGCCAGGCAGCCTCCTTGAGGCAGTTCACCATGGCCACTCATAGAGAAGGACATGCTGGTTTGAGGGCACAGGAGCAGGAGGAGGGGGGTAGGCTGCAGGATAGGCCAGCGGGGGGAGAGTGCCACTGTGCCCCTTGGTTCTCAGGTGCCTGCCTTGCTGTCGTCCTTGAAGAGGTGTCCAACCATCGGGATGTTTTGTATCCAGAGGATGGGAGGAGGAGGGCCCCCCATGTCACCAGGCAGGCGTGGCAAGAGGTGGCGGTGGCTGTAAGCGCCCATGATGATGTGCGGCGCAACAGGACACAGTGCCGCAAGCGCTTCAATGATTTGTTGTGCTCTGGAAGGGTGAGTACCATGTCGGCCTTGGCCGTTTGACCCAGCAGGTAGGCTTAGCCTTTGAACCCCACCCTTCACGTCTTAGTGGCGTTATTGCAATGGGCATTTGGTGCACGCTGGGTGGGCAAAGAGACAGTGACCATGCTTACATCAGCCTTAGTGGTTGAGGAGAAGATGGGTTCTCCCCACAGCATATGTTGGTGTTTGTCGCATTTGAGTAGTCTGGGAGTAACCTGCAGGGGAGGCAGCTAGACACATACTCAGAACTCCAACACATGTCTTATTGATGGTGATGAGATGATGAAGGGGGAGCCTCAAGGTGGTGTCGTGGCCAAGAGCCATCTGCTGGCCTCGGCGCCGCACCTAGTTGCACCTCCTTGTCATGGGCGCTAAGACTCGTGTGATATTCAAAGTGATGGACGCCGAATGTGTCCAAGGTGTCCGCTGGGGCAGGGGGTTGGGACCAGCTGTACTATCTTCTGGGAACTGATCATCAGTAGTGTGGACAGGAGTTGCTGGATGCCTCAGATGGGCCACTGTGGTTGGGATGCGGCGTGTGTGCGCAGAGTACATGAGCGATCAGCCCCAATAGATCCTCTTCTCTGTTCTGCAGGCAAAAACAGAGCACAATCTGAGGGAGCGCCAGAGGACTGGTGGTGGGTATGCCATGCTGCCACACTCCCCACCTACGAGGAGCAGGCCATGGAGCTGGGGAAGAGGCAGGCGGCTAGGACAGCAGGTGTTGGCGAGGCTGGGGTGCAGCGGCCAGGTATTTGAGGGCCACAGTCCCATCCACTCTGTCTCCCCACCATCCAAAGCTCTGATGGTTGCTGCAATCGTTAATGCAGCAACACTGCTCATTCACAGACTGATACACTCAGACTTGTGGGTCATACACAAAAGTCCCTCGGCCCCTTGAGGATGCACATCTCTAGCGCCTTCCAAAGTCCCATTTGTGACCACTATCCCCATGGCCTAACATGCCATGTCATCGCTGCTGCACAGCCAAAGACGTTTTGCATCTTAGGAGGGTTTGTACCTCCACCACCCTTTCAGCCAGTGCATCCCACATGACTCTGTCCAAAAGGTCCTCAGCACCTCACCTGTCAACCTCATGGCACTCAAATAAATGCCACCACATTAGTCATCCCTGCGCCAAGGGGAGATGTTGCCTCCTGTCCACCCGTTCTATGCCCCTCAACGGTATGAAGGTCAATAATGTGGCCTGTCAATCCCCTGTGCTCCACAGCAAATGTCACAAGTGTATGCAATGTTTCCTCATCACTCCAACTCTCCAGGCCAGCATGCATCCAGGTCAAGGACCTCTGCACTCTCCCCACCCCAATGCCATCCCTCCCATGAAGCGCAGGTCACAACTGGGCACAGAAGTGCAGATGTGGCCTCGACAGCGTTTTCTGCACTTGCAACATGACCTCCCTTTTCCTACATTCTATTCCTCGTCTAATAAAGGCAAGTCTGGCTTCGACCTTGTTAAATGCCTTATGTTCTTGTTCTGCTACCTTAATGGGTCTGCCCAGCAAGGTCCCTGTAATCGTCGTGACTTCCCACGGTCCTACCATTACTCATGTGTTCCTGTACCTTGCTTGTCTTGCCCAAGTGCTTAACCAAACACTTATCCACATAACATTCCATGTGGCATTGCTTAGGCCATCTGACCAGCCTGTTTGTATGCGCATGTAATGTTTGGGCCTCCTCTTGACTATTTACCACCCCACTAATGTTTGTCTCCTTAGGTTCTTGAAGGGTAAATGACTTATGAGGCTTGGTGGGGAAAAGGATGAGCACTAAATGATGCACTGTCCTTGTTAATTTCAGCATCACCACCGCATGGCAACGCCCAGCACGTCCGGAGCACCCCCCACCCACCCACACACACACCTGCGGGCCAAAACACGCAACTTGCGGCACATCATTTCAGCCAGCCAAGCACCAGCGCAGCGACAAACACTTCGGTGGGGAATATAACGTCGGCTAGTATTCCGGGTTACAGGGGAGAGGGCACTTCACAATCGCTGGAGGAGATGGCACGGACAGAGAGTGCAGCTGGCGCCAGTAGCCAGAGGACTGCAGGGGACCAGGCACATGCTGAGTCGGGCAGTGATGATGTGCCTCTGGAGTTATCACCAGTGCAGCAGCTGCAGAACAAGTGGCTGGGTGTGCGGGAGCATCTGGCATGAGGGTGTGCTTCAGTTGGTCTCTGTAGTGGAGGAATCCAGGCAGAGTGTGAATCCAGGCAGAGTGTAAGTGAAGGCATGAACCTCAGGACAGAGCTTCAGGCTTCCTGCACTGAGAGATTGGCTACTCTCATGGAGATGGGCTTCAGTTGGATTGAGACTCTTCTGATTGGGTTACGCTCTGACCTGCAAGCACTCACAGTGCTAATGGCCACAGGTGGTCATTACCAATGTGGGAGATGTTCTGGGCATCAAGTGTCGCCGCTCAGTGCCCATCCATCTGCGGTGAGCAGGGAGGTCCAATGTGACCTCATGTCGGCGCAGCAGCTGCCTGTCGTCACTGTGAGCTCCTCTCAGGAGGGCAGCAGCTCCTCCGTCCCTCTGCCGGTGACCGTTGCATCCGTTGAGGCTGTGACAACTGGGGAGGTGCTAGTTCTGGAACTGGCCACTCCCTCCCAGGCTGGGCCATCACAGTCTCCACGGGCCAGAGGACGCCCGCCAAGGTCATTGATGCCAAAAGGACAGCAGAATCAGCAGGCTGTCTCAAAAGCCACTCTGACCAATGGGGCGGCACCTAGATGTAGCACCCACAAACAAAAGCATAAGGCACGTTAGGCACTCCACAGGTATGTCGCTGGTGATTTTGTGTTGGCCCTAGATTAGGGAAAAAATACTTATGTATGTCTGAACGACGTTTGTGTTTGATGTTGGACTGAATAAAGTCCACTTTTCTGACCATGGCTGAGGGTGTTTCCTTGGTGCTGCATTTGTATGTTTCACAGACATATCATGAATGTTTGAGTGGACATTGATGTTTCTGTACAAAGCCCTTAGTTGCAGCTGATGAGGTGGAAGATGTAGCACCTAAGTGCCACGTGTGGAAGCGCCAGGCAATGCCAGTTCTGCTGATCCATGTGTGTAGAGCTTGGATTAAAGGTTTGTTGGATTAAATTGTCCCTGGTGTCCCTGCCTCCTAGCGGGTTGGTGTGCTGCCCCTCATCATCACCCTGTACTTCCTCATTCTCTGAGCCATTGCTGGATTCATCATGTGCAGCCTCATCCAGGGCATCAAGGTCTTCATCGTCAACTGTATCCCCCCTCTCCAGCGCTAGATTGTGCAGAGTGCAGCATGCTACCACCATCAGAGAGACGCGATTCGGGGGGTACTGGAGTGCGCCCCCTGAGCGGCCCAGGCATCGGAAGCGCATCTTGAGAAGACCGATGGCTCTCTCCACCACAGCCCTTGTGGTGCTGTGGCTCCTATTGTAGCGCTCCTCAGCTTCTGTTCTTAGATGGCGGAGAGGCGTCATGTGCCACCTTCTGAGGGGATAGCCCTTGTCACCCAGCAACCAACCATCCAGCTGAGCCAGAGCACTGAAGAGTCCCGGCATCTGGGAGTGTCTGAGGATGTAGGTGTCATGGGAGCTGCCAGGGTACCTTGCACAGACTTGTAGAATCAGCATCCTGTGGTCACACACTATCTGCACGTTCATAGAGTGGAAGCCCTTCCTGTTGACGAAGGCACCAGGTTCACCTGCTGGCGCCTTGATGGCCACATGTGTACAGTCTATAGCACCCTGGACGCGGGGGAAGCCAGCAATGGCCGCTAAGCCTCTGGCTCACTGTGTCTGACTTGCCTGGTTGCAGTGGAAGTGGATGAAGGTCAATGCACGTCTGAACAGAGCATCTGTAACCTGCTTGATACAAGTGTGGACAGCTGATTGGGAGATACCGCAAAGATCACCCACCGAGCTCTGGAAGGAGCCAGAGGCATAGAAGTGGAGGGAAGCTGTGACCTTGAGAGCCGCTGGCATGGGGTGTCCACCGATACAGTTAGGGGAGATCTCAGAGCCAATCATCTGACAGATATAGTTGACTGTCTCCCCTGAGAGACGGAGCCTCTTTCAGCACTGCACCTCAGACATATTGAGGTAGCTGCTTCACCGCCTGTATACCTTGGCAGCAGGATAGTGGCATCTTCTGCAGCCCCTTCCACCTTGGACAATCTCTTGGCCCTGCGCCCCTTGTGCCTCCCAAAGGTGGCTCCCCTGGAGGCTGATTGTCCAATCCTGACCTCCTTCTTATTCTATCCCTCCCTTCCTCCTCAGAGGAGCTGCCTCCAGTGGAGGTGTCAGAGCCCATATCCAGGCTAAATGGAGGCCTTCGGAAAGCTGCAGGCCCGATAAAGATTACTGTCTACAGACTGGTGAGCTGAAGCTTCAAAGTACAGAGAAAGCTGCTGGAATTCGTTCTGAGCTGGTAACAATCACACAGGCAAATTTAAAACACTTTCTGCATTAAATACTTTAGAAAAACATTAACAATCCCTCTGAGCCCACATATCCCGCCAGTGCATGAGTTTTGTTAAAAAATCAGTTACCCGCATGCCCGTTGGGCTTGTGCGCCGAGCGTAAGTTCACACAGGCTCCTCAAAATCGGCGTCAATTGCCGACTTACTGGCCTTAACTAGGCCTTTAATTAATGGCAGGCAAGCGTCGCGCTGCATAGCGCACCCGCTGACCTAAATATCACGATGCTGCACGCTGATGTTGGGACACTCACATGACGTCAGTGTGTGACATTTTAAGCGCTGATGTGCGGGCTCCACCACCTGCACGTTAGCCAGAAAATTCTGCCCTATGTTTTTAAACTTAAATTAGGGCAATTATGAGGGCATGAAAGCAGAGCTGGCTAAAGTGAACTGGAAAATTAGGTTAAGGGATAGACCAATAGAGATGCAGTGGCAAACATTTAAGGGGATATTTCAGAATGCACAGAATAGATACATTCCAATGAATGAGAAAAGTCCAAGGGATGGACACACCATCCCCAGTTAACCAGAAAGGTTAAAGATAGTATCAAACCTAAAGAAAAAGTATGTAATTGTGCAAAGCTCGATAGAAGGCCAGAAGATTGGCCAGAATATAAGGAACAGCAAAGGATGACTAAAAGATTAATAATTAGGGAAAAATTAGAGCACGAGAGAAAGCTAGCCAGAAATAGAAAAGCAGATAGTAAGAGTTTCTATAAATATTTAAAAGAGAAACAAGTTAACAAAGTGAGCTTTGGCCATATAGAAAGTGAGTTTGGAGAATTGATAATGGAAAAGAAGGAAATAGCATCAGCCTTCACTATAGATGATACAAGTAACATTCCAGAAGTGCTATAAATCACGAAATGAAAGGGAGGGAGGAACTCAGGAAAATTGCAATTACCAGAGAAGTGGTACTGAGTAAATTGTTGGAGCTGTGGGCTGACAAGTGCCTGGGTTCTGATGGACTTCATCATAGGAAGTGGCTAGTAAGATAGTTGATGCATTGGTTTTAATTTTCTGAAACTCCCTAAATTCAGGGAAGGTCCCATTAGATTGGAAGATAGCAAATGTAACTCCATTATTCAAAAATGGAGGGAGACAGAAAGTGGGAAACTACAGGCCAGTTAGTTTAACATCTGTCATAGGGAAAATGTTCGAAGCTCTCATTAAAGAAGCTATAGCAGGGCACTTGGATAAGTTCAAGGTAATCAGGCAGGGTCAACATGGCTTTGTGAAAGGGAAATCATGTTTAACCAACTTATTGGAGTTCTTTGAGGAAGTAACATGTTCTGTGGATAAAGGGGAAGCAGTGGATGTACTGTACTTAGATTTCCAGAAGGTATTTAATAAAGTACCACATCAAAGGTTATTGCAGAAAATAAAAGCTCATGGAGTAGGGGATAACATATTGCCATAGATAGAGGGTTGGCTAGCTAACAGGAAGCAGAGAGTAGGCATAAATGGGTCTTTTTCAGGTTGGCAAGATGTAGCGAGTGGTGTGCTGCTGGGATCAGTGCTGGGACCTCAGTGGTTTACAATTTATATAATGACTTGGATGTAAGGATGGATGGGATGGTTGCCAAATTGGCTGACAACACGAAGTTAGGTAGGAAAGTAAGTTGTGAAAAGAACGTGAGGCTACAGAAGGATATAGATAGGTTAGGTGAGTGGGCAAAGATCTGGCAAATGAACTATAATGTGGGAAAATGTGAAATTGTCCATTTTGGCAGGAAGAATAAAAGAGAAGCATATCTAAATGGTGAGAGATTGCAGAGCTCTGAGATGCAGAGGGACCTGGGTGTTTTAGTATATGAATCGCAGAAGACTAGCATGTAATTAAGAAAGTTAATAGAATGTTTTCATTTATTGTGAGGGGAATTGAATACAAAAGTAGGAAGGTTATGCTTCAGTTATACAGAGCACCAGTGAGATCACATCTGGAGTAGTGTGTACAGTATTGGTCATCTTATTTCAAGAAGAATGTAAATGCGTTGGAAGCAGTTCAGAGAAGGCTTACCAGACTAATACCTGGAATGGGCAGCTTGCCTTATGAGGAAAGGCTAGGCTTGTATCTGCTGGAGTTTAGAAGAGTAAGAGGCGACTTGATTGAAACATAAAAGATCCTGAGGCACCTTGACAGGGTGAACATGGAGAGGATGTTTCCTCTTGTGGGAGAATCTAGAACCAGGGGTCACTGTTTAAAAATAAAGGGGTCGTCCATTTAAAATAGAGACGAAGCAAAAATTTTTCTCTGAGGGTCGTGAGTCTTTGGAACTGTCTTCCCGAAAAGGCAGTGGAAGCAGAGTCTGGATATTTTTAAGGCAGAGGTGGATAGATTCTTGGTAAGCAAGGAGGTGATAGGTTATTGGGGGTAGACGGGATGCAGATTTGAAGTTACTACCAGATCAGCCATGATCTTATTAAATGACGGAGCAAGTTCAAGGGGCCGAATGGCCCAAGGTTCATATGAAGGTCAGTTACCAGAAGACACAAGTTTTAAGATAATTCATAAAAGAACGAGAGAGGTGATTTTTTTTTTTATATATGACACATGCTGGAATTCACTGCCAGAAAGGGTGGTGGAGGCAGATTCAACTGTAGCATTCGAACGGGAACTGGATATATACTTGGAAAGAAAAAAATATCAGGGCTATGGGGAAAGATTAGAGGGAGTGGGACTAATTGAATATTTTTTTGAAGAGTCAGTACAGACACAATGAGCTGAATGACCTCCTTTAATAATGCATGATTCTGAATGTTTGCCTCCTGCATTACAGGTGTATAGTTGGGGTTACAATGGCAGTGGTCAACTGGGCACAGGAGTTAATGGAAACCACCTTACCCCTTGCAGAGTGACTGCATTACAAGGAATTTGTGTCCTTCAGGTAGATAATCTTTTATAATCTCTGCTTTATTTATTTATGGAAAACCTATTGGCTTTGTTTGACTTCCATGGCATGACTGGATAAATTGTGTTACATAGTTTTTTAAAATGACCCAACAGCTCATTTGTTAAGGGAATTCATATACAACTCCCCCATAAGCATATTAGCTCTACAAGTTATAAAGTGTGATAAAATGAATTAATACAACTTGCTTGTTCTAGATATAAAGTTAAGCAATGTGTGTAGGTTGAAAGCATTTTGGCTTTCAATTATGTGTTTATTTCAACTTCAATCTGCAGAATATATTGAGTTAATCAGCTGCTTGAGTGGCAGCCTGGGTGATGACATCATACAATGATGGTGGCATAGTGGTAAATGTTACTAGACTTGTAATCCAGAGGCAAAAACAAAAATTGCTGGAAAAACTCTGCAGGTCTGACAGCATCTATGGCGAGAAAGACAGAGTTAACATTTCAAATCCGTATGACTCTTCTTCAGAGCTAAAGAGAAGTAAAAATATGGTGAAATATATACTGTTTAAGGGGGGTGGGAGAGGTGAAGCTAGATAGAAGGCCAGTGATAAGGGGAGGCAAAAAGTGGAAGGGGTGTTGATGGTGGTGATACTGGCGAAAGGAGGTGCTGATAGTGACATTGAGAGTAGAAAGCAGGATGAACAAGTGACAGTTGGCCCTAGTGGGAGTGGGTTGGGGGGACCCTGTCATGGTTCTGGGAGGGAGAGGAAGGTGTGAGGGCGGATGCGCAGGAGATGGGTTGGACACAGTTGAGGGTCCTGTGAACCACCGTGGGTGGGAAACCACGGTTAAGGAAGAAGGAAGACATGTCAGAGGAACTATTTTGGAAAGTGGCATCATCGGAACAGATGTGACGGAGGCGAAGGAACTGAGAGAATGGGATGGAGTCCTTATAGGAAGCGGGGTGTGAGGAGCTGTAGACGAGGTAGCTGTGGGAGTCTGTAGGCTTGTAATGAATATTGGTGGACAGTCTATCACCAGAAATTGAGACTGAGTGGTCAAGGAAGGGAAAGCAAGTGGCAGTGATGGAGGGGTGGAAATTGGAAGCAAAATTAATAAATTTTTATAGGTCCAGACAAGAGCATGAAGCAGCACCAAAGTAATCATCGATGTACCGGAGAAAGAGTTGTGGGAGGGGGCCTGAGTGGGACTGGAGCAAAGAATGTTCCACATATCCCACCCACGGTGGTTGACAGGGCCCTCAACTGTGTCTGACCCATCTCCCGCACCTCTGCCCTCACACCTTCCTCTCCCTCCCAGAACCATGATAGGGTCCCCCTTATCCTCACTTTTCACCCCACCAGCCTCCGCATTCAAAGGATCATTCTCTGCCATTTCCGCCTACTCCAGCATGATGCCACCACCAAACACAACTTCCCCTCACCCCCCTGTCGGCATTCCGCAGGGATCGTTCCCTCTGGGACACCCTGGTCCACTCTTCCATCACCCCCTACACCTCAACCCCCTCCCACGGCACCTCCCCATACAATCGCAGAAGGTGCAACACCTGCCCCTTTATTTCGCCCCTCCTCACTGTCCAAGGGCCCAAACACTCCTTTCAAGTGAAGCAGCGCTTTACTTAGCACTTCCCTCAATTTGGTCTACTACATTCACTGCTCCCAATACGGTGGTCTACATTGGAGAGAACACACGCAGGCTGGATGATTGCTTTGCGGAACACCTTTGGTCTGTCCGCAAGCATGACCCAGACCTTACTGCTGCTTGCCATTTCAAAAACCTCCCTGCTCTCATGCCCACATGTCCGTCCTTGGCCTGCTGCAATGTTCCAGTGAAGCTGAATGCAAGCTGGAGGAACAGCACCTCATCTTCTGATTAGGCACTTTACAGCCTTCTGGACTTAACATTGAGTTCAACAACTTTGGATCATGAACTCTCTCCTCCATCCTCACCCCTTTTTGATCCCCTTTTTTCAAATATTTATTTTAAATTTTTTATATATATATTTTTTCCCCACCTATTTCTATTATTATTTTTTAAATTTATTTCCGTTCATTGTTTTATCCCCACCTTTTAGCCTATTTTAATCTTTTCTCCCACACCATCCCCTCCCTCCACTCCACCCCCACTAGGGCCATCTGTCACTAACTCATCCTGCTTTCTACTCTCAATGTCACCATTAGCACCTCCTTTAGCCAGTATCACCACCATCAACACCCCTTCGACCTTTTGTTTATGACATTTTTTGCAATCTCTCCTTTGCCTCTCCCTATCACTGGCCTTCTATCCAGCTTCACCTGTCCCACCCACCTTAAACAATATATACTTAGCCACATTTCTACTTCTCTTTAGTTCTGAAGAAGAGTCACATGAATTTGAAACGTTAACTCTGTCTTTCCCTCCACAGATGCTGTCAGACCTGCAGAGTTTTTCCAACAATTTTTGTTTTTGTTTCAGATTTCCAGCGTCCGCACTATTTTGCTTTTACCTTAGTAATCCAGAGGGCTGGACTAATGCTCTGGAGGCATGGGTTCAAATCCCACCATGGCACCTGGAGGGAGCAGGAGGTGGATGACAAGATGAGCTTGGAAGAGGATTTGAGGAGAGTTAGGAGAGAAACTAGAGAAAGATGAAAGTTCAGTGCGAGGGCAGATGGGGCACTTTAGAGGAAGTTTGGCCCAATGGGCTGGTGCAAAGGAGAAAAGTGGCAGAGGAAGCTGATCAGATATTTTGATCTTAGTGACAAAGTTGGCTATGAGCTCCTCACACTTTTATGTGAGGGGAGAGAGGCTTAAGAAGACATTTTGGAGTAGAATAAAGAAGCAGCAGTTACCTTTGATTTCCAGGATGACCTTAGAATAGTGATTTATTTTAGCAGACAAGAGCAGGACTGGATAATGCTATATATGATCCAACCAGATCTGATGGTGAGTGGCTAAACCAGTTTCACACCATATCTTTACAAGTCTGCATTCCTTAGATTTAAGGGAGTCGCATACCAGGCAGGGCAGCCAGAGCGAAAGAGAGTAATGGTTTTAGGGACTGGGGCATCAAAGGCAGAGGGGAGGGTGTAATTGCTCACATCAGTGAAATATTGTGGCAAATACAGAGCCAAAGACTAAGTAGCTGGGATTTTGAAAGTGCAGTTGAGTGAATTGAGGATAGTTTCTTTTCCAGGGATGGATACAGAAGGAGGAAGCTTGGGGTGTGGAAGGGATATGTGGGTGGAGATGACTCAAGGAAGAGATCAGAGATGGATTTGCCTATGATTGATATGATGAGACTGGCTGGATCACAAGATGACAGTATCAAGGAGTCGGCCGTGAATATGGGTTGGGGAGTTTACATGGAGGGAGAGGGGCAGTGAACTCGGAGAGTGAGCATGATGAGTTAAAATGGATGTTGAAAACACTGAGGATGAGAAGTTGTTTGGTGCAGAGGCTGAGGGAGGGGAAAGCAATGAAGATATATCAGTGGGAAAATTTTTATTGTACTAGGGAGGACAGTAGAAACAAGGACTTTGAATGAGAGGTGAGAGGAATAGAGCAAGGTGAGATGCTCAAAGGAAGAGAAAGTGCTAGAGGAGTAGGGGGTCAGGCCAAAGAGTGACCAAGATGGTCTTGATGGGGCAGGTGGTGGAAGGTAAAGCCCGGTGGGGAGGCTTCATTTAGGGGGAAGGTGTCATTAGCTTTCAGTCACATTCCTGTTAGGGCCATGATGTTGCTGCAATTATCCATAATAAGTTTATGATGGTGACGTCTTTGTTCACAAGTGCATGGACATTCTGGACGGAGATACGTAGAAGGGCGATGAGAGCTGATCCACTGGGAGAATCCGCAGGGTGAGCACTAGGAGAGTTGAGTTGGACAGGGAGGAGTTTGGCAAGATTAACCCTGATCAGGGAGCGAGTTCCAGGATTTGGATGCCAAATCACCACCTTGGTGCAAATTAACCAAGTTTTTTGTCCTGGATGGTGTCAAGCTTCTTGAAAGTCGTTGGAGCTGTACTCACCTAAGCAAGTGGAGAGTATTCCATTACACTCCTGACTTATGCCTTGTAGATGATGGACAGCTTTGGGGAGTTGGGATGTAAGTTATGCATGCAAAATTCACAGCCTCTGACTTGCTCTTGTAGCCACACTATTTGTGTGATGGGACCAGTTAAGTTTTGGGTCAATGGAACCCCCCACAGGATGTTGATGGTAGAGATTTCAATGATGGTCATGCTGTTCAATTAGTTAGATTTTTTCAATTTGATCACTGCTCAGCACTTGTGTGGCATTAATCTGACTTGCCACTTATCAGCCCAAGCCTGAATGTTGTCCAGGTCTTACTGCATGCGAGTACAGACTGCTTCATTATCTAAGAAGCTGTGAACGGAACTGAATACTGTGCAACCATCAGTGGACATCCCCACTTCTAACCTTAGGATGGAGGGAAAGTCATTGATGAAGCAGCTAAAGATGGTTGGGTCAAAGACACTACTCTGAGGAACTCCGGCAGCGATGTCCTGGGGCTGGATAAATGTTTTACTCAGCTCAAAATCTGTTTTCTTAGTGTGAAACATGACAGAATGTTTATTACCAACTTTGGTACATAATTATCACATTAAAAGAGAGGCTGTAGCAAGTTCTATAATGAAACATTGCTCAGACTGAATTTCAATTACATTTGGGCTAATTTTGGGCTAAGCAGAAAATTATGCCAAGGTTTATTTTGAAGTGCTGTTCCATTAATCTATAATGGTAAATTAAGTCAAATATTGGAGCATCTTCATTATCAGAGCACAGTTTCCACTACAGCTACTGAAAAAAATAAGCGAGCACTTAATCTGCTTGTACCTACATACCTATCAAAAATCTCATTTGAACAGAAGCATTTGCAAATAAGGATGAATTAAAGTCCCAGAGTTCCACTGTTCGGTGTTTTCTGATGGTGTAGAGACCTGATTTGCTGTGTATTTGAAGCTGCAGTGTTGGTTTGTACCCAGGGCCATTAGAGATGTTAATATTGATGTTCTCTGTGGGATTATAGAGACCAGCTGAGTGGCTCTCACCAGAAGTTGCAAAATCAAGCTATCAATTGGCCTCCTTGCCGTTGAATCCAGCTTGAATCCTTCTCAATCTGTCTACAGCCTTTGACATGATTGATCACACCATCCTCCCCCAACACCTCTCCACTGTTGTCCAGCTGAGTGGGATTGCTGTCACTTGGTTCCATTCTTATCTATCTAATCATAGCCAGAGAATCACTTGCAGTGGCTTCTCTTCCTGCTCCCACACCGTTGCCTCTAATGTTCCCAAGGATCTATCCTTAGCTCCATCCTATTTCACATCCATGTGCTGCCCTTGGCGACCTCATCCAAAGTATTAAGTTTTAACATGTACACTGAAGGACACCCAGCTGTACCTCACCACCACCTCTCTCGACTCCTGCATTGTTGCTAAATCATCAGACTTCTTATCTGACATCCTGCACAGGATGAATAGAAGTTTCCTCCAATGAAATGTTGGTAAGCCTGAAGCCATTGTTTTTGGACCCCGCTCCAAGCTCTGTTTCCTAGCTACTGACTCCCTCCCTCTCCTTGGCAACAGCCTGAGATTAAACCAGTCTGTTTGCTACCTTGGTATCACATATGATCCTGCGACGAGCTTTCAAATTCATTTTTGTGCCATCAATATGCCTGCCTATTTCCACCTCGGTAGCATCGCTCCACTTTGACCTTGTCTCAACTCATTTACTGAAAACCCCATTCATGCCTTCATTACCTCTAGACGCGATTATTCCAATGCACTCCTGGTCTTCAACATTCTATCCTCTATAAATTTGAGGTCATCCAAAACTCAACTGCCTGTGTCTTAACTGGCAGCAAGTCTGCTTCCCCATCACCCCCCTGCTTGCTGACCTATATTGGCTCCTGGTCAAGCAATATCATGATTTTAAAATTCTCATCCTGCTTTCGGATCTTTCCATGGCCTTGCCCTGCTTATCTCTGTGATCTCCTCCAATCTCTCAACCCTCCAAAATATCTGTGTTCCTCTAATTCTGGCCTCTTGTGCATTCTCAGATATAATTGCTCCACCATTGGTGGCCAGGTCTTCTGTTGCCTAGGCCCCGTGCTCTGGAATTCCCTCCCTATAACCTCTCCACCTCACTACCTCACTTTCCTCCTTTGAGATACTTTTTCAACCCACCTCTTTGACCAAGTTTTTGGTCATCTGACCTAATCTCCTTTTGTGGCTTGGAGTCACACTTTGTTTTATATTGTGCCTGTGAAGCGCTTTGGCACATTTCATTATGTCAAAGGTGTGTTATGATGTCCGTTGAGACCGCTAACTTTTAAAGAGAAATTCAAACTTTCAGTTAACAGCTGATTGAATGAAGTGTCAAGATTTCACGTTTTAAAACTCTTACTGTATCAAATGACTAAAATGCTACTGATTAAACACTATTTTCTTTTGTAGGCAACTTATACTTTAAACTATAGAAATAAATGGTTCATTTTTACTTATCACGTTGTTTCCTCGTGGAATTACAGTTCATACCACGAGCAGCTCACAAAAGCTCCCAGCTTCCAATGGGTTGCCGCTTTTTTATTTCCCAGCTGAATAACCTTTAATCCCAGAACTGTCTCTTGCTGTGAGGGTTGCAGTGTAGGTTTCTTCCTCTAGCTCCAAGCTAGGCAAATTTTCCAGCCTCCTTTCACTCCTCACAAACTCAGTCTTCAATCTGAGCATGAGCTCCTACCTGCATTCTGAGTGGTGAACAATAGAATCAGCATTTTCTCTGCTTAATGCTTGGTCCTGGCTCCTTCTATCTTTTTCTTTCTCTACCTCTCAGATGGCTGCAGACCACATAAGACAAAACTGCAACTGCTGTCTGGGTTTAAAGGGAAGCCTGTAACTTGATCTCAAAATGGATTCCTCTACCCTCTTCCCCATGGCATGGGAAACAAATTAACTTGTATCTAAGTATAAATAGTTATTTTTGATCCAAAATTCCTTTTATCTTAGAAGTAAATAGATATTTTACATGACCACTGTTTACAACATGATGCCTATTTTGGGCTTTGGAAGACTTAAGTGCCTGAAGTTTTCCCGTGTGGTGTGGGTTCGATGGGAGCAGGCGGGGACGGTAATAGGAGCTGTCACCGCCCGTGATCGGTTCGGCACTGCGGTTTCACACAGGCGGGCCAATTAAGGCCCCTCCAGGGATAGCGAGCAATAGCGTGCTACCTGTGCAGGCGGGTGGAGGAGGGAGAGTTGGGCCCAATGCTCTTCTGTGCTTGTGCGCAAAAGAGTGCTTCAATCTTCCTGAGGCACAGAGCTGCCTCAGGGAGATTGAAGCGCTTTTTGAAGAAATTATTAAAAACATAAAAAATTTAATGAAAGATGTCCCCTCGTGACTGTGACTCTGTCACATGAGATGGGACATGTTTTTATTTTTCAAAAAAGTTTTTATTCCCTTTGTAAAAGGTTTAGGAAACCTCACCCCATTCGTGGATGAGGTTTCCTAAAAAATGGAAAGGCTGCTTAGCCTTTTTACCTGCCTAGGTTAGACGGGCAGTATAAATTTCAGGTTAATGAGATTGCTAATGGCCTTAATAGGTCTTTTAATTATTGGCAGGCGCGCAGCTGACTCCGGCACGCGCCTGCTGAATGAAACATCACGAGACTGCGTGATGATGTTGGGATGCATGCCCGACAGCGCCATTTTATGTTCTGGTGTGTTGGTTCTGGTGTGTTGGGCCCGCCCCCACATGCCGAATGTAAAATCCTGACCAAGGTCTATTCATGGTATGCTCTGCATTCATTGTCTACAAGAGTAAATACCTTGCACCTTCCTCTCAATATAGCAATCTGAGTCCATTTGATCTCTAACAACTAAAGCACTCAGACTTACTGTCAGACACCAGCACAGGTCACGTGACACCCTTTCATCCACCATATATTTAAAGCTGCAGTACTAAACTATAATAATCTTATAGATCAAAAGTTACAGTCCAAAAAGATAATCCTGCAGACCTCACAATTATAGCAGGGGCAATATAAATGATGGTGTTGTATATTGTAGTCATTTGTATACTAATCTATTTAAAATATTGGAAAAGCTAACTTCATAACTCACCAATTAATTTCAATTTGCTTTGTGAGAGTCTGTTGGGCTGAGTTTGCACACAATTTTTATAGACCCTCAAACCCAGAACAGGGGGAGCCAGTTAGTACTGAGCATCGATTCAATATTCCCTGTTTAAATTCAGTCAATAAGTTGGAGAATTTGTTCTTAGGTTTTATTGTGGCTGATCGATGTTACTCTACTTACAGATTGCCTGTGGTTCCGCTCACACACTCGCACTAACAGATGAGGGCTTGTTGTATACGTGGGGAGCTAATACAACTGGGCAGCTGGGTATTGGGAGTAAAATCAACCAGCTGGTACCAGTGCTGATCACTTTGGAGAAAGAAAGGTAATGTTGCTTTTTGCTAGCGCCTAACAGTTAATTCACTTTGTATAATTAGCTGCCTGTGTGTACCAGGGCTGTCCAGAAAACTTACTTCATTTTGCTGCTTAACACGAAAGATACTGGCAAAAGTCCTGAAGTGGGGTTGTAAGTAAAAATAATTTTACGCAGAATGTTAAGTGTGCCTGAAAAGATGGTGTAAACAGATTCAAAAGCAATTTTCAAAAGGGAATTTAATAGTTATTTGAACAGCTAAAATTTTCAGAGCTATGGAGAAGAGATGGATGGGTGGGGGAGATCTGGGACGAACTGGATAGCTATTTCAAAGAGTTGGCACAATGGAGATGGGAGGCAGTGGCATACTGGTAATGTCACTGGGCTACTAATCCAGAGGCCCAGGCTAATGCTCTGGGGACATGGGTTCAAATCCCACCACAGCAGCTGGTGGAATTTAAATTCAATTAATAAATCTAGTCTAATGGTGACCATGAAACCATTGTCAATTGTCATATAAACCCATCTGGTTGACTAATGTCCTTTAGGAAAGGAAATATGCCACCCTTACCTGATCTGGTCTATGTGTGCCTCCAGAGACACAGCAATGTGGTTGACTCTTAAATGCCTTCTGAAATGGCCTAGCAGGCCACTCAGTTGTATCAAACCGCTACAAAGTCCACAAAAAAGAAGTGAAACCAAATGGACAAGCATTGACCAAGGCACTGGCCCAGCCCTCTTGACCCTGTAAAGTACTCCTTCCTTTGGGGGCTTGTGCCAAAATTGGGAGAGCTGTCCTGCAGACCAATCAAGCAACAGCCTAGTTGTTGCCGAATCATACCTTATAGACAATGTCCCAGATATCACCATCACCATCCCTGGGTATGTCCTGTCCCACCGGTAGGACAGATCCAATAGAGATGATAGCACACGGGTATAAGAGTCAAGAGTTGTCCTGGGAGTCCTGAACATTGACTCTGGACCCCATGGCATCAGGTCAATAATAAGCACTATTACTAATAGGTGTTATTGCTGCCAGTAAACCTTACTACTTCTAATAAAACCTTAGAATTACTAATAAGTTACCCAAGTTTCAGAAGATAAATGAGAACAATACTCACCAACCAATCACTTACCTGTTTCCCTGTTAGGAACACTTTTTTCTCAGAACACGCTCAGTGCACAGACCAAGTGCTCACCACAATCTTTTTAAATTGAAATCTCCACCCTCTCTGCATTCTTATTAAAATGAAGTCTCCCTCCTCGCCGTGCTGTTTTTAAAGTAACCTCTCCGCCCAAGTTTTAAAGTGATTTCTCCGCGTTCTTGTTAAAGTGACATCTCCATGCTTTTTAAAGTGACATCGCCACACTCCTCTTAAAAGTGATATCTCTACGTTCTTATTAAAGTGACGTCTCTGCGTTCTTTTTAAAGGGACGTCTCTGCGTTCTTTTTCAAGTGACGCCTCTGCGTTCTTTTTCAAGTGACGCCTCTGCGTTCTTTTTCAAGTGACGCCTCTGCGTTCTTTTTCAAGTGACGCCTCTGCGTTCTTTTTCAAGTGACGCCTCTGCGTTCTTTTTCAAGTGACGCCTCTGCGTTCTTTTTCAAGTGACGCCTCTGCGTTCTTTTTCAAGTGACGCCTCTGCGTTCTTTTTCAAGTGACGCCTCTGCGTTCTTTTTCAAGTGACGCCTCTGCGTTCTTTTTCAAGTGACGCCTCTGCGTTCTTTTTCAAGTGACGCCTCCGCGTTCTTTTTCAAGTGGCGCCTCTGCGTTCTTTTTCAAGGGACGCCTCTGCGTTCTTTTTCAAGTGGCTCCTCTGCGTTCTTTTTCAATTGTCGCCTCTGCGTTCTTTTTCAAGGGACGCCTCTGCGTTCTTTTTCAAGGGACGCCTCTGCGTTCTTTTTCAAGTGGCGCCTCTGCGTCCTTTTTCAATTGTCGCCTCTGCGTTCTTTTTCAAGGGACGCCTCTGCGTCCTTTTTCAATTGTCGCCTCTGCGTCCTTTTTCAATTGTCGCCTCTGCGTCCTTTTTCAAGTGGCGCCTCTGCGTCCTTTTTCAAGTGGCGCCTCTGCGTCCTTTTTCAAGTGGCGCCTCTGCGTCCTTTTTCAAGTGGCGCCTCTGCGTCCTTTTTCAAGTGGCGCCTCTGCGTCCTTTTTTAAAGGGGCGCCTCTGCGTCCTTTTTTAAAGGGACGCCTCTGCGTCCTTTTTTAAAGGGACGCCTCTGCGTCCTTTTTTAAAGGGACGCCTCTGCGTCCTTTTTTAAAGGGACGCCTCTGCGTCCTTTTTTAAAGGGACGCCTCTGCGTCCTTTTTTAAAGGGACGCCTCTGCGTCCTTTTTTAAAGGGACGCCTCTGCGTCCTTTTTTAAAGGGACGCCTCTGCGTCCTTTTTTAAAGGGACGCCTCTGCGTCCTTTTTTAAAGGGACGCCTCTGCGTCCTTTTTTAAAGGGACGCCTCTGCGTCCTTTTTTAAAGGGACGCCTCTGCGTCCTTTTTTAAAGGGACGCCTCTGCGTCCTTTTTTAAAGGGACGCCTCTGCGTCCTTTTTTAAAGGGACGCCTCTGCGTCCTTTTTTAAAGGGACGCCTCTGCGTCCTTTTTTAAAGGGACGCCTCTGCGTCCTTTTTTAAAGGGACGCCTCTGCGTCCTTTTTTAAAGGGACGCCTCTGCGTCCTTTTTTAAAGGGACGCCTCTGCGTCCTTTTTTAAAGGGACGCCTCTGCGTCCTTTTTTAAAGGGACGCCTCTGCGTCCTTTTTTAAAGGGACGCCTCTGCGTCCTTTTTTAAAGGGACGCCTCTGCGTCCTTTTTTAAAGGGACGCCTCTGCGTCCTTTTTTAAAGGGACGCCTCTGCGTCCTTTTTTAAAGGGACGCCTCTGCGTCCTTTTTTAAAGGGACGCCTCTGCGTCCTTTTTTAAAGGGACGCCTCTGCGTCCTTTTTTAAAGGGACGCCTCTGCGTCCTTTTTTAAAGGGACGCCTCTGCGTCCTTTTTTAAAGGGACGCCTCTGCGTCCTTTTTTAAAGGGACGCCTCTGCGTCCTTTTTTAAAGGGACGCCTCTGCGTCCTTTTTTAAAGGGACGCCTCTGCGTCCTTTTTTAAAGGGACGCCTCTGCGTCCTTTTTTAAAGGGACGCCTCTGCGTCCTTTTTTAAAGGGACGCCTCTGCGTCCTTTTTTAAAGGGACGCCTCTGCGTCCTTTTTTAAAGGGACGCCTCTGCGTCCTTTTTTAAAGGGACGCCTCTGCGTCCTTTTTTAAAGGGACGCCTCTGCGTCCTTTTTTAAAGGGACGCCTCTGCGTCCTTTTTTAAAGGGACGCCTCTGCGTCCTTTTTTAAAGGGACGCCTCTGCGTCCTTTTTTAAAGGGACGCCTCTGCGTCCTTTTTTAAAGGGACGCCTCTGCGTCCTTTTTTAAAGGGACGCCTCTGCGTCCTTTTTTAAAGGGACGCCTCTGCGCCCTTTTTTAAAGGGACGCCTCTGCGCCCTTTTTTAAAGGGACGCCTCTGCGCCCTTTTTTAAAGGGACGCCTCTGCGCCCTTTTTTAAAGGGACGCCTCTGCGCCCTTTTTTAAAGGGACGCCTCTGCGCCCTTTTTTAAAGGGACGCCTCTGCGCCCTTTTTTAAAGGGACGCCTCTGCGCCCTTTTTTAAAGGGACGCCTCTGCGCCCTTTTTTAAAGGGACGCCTCTGCGCCCTTTTTTAAAGGGACGCCTCTGCGCCCTTTTTTAAAGGGACGCCTCTGCGCCCTTTTTTAAAGGGACGCCTCTGCGCCCTTTTTTAAAGGGACGCCTCTGCGCCCTTTTTTAAAGGGACGCCTCTGCGCCCTTTTTTAAAGGGACGCCTCTGCGCCCTTTTTTAAAGGGACGCCTCTGCGCCCTTTTTTAAAGGGACGCCTCTGCGCCCTTTTTTAAAGGGACGCCTCTGCGCCCTTTTTTAAAGGGACGCCTCTGCGCCCTTTTTTAAAGGGACGCCTCTGCGCCCTTTTTTAAAGGGACGCCTCTGCGCCCTTTTTTAAAGGGACGCCTCTGCGCCCTTTTTTAAAGGGACGCCTCTGCGCCCTTTTTTAAAGGGACGCCTCTGCGTCCTTTTTTAAAGGGACGCCTCTGCGTCCTTTTAAAGGTGACGTTTCCGCCCCTCACTGTACTTGTTTTAAAATTACGCCTCTGTGTTCATTTTAAAAAGACGTTTCCACGCTCACTTTAAAATTATATCTCTGTGCTTGTTTTAAAATGTCGTCTTGCCACTTTCCGTACATTTTTTAAAGCAGAATATAGAGCTGGAGGAAATTGGAGAGGTGGGATGTAGTGGGTCAGTGGAAGAATTTTCAACTTGAGCATGGGAATTTTAAAGCTGCCTGTGTTTAAAGGTGGTGAGGTAACTAAGTTCCAGCCTTCCTCAACGGGTGGGATGGTATCCAGAAAATTGACCAAGCAAGCTGCAAATCAGAGTGAGTTAAATGGTTTGGTATCTGGTGTTATGCCTTTTGAATTGCCAGTCATCAGCAAGGTGGGGATCAATAAATGTGAACTGTCCATCACCTATACTGTTCTTGTCAAAAAAAGTGTTGCTTTAATTGAAGGTGTATGCCTTATTTGTGGGTTACCTGTTTGATTTCCTGGAGCCAGTTACTAGGAATGTTAAGTACTATCACTCTGGCAAGATTCCGCAATCTCTGCTCAAAACGACTCAACTTCGAGTAAAGTGGGGAGCAAACAACAGTTCCATTCCCTGGCAGTGAGAGCTAACAGGCTGATGTGCAGTATCACCACACTGTCCTTTCTCACTAGCATTTGTTAGAAGAATGAAAACACTGAAGAGGTAGGTTATGCTATATTTATTCTTTCAAACAAGGGAAGACGGTGGCTTAATGATAATGCCCCGGTTGGTGGAATTTAAATTCAATTCTTAAAAATCTGGAACTAAAAGCGGCACACCCAACCCTGTCGATCCTGCAAAGCACTTCTTACTAACATCTGGGGGCTTGTGCCAAAATTGGGAGAGCTCTCCCACAGACTAGTCAAGCAACAGCCTGACATAGTCAGACTCATGGAATAATACCTTACAGATAATGCCCCAGACACCAACATCAGGACATACCCGCCAGAGGTAGCGGCACAGCGGTATACAGTCAGGAGGGAGTTGCCCTGGGAGTCATCAACATCCACTCTGGACCCCATGAAATCTAATGACATCAGGTCAAACGTGGGCAAGGAAACCTGCTGCTGGTTACCACTGAGGGTGGCTCGGGTGCAGAATGCACTCTGGGTGGGGGACTTCAATGTCTATCACCAAGAGTGGCTCACTAGCGCCACTACTGACTGAGCTGGCCGAGTACTAAAGGACATAGCTGCTAGACTGGGTCTTCAGCAGGTGGTAAGAGGGAAAAAAATCTACTTGACCTCAACTTCACCAATCTGCCTGCCACAGATGCACCTGTCCATAACAATGTTGGTAGGAGTGACCACTGCACATCCTTGTGGAGATGAAGTCCCATTTTCACATTGAGGATACCCTCTACCGTGCTAAATGGGATAGATTTCACACAGTTCTAGCATCTCAAGACTGGGCATCCATGAGGCGCTGTGGGCCATCAGCAAGATCAGAATTGTACTCAACCACATGGCTTGGCATATCCCCCACTCTACCATTATCATCAAGCCAGGAAATCAACCCCGGTTCAATGAAGAGTTCAGGAGGGCATGCCAGGAGCAGTACCAGGAATAACTAAAAATGATGTGTCAACCTGGTGAAGCTGCAACACATGACCACTTGCAATACCAAACAGTAGAAGCAGCATAGGATAGACAGACCTAAGTGACCCCACAACAAATGGATCAGACCTAAGCTCTGCAGTCCTGCTACATCCAGCCGTGAACGGTGGTGGACAGTTAAATAACTCAGAGGATGAGGAGAATACCATCCTCAATGATGGCAGAGCCCAGCACAGCAGTGCAAAAGACAAAGCTGAAGCATTTGCACCCATTTTCAGCCAGAAGTGCTAAGCGGCTGAACTATCTTGAACTCCTCCAGAGGTCTCCAGCATCACAGATCCCATTCTTCAGCCACAACACAAAAACAAAAATTGGTGTAAAAACTCAGCAGGCCTGACAGCATCTGTGGAGAGAAAGACAGAGTTAACGTTTCAATTGCGTATGACTTTTTTTCAGCCAATTCGATTCACTCCATGTAATTGCAACAAACGGCTGAAAGCACTGGATACTGCAAAGGCTATGGGCCCTTACAACTTTCTGGTTAAGTACTGCAGACTTGTGCTTCAGAACTAGGCACGCCCCTAACCAAGCTGTTCTAGTACAGCCACAGCACTGGTATCTACCTGGCAATGTGGAAAATTACTCAGCTCCTGCCCTCATTACAGCCTTGGTCCAAACATGGACAAAAGTGCTGAACTCAGGAGGTGAGGTGAGAGGTACTGCCCTTGACGGCAGCATTTGATCAAGTGTAGCATCAAGGAGCCCTAGCAAAACTGGGTTCAATGGGAATCAGGGGGAAAACTCTCCAGTGGTTGGAGTCATACCTAGCACAAGGGAAAATGGTTGTGGTTGTTGGGATCAATCATCTCAGTCCCAGGACATCACTGCAAGAGTTCCTCAGGGTAGTGTCCTAAGCCTGACCATTTTCAGCTGTTTCATCAATGACCTTCCCTCCACCAAAATGTCAGAAATGGGGATGTTTGCAGATGATTGTACAGTTTACAGCACCATTCGCGACTCCTCAGAAACTGAAGCTGTCTGTGTCCATATGCAGCAAGACCTGCACAATATTCAGACTTTGGTTGGTAAACAACAGTCACACTACACAAGGAGCAATGTCCAGCTCCAACAGGAGGGAATCCAACCATCTCCCCATGGCATTCAATGACATTACCATCACTGAAGCCCCCACTATCAATATCCTGGGGTTACCATTGACCAGAAACTGAACTGGACCAGCTGTATAAATACTGTGGCTACAAGAGCAGGTGAGAGGCTGGGAATTCTGCAGTGAGTAACTCACCTCCTGATTCCCCAGTCTGTCCACCATTTGCAAGGTACATGTCAGGAGTGTGATGGCTCCCAACTTGCCTGGATAAGTGCAGCTTCAGCAACACACCATCCAGGACAAAGCAGGCCACTTGATTGGCACCCCATCCACCACCTTAAACATCCATTCCCTCCACCACCGACGCACCGTAGCAGCAGTGTGTACCATCTACAAGATGCAGTGTGGTAACTCATCAAGGCTTCTGCAACAGCACCTTCCAAACCCATGGCCTCTACCACCAAGAAGGACAAGGACAGCAGCTACGTGGGAACACCACCACCAGAAGTTCCCCTCCAAGTCATACACCATCCTGACTTGGAACGAAACCACCATTCCTTCATGTTGCTGAGTCAAAATCCTGGAAGCCCCTCCCTAACAGCACTGTGGGTGTTCGTACACCATGTGGACTGCAGCAGTTCAAGAAGGAGGCTCACCACCACTTTCTCAAGGACAATTAGGGATGCAAAATAAATGCTGACTTAGCCAGCGATGCCCACGCCGCATGAACAACTAAAGAAAAACATGCTGCTTTACATACAAAAAAAAATCGCTTAAGCCATAATCTTCCAAAGCTCTTTCAATTCTGGAATTGATCCTCTAAATTATAAGATTGCAAATGTAACCCCTTTATTTAAGAAAGGTGAGAGAGAAAGCAGGACATTGTGGACATGTTGGTCTAACATGGCAGAGTTATTGAAATCCATAAATAACAGCATCTTGACTTGGCGCTTGGAGAAATTTGAGCTGATTAGACAGAGTCAACTGGGTTTGTAATGGATAGGTCATGTTCGATGAACCTCATTGGATTTTTGGAGGATGTAACTAACATAGTAGACAGAAGAATGCCTATGAATGTACATTATATGGGCTTGTAGAAGGCATTTGAGAAGGCTCCCCATAATATTAATGCACATGAAATTGAGGGCAAATTATTGGTCTGGTTTGGAAACTGGTTAGGTGGTGGAAACCCGGGAGTAGGGATAATGGATTTGCACTTGAATTGGAAGGATATGGTTAGTGGTGTCCCATGAGAATCTGTGCTGGGTCCTCAACTGTTTATTAAATTTATTAATGACTTAAGATAACACAATAGAGAACCATATAGTCATTGAGCTGGAGGTAAAGCTGCTGACACTGATGCATGGGTGGGGAGGCACTGCATGGGGGAAAATATCTGGACATTTCGTACCAGGATGCAGTCACAACCTTTCGGTTAAGGTCTTCTGATTTGGTCAGGGACAGGATGCTGTGACTGCAAGTGAAGTAGGTATGGGGGCCCAGAAGGTAGAAGTGGAGGAGCTTCAGCCATTACAGTTGTCCAACAGGTTCGAGGTTCTTGCAGCCTGTGTAGATGAAACCAGTGGCTGCAGGGAGGATGAGCAAACTGACCATGGTGCTATGATACAGGAAGCCATTCAAGTAGGGGGAGTTAATAGGAATGTAGTGGTAGTTGGAGACAGTGTAGTTAAGGGGATATACAAAGTTCTCTGCAGCCGAGGGTGGGAGTCCAGACGACTGTGTTGCCTGCCCAGTGCCAGGGTGTTCAGGATATCTGCTTTGGGCTGGAGAGGAACGTGCAGTGGGAGGGGGAGGATCCATTGGTTGTAGGTACCAACGATACAGGTAGAAAAAAGGTTCTGCTTAGGGAGTATGAGCAGCTAAAGACTAAATTAAAAAGCAGAATCTCAAAGGTAATAATCTCTGGATTACTACCTGAGCTACGGACAAATTGGCACAGGATAAATCAGATTAGAGATTTAAATGCGTGGCTCAAGGATTGGTGTTGGTGAAATGAATTTTGATTCATGAGGCACTGGCACCAGTCTTGGGAAAGTGGGAGCTGTACCGTTGGGATAGCTTTCATCTGAACCATGATGGGACGAGTGTTCTGGTGAGTTATATAACTAGGCTTTAAACTAAATATTGGGGGAAAGGGATCAAGTTTGGGAAGATGTGATAAATTAAATAAAGAAGACAAGACAAAAGAGCAAGATAGGAATAAGGGAAATGGTGATCAGAGCATGACAGGAAGGGACAGACTGTACATACTGCGTGCACCAGCAGATAAGGCTAGAGGCTACAAAAATAGTAAAAAGGCAGGACTAAAGGCTCTATATCGGAACGCATGTAGCATTCGTAACAAAACAGATGAATTGAAAGCACAAATAGAAAAAAAATGTATGACCTGATAGCCATTACAGAGACATGGCTGCAGGATGACAAAGACTGGACCTGAATATTCAAGGGTTCATGACATATAGGAAGGAAAGGAAGCTTGGAAATGTTGGATCATATCAAACGCTGACAACCAATTGTTATATTGGTATGCTTGCAAGTGTCCCAATGAGGGCAAGACGAAAAGCTTAGACATGTCTCTTTTTTCAGCAATACTCAAGTATGTCTGTTTGTGCCACATCAGCAAGAGTGTTGAGTCAAAGTGAGAAGAAAGGGTTGAGCATAAATTATAAGGAAACAAAATGCCTAGTAGTGTCCAAAAAGAATGTTATACCAGAATGTAAGATCACAGGGAAGAATGAAAAGGTCACGCTGGCAGACAAATTTTGTTAGTGAGCAAGTATGTTAACATCGGACAGAAAGTGTGATCGAGAAATAAGACAAAGGTTAGAATAACCGAAGCTACATTTCAAAACATTAAAAAGGTTATGAGCAACTTAAAATTAGCCATGAAAACAAAGCTGAGAATCTAGGAATGCTACATCACACCCAGTTATCATAAAGAAGCGAATGTTGGATGATCAGTGAAGCAATGCAGAGAAGAATTGAGGCTGCAGAGTGGTGGTTTTTAAGGTGAATAATGAAAATATCTTGGACAGTTCACAATACCAATGAACAGGTGCTACTAAAACCTGAGACCAAAAGAACTCTGCTGGCCAAGATCAGGAAGAGGCAGCTGGAATTTCTTGGATAGCTAATAAGAAATCATGGTTTAGAAAGTCTGAGTCTGATGGAAAAGATCGATGGGAAAAAAGATAGAGATCGACAAAGAATGTTCTTTCCAAAATGCCTCGCAAACTGGATTAATGTACCACCAATGAAGATGACCAATGTTTCTAGAGCAAGGTTAACAGGGTTAACCATTGTTGCCAGTGCCCTCTTGGGGAATGATACCTGAAGAGAGAGATAGCAGGACACTTAGAAAATCTCAATACAATCAGGCAGAGTCAATATGGTTTTGTGAAAGGAAACCATGTTTGACCAATTTATTGGAGTTCTTTGAGGAAGTATTAAGCAACTTGGATAACAGGGGACCTGTGGATGTGCTGCACATAGATTTCCAGAAGGAATTTGACAAGATCAAAGATTACCACGCAAAATAAGAGCTCATGATGTGATTGGGGGGGTGGGGGGTGGTAACATGCTAGCATGGACAGAGGTATGGTTAGCTGAAAGGAAACAGAATACGCATAAATGGGTCTTTTTGGGTTGGCAAGATGTGACAAGTGGAGTGCCACAGGGATCAGTGCTGGGGCCTTAACTATTTATAATTTATATCAATGACTTGGATGAAGGGATCGAATGTATGGTTGTTAAATTTGCTGATGACACAGAAGTAGGAAAGTAAGTCATGAAGAGGACATAAGGAGTCTGCAAAGGGACAGAGGAAAGTTAAGTGAGTGGACAAAAATTTGCCAGATGCAGCATAATGTGGGAAAATGTGAGCTTGTCCACTTTGGCAGGAAGAGTAGAAAACCAGTATATTATTTAAATGGAGAGAAGACTAAAGAATGTGCAGTACAGAGGGATCTGGGTGTCCTGGTACACGAATCACACAAAGTTAGTATGCAGTTCCAGAAAATGGTGATGGCGGCAAATGGAATCTCATTGCAAGGGGAACGGAAGAAAAAAAGTAGGGATAAAAGCAAAATAAAAGCAAAATACTGCATATGCTGGAGATCTGAAATAAAAACAGTAAATGCTGGAAAAACTCATCTGGCCTGGCAGCATCTGTGGGGAGAGAAACAGTTAATGTTTTGAGTCCCATATGATGTCTTCAGCACAGGTTCCAAAGAAGATTGATATTGGCATCAAAATATTAACTCTTTCTCTCCCCACAGATGCTGCCAGACCTGCTAACTTTTTCTAGCATTTTCTGTTTTTATTTATGAAAGTAGGCATGTTTTGCCTCAGTTGTACAGGGTGTTGGTGAGACTACATCTAGAGTACTGTGTTACAGTTTTGGTCTCCTTACTTGCAGTGTACTTCTTGCTTTTATGTTTTAATCTTTAGTTAGGGTGTTTCTACTGCTTATAAAAGGAAACAAAGAAAATTAATGGGAGATGAAATTGCTTTCATACTTCTGGATTGGGAAGTCTATTCTTGCCTAATCCAACCTTGTCCTTCAGAAGCCAGTGTTATTAGTGATCACTTATAGCAGAATTGTATTAATCTGGGCATTCTGCAGAAAGTGATAACTTCTCTTCAATGAGTTCATGCCTAACAAGCGAAACTTAATTTAGATGCAATCTGTACCAATTAAAATGTACATATTTTAATCTCCTCATCTCATCTAATTCTCATCAGTTGGACATGCCTAGCTATATTTGCCATGGTGGGCTAACTTGCTTAAAGTATTTTTCAGGTGGAAACGCCCCAGGCATTTTTCACTCTTTTGAGATTGTTTTAATGAAAGATCTTCAACCTGAAATGTTAATTCTCTTTCTCTCTCCACAGATGCTGCCAGACCTGCTGAGTTTTACAAGCATTTTCTGTTTTTATTTCAGATTTCCAGCATCTGCAGTGTTTTGCTTTTGTTTCTCTTGCACTGTTTGTTGTGTGCGCTTATTTCCTGTCTTCTCACCCTCTGAAAAATGGAAGAGTGTCCCTCGTACCCTGACATGGAAGATGGTATCTGGATAAGATGAATTGTGTCCATCTTTCCGGTCCCTTACTTCCGTTTGTCCCATTCGTTGCCAGCGAATGCATTGTGATCTTGGATTGACCATCCGTTCACTACCTTGACGGAGCACTGAAAGTAAATTTAGATTTTTGGCAGTTCTTCAACCAAGGATATCAGCATTACTTAGAACAATGTAAAAGAGTCGACCAATCTACTGATCCTCTTTTTTAAATTGAAGGTATAATTAAGCTGCATGCTGAGAGGAATGTGGCAAAGTGGCATCAGCTCAATCATAAGCACCTACTAATCCAGGAGAAAACTTTTGCCTGGAACATTTTGTACTTTATCACCTGCCCTCTCACCTCTTTTCTGTGCTCTCTGTCTGTAGGATTGTGGAGATTGCCGCCTGCCATTCCACTCACACCTCAGCTGCTAAGACCCAGAGTGGTCAGGTGTACATGTGGGGCCATTGCCGTGGCCAATCAGTCACCTCTCCACGTCTCACTCACTTCTCCTGTACGGATGATGTGTTTGCCTGCTTTGCCTTGCCAGCAGTTACGTGGCGCCTCTTGTCCATAGGTAAGATGATCAGAGCTTAGTGAATGCACACTGACAAAAAAATCTGAAATGTTTTAATTTGATTTGTAAACTAACTGACTTCTTTCTTGAACCTGCATTTTATTTTGGTCCAGTAACAAATTTGTTACTAAAATAATTATTTCAATAGATAATTAGATCACGGAATCTTGTAGTACTGGAGGAGCTGAATCATCGCATTGTCCCTGTGCTGGTTATTTGAAAGAGTTATCTAATTAGTCCCGTTTCACCCTTATGCTTACCATAGCCCAGCATTTTCCTTTTTAAATATAAATCCAAATACCTTTTGAAAGTTGGGATTGAATCTGCTTCCACCATACTTTCAGGTGGTGCACTCCAGATCACAGTCCATGTCTAAATGCAGCAAGACCTAGTCAATGTCCAGGCTTGGGCTGACAAGTTGCAAGTGTCAGGCAATGACCATCTCCAACAAGAGAAAATCTAACCATTACCCCTTGACATTCAATGGCATTGCCATCTCTGAATCCCCCACTATCAACATCCTGGGGGGGGTTACCATTGACCAGAAACTGAGCTGGACTAGCCATATAAATGCTGTGGCTACAAGAGCAGTTAAGAGGCTAGGAATCCTGCAGCGAGTAACTCATCTCCTGACTCCCCAAAGCCTACCCACCATCTACAAGGCACAAGTCAGGAGTATGATGGAATATACTCCACTTGCCTGGATGAGTGCAGCTCCATCAACACTCAAGAAGCTTGACACCATCTAGGACAAAGCAGCCTGTTTGATTGTGACCCCCTCCACAAACATTCACTCCCTCCACCATCGATGAACAGTGGCAGCAGTGTGTACCATCTACAAGATGCATTGCAGAAACTCACCAAAGCTTCTTAGACAGCACCTTCCAGATCCACGATCACTGCCACCTAGAAGGACACGAGCAACAGATACATGGGAACACTACCACTTGGAAGTTCCCCTCCAAGCCACTCACCATCCTGACTTGGAAATATATCGCCGTTCCTTCACTGTCGCTGGGTCAAAATCCTGGAACTCCCTTCCTAACAGCACTGTGGGTGTACCTACAGCACATGGACTTCACTGGTTCAAGAAGGCAGCTTACTACCACCTTTTCAAGGGCAACTAGGGATGGGCAATAAATGCTGGGATGGGCAATAAATGCTGGCCTAGCCAGCGATGCCCACATCCCTTAAATTAATTTTTAAAAACTTGCATTAAAATGATCTCATCTTTCCCACCCTGATTCTTTTGCCAAAGGTCTTAAATCTGTGTCCAATGGTTATTGACCTTTCTTATCTATATTGATTGTGTTACTAATATAATTGAAATCAAGACAGTAACAATTAGTTTTCAGATTTCTGTGCCTCAATTTTTTCCTGCAATTGTTTACACTTGTTAAATATGTTCCCTTTCCCCTGTCTCCATGCAATATAATTTTTTCAGATGAATTTTTAGTACAATTGGAAACTCCAAAATAAGTAGCATGTCCCCAGATTGATCCTTTCGATGGCACAACTTATTTTGTCAGGGCATCTGTGGTGTTGCTAGCACTTGCCTTTATCAGGCTGGGTGACCGCTTTGCAGAACACCTTCAGTCTGTCCGCAAGCACTACCCAGATCTCCCTGTCGCTTGCCATTTCAACACTCCACCCTGCTCTCATGCCCACATGTCCGTCCTTGGCTTGCTGCATTGTTCCAGTGAAGCTCAATGCAAACTGGAGGAACAGCACTTCATTTTCCAATTAGGCACTTTACAGCCTTCCGGACTGAATATTGAGTTCAACAATTTTAGATCATGAACTCTCTCCTCTATCCTCACCCCCTTTCTGATTTTCCTTCTCTTTTTTGTTTTTTCCAATAATTTATATAGATTTTTCTTTTTCCACCTATTATTTTTAAATGTATTTCCATCCATTGTTTTGTCTCTACCTTTTAGCCTTTTTCGATTCCTTCACCCCACCCCCACTAGGGCTATCTGTACCTTGCTTCTCCTGCTTTCTATCCTTAATTAGCACATTCCTTTAGATAATATCACCACCTTCAACACCTCTTTGTCCTTTTGTCTGTGACATCTTTTGGTTATCTCCACTTATCACTGGCCCTCTATCCAGCTCTTCTTGTCTCCCCCCCACCCTTTAAACCAGCTTATTTTTCACCCTTTTTCTATTTTTCCTTAGTTCTGTTGAAGAGTCATGGAGACTCGAAACGTTAACTGTGTTCCTCTCCACAGATGCTGCCAGACCTGCTGAGTTTTTCCAGGTATTTTTGTTATTGTCTTGCCTTTATCACTTCATTTTCACTTTCTATAGAGCAGGATGATCATCTGACTGTAGCTCAGTCTCTGCACAAGGAGTTTGACAGCTTGGAAATGTCAGATTTAAAGTTCTGTGTGGAAGGAAAATTCATCCATGTTCATAAAGCTGTTCTAAAAATCAGGTACTGCTTTAAAATTTCATATGCCAATGCTTTATAGGAATTCAAGACAGTTCTACTGCCAATGCTATTTCCTTTCTTACCCCTAGATGTGAACATTTTCGAACTATGTTTCAATCCTACTGGAGTGAAGATGAAAAAGAGGTGATTGAGATTGACCAGTTTAGCTACCCTGTGTACCGTGCCTTTCTAGAATATTTGTACACAGACTCTGTCAACCTACCTCCCGAGGATGCAATAGGTACCGTAATGTCATTAGCCTCTCTTTGTACTGACAAGTCTCGTGAAGAACAGCATAATTGCCGACTTTTTTTATTTGCTTGCTATGTTCTGTTCCTTGGTACAGCAAAGACAGAGATCTTTCTTTCAACAATTTCTGTAGCAGACTGATCCATTACCTTCCTCTTTTTTTGGTTCCTGGTAGTTTTCAGTAATTGCTTCAGGAGTGCGTCATGGCACATCATTTTCAGTTACCAACAGTAAGTGTCCAAGGGGAAGATTAATTTTTCAATTGCACCCACAAGGATCACATCAATGTGTCAGTCAAATCCAATTCCGTCAAGGTTTCAAAGACAGAACCTCTGACAGTGTCGTACTCCTTCAGTACTGCACTGGAGTGTCAGCTTTTTTTGTTCAAGCCCCTTGAGCAGGATGTAGAGACGACTGTGCTGCCATGGAGTGCAGAATTTCCCAAATGGATGCAGAAAGGCTATTTTTTCTCGGGTAATGTATAGAAAAAAAATAATCTGTTGCCTAAGGTTGACAATTTGTGCAAAAAGCTCAGATAAATTGTGAGCAGGCCTGCTTTGAAGCTGTGGACTGATATCACTGCTCACCTGATGATAGTGAATCAGAGCTTCGTGATTGCACACTGACAAAAAATCTGAAATGTTTTAATTTGGTTTGTAAACTAACTGACTTCTCTCTTGAACCTGCATTTTATTTTGGTCCAGTAACAAATTTGTTACTAAAATAATTATTTCAATAGATAATTAACTCCTCAAAGCTGCCATATTTATTGGGATATAGAGAATATAATTTGAATTTCTGGCAGTCTGTCTTTTCTTATTCCCACTGGATTGTGTTCTAATAGAAGGTCACTAAATCTGCACAATGAATCCTGGTGTGGCAACTCCTTCTGACACATCTTTCTTTTATTATCAAAAGACGTAAAGGAATAGGATAAGAAAAATATGAAGAAAATAATGGTTCTAGAGAGTGACAAATCCCCCAGGACCAGATGTTCCCATCCTTGGGCATTAAAGGAAGTAGGTGAGAACACTGCAGATGCCCTAACTATAATCTTTCAAAGTTCCCTCAATCAAGAACCATCCCTTTAGATTGGAAAATTGTACATGGCACTCGAATATTTAAGAAAGGTGAGAGAAGGAAACCAGGAAATTATAGATCAGTCAGCCTAGCATCTAGGCTGTCAGGAAATTACTAGAGTCTTTAAGTGACTGAAGACATTTTCAGTTGATTAGAGAGAGCCAACATGGATTTATAAAAGGTTGGTCATGCCTGAAAAAGCTGACTGAATATTTATTTAGAGGTGATCAAAGTATTGGACAGGGAACGGTCTATGGATGTTATTTATATGGACTTCCAGAAAGCATTCAGTAAAATTCCTTATGAGACTGTGCCGAAATTTGAAGCTCATGGAATTAGAAGGCAAGTTATTGACCTGATGAGGAAATTGGATGAATGGCAGGAGACAGACAGTAGCGATAGTGGGTGGGTACTCTAATTGGCAGGGTGCGATGGGTAGTATTCTGCAAGGATGTCTTGGGGATCTCAGCTATTTAGTAATGTCTTATATGTCTTAGAGCCAGACCTTTTAGGAGTGATGTTAAGAAACACTTCCACATGCAAAGGATGGTAAAAGTTTGGAATTCTGTTCTGCAAATGCATTTTATGCTAGATTGGTCGTTCGTATTAAGTCAGAGATAAATTTTTATTAGCCAAAGATATCAAGGGATATGGGGCAAAGATGGGTATTTGGAGTGAGTTCGCAGATCAGCTGCGATGTGGCTGAATAGCCTATCCTTGATCTTCTGTTCCGTTGCTCCTACGTCAAGGTCCCAAATACTTATGAACAGAAAGGTATGGCCGTTGAGCTGCTTTTTGGTAGTTTTGGCGACTGCAAAACTGATGATCAGATTATTGGATACTTTACCTCCATCTGAACAGTTATACAGGGCCTTAATGTGTTATTCAAAAAACACGTTCCCTCTCCCCCCTCCCTACCCTCTCCCTGTGCCCTCCCACCCTACCCCCTTACTCTCTCCCTCCCAACCCCACTCCCTCCCTCCCCCTCCTCGTCCCATCCCCGCTCCCCATCTCTCCCCCGCTCCTTCCCTCCCACCCACCCTCGCTTCCCCCTTCCTCGCCCGCCCTCCCTCCCTCCCCCTCCCCACTCCCTACTTCCCTACTTCCCTCTCCCTGCCCCCTCCACCCTTGGTCCCCATTCCCTCCCTCTCTCCATCCCTCCTTCCCCTCACCCCGCTCCTTCCCCTCTCCCTGTTCCCCCTCCCCTCTCCCGGCCCCCTCCTTCACGGCTCCCAGTTCCCTCCCTCACCTCTTCACCCCTCCCCCTCGCTCCCTCCCTCCATCCCTCCCTTCTCTCCCCACTCGCTCCCTCCCACTCCTTCCCTCCCTTTTCTCCCCACTCCCTCTCTCCCTGTTCCCTCCTTCCCTGCTCCCTCCCTCCCTCCCTCCCCGCTCTCTCCCTCCCCTCTCCCCGCTCTGTCCCTCCCTCCCATCTCCCTGCTCCCTCCCTCCCCTCTCTCCCTTCCCTCCATCCATCTCTCCCCCTCCCCACTCCCTCCCTCCATCCCTCCCTTCTCTCCCCATTTGCTCGCTCCCTCCCGATCCTTCCCTCCCTTTTCTCCCCACTCCCTCCCTGTTCCCTCCCTCCCCCTCCCCCTCTCCCTCCCTCCCTCCCCCTCCCCCTCTCCCTCTCTCCCTCCCCTCTCCCTGCTCCCTCCCCTTTTCTCCCTGTTCCCTCCCTACCCCCTCTCCCTCCCTCCCCTCTCCCCCCTCCCCCCTCCCTCCCTCCCTCTCTCCCCACCCCCTCCCTCCCTCCCTCCCTTTCCCTCCCTCTCTCCCCAATCCCTCCCTCCCTCCCTCCCTCTCCCCCCCATCCCTCCCGCTCTACCCCTTCCCTCCCTCCTCCCTCCCCACTCCCTGCCCCCCTGCTCCCTCCCTCTCTCCTCGCTCCCTCCCTCCCTCTCCTCGCTCCCTCCCTCCCTCCCTCTCTCTCCGCTCCCTCCCTCTCTCTCCGCTCCCTCCCTCTCTCTCCGCTCCCTCCCTCTCTCTCCGCTCCCTCCCTCTCTCTCCGCTCCCTCCCTCTGTCCCCGCTCCCTCCCTCTGTCCCCACTCCCTCCCTCTGTCCCCGCTCCCTCCCTCTGTCCCAGCTCCCTCCCTCCTCCTCCCAGCTCCCTCCCTCCTCCTCCCAGCTCCCTCCCTCCTCGTCCCAGCTCCCTCCCTCCTCCTCCCAGCTCCCTCCCTCCTCCTCCCAGCTCCCTCCCTCCTCCTCCCAGCTCCCTCTCTCCCCCTCCCACCTCCCTCTCTCTCCCTCCCCCCTCCCTGCTCCCGCCTTCCTCCCTCTGCCTTCCTACCTCCCACCCTCCTACCCTCCCCGCTCCCTCCCACCTGCCCTCATTCTTCTGTTCCTGTGTTCCTGCCTTTGTACACAGCAATGTCCCAAATACATATCAAATGAAAGAAATGGCCAGTTATTCTGATTTTTGGTAGCTCTGGTGACTGCATAATTGATGATCAGATTATTGGATGATACTCTGCTCTCTTTTACCCCCATCTGAACAGTTATACAGGGCCTTTATGTGTTAGCCAAAAAGACAGCAATACTGTACATCCTCAGTACTACATTGAATTGTCAGCCTGGAATATACGCACCAATTGTATCGTGAGGCTTGAACCCGCAATCTTTTGATTTAGAGCCACAACTTTCATATTAACAACTGACCCAAGCTGATGCCTCGTACCCTGATTCTTGAAGTCTGTTACCCAACTGCATTAATGTTTTCATGCTCAGTCCGCTGCTTAACAGATTATTGCTGACATTTATCATTCTTTGTTTAAAGAATTTCCTGTAAATTACTGACCCATCACCCTTTCCTCTCCAAAGTCCTTGTACATGTTGTCACCTCTCAAACCCATGCCCATTTTTCCTGCAACTTTATGTTTGAGCCTCAGCCATCAGTTTCCATCCCTGCTACAGCACTGAAGCAACTCTAATTAAAGCCATAAGTTACATCCATTGTGAACATGGTGCACTGTCCCTGCTGATCCTTCTTGACTTGCCTGCAGCCTTTGACATGGTTGTTGAGACTGTCCCACTCCAATGCCGCTCCTCGAGTGCCCAGCTGCTTGTGACTGCCCTTTGCCTGGTTCCATTATCTATCCAGTCATTGCAAGAGATTCTCTAGCTTTGGCTTCTCTTCCTGCTCCTACACCTTTACCTTTGGTGTTCCAAGGACCCATCCTTGGCCCCTTCCTACTTCTCATCTGAGTGCTGCCCCTCAGTGACGTAATCAGAATGAAAATGTCAGATGCCACCTGTGCTGACTGCACCCACTTCATTGCTTTTAAATATACTTGTCACTAATTAAAGTTCATGCCCTCTTACCTTTCCTACATCAATGGCCTGCATTTACCCTTTCTAACCAGTTTTTGAAAATGTATATATATCTCAGGATCTTTGCCATTAACTGTTGCCTCTTTACACTTCAGGGATCGAACTTTTCTATTTTTTCCCAAATTTGGGATTATTTTAGTTGTTCTTCTGCTTACGCTCTCCAATATTTGTACAGGTTTTTGTAGCACAGTGCCGAGAATCAAATCCTGTGCTGCATGATGTCAAACACATTGCATTGTAAAATGTCATTTTAATTTGTCATGCTTTTTATTGTTTGCTCTCCATTTATATCTCCCTGTTCATCGTTCTTCGATTTGTACTCTTTGTTATCACACCCAAAGGTTTTGTCGGTATCGCCTCTTTCATGTGTTGGTATGAATGCGTGTTATGATTTCTGTTTAGTTTGCTGATTGCATGAATTGTGTGACTTGTGGAAGCGACAATTAATGTACAACCTGAGAGGTTCTCTTCCATTGACTTTTTAAAGTAGTATTTTTGCTTGAGTTTAATTTTTACACCCTTTTACACAGGTTTTTACACCTTGCAGTCACACTTAGATGTATTTTTCACAGGGCTCCTGGATCTGGCTACTTCTTACTGTGAAAACAAGGTGAAGAAACTGTGCCAGGAGATAATTAAGAGAGGTATTACTGTGGAGAATGCGTTTTTATTGCTCTCAGCAGCTGACCGATATGATGCCAAGGTGAGAACACGTGAAGTGCTGATATTGTGGTTGTTAAATTGAACTAGATTCCATACTCATGGTTAGCACAGTTTTTTTGTGAACTCTTATTCTGCACCAGATTTTTGTATGTCCAGTAACCACCAGATTAGAGATGTTTTTCTCAATATATCTAATCATAAATATTGCAAGTATACGAATTTAATGACCATAGCAAGACAAGGCTGTTTGGCCCATGAGCCCAATTTCATACAGAATCCCTCTTTGATTTGGTTTTGGATTTGCATCCTCCTCCCCTCCGACTCCAGCCCCTCCCCTCCGACTCCAGCCCCTCCCCTCCGACTCCAGCCCCTCCCCTCCGACTCCAGCCCCTCCCCTCCACCCCAGCCCTTCCCCTCCGCCCCAGCCCCTCCCCTCCGCCTCCCCGCTCCTGCCCCCCCCCCCCCCCTTAGAGGATGTGAGGCAACCCACCTCCACAACCCTCCCAGGCAGTGCATTCCAGTCATCTATGTCATTTATATAAATGACAAATAATAGGGGACCCAGCACAGATCCCTGTGGTACGCCACTGGACACAGGCTTCCAATCACTAAAACATCCTTCTGTCATCACCCTCTGCCTCCTACAACTAAGCCAATTTTGAATCCACTTTATCAAATTACCCTGTATCCCATGTGCATTTGCCTTCTTTATAAGTCTCCCATGTGGGACCTTGTCAAAGGCTTTGCTGAAATCCATATAAACGACATCAACTGCACTACCCTCATCTACACACCTGGTCACCTCCTCAAAAAATTCAATCAAATTTGTTAGGTATGACCTCCCTCTGACAAAGTCATGCTGACTATCCCTGATCAAACCTTGCCTCTCCAAGTGGAGATAGATTCTCTCCTTCAGAATTTTCTCCAATAGTTTGCCTACCACTGATCTGTAGTTCCCTGGCTTATCTCTACAACCCTTCTTAAATAGTGGAATCGCATTAGCTGTTCTCCAGTCCTCTGGCACCTCTCCCATGGCCAGAGAGAAATTAAAAATTTGGGTCAGAGCCCCTGCGATCTCCTCCCTTGCCTCCCTCAGCAGCCTGGGACACAAATCACCCAGACCTGGAGATTTATCCACTTTTAAGCCTGCCAACACCTCCAATACCTTGTCACTCTCTATATCAATTTGCTCAAGAACCTCACAGTCTCTCTCCCAGAGTTCGTTACGTTCATCCTCACTCTCTTGGGTGAAGACGGATGTGAGGTATTCATTCAACACTCCACCGATGCCCTCTGGCTCCACCCATAGATTGCCCCCTTGGTCCCTAATGGGCCCTACTCTTTCCCTGGTTATCCTCTTCCCATTGATATACTTATAGAATATCTTGGGATTTTCCCTACTTTTACCAGCCAGAGCTTTCACATATCCCCTCTTTGCTCTCCTAACTGTTTTCTTAAGATCCACCCTGCACTTTCTGTACTCCACTAATGCCTCTGCTGATTTGTTTCCCTTGTACCTGCTAAAAGCCCCTCTTTTCCTTCTCATTGTATCCTGAATATCTCTGGTCATCCACGGTTCTCTGGGCTTGTTACTCCTTCCTATCACCCTAGAGGGAACATGTTGAGCCTGTACTCTCCCCATTTCCTTTTTGAACACCCCCCACTGTTTTTCTGTTGATTTCCCCACAAGTAGCTGTTCCTAGTCTACCTTGGTCAGATCCTGCCTTGCCTTTACTGAACCCTGCTCTCCCCCAATCTAAAATATTTTTTTTACAACTTGTATATTTCTTTGTCCTTAACAAGCTTAAATTGTACCATGTTGTGGTCGCTATCACTAAAATGCTCCCCCACCTGTCCGGCTTCATTCCCCAGAATTAGGTCCAGCTATGTGCCGTCCTTTGTTGGACCCTCTGCATATTGACCTAAAAAATTCTCCTGTACACATTTCAAGAAACCCACTCCACCCAAGCCCTTAACACTATGTCTATCCCAAATAATTATCCCCTTTTTTATCCCTAAACTCTACCCACAAAGCTTCATTTGATGCCCAAGATATCATCTCTCCTTACTGCAGTAACTGACTCCTTAACTCCTCTTTTACCCCGTCCCCTGTCTCGTCTGAAGATTCCATATCCTGGAATGTTGAGCTGCCAATCCTGCCTCTCCCTCAACCACATCTCAGTGATGGCCACTATATCACAATTCCATGCGTCAATCCTCACCGTGAACTCATCCGTTTTACCTGTAATACTCCTGGCAGTAAAAAAGAGGCCATCCAGCCTTGCCTTACTCCCTTGAAACTTAATGCAGCTGTACTCCCTCTGAATTGATTGTTTTACTGTATTATGATGTGTCCCTATTCTGTTAACATTCTGTGTCCCCTCCCCCTGCCAAATTAATTTAAACTCCTCCCAACAGCACAAGCCAACTCGCCCACAAGGATGTTAGTCCCACTCTAGTTCAGATGTAGACCATCCCGCTTATACAGGTCCCACCTTCCCTAGAAATGATTCCAGTGATCCAGGAATCTAAAACCCTTCCTCCTGCACCAACTCTTAAGCCACGTATTTATCTGCGCTATTCTCCTCTTTCTGTGCTCGCTAGCACGTGGCACTGGGAGTAATCCAGATTACAACCTGAGAGGTCCTGCTTTTTAGTCAACTGCCTAACTCCCTGAATTCGTGATGCAAGGCCTCATCCCTCTTTCTACCTATGTCATTGGTACCAACATGTACAATGACCTCTGCCTTATCACCCTCCCCTTCAGGATGCCCTGCAGCCATTCAGTGACATCCTGGAACCTGGCACCAGGGAGGCAACATACCATCCTGGAGTCACGTTGACGGCCACAGTAGCGCCTATCTGTTCCCCTGACTATAGAATCCCCTATTACTATTGCTCTTCATCTCTTCCTCCCCTCCTGTACAGACAGGCTGCTTGTGGTGCCAGAAGCTTGGCTCTGTCCGCACTCCCTGGAGGAACCAGTGCCCTCATCAGCCTCCAAAATGGAATACTGATTTGCGAGCAGGACCCCAGGGGACTCCTGAACTACCTGCCTGTTCCTCTTGGACTGCCTAGTGGTCAACCATTCCCTTCCTTCCTCAAGTCCCTTCAGCTGCGGTGTGACCTCCTCTCTAAACATGCTATCCATGACGCTGTCAGTCTCGCAAATGCTCCACAGTGTCCCCAGCCGCTGTTCCAGCTCTGAAACCTGAGCTTCCAGGAGCTGCAGCTGGACACACTTCCTGCACACATGCTGGTCCCGGGCATTGGAAATGTTCCCAGCTTCTCATATGGAGCACGAGGAGCACACCACGGCTTTGAGCTCTCCTGCCTTGACTTATCCCTTTAAATTAAACCTTTTAAATCAATTACTCTAGGGCCCTTCTTTCCTGATCCTTGTTACAGAATGTACAAACTATAAACCACAAAAAGACCTTAAACAATAAGCAATAAAAGTAGTAAATACTTACCCGACCTTACCCACTACTTACCAGGCATTCCTTTCCCTTGTAGACTCCACTGCTGCAGCAGGGCAAGACCACTCTCTGAAGATTTAAGAAGTTGGATAGCAAAGCAAAAATGCAAAGAGCACCTCTTCCCCTGTGCACCGAATTCCCACTGTGCACCAAATTGCCAATACCCACACTCACTCTGACTGTGTCTCACTCAGGATGAGGTCCTTCCCCTGCTCGTGTGCAAGCACAATGACCTCTTTCCCCCTCCTCCCTGCCCCCATCCCCCTCCCCCTCCTTCCCTAGTCTCCCCAACCTTGCCCCAATCTCACCCCTACCCTTGCCACACTCTCGCCCCTAACCTCACCCCTTCCCCCTCCCCTCCCTCGACACCCCCTCCCTCTCTCCCTTCCCCCTCCCTTCCCTCTCCCTCCCCTTCCCTCTCTCCTTCCCCTCTCCCTCTTCCCTTCTTCTCCTCATGCCCCTTCCCTTCCCTTCCACCCTTCCCCCTTTTAACCCCCCACCCCCACCCTCTCCCCACCCTCGGTCTCCCCTCCCCTCTCTATCTCCCCTTTCCTTCGCCCTTCCTTTTCCCTCTCCCCATGCATCCCTAGTACCATTGTAGTAAGTCTCCTCTGCACCTTCCCTCTGGCCTGATATTCTTCTTAAAGTGTTCTGATTTTTCCACAATAATCCAGCTGGGGCCTAACCAGTGATTTATAAAAGTTTATCATGACTTCCTTGCTTATGTACTCGGAGTCTCTATTTATAAAGTTGAGGATCCTGTCTGCCTTTTTAACAGTCTACTCCTCATGTCCTGCCACCTTTATTATAGTGTATGTGTATGGCCCCAGGTCTCTCTGTTCCTGCATCTCCTTAAAATTGTGCCATTTCGTTTACATTTCCTCTCCCCAGCCTCCCTTTCAAAATGACTCACTTCATACTTTTGTGCCTTGAATTCCAGCTGCCAGATTGTTGTCTATTTCACAGCTGCCCTGATGACTGTCATGTTCCTCCTCACCATTTACTACATTTCAGAGTTCCGAACGACTTGCAAACTTTGAAACTATGCCCTCTGTAGCCCAAGTCATTTATATATATATATATATATATATATATATATCTATCAAGAAGGCAAGTGGACCCTCATATGGACTTAATTGCAGGGTTCATGTTCCTGAAATATTAGGATCAGTTTTGGGGCAGGAGGAACTTTTAGCAATTATCCTAACAGATTTGGGAATATAATGTGTAAAGTGCGGAGTGGCAAGGGTTCCCGAAGTATTTATAAGACAACATTCTTGAAGCATGAAGTGGGTGATGTTTCAGCAGGAGAGCATTTAAGGAAACAGAGACACAATATCATTAGGTTTTGGTGGGAGAGCATTTCGGAAACAGCGATGACAATATCATTAGAACTGTGGAAAAGGACGAGAAACAATCAAATGTGAAATTACTCAACTTCAAGTGGGCTAATGTCAGGAGTTATAAAGGGATCTGGCCCAGGTGGATTGGAATCAAAAGATTTACAGGTGAAGCAGTAAATAAGCTATGGCAGCTCATCAAAGAGCAGGTGGTTCAAGTACAGTCTAGACACATTCCCATGAGGGAGAAAAATAGAGCTCCCTGGAAGAGAAGTTAAAGTGAAACAGAGAAAGAGGCTTCTCAGGATAAATATCAGGCTCATAATTCTGCAGAGAACCAAACTGAATACAAAATGAAATGAGGGACAAAGAGATTGTATGAGAATAGATTAGCAGGTAGCATAAAAGAGAACCCAAAAGTCTATTATATAAATAGTAAAAAGGTAATCAAAGGAAGGGTGGGGCTTATTAGGCACCAAAAAGGAGATCACCTTTCGGAGGCAAAGAGAATGCCTGAGGTACTAAATGAGTACTTTGGCAACATGCTCTTCTCTCAAAGACAGATGCAATGATATTGTAAAGGAAGAGGTATTAGGGAAATTGGAAAGGATAAAAATAGATGAAAAGGATATATTAAAATGGTCGGTAGCCCTCAAGCTAGAAAAGTCACCAAGTTCAGTAGGAATGCGTTCTAAATTGATAAGGGAAATGAGGGTGGAATTTGTGGAGGCTCTGACCACAATCCTCCTTGGATATGGGGGCTGGCATCAGAGGAGTGGAAGATTGCAAATGTTCCACTGCTATTCAACAAAAGGGAGAATGATAAATGTGGGAATTACAGACCAATCAGCCAAATGTCAGTGTTGGGGAACATTTAGAGACATTAATCTGGGACAAAGTAAATCTGCACTTGGAAAAATATGGTTTAATAAGTGAAAGCCAGCATGGTCACTAAAGGTAAATTGTGTTTGACTAATTTGAATGAGTCCTTTGATGAAGTAACGGAGAAGGTTAATGATGGTAGTTCAGTTGATGATGTATATGGACTTTCAAAAGATGTTTTAATTAAGTACCAAGTAATAGACCTGTTAGCAGAAGTGAATTCCATGGGTTTAAAGGGACAGTGATTGCATGGAAACAAAATTGGCTAAAGGGCAGAAAGTTGAGAGTATAGGGGAATGGTTTCTCAGAAAATGTCACCTTTCTCCCCCCCCCCATCCCATTTCGCCAGATCCAGTAACCAATCCTAATGCTCCTATACTCACTAACATTTGACACTGGGAGTCCTCCAGAGATTACTCTGAGATCCTGCTCCTTAACTCCCTGCCTAGCTCCTGAAACTCTGTAGGAACCCTTTTCCCATTACTGATTCCACTGTGGACCATGACTTCTGGCTGTTCCCTCTTCTCTCTGCAAAATGTTCTGCACCTGTTCAGTTTTGCCCTTTACCCTGGCACCTGGGAGGTAATGCACCATGCAGAACTCATGTAGGTTGTTGCAGAAACACCCATCTATCCCCTGACAATTGCATCTTCTATGACCACAGCAATTATAGTTATAGGTGGAGACTGCTCAGTTCATCGTGTTTCTGTAGGGCAATCCAGTCAGTCCCATTCTGCCACACTATTCCTGTAGCCCTGCAGGTTTATTACAATGGCCCCTGTAATTTCCTTTTGATTTCTACACTTTGTTGGACCTCCCTGTGCAGTATAGTGCCCCAAGGCACGCTGGGTCTGCTCTTGACTGTATTCTTCCAAGGTGATTTACATTCATTACTGACTTAAGTATCCTCCACTCCTAAAGGATATCTACATTGCCCACCTCTTCTTACCCTGGCAAATGGCCATCCACTATCTATCCTCCTGAACTCCCTGTAGCTGCTGGGTGACTACATCCAGGCACATGCATGCTCCAGAAAATTCTCAGCCTCTTGTATGGCCTGCAGTGACTCCAGTTGCTCCTCAAGCTCAAGCAACTGGAAGCACTTCCTCCACGTGATGCTATCCAGGACACATGATGGGTTCTGGAGTTCCCAAGTGGCACAAGAATTGCAGGCAGTGGGTCTCAAGCCTCTCATTATTTTGTGAGAAGTTTATCTATGAAAAACAAATAGCATTTATAAAGCACGTTTAATGTAGTAAAACATCCCAAGGTGCTTCACAGGAGCATTATCAAACAAGTTTTGACACAGAGGAATATTAGACTAGGCGATCAAGAGCGTGATCAAATAGGTAGGTTTGACAGAGCTTCTTAAACAGAAAGAAAGAGAGAGAGATAAAGAGGTAGAGACAATTAGAGAGAGAATCCCAGAGGCCAAGGCTCAGGGATCTGAAGGTACACCTGCCAATGGTAGAGCAATTAAAATTTTAGATGTGCAAGAGGCCAAAACTGGAGAAGTGCAGAGATCTAAGTGTTGTGGGGTTGGAGGATGTTACAGAAGGGCAGTGCCATCAAGAGATTTGAAATTATAAACATTTTAAAATTGAGGCATTGGCAGAATGGGATCCAATGAGGGTTGACAAGTGCAGGGGTGATAGGCAAACAGAACTTAGTGCAAGTTAACTTACAGGCAGCAGAGTTTTGGGTGAGCTCAAATTTATGAAGGGTGGCAGGACGGCTAGGAGAGCACTTGAACAGTCAAGTCTAGAGATAACAGGCACAAATGAGCATTTCAGTAGTAGATGAGCTGAGACACAGCAGAGACGGGCAATGTTACATAGGTCATATTGGCGGTTGAGTCAGAAACACATCAGAGTTAAATATGCCACCGAGGTTGCAAATGACCTCACACAGTGACCAGGGAGAGGGATGGAGTTGGTAGCTAGGGATTGAAGTTTGTGGTGGGCACCAAAGGTTATGGTAGCGGAGGGGGTCAAGAGAACTTATGGTGAGGTAGAGCTGGGTGCCATCAGCATACATATGGAATATATATGTCGGTATACATGCACACATTTTTTAGTATCCCCTGCTTCCGATGTATTATTTCTGCATATCAGATTTTTACTTAATGCAATTTGCAACCCATGTTGGTACCCCAAGCTTATTAATTTTAATCTTACCCCCTTCGATCTAATTAATTACTCTGATCATTTATATATTTACTTAATTATTGTTGTCCCTTGGTTTTAAATTACTTAGGATGTCCTTCCCTCTCTGTACCAAATTTCCACTCTCACTAATTGATATACAATTAACATACAACATATTGCAGTCATCCATCACTGAGTTCCATAAACCCAAATTCTGTATAACTTTCCTCATACTTATTGTTTTTCACTTGTTTCTTACCACTGGATTTGGCACTACCCATGGCTTCAGTTAAAGTGCTTGCGATGGCAATATGATGTTGTTTCAAATACTTTTCCATTTTAAGGTAATTTATTCACACTATCAAAGCACATAAAGCTACCTAGTACTGAGAAGTTCTGGCCAAGGAACTTCCAGGGAACACTTTTCCCTTAGCAGATAACCAGCAGCTGCTGATCATCTGTATTTCAAGTAAAGTCCCCACAAGTAAAGTCCCCAAATGCAAGACATCAGCTTAAACTCTCAGCATGTGGTATAACTCCAGACAAGATCAAAAATGCTGTCCAACTAAAGTTTAGATGCTCTAATACGAAGCAGATATTTTCCTATCAACTGCCATAGCCAAAACTTTTTTATTTTCTTTTGCCGCTGCTCATGCCCACCGGAAAGGTTGTGCGGCCATGTTCAAACTGGCTGCACAAAGCCTAAAAGGATTCTTCAGATTGGCTCATTGACAGCACATCATGTGGCAATTGGATGAGGATCCTGTCAGTTACTAGCTGCACGTTCTTGCCCATTTGGAGGATATTTCCCCTTCTGGGGGAGACTAGTGCACTGTTTAAAATTAGGGTCTCCCATTTAAGACTGAGATGAGGAGAACTTCTTTCTCTCTCAGGGTTGTTAGTCTGTGAAATTCTCTTCCCCAGAGAGCAGTGGAGGCTGGGTCATTGAATATATTCAAGGCTAAGTTTGACATTTTTTTTGACCAACAAGGGAGTCAAGGTCTATGGGAGGGACAGACAGAAAAGGAGTTGAGGCCACAATATGATCAACCATTATCTTATTTAATGGTGGAGCAGGCTTGAGGGGCTGAATGGTTAACCCTGTTCCTAATTTTTGTACTTGAAATATTTCCAACTGAATGCGATAGTGGCTGCAAGTGAGGATGTGCTTGTGGGAGTGGTGCGCACTCACAGCAATAATGATTTAACCCACAGGCTCTCAAATATGCTGCTAATAATTACATTTACTTCAGGGACCTCCACTATTCCTCACACCACCTCCTGACCCGACCCAACCCGGAGAGTCTCTGCAATTTAAAAACCATTGCCCTAGGATAATTCATCCTTCAAATCACCCCAGAAATGGGAGAGAGTTCAAGTAAAGGGCTTTGTGTGATAATATTTGGAAACGTCAATCAAACAAGTTTAGTAGCTAATATAATAACTTTGAATTGGCAACCTGTTTTTCCCTGGTTCTGTGGGCTGTGCCGTTGGCTGCAGTGTAGAATGTTCCCTTTTCTCTGCCTTCACCCTAAATACATTGATTACTTATTTTCAGAAATCGTTGCTTCAGAGTGCATTTTTGCTTGTATTTTCACCATAACTCTTTGTGCAGGGGTTCCGCTCATATGGCACCAGCAACCTTCTGGTATCTAGTGAATCTTCATGTGTTACCCAAAGCACCAGTGCAACAAATGTCCACAGGCTACTCAACCATTAGAGATATCAGAATTGAGCTGAATTCTGTCCTCCCCTCTCCCCTGAAAGCACAGATGGTGTCAAGTGGAAACCAAAACCATGGCTGATGGTTTTCCTTCTCCCTAAGGCAGTGACGGCTGAGATAATTTGTAGTTATCACCATTCTTCTATTAGTCTCTCTAGCTACAGATTTGTAAAATACAATTTTCTAGCAAAAGTAAGCAACTTTTAATGTATTGCAACAGAGTTGGGTGATATGTGATCACTCAAAACATGTTCAGTGCTCCCTTGTACTAAGGAAGTATTAATTTGAAATTCCTTCTTACGTGTCTAGGATTTAGAAGAATTTTGCTTCAAATTCTGTATGAATCATTTGACTGCAGTCACCAACACTGATGCATTTTGGCAAATGGATGGAGCTCTCTTGAAAGAATTCATTGGAAAAGCAAGCAAATGTGGAGCTTTCAGAAACTGAATTAGTTGTGTAGATATACTCAAGTGATGTTACACATGCACTTTTTCCCATAACTTAATGGAAAATTGATACAACTTTTGTAGAATATTCCAACTAGCCTAACTGTATAAAGTTATACAACTGCCAGTGTGATATGGATAACAGATGGATATAAAGGTTTGGCATATTCGCAGAAAATTGCAGTCACATAAATTAATTTGTCCAATGTGGTTGAAAAGATTGGACTTCAATTGTAGCTCATTGCTTGACTGCACTTAGTTTCCTGGATGTACATAATTACATGTCTGATCTCTTGTGCAGCAAATAAAATGTTTATAATGAACTTACATGGTCATGTATATAGTTTTTCTAAATTAGCAGAGAATTGAAGCGTTCCTTTTTTAGCGTGACTGTGACTCCATCTCATTTTGAATCGGGCATCAATTTGGCTTCACAAACTTGATGAACGGAACCAAATTGCTGTCAAGCTTCCAAAGAAAAAGTCTTGGCATGGCCAGAATGTTAACTCCTTATTTTTTAATTGAAATATGTGAAGATCCTATGGATAGACCACCAAGGCTATGCTTTCATTGGTGGGTATCGGTTACAATCTTGTTGTAATGTAGGAATTGCATCTGTGCAACTCCTTTCATGCATTTAATTCTAGATATTGGGGATACCTTAGTGTGTTTACCTGCAATGAATCTTAATAGGAGGACCTTGCAAGAAAGAAAACTATCAAAAAAAAAAGTTTGATATCTACACCACACTCGTATGGGTACACAGTTGATTTTAAAATGAACTCAATGTCAGTCATGTTTTCAAAGGGCCATTCAGATTGTGTGCTATTACTAACATAGTGAGGTTACTTTACAACTGCACATTATATTTATCTTCTAGTTCTGGACATGGTGACTGCAGATTGTCCTCCAATTTTAGTATTCCATGCTTTGTGGATTTATTTGGGATAATGGCATTATGTTAAACTCTACAAGCTGATAGTGCAAAAAAAAAGTGACGTCTTGTTTTTAGATATTGGAAATTTGACCCAGATCATGAGCAAAGCTGATGCATTCATTTGTGAATTATAAGAACACAAGAAATAGGAGCAGGGCCTGCTCAGTCATTCAATAAGATCATGACTGTTCTGATTGTAGCTTTAACTTCACTTTCCTGTTGATACCCCATAACCCTTGACTCCCTTGTCAATCAAAAATCTATCTAACTCAGCCTTGAATATATTCAATGATCCAGCATTCACTGGGTAAGAATATTCTAAAGACTAACTCAGAGAAGAAATCCCTCTTCATCTCTGCCTCAAATGGGAGACCACTTTTTTTCAAACTGTGCCCCCTTGTTCTAGTTTCCCCACGAGACGAAATATCCTCTCAGCATCCACCCTGTCAATCCCCCTCAGAATCTTATATGTTTCAATTAGATCACCTCTCGTTCTTCTAAATTCCAATGAGTATAGGCCCAGCCTGCTCAATGTTTCATCATAATACCTTTCCTATAGAAAGTGAGTCTAGCGAATTAATAATGGAAATTTAGGAGATGCAGATGAATTGAACAGGTATTTTGCATCCATCTTCACTATAGAGGACACAAGTAACATCTCAGAAATAGCTGTAAATCAGGAAATGGAAGAGAGGGAGGAACTTGAGAAAATTACAATCACAAGGGAAGTGACACTGAGCAAATTGTTGGAGCTGCCGGCTGATAAGTCCCCGGGTCCTGATGGATTTCATCCTAGGGTCTTCAAAGAAATGGATGGTTTATGTGTTGGTTTTCGTTTTCCAAAATTCCCTAGATTTGGGGAAGGGTCCATCAGATTGGAAAATAGTGAATATAACCCCTTTATTCAAAAAAGAATAGAGACAGGAAGCTGGAAACCACAGGCTAGTTAGCTTAATATCTGTCATAGGGAAAACATTAGAAGCTATTATTGAAGATGTTATAGCAGAACACTTAGATAAATTCAAGGTAATTAGGCAGAGTCAACATGGTTTTGTGAGAGGGAAATCGTGTTTAATAAACTTATTGGAGTTCTTTGAAAAAATAACGTGGGGTGGATAAAGTGTGGATGTACTGTACTTGGATTTCCAGAAGGCATTTGACAAGGTGCCACATCAAAGATTATTGTAGAAAATAAAAGCTTGTAGTGTAGGGGGTAACACATTGGCATGGTTAGAAGATTGGCTAGCTAACAGGAAACAGTAGGGACAAATGTGTCTTTTTCTGGCTGGCAAGATGTAATGAGTGGTGTGCTACAGGGATCAGTGCTGGGTCTCAACTTTTTACAATTTATATAAATGACTTGGATGAAGGGACCGAAGGTATGGATAATAAATTTGCTGATGACTCAAAGCTAGGTAGGACATGGGGAGACTACAAAGAGATATAGATAGGTTAGGTGAGTGAACAAAGATCTGGCAAATGGAGTATAATGTGAAATTGTCCATTTGGCAGGAAGAATAAAAAATATATTTAAATGTTGAGAGATTGTAGAGCTCTGAGATGCAAAGGGATTTTGAGAGCACGAATTACAAAAGCTTAGAACACAGGTACAGCAAGTAATTAGGAAAGCTAATAGAATGTTATTTTTTATTGCGAGGGGAATTAAATGCTAAAGTAGAGAGGTTATGCTTCAGCTATACAGGGCATTGATGAGACCACAATGGAGTATTGTGTACAATATTGGTCTCCATATTTAAGGAGGGATGTAAATGCATTAGAAGCAATTCACTAGACTAACACCTGGAATGGAAGTGTTGTCTTTTGAGGATAGGATGGGCAGGCTAGGCTATTTATTGTCTGCTGGAGTTTAGAAGAGTAAGAGTTGATTTGTTTGAAACACAAGATCCTGAGGGGTCTTGACAGGGTGGATGTGGAAAGCATGTTTCCTCTTGTGGGAGAATCTGGAACTAGGGGGTCACTGTTAAAAATTAAGGGGTCACCCTTAAGAATGATGAGAATTTTTCTCTGAGAGCTGTGTGTCTTTACAACTCTCTTCCTCAGAGTCTTTGAATGTTTTTAAGGCAGAGCTAGAAATAATCTTGATAAGCAAAGGGGTGAAATGTTATTAGGGATATGTGGAGTTGAGGTTGCAATCAGATTAGCTGTGATCTTCTTAAATGGTGGAGCAGGCTTGAGGGGCCAAGTGGCCTATTCCTGCTCCTAATTATGTTCAGATAAGACAACCCCCTCAACCTAGTGCACCTTCTCTGAACTGCTTCCAATGCAATTATGTCTCTCCTTAAGGTGACCAAAACTGTATACTGTACTCTAGGTGTCGTCTCATCAATGCCCTGTCCAGTTGCAGCAAGACTTCCTACTTTTTCACTCCATTCCCCTTGTTATAATGGCCAACATTCCGTATGCCTCCCTAATTACCAGCCGGTACCTGCATTCTAACTTCTTGTGATTCATGTACAAGGACACCCAGATCCCTCTGTACTGCAGCCTTCTCTACTCTTCTCTCCACTTAAATAATATTCAGTTTTTCTATTCTTCCTACCAAAGTGGAAAGCCTCACATTATACTCCATCTGCCAAAACTTTGCCCACTAACTTATCTATGATTGCACAATGTTCAGCACCTTTTGCGACTCCTCAGATACTGAAGCAGTCCATATCCAAATGCAGCAAGATCTGGACAATATCCAGGCTTGGGCTAACAAGTGGCAAGCAACATTTGTGTCACACGAGCCAGGCAATGACCATATCCAAGAAGAAAGAATCTAACCATCACCCTTTGACTCTTAGTGGGGGATTCAGTGATGGTAATGCCATTATCAATATCCTGGGGGTTACAATGGACCAGAAACTGAACTGGACTAGCCATATAAATACTGTGGCTACAAGAGCAGGTCAGAGGCTAGGAATCCTGTGATGAGTAACTCACCTCCTGACTCCCCAAAGCCTGTGGATTGTAAATATTTGAGGACCCAGGACTGAACATTGTGGCTCTCCACTAGTTACAAGTCACAAGTCAGGAGTGTGATGGAATACTCCCCACTTACCTGGATGAGTGCAGCTCCAACAACACTGAAGAAGCTTGACACCATCCAGGACAAAACAGCTCCCTTGACTGGCACCCCTTGCACAAACATTCACTCCCTGCAGCACCGACACACAGTGGCAGCAGTGTGTACCATCTACAAGATGCACTGCAGAAATTCACCAAGCCTCCTTAGCCAGCACCTTCCAAACCCACGAACACTACCATTTAAAAGGACAAGGACAGCAAACACATGAGAACATCACCATCTGGAAGTTCCCCTCCAAGTCACACACCATCCTGATTTGGAAATATATCACCGTTCCTTCAATGTCACTGGGTCAAAATCCTGGAACTCCCTAACAACTCTGTGGGTGTACCAACACCACAGGGACTGCAGTGGTTCAAGAAAGCAGCTCACCACCACCTTCTCAAGGGCAACTGGGGATGGGCAATAAATGCTGGCCCAGGCAGCAAACCCACATCCCATGAATGAATATAAAGGATATATGAGTATAAAAAATATCACTTTGGAGACCCTTGTATCTTCCAAACAACTTTCTTTCTACCTAGCTTTGTAATATCAGCAAATTTGGCTACAATATAGTTGCTTCCTTCATCCAAGCCACTAATGTGGATTGTAAATATTTGAGGACCCAGGACTGAACCTTATGGCACTCCACTAGTTACAATTTGCCATCCTGAAAATGACCCATTTATCTTGACTCTGCTTCCTTTTAGTTAGCTAGTCCTTTATCCCTGCTAATATATCACTCCCACACCATAAGCTCTTACCTTTTATGTGGCATTTATCAAATGCCTTTTGGGAATCCAAATACATGACTCCTACTAGTTTCTCTTTATTCACGCTGCTTGTGACAAGAACTCTGATAGTTGAACACCATTTTCCTTTCACAAAACCATGTTGACTTTGCCTGATTGCATTATCATTTTCTAAATGTCCTGCTACTTCCTCTTTAATAGTGAGTTCTAGCATTTTCTCAAGGACAGACATTAAGCTAAGTGGCAGATAGTTCCCTGCTTTCTGTCTCCACACTTTCAGGGGTGTTACATTTGTGGTTTTCCAATCCACTGGGACCTTTCCAGAATCCACAGAATTCTGGAAGGTTATAACCAGTGTATCTCCTATCTCTGCCACCACTTCTTTTAAAAGCCTAAGATGCATGCCATCAGATCCAGGGGACTTATTTTAGCCTTAAGTTCAATGAGGTTTCCCATTAATTTTTTTCCCTAGTGACTGAGATTGATTTACGTTTCTCCCTCTCTTTTGCCTTTGATTTTCTACTATTCTTAGAGTGCTTTTATGTCTTCTACTGTGAAAGCAGATACAAAATACTTGTTCAAAGCCTCTGCCATTTTCCCCTTTCCCCAGTCTCACCTGCTAAATGACCAATTCTCACTTTAGCTACTTCTTTACTTTTCACATTCTTGTAGAAGCTTTTACTTTTTCTTATTATAATCCTTGGCACTTTCCTCTCATACTCCAGTTTCTCCTCCTTTATTATTGCTTTAGTCATCCGTTGCTGGTTTCTAGAAGTTTCCCAATCTTCTGGCCTACCACTAATCCTGTATGCCTTAACTTCCTTAATTAGCCACAGATGCTGCACCCTTCTGGTAGAGTCTTCCTCAATGGAAAATATCTTTGTTGAGTGTTATGTAGTATCTCCTTAAATGTCTGCCACTGCTTTCCTACCTGTGTATACTTATTCCCGTGGAATTTAAAGATCTGACTAAACTCTTAGATTTTGCTGGTTTTTCAGTCTTGAGTTTGTACATTAACACTTCACTGGATCTGTAGCAGGGATAAGTGAAGGAAAAGATCACTCTTTGTTATGGCCTCATAGCCTAGTTGGTGTACAGTTACTTCTATGGATTTCTTTTTATATTGATTTGCTCTTGGAATATTCCAATTTTTCTGCAAGAATTAATGAGTTCCCTCCCTTTTTGATTAGATGGGATATGTGCCTGTCCTGGCTTGTCATTCAACATGCTGCAAATAATACATGCTTTGTGTAACCCTGTTGCTTTTTGTTTATGGAGAATACTGACTGGCTGACTTCCCAAACACACCATCAAAATCTGCAGATAATCTCTCCTGGTTTATGTAGTTTTCCAAAGTCTTTATTGTTATTTTATAGTATATCTGAAATGTGTACTGGTGCCGCAATTAGCTGCATTTCCATCTATAAGAGAGCAAGGTGGATATCTGTTCTCAGAGGTGCTGCTGCCACAAGTCCTGCTTGAAAGAGCAAAATAGACAGGCTGCAGAGTGAGAAAGAAATACAGAACGCTTTGGAATCCCAGCAGCAGCAAATCTAGCATGAGGGGCTCTCAGCCTGGGGATGCACTTGTGTGATAATGGCCAATGTTTACTCTGTCTGACACAAAGGCTTGATTCTCTCTCTCACCCTAGCTTGTTACTTTCCTAAGTAAAAATAGAAAAGAGGTGAAATATAAGCTGGTTTAAGTGGGGGGGGGGGGGTGGTGGGTAGAGCTGGATAGAGTCGTACACACTCAAAACGTTAACTGTGTCCCTCTCCGCAGACACTGCCAGACCTGCTGAGTTTTTCCAGGTATATTTATTTTTGTTTTGTTACTTTCCTCTTTGTGCTGGAGAGACCCAGCTGACCAGCACATCCTTAACTCTGAAACAAAAACAAAAATACCTGGAAAAACTCAGCAGGTCTGGCAGCATCTGCGGAGAGGAGCACAGTTAATGTTTCGAGTCCGAATGACCCTTCAACAGAACTAAGTAAGAATAGAAGAGAGGTGAAATATAAGCTGGTTTAAGGTGGGGTGGGAATCTGCTTGTTTTTCCAGGTGTGTATACAACTTTTGAGAGCAGTTGTGTATCCTGTATTTACTAATTTGACAAGAATGGTTTCTGTGGTCGCAGTGCTATTATTGAATGGCAGCTATGACTGACACGTAATGGCAGTGTCATAGGCAGCACCTTGCTGGTACCATAACAAGCTATAACAGAAATTGTTATATTTTAATCATACTGATTTAAAGGATAAAGTTAAGAACAAACAAATCGGAAGGAAAAAGGGAACTGTTGTTTGTTTGTATCCCGATCCTAGAAACTTAGCTGAACATGTTCACGATACTGCAGAAATTCCTACCACAGAATCTTTTGATAAAATAGCGTGATTCAGATTACATTTTGATGTAATGTTAGATGCAATTATCCAGGCTCAATGGAAAGAAAGACTTGCATTTATGTAGCACTTGCCAGGACCTCAGGATGTCAGTCAATTAAGTACTTTTGAATGTAGTCACTGCTGTAATTTGGATGTTGTAAGGATAGGAGAAACAGCAGTGACAAATTTAAGTGGTTGCTTTGTAAATAACCTGAGTTTACCACAGATCTAGTTAATGTTAGGTCCTATTTTTCATACTAGGAAATGACAGATATAGCAGGCAAAAAAAAAGTTTTGTATGTGTCCAGATTACTGGAAGGACTCCAGGCTACCTTTAGGAGAGAAAATAAAAACTAAATAAAATGGACAAATTTGCACACATAGCTGGCATGTTCTCAGAAGCTGTGTTAATCCAGTGGCCCAATTTGGAAGATCATCCATCTTGGCAGCTTCCACTTGTAAGTTGAAGCTGTGGAAATTTGCAAATCAAGCATGAAAGTTTGGCGTTACTGTATGGTAGTAAAATGTGGTACCTTAGGACAAGAGGAAACAATCGTTAGTAGTAGAAATGACTTACCTGAGATGTTCTAGATAATTTTGGGCTTCAGCAGCTTAGAAACCATATGATATGCAGTAACAAAAACAAAAAAATACATGGATGCTTGAAAATCCTAAATAAAATGGAAAATACTGGAAACATGCAACAGATCCGTCAAAGGAACAGACATGTTGATGTTTCAGGTGTGGACTCTGCACAGGAGCTGGAAGATATTACAGAAAAACTGCATTTAAAAAGGAAAGGAACAAATGAAGGTAAGAGAAAAGCACAAATAGAAATAGGAGTTGTAAAGTGCTCGAGTAGAAAATGAGATGGCCAAATGGCAGAAATAATATTAGCACAAGATAATTAGAAGAATGATGAGACAAATCTAAGATATGTGAGATACAGAGAATGAAAAGATCAGAAAGTTGATGATAAGGCTGGTAGAAATGAAAATGGAAGCCTGGGAGAAGAAGAAAGGCTGCTGGCTACAATTGATTCAGACCATCCCTAACCCCAGCATTATGTAACAATGACACTGTCCCATAAAAGTGAGTTGGAATGTGTTGGAGTGGAACAACCTGGTTTCAATATACCATAAACTATAAAGGTTGACATAGTTTTATTGACCAAACATTGATTAATTAGAAAAATATACAGAGCCTAACCATTGGTCTTTCTTCCGAAGATCAATGGGATCATGTAAACTGTAATCAAGACTTGACAAAACAGAGTTTTGTATTTTTACACAGTGTAATGTTTTTAACAGACATAATTTTAGCAGACAAGCTATTTTAAAACAGAAGAGAAATCTGCAAGTAGGTAGGTCCCACCACAGGAAACATGTTCCAATACATCCTTACACATTTTTTTTGAAAGCATTACTTTCCAAAATATTCATTTACTGGGCTCCTATGTCTTTTGTCATGGTACACAAAAAAAATCTTCAGAAACAACTCTCATTAACAGCTAAAACAAAAACAGAATTACCTGGAAAAACTCAGCAGGTCTGGCAGCATCGGCGGAGAAGAAAAGAGTTGACGTTTCGAGTCCTCATGACCCTTCGACAGAACTTGAGTTCGAGTCCAAGAAAGAGTTGAAATATAAGCTGGTTTAAGGTGTGTGGGGGGGGGGGGGTGGAGAGAGAGAGAGAGAAGTGGAGGGGGGTGGCTCTCTCTCTCTCTCTCTCACCCGCCCCACACACCTTAAACCAGCTTATATATCAACTCTTTCTTGGACTCAAACTCAAGTTCTGTCGAAGGGTCATGAGGACTCGAAACGTCAACTCTTTTCTTCTCCGCCGATGCTGCCAGACCTGCTGAGTTTTATCAGGTAATTCTGTTTTTGTTTTGGATTTCCAGCATCTGCAGTTTTTTTGTTTTTATCTCATTAACTGCTACTTTATTTAAAAGATGAACTCCAAGGGATCAACATCAATGCATCTGTTTACACAAGACTTCGGAACACCAGGCCCTTTTATTAAATAAATAGTTTAAGATTTAAAAAAACACTTGGACTAAAGGTAAGGAAAACAGCAAAGACTAATCTCTGATTTTCATTTTTGATGAATTTAAGATTTTAGCTCTTTCAAAGAGTTGGCACAGGCACAATGGGCCAATTAGCCTCCTGTGCTGTAAGATTGTGATACTAAATTACTAATAGTCACTTTGTGATTGTGTGATCTTCTTTCCCAGAAAGAAACACACCCCTACATAAAAATAACAAAACTAGAAGTAAAGATTGCCAAAGATGTCATAGACAAAAGGACAAAGGGGTGTTGACGGTGGTGATATTATCTAAAGGATGTGCTAATGGGGACATTAAGAGAAGCAAGCTAGTAGCAGATGGCCCGTGTGTGGGTGGGGTGGGGGGAAGGGATTGAAAGGTGGAGATGAAACAATAGATCAAAATAAATTTAAAAATAGGAGGAAAGAGAAAACAATAGTTGTAATAAAAATTATAAATTGTTGGAAAAAGGGGGTGGGAAAGGGGTGAGGATGGAGGAGAGAGTTCATGATCTGAAATTGTTGAACTCAATATTCAGTCCGGAAGGCTGTAAAGTGCCTAGTCGGAAGATGAGGTGCTGTTCCTCCAGTTTGCGTTATCTTTCACAAACTCAAGACGTCACAAAGCACTTCACAGCCAATTAAATACTTTTGAAGTGTAGTCACTGTTGTAGGTTATGATGTGTGCAATCCAACTGGGTAATGTTCCAGTTTGGTTTGTTGGCAACAAGAAATTAGACCAGCCCATTTGTTCATTCAATGACTTGCTACAGATCTCATAACAATTAAAAACTAAGCTGCTGTTTGCTATGCTGCAACCTTGGCTCTGTACCTGGCAAACATTACAGGTCATGTCTTGCTGTTCTACCCTGAAGAATCTTCTGTTTTCTTCAGAACAGGAAGATGGGTGGTTCTTTTCTTCCATCTTGAAATCAATCACACTAAACACAGAAAAGTGTACCACAAATGGAAAATGAATAAAATCCCTTTTTTTTGGTCAATTTTAAGTCCTTAATTCAGGGATGTCCAATTTGCCTTGGTAACCTGGACCTCAAAATCTAGGCAACACTTGTCCTGTTCCCTTACATTGCTTTGATTTGTCACGTTTTAATTTTGCAGCTTTGGAAAGGTTTAATTTTAATGTTGGTGCCTTACTGCTGGATGTATTGTAAATCAACTCGCCGAGGTGTAATTTTATCGGCAACTTGAGATATATATACAGATTAATGGGAATGAGGATTGAAACTTTATATAACTCCATGGTACTTCACAATGGCCTGAGACGACAGAGACTGGATGCCAGCATGATGAAAGTAAAAATACTGCAGATGCTGGAAATCTGAAATAAAAACAAACAAAAAAAAATGCTGGCAAATCTCAGCAGGTCTAGCAGCATCTGTGGAGAGAGAAACAGAGTTAACGTTTTGAGTCCGTATGATTTCTTCAGGACAGAGATTGGATGCCTCTGCCTTAATTAATAATTGACACACCAGGCCAAGTGAGCCCATGGAATCAACAGCTTTACTTGCTGCCTGTTACAGAATTGGTGCTGATCTTAATGTATGATGTTGAAGAAGTAGTTTCACGGCAACATAAGAATGGAATCAACATTCACCAAAATAGATTAGTCTGGTTATTTATCTTGTTTCTAGAACCTTGCTGGGTGCAAATTAGCTGCTGCATTTCTCTACAACCTGCATCATAACATTAACTACACTTAAAGTATTTCATTAGCTGTAAAATGTTCCCGAGGTTGTGAAAGTTAATATAGCAATACATTTTTTGTCTCATTTTTTGTTCGAATAAAAAAAATGCAGTTTGACCATGTTAATTGGCTTTGTTGGCCTCCCTTTCAGCATTTTATAACATTGAATTGTACTTTCATTAACCAATAAAGCACTGAAGAAACTAGGATGTGTTTTTGGAGCAGGCGAGTCATTTGTCTCAACAAGTACAACCAATGTAAGAAATGGGTGCAAGAGGAGGCCGGATGTACCCTCAAGCCTGCTCCACCATTCAGTAAGATCGTGAATGATCTGACCTTGGCCTCTACTCCACTTTCCTGCCTGTTCTCATAATCTTTGGCTCCTCTATAGTTCAAGAATCTGTCTGTCTCAGCCATGAATATGTTTAATGACTCAGCCTCCACAGCTGTCTGGGGTAGAGAATTCTAAAGATTCACAACCCTTAGGGAAGAAATTCCTCATCTCCATCTTATTGCAAAACTATGCCCCCAGTTCTAGATTACTCCATGTGAAGAAACATCCTCTCAACATCTACCCTGTCAAGCCTCCTCAGAATCTTATGTTTCAATAAGATCAACTCTCATTCTTCTACATTTCCTTAAGTATAGACACAACTTGCTCAACTCTACCTCATAAGTTTGGTAAGGTGAGTTTTAGGCCAGCTTTGAAATAGGGTTTATACAGGCCCTGCTGGCAGCTACAACTAGTTCATTAGTTAACTGGCTTAAACAAGTTTTCAGAGGCTAGATTCAGAGAGTATAAAAACAAGCCATCTTACAATGCTGACTGTCTGCACTGGAGTGCTGCTTTGGGCTGCAGTAGGGTGCTTAAGTTGGAGTTTGGTGACTGAGGGAGGAGGTGAGGAGGGAACGAGGTGATCCTTTGAGTACCGTAAGTGCGGTCAGGTAAGTATTTACAACTTTTATTGCTTATAGTTTTTAAGGTCTTATTTCGTGGTTCATCGTTTGTAAGGGCTATATTCTGTAACAACAAGGAGCAGGGAAGAAGGGCCCCAGAGTAATTGATATTGTTTGATATTAAGTATCTTCAAAAAGGTTTAATTTAATTTAAAGGGGTAAGTCATGGCAGGAGAGCTCAAAGCCATGGTGTGTTCCTCCTGTTCTATGTGGGAAGCCAGGAACATTCCCAGTGCCTGGGGCCAGCATGTGTGCGGGAAGTGTCTCCAGCTGCAGCTCCTGGAAGCCTGGGTTTTGGAGCTAGAGCGGCGGTTGGGGACACTGTTGCCTCCCTGGTGCTAGGGTCAAGGATGTCTCAGAGTGGCTAAAGGACATTCTGAAGGGGGAGAGTGAACAGCCAGTGGTTGTGGTACACATTGTACATACGACGTAGGTTAAAAAAAGGGATGAGGTCCTAAAAACAGAATATAGGGAGTTAGGAAGTAAGTTGAAAAGTAGGACCTCAAAGATAGTGATCTCAGGATTATTACCAGTGCCACGTGCTAGTCAGAGTAGACATAGCAGGATATATTGGATGAATACATGGCTGAAGAGATGGTGTGAGGGGGAGGGTTTCAGATTCCTGGGACATCGGGACCGGTTCTGGGGGAGCTGGGACCAGTACAAACTGGACGGGTTACATCTGGGCAGGACCAGGACTGATGTCCTAGGGGGAACATTTGCTAGAATGGCTGGGGAGGGTTTAAACTAAAATGGCAGGGGGATGGGAACCTATACAAGGAGTCAGAGGAGGGGGAATCAAAGACAAGAACAAAAGACAGAAAGAGAAAAAAGTGATAGGCAGAGAAATCAAGGGCAAGAATCAAACAGGGCCTCAGTGAAAAACAGTGGGACAAGTAATGTTAAAAAGCCTTAAGGCTTTGTGCCTTAAAGCGAGGAGCATTCGCTATAAAGTGGACGAATTAACCACACAAATAGATGTAAACAGCTATGATATAGTCGGGATTACAGAGACATGGCTGCAGGGTGACCAGGGATGGGAACTGAACATCCAAGGGTATTCAGTATTTAGGAAGGACAGACAAAAAGGAAAAGGCAGTGGAGATGCATTGCTGGTTAAAGAGGAAATTAACGCAACAGCGAGAAAAGATATTAGCTCCAACGACGTGGAATCTGTATGGGTAGAGCTGAGAAACACTAAGGGGCAAAAAACTTTAGTGGGGGTTGTATATGGACCCCCAAACTGTAGTGGTGATGTTGGGAGTGGCATTAAACAGGAAATTAGAGACACATGCAATAAAGGAACATCCGTAATTATGGGTGACTTTAATCTGTATATAGATTGGGCAAATCAAATTAGTAACAATACCGTAGAAGAGGAATTCCTGGAGTATATATGGGATGTTTTTCTGGACCAATACATTTGGGGAACCAACTAGAGAACAGGCCATCCTAGACTGGGTATTGTGTAACGAGAAAGGAATAATTGGCAATCTAGTTGTGTGAGGCCCCTTGGTGATGAGCGACCATAATGTGATAGAATTCTTCATCAAGATGGAGAGTGACGTAGTTGATTCTGAAACGAGGGTCCTGAAACTTAAAAGAAACTATAATGGTATGAGGCGCGAGCTGGCTATGATGGATTGGGAAACATTACTTAAAGGAATGATGGTGGATAGGCAAAGGCAAACGTTCAAAGAGCGCATGGGTGAACTGCAACAACTGTTTATTCCTGTCTGGCGCAAAAGTAAAACAGGAAAGGTGGACAAATCATGGCTTACAAGGGAAATTAGAGATAGGATTAGATCCAAGGAAGAGGCATACAAATTGGCCAGAAAAAACAACAGACCTGAGGATTGGGAGCAGTTTAGAATTCAGCAAAGGAGGACCAAGAGATTGATTAAGAAGGGGAAAATAGAGTACGAGAGTAGGCTTGCAGGGAACATAAAAACTGACTAAAAGTTTCTATAGGTATGTGAAGAGAAAAAGATTGGTGAAGACAAATATAAGTCCCTTACAGTCAGAAACAGGGGAATTTATAACGGGGAACAAAGAAATGCTGACCAACTAAATGCATACTTTGGTTCTGTCTTCACAAAGGAGGACACAAATAACATACCAGAAATGTTGGGGAACACAGAGTTAAGTGAGAGAGAGGAACAGAAAGAAATCAGTATTAGTAGGGAAATGGTGTTGGAGAAATTGATTGGAGTGAAAGCAGATAAAATCCCCAGGGCCTGATAATCCCACATCCCAGAGTACTAGGCCCTATAAACAGTGGATGCATTGGTGGTCATCTTCCGAGATTCTGTCAACTCTGGAACAGTTCCTACAGATTGGAGGGTAGCTAAAGTAACCCCACTATTTAAAAAGGGAGGCAGAGAGAAAACAGGGAATTATAGACCAGTCAGCCTGACATCAGTAGTGGGGAAAATTCTACAGTGCGTTATAAAAGATTTAATAGCTGAGCACGTGGAAAATAGTGGCAGAATCGGACAGAGTCAGCATGGATTTATGAAAGGGAAATCATGCTTGACAAATCTACTGGAATTTTTTGAGGATGTAACTAGTAGAGTTGATGAGAGGGAAGCCAGTGGATGTGGTTTATTTGGACTTTCGACAAAGTCCCACATTAGAGATTAGCGTGTAAAATTAAAGTGCATGGGATTGAGATGGATAGAAAACTGGTTGGCAGACAGGAAACAAAGAGTAGGAATAAATGGATCTTTTTCCGAATGGCAGGCAGTGACTAGTGGGGTACAGCAGGGATCGGTGCTGAGACCCCAGCTATTCACAATATATATTAATGATTTTGATGAGGGAACTAAATGTAACATCTCCAAATTTCCAGATGACACAAAGCTGGGTGGGAGAGTGAGCTGTAAGGAGGATGTAGAGATGCTTCAGTGTGATTTGGACAAGCTGAGTGAGTGGGCAAATGCATGGCAGATGCAGTATAATGTGGATAAATGTGAGGTTATCCACTTTGGTAGCAAAAACAGGAAGGCGGATTATTATCTGAACGGCTATAAATTGAGAGAGGGGAATGTGCAATGAGGCCTGGGTGTCCTTGTACACCAGTCACCGAAGGTAAGCATGTAGGTGCAGCAGGCGGTAAAGAAGGCAAATGGTATGTTGGCTTCATAGCGAGAGGATTCGAGTACAGGAACAGGGATGTCTTGCTGCAATTCTACAGGGCCTTGGTGAGACCACACCTGGAATATTGTGTGCCGTTTTGGTCTCCTTATCTGAGGAAGGATGTTCTCGCTATAGAGGGAGTGCAGCGAAGGTTTACCAGACTGATTCCTGGGATGACGGGACTGACATATGAGGAGGGATTGAGTCGATTAGGATTATATATGCTGGAATTCGGAAGAATGAGGAGGGATCTCATAGAAACCTATAAAATTCTAACAGGACTAGACAGGGTAGATGCAGAAAGGCTGCCCTCGATGGTGGGGAAGTCCAGAACCAGGTGTCACAGTCTGAGGATATGGGGTAGACCATTTAGGACTGAAATGAGAAATTTCTTCACCCAGAGAGTGGTGAGTCCGTGGAACTCGTTACCACAGAAAGTAGTTGAGACCAAAAAATTGTGTGTTTTCAAGAAGGAGTTAGATATAGTTCTTGGAGCGAAAGGGATCAAAGGATATGGGGAGAAAGCGGGAGCAGGCTATTGAGTTGGATGATCAGCCATGATTTAATGAATGGCTGAGCAGGCTCGAAGGGCCGAATGGCCTACTCCTGCTCCTAGTTTCTATGTTTCTATAAGACAATCCCTTCATCCCAGGAATCAGCTTAGTGAACTGCATCCAATGCAACGATACCACTCCTTAAATAAGGAGACCAAAACTACCAAGTACTCTAGGCGTGGTCTTACCAACACCCTGTACAGTTGTAGTAAAACTTCCTTAATTTTATACTCCAATCCTCTGTATTTAGCTTGGTCTACAGCTTTTTAAAAGTTCAGTTGTCATACAGAAAATAGTTTCTTGACACAATTGCTAAAGAGCGCCTGCTATTTAATTATTTTCATTTTAATCTCTAAATTGCACATCATTGTTTTGGTTAAAATTTTCTGGCACAGAAATCACCACTAAGATATTCAATGACATCTATCCATATAAAAACATACATCATCTGTTACAACGTACTTCCAGTATAACTTGTTGTCATGATTTTTGGTTGTGCTTTTATATCAAATTTTAAACACAAATTGCTAATGTAAACATTTTAGAAAGGAAATCCTGCTTGTAACAGTGTAGTTGCAGGGATGTCACAGCAAGTGGTGGTGTGGAGAGAGGCACTGCAGTCTCTCCAAACCGAGTAATTTGAATACCTCCTGCAATACATACCATGAATTAGACTTGATCTTACAGAGATGTCAAATAGATTTTGCAGTTTGGGATAGAGAATTCTAAAGATTCACAACCCTCAGGGAAGAAATTCTTCCTCATCTCCATCTTTAATGGGTGACCCTGCTTCTAGATTCCCCCACAAGGGAAACATCCTCTCAGCATCTACCCTGTCAATCCCCCTCAGAATCTTATGTTTCAATTAGATCATCTCTCATTGTTCTGTGCTCCATTGAGTATAACATGAGGGGTAGAAGGAGAATGGCACTAGGTTCATTGCTCATTAGGAGAGTCAGTGTCGACACAACGGGCCGAATGGCTTTCTTCTGCATTGTAATAATTGTGACCCTGTGATTCAGTCTGATCTTTTAGAGTAGATTGCAATTATCATGCGATTAGCTGGTGAAGAGGGTGGTCCATTTTGACCAGCCCTAAATGGACATCCCACTGTAGCTTTGGATCTGCGTATTATCAGATGACCAGAGGCCAAGCTGGTAGAAAGCTCAATCATGAGCCTACAATTGAGGGTGCGGCTCAGAAGAATGTCCTGCCCACAAAGGATTGATGAAGTAGAATGTCCACCATGCACAGTCCATCCAGTAGGTCATATCAGGGTCCAATAGATGTCATAGAATCCCACTTTGCATAGATTAAAAGCCTCCTGCCAATTCAGGCTAGTTCCTTGACCAGCCTGCAGAAATCCCCAGGAACGTAAGCTTGCTGGATGGCAAGTTGACCACCTCACATCTAATTCCACCACTGGCTCGAAAACACAGGGCAACAGTAGATATCATTTCTCCCTCATGTGCCTTGCGATGCAAAAGCCCCACAATAATTTGCATTCCCAGTTTGATATTGTACTGCTTGTTGCTAATGTACAAAAGCTCACAACTTCTAATAACAAATATAGCTTCAGTATGGGACAGGGTAGGATGGTGGTAAACTTGGAGCAATCATTTCTCTTTGTAAGATCTCTGATTCAGTGATCCAGCTAGATTTCTCATCTCCTCAACAAGACATGTTCTTCTTTGCAAAGATAATTTTTCTTCTTCAAGATGTTGCAGGTTTTGATGTATTTCTGTTAAAGGAGAAAACATAATGAGAATGGGGTTTTTTGTTAAAGAACAAATGTATTTATGTAGCACTTTTCACAAACTCAGGACATCCCAAAGCACTTTCCAGTTATAAAGTAGCTTTGAAGTGTAGTCACTGTTGGACTGTAGAAAATGTGGCAGCTAATTTATAAACAACAGGGTCCCACAAACAGCAATGAGATAATGACCAGATAATCAATTTTTCAATGTTGACTGAAAGCCAAATATTGACCTGTTAATTCTGTCTCTCTCTCCACAGGTGCTGCCAGACTTGCTGAATGTTTCCAGCATTTTCTGCTTTAAGTTTAGATATTTAGAAGCCATAGAATTTTGCTTTTGTACAATGTAATCCTTACCAGATTGAAATTCTGATATGAAGTCTTGAAACGGATCCATAGTCAGAAGGACTGCCCATGCTGTGTCATAATCTGAAAGAAAAGCATTAACAAGAAGTAAAAATAAACTTCTTGAACTGCAGTTTAAAGGTCTAGATAATCCCACTGTGCTATGGGCTTTAATATCACTGATCAATCACAGAACGGGTTGCATCATGCTGGTTAATGAAAAGCCCAACGTTTTTTTTTAAGCTTACCCCTCTTTTATCTCTGGATTTGTTTCAGTTTTTTAAACACATAGCTGAAGTTTTGTGTGCTGCTCGACATGCTACAGGGCTATGCAGGCCTTAAGATCTCAGGGTCAATCTCTGGTTACACACAGCCAGCTAATCTCAGCCAGTGAGCAGTTGGTGCACTACAATTAACTTCGGCACCCCAAGTTAGAAAGTTGGGGGAATGCCATTTGTTTCCACTCCAGGTATTTATCAATCACCCAACCCACTCCACCCCCAAACCCCTGCTACTAGAAAATGTAGGTATTAGGTAAGCTCAGGTCAGATTTAGCTCTGATGCTCCCTATGATCAAAAAGAACTCACTGACAATCACTATCTAGGTTTAGAGCTAGACAAAAGTGTAGAATAAAAGTTCTCACAAATATTAAAGCTGTTTATTTCACTGTAAAAGCATTGTAACTGTAGTTCATTAAAAATAATCTACATCCAATATTATAATATGACAAAGAAGGAGAAGAAATAAAGAAGGGCTTGTATTTCCTTGTGCCTTTCAAGAGTTCAGGACTCTCCCAAAACACTTCACAGCCAACTAGATACTTCTGAAATTGTGTCACTGTTGTAATGTTGGAAACATGTCAGCCAACTTGTGCACAGCAAGGTTCCGTAAACAATATGAAATATATTACCCCATCATCCATTTTAGGTGTAAGCTCAGGGATAAATGTTGGCTAGGGCATCTGGAGAAATTTTCTGCTCCTCTTCAAACAGCACCATGGTGCATTTTACATCTAGCCGAGAGTGCAGATTTAATTTAACATCTCGTCCAAAAGACAGCACCTCTGGTAGCACAGCACTTGAGCATCAGCCTAGTCTCAAGCCTCTGGTGTGGCACTTGAGCCCTTGACAATCCAATCCAGAGTTATACTACTGAGCCACAGCTGACATCTGCAGATGTGTTGGACCTATTGCCCGTCTACTGCTCTTTGTGGCAAAACTTATTGTTGCAATATTGTTTCTTCCCCAATACTTTTGTCTTGAGTTTGTAGTGAAGGCAGATTCCATAAGAAAGACTGCATATATATGGAGCAAAACCAGTTGACCTTCGCCACAAAGTGCACGTGTTAATGTCTATAATTCATCTAACCCCTATTTTTATATGTGTCTCTGGAGACTGCTCACTACATTTTCCCGGTTTTACTTTTAGACCACTGTGCAAATGCTAAGTCAAGTCATTCAGATTTTGACACTGAATTAGACACAAAAGTCAAAAAATATAGATGCAGCTACATGGTATTTTAAAAACAAGAAAACTGGAACCAGTCCACAAGGAGTTAATATATTAGAAATCTGGTGACATAAAAGAATTTTTGAATGTGACTGATTTGTCTCTTGATAGATTTTCAAGTTGGACTGTACAAATTCCAGTTGATCCATGGTGTTTGGCTTGCTTATCCGAACTAAAAACAATAAGAACTTTGACTTAGTGTTAAGGATATATTAATACTGTCACTCATCTGAACAAAGAGACAATAAATAGAGACTACTACATAAAATATGTAGAATTTATCAAATCTTAAATGATTGATAAAGCCTTGATGATGTACAATTTTCTTTTACTTGGAGAACACAGTACGGTATTTCTAATTTTAAATTTCCAGACTAACCAACATTGCAAAGTTGCTTTGGACAACCCATTTCCTCACCCCCATTTTGAAACCTAGCCGGAGAGGCTAGTTTCCATTTTAAGTGGCTATTTTATGAAATAAGGACAAAAATTTCCCAGTTGTCATGTGCACCTGGAATAGAGATTAGATTCAGCCCAGACTGGAATGATTGACATTGAATGCAAACTTTCACAAAAAAAAATGTCTCTGGGTCTCACTTAATTGAATTAATCGGTAATAAGCTGTACAGAAAATGGCAAATTTCTGTGTTACTGACAAAATGGATGATTCAGCTGTGAAAGACAACTGAATAGTCCCACATACTGTCATTTATAAGGTTAGATTAACATTGTGCCGTTTCACTTGATTAACTTTTCAGGCTGGGGAGGATTTTTTCTTATATTCATATCTTCCTATGGGTAAGGTAGACCCTGTGGTAAGGTAACTTATACGCGCTCTGCAAAGGGAATAGATTTGATGGGCTGAATGCTGTTTTCTTGTTGCATGCTTTTCCATGTCTAGAAACTCTATTATACCTAAAATAATGAATTCCAAAGTTCACTCCCTCTACAGCACTGCCTTCCAATGTTCCCTCTAATTTATGTTGCTGTACACAGCCTGCTTGTCCCTTTAAGATTGCCATACAGTTGTTCATACAGATAAGGAATGTTGCTTGTGCGCGGCCTGTTTATTTCTTGCATGGTACATTCCTGATACTGGGTGCAGTGCTGTAAGATGCCGACGTGACACACTGATGAATGCTATCAACCCTGCCACTGACTAGCATAATGTGCAATTGACTATACACCCACATTGCAAGTCCTGCTGTGGTATTGGTGCTAATTTACAATGTGTAAATGTGGCTTCAAATGTTGTGTAAAATTTAGGAATTGAATCAACAGTCATCTGGAAATCGAACAGAACCTGGAGATTTGATGAAGGCTGCTGTTCCAGAGTAATATAGTTACTTAAAGCAAACTTAGTAATCCTGCAGATGGTGGAGGAATTGAGAGATCACAGTCTCCTTCTTGCATTTCTCTGTGATGTTCTGTACCTGTCACCATGCAAATGGCTGTCAGAGCTGTAGCAGATATAAAAGCAATTACTTTGGCACAGTGCTAATATGGAGCAAGAGTACGATGGTACAATGCTGACTGTCATCTGACTAAACAAAAAATAGAACTAAATAACCTTTTACATAATTCACTTTATTTTTTGTTTAAAGACATGAATTTAAAACTATATATTCAGATTTAGTAGAATAAAAATCATCCACATCCAAATACAGCCACTAGTCGCAATGTTAACATACCTTTCTCTGTCGCTTTTTCATTAACTATATTTTGCTGAATGGAATTCAGATCATTCTGGATTTTCATGAAGATCTTTTCCACGCACCGCACTTCCTTGCATTTCTCCCAGAATGCCTTTGTTCGCCCTGTTGCTGTTCAAACACAATTGGGAACTAATGTTAACTGCGCAGAAAACTCCATATTTGAGCATGTATCATGTATCTGGCTTCCTGCAAAGCATCCATCTACAAGAGTCTTAATCCCCACCCCTGAATTTGTTCCTAACACTAAGACATGTGTATTGGATAGGGGAAGTAGGAAAAGGGAAGTAGAAAGGTAATGACAGAGAGAAAAGTGAGAAGCTAAAGTTGAGACAAAGGTCAATCAGCAAAGAACAAACATCTTTGTGTGTTCTGGCCAGTGGCCTAATTCTGGACAAATGTGATCCTTATAGAAAGTTAACAGTTGCTGAAAAGAAAACTACTAGTTTAATTTGAAATCGGATAGGCCAAGGATCTTAACACATTCAGGTTACCGAGTAAGGTAGCCGAATGGTTAAGACACTGAACCAGCAACTCATTGGTCACAAGGGAAAGCTAGTTAAACACGAGGGAGAAAGGAACAGAAGATAATGCTTACACAATTTGAAGATGGTGGGAGGAGGCTCCTTAGAGCATAAGCACCAGGATAGACCAGCTGGGCAACTGGTCTCTATCTGCTATAAATTCAATGTAATTCCACCTAGTTTAATCCCACCTACAGTAAATTATGAAAATTAATTCAGTAAAGTTGGTAAATTTATAGGTTGACAACAGAATTGATCATGCCAGTTCGTAACCAAAAACCTGACTGGCTTACTCAGAGGAGGAAACTAGTCACCTCTACCTCATCAGGCCTACATGTTACTTTAGGCCTACATTATGTGATTGACTTTTAACACCCTCAGGGAAACCAGGAATGCCAGTGTCACATACATCCTAAAAATAAATAAAAGCCACATCCAGGAACAAATAACAAGAATGGGTATTAAATTGTGTCAGGAAGATATAATAATTTTCATAATATTATTGGAATTTATTTTAAAATAGTGATATCTGTGTCTGTGTGTGTCTATGTGTGCGTGTGTGAGACTTAATTGGATTAAAGGCAGCTGGTCTGAAGGCTTTGATGTAAACAAATGTAAGGCGTAAAAGGACATTTGCATTTTTAAATACACCAGACTAGATTGTTTTCAAAGGAGGAGCAAAATGTGTCACCTAGCCAGGTGAAGTTGAGAAACAGTGTGTTTATTTTTCCCAAAGATTACTGGTAAAATTAGTACTATGATGATTTTTTATGACCAGGGAGGCAAAGTCCAAAGACACAGTGAAACAATGGGAATTTGCATTCAAAGGGGAAAATATGTGTAAAGGAGATGTGTGTATAAGAGAAGGCAGTCTAAGATTCAACATGAGTGAAACACCTTCAGCCTGTATATACCAAACCGCTGCCTCCAGGCACTGAAGTTAAGATCGTAAGATATAGTAGCAGAAGTGGGCCATTTGGCCCATCGAGTCTGCTCTGCCATTCAATGAGATCATGGCTGATCTGACAATCCTCAACTCCACTTTCCTGCCTTTTCCCCATAAGCCTTGATTCTCTTGCTGATTAAAAATCTGTCTATCTCCACCTTGAATATACTTAACAATCCAGCCTCTACAGCCCTGTGTGGTAAAGAATTTCACAGATTCACTACCCTCTGAGAAGAAATTCCTCCTCATCTCTGTTTTAAATGGGTGCCCTCTTACTCTGAGATTATGCCCTCTGGTCTTAGACTCTTCCACAAGGGGAAACAACCTCTCAGTATCTACTCTGTCAAGCTCCCTAAGAATCTTATATGTTTCAATAAAGTCACCTCTCATTCTTCTAAACTCCAATGAGTACAGGCCTAACCTACTCAACCTCTCCTCATAAGAAAATCTCTCCATATCCAGGATCAACCTAGTGAACCTTCTCCGGACTGCCTCTGATGCCAGCATATATTTCCTTAGATAAGGGGACCAAAACTGTTCACAGTATTCTAGGTGTGGTCTAACTAGTTTTAGCACGACTTCCCTATTTTTGTACTCCATTCCCTTTGAAATAAAGGCCAACATTCCATTTGCCTTACCTATTACCTGCTGAACTTGTATGTTAGCTTTTTGGGATTCATGCACAAGGACTCCTAAAACCCTCTGTGCTGCAGCCTTCTGCAGACTTTCTCCATTAAAATAATATTCAGCTTCTCTATTCTTCCTGCCAAAGTGCATAACCTCACATTTTCCCATATTATATTCCATCTGCCATTTTTTTGCCCACTCACTTAACCTGTCTATGTCCCTCTGTAGACTCCTTGTGTCATCCTCACCACTTGCCTTCCCACCTATTTTTGTGTCATCTGCAAACTTGGCGATAGTACATTCACTTCCCTCATCTAAGTCATTAATATATATAGTAAATAATTGTGGCCCTAGCACTGATCCCTGTGGCACTCCACTAGTTACAGGTTGCCATCCTGAAAATGCCCCCTTATCCCAACTCTCTGTCTTCTAGTAGTTAGCCAATCCTCTATCCATGCTAATATACTACTGAGAGAACTCACTTTGAATGTGAATGTACAGGATCTCGTTTACTTTGCCTGTGTCTTTTAAAATCTATGTGTTTTACTGTTGCCATTATGAAAGTGTAACTGGGAGTTGAATTAATTAGGGGGCTTAGAAGTTATTATAGTAGTAATTCGTAGACATACACGTGTGCTTAAAAATAATTTTTCTTGTTAATAGATGTTTAATTTAGTTTTATAAAAACCTCAAGACTTGATGGTCTTATTATTACTGAATTCAAAGCCCTCAAGCATCTCGAAACATACAAATTGAAAATTAGTTGTGATAGTTGCTTCAAGTTTCCCTCTGGGATTTGAACAGGTTAGCATTTACCATCTGCTGTGTCATAGCAATTGGGAGATGCTGTTGCTGCTGGTTAAATTTGCAAAAGGTGCAAAGAAACTGCATCATTGAAAAGTTTAAGGGAAACAAGATTTTTGTTGTTGCATCGTATAATTAGAGCCAGCTTTCCATTCTTCTTTATTCCATTACAAGGCTTCTTTTGCTTCTGTTTAATTGTGTCGGCATCACAGACTAATATCCATATTCTGCTAACACTCCTATGCTATATTCTTCACAAAATTCAAGTTATATTGGTTTATAAATAATTAAAATAAATGGGACAGAATCTCTGCTAATAGTGTTTTACTAAAGGTTCAGGGAATGTACGGTACTTGTTTGAAATAACAGTAGAAGATTCACCTTAGAACACAGTAATAGCTAAAATGAAATATTAGTAACTAATGCAACACAACAACTACAAATCATTTGACTCATATTATTTCAAATAGTTACTTGGTTTATCCAGTGTTCATTTCCAAGCAAAGTCTTGACACTATGGATCTTGCAACAATATGCTGAAGATCAGCATGCTGAATTACCAGGAATTACCCATCCTCTGGTAATAAAGCAACAGAATGTCAATGTCTCAAAAAATCCGTATCAATATCTTACTGTGTTCCTTAAGTGCTCTGCATTGGGTTACCACTTTGGCCCAACCAAGTTTCAGAAAGGCCAAGGCCTTGCCACCTCCAACTGTTTCTTAAATGATTCCAGTGTTTTCATCTCCACAAGTCTATCTGGAAGTCTATTCCACGTCCTACTTTTGAAGAGGAGAATGTCTGCTTACAATCCTAAATCTTATATTGGGGCGGGGAGGTTGGTGGTGGCTGTCATACCTCATATTTATCAAATCACAGTTTGTTCCGCATATTTCTGAACTAGAAGGTTCACTTCTATCAAATTCCACTGGAAGGCAATGTTACCTGAATCAGCACAGCTAACACTCGAAGGCTGTAGCAATTCACTATTATTGGATTAACTAACAAGGAAGTCAGCAAAATTATATTCAGAAACCACACCATCCTGTCAAAGATCTTTACAATATTTGGAGGAAACGCTGGAAACCACAACTTCCTTTATACACATACATCAGCATAATTAGAACCAAGCGCTGAACCTGAATATTAAGATAAAACAGCATTTCATCGAGACAAATAAACAGCAGGAGCAGTTCTTCGAGAAGTCGTGCCACCTGACGGAATTAAGAGCTGAGTAGAGCAATATGATTTCTCGAAGATTGAGTAGTTTTAAAAAAATTACCTGATGGTTTATGTGGTTCTCTGCCTGTGGTTAGGGCCTCTTCTGTAGTTTGCATTTGGACTTCCCGCCGTATGTCTTCAGTTTCCTCTTGGTACTCTTGCTGTAAAAAAAAAGCACAATTATAACTGGATTCTTGGTTCCCCAGGTCAATGTCAATTCTGTTACTTATTCTGTTACTGGGTCCAAAATAACATAATTTGAGACACCACAACTGAAATCTGTGGTTAAGCGCAGTATGGTTGTAACTTTGGGCCAATGGTTCCCAAAGCTCTCCACCACTGGGGATTTTCCTTGCACCTTTGAATCTGATTGAACTTTTTGTGATGGCCATTTAGAAATGTTTTGTAATGTTCTTTCAGATATTTTATGAATAAAGTATATTTCTCCAAAAAAAATTTGGGTCTGTGGTAGACTTGATGGAGCCTGATTGCTATAATTAGACAACAACTCCATTTTTGTTGTATTGTATATGTCTACCAGGATGTTAGAAGGCGAACGAGATGGACTTTTGTCTTTTTTCATCCAGCATTCCCATGTTCTTATGAGTACCTGCCTGGCTCTGGAGCTCACTCACTATTCTCCCTTACTTTCCTATAGAGTTGTGTCTGACCTCTGCCATGCAATATTGTTACCTCTGAGACAGGATTATCACTTCTAGTGGCTGTCTGAACATGCCACATATTGCCTAGGTGCTAATATCACCCAACAAACTGTGAAGCACTTGTCCCTTTATCAGATATATGTGAAGAATTTTAGTTACGAACTGTACAACCTTCAAACCCAAAACTGCATTGCTATTAATCCCATTTCTTCCCTTTTGAGCTTTGAAAAATGTTTATTCCCATGGAGGTGCAGTTCCACAGGTATTAGGTTGTGTTTGCCATGTTAAAATTCTTAAAAAGAAAACAAGTATTTGCATTATATAGCAGAATATAGCATGGAATACATCCAAAGCCACTTAACAGATACCTGCAAACCAGAGGGGGAGGATTAGGCAAAAACAGAATTACCTGGAAAAACTCAGCAGGTCTGGCAGCATCGGCGGAGAAGAAAAGAGTTGACGTTTCGAGTCCTCATGACCCTTCGACAGAACTTGAGTTCGAGTCCAGGAAAGAGCTGAAATATAAGCTGGTTTAGGGTGTGTGTGTGGGGGGCGGAGAGATAGAGAGACAGAGAGGTGGAGGGGGTTGGTGTGGTTGTAGGGACAAACAAGCAGTGATAGAAGCAGATCATCAAAAGATGTCAACATTAGGCAGGCTGATTAAAAGCTTTGTTTAAAGGAGGGATATACAGGGGCTTGTGTGGTGGAAAGAGATATGGAGTTTTCAGAGAGTTGAATGTAAGCAGCTGAAGGTCTGGGTGTCAATGAAGTTGGGAGGTTGACACACAAAAAGCTGGAATCAGAGAATGAAGAGTTCAGGCAGGGTTAAACAGGGGCAGGTGATCGGAAAAGGCAAGGCTGTGGAATGATTTAAATACAAGAGGAATTTCAAATTTGAAATGCTTAGGAAGAAATGTAAAGCATCAAAAAATAACTGTCACAATCATGAAGTTTATAAGATTGTTACGTTTTGGGACTGCCTTCAATTTAGGGTAAAATAAAGGGGGTCATGTGACCTGTTCTGAAGTCTGCCTGACAACAGGCCTGGGTGATGATGGCTGTTAAAGATTAAAACTGGAAAGATGAAAGTTGTTCACACTTGGAGACAAATTAGCCTGTGTGCTAACAATGCGTAGTCTCCAAAGTCCCAGAAAAGTGTTGACAATGTCGTGTTGAAAGCAGTTGTGCTTTAAACTGTCCATTTACTTCCAAGATGAAAGAGAGTTAGGGTCTCAAGGATAGCTAATCAGCTTTTTTACCTGGGTACAAAGTCCACGTGATTCTCATTGCCATAGAGATAGGCTTTGAGAGGAGAAATGTCTAAGATATCCCTAAAAACTTACATGACAAGGTTACTCTGTCAGGATCTGGGAGAGGGAGAGCAGCTATAGGCAGCAAGATGCTGTGGTTCACCATGGAGGAATACAGGTAGGAGCTCACACTCGAATTGCAAAGGTGGAATTCATGAGGAGTTAAAACAAGGAAGATTCGCCTGGCTTGTGCTAGAGGAAGAACCTCCAGGGAAAAAAAAACTCACTTTTAAACTGTTCTGAGATTAAAAGTTCCCAGGCTGAGAAGGGAACAGAACAGAGGAAAACCCTCAGGAACTAAGAATCATCTTGGACTGGTTCTGGAAGAATTGAATGTCTACTTAAAGGACACTGCAAAGTATATCTGTAAAGTGTGTTTTTGATTAAACTCAAAGAAAAAGGGGAATGTTATGGTTGCCTACAAAGATAGTGTTTAATCAATAATGCTTTTCGTCTTTTGTTGCAGTAAAAATCTTAAAACATGAAATCTTGTCATGTCATCCTTTCACTATTAACTGGAAATTCAATTTATTTTTTTTTAGAAGTTATTGTTCTCTATGGAGATCGTAACAGTAACTTTTGGTAGGAAAAGTTCACATTTTTTGCCAGAAGGTGGATACACCATTTTTTTGTCACAATAAATAGTGACGTGGGTAAATCCACTTGGGTTAGCAACTGGAGTAGATAAATACTTGAATCCTAACCAGCTGTCCTGAGTTTAAGTCCGAGGGCTGCTTGTGTTACTAAGGAAATGAACCGATTCCAGTTATTGCTTCGACAAGTAAGGGTCAATGAGCAAGGCAATTTCAAAGAACTTTTGCTGTTTTCTGCAGATTTATTGGACGAGCTTTCACTTCTCGAACACCAGATAGAGTACCCTTGATGAGAGTGCCATGTTCCATCTTTTGAAGGTGAAAAAAATTCACCCCTCATCACTGAACATGCTTCCTATCATTTAAGCTGAGAAGCAATGTTGGTTCTTTCTGAAAGAGCCACAGACACATGTAGACGGGCTGTTTCTGCTTGTGGAAGAATCCAAGGCCAGAGCTCTTAAATACAAGATGATCACTACTAACTCCAATAAGGAATTCAGGAGGAAGTTCTTTACCAGAAATTTGTTAGAATGTGGAACTTGCTAATACAAGAAACAGGTGAGGCGAATAACATGTGCATTTAAGGGGCAGCTGGATAAATAATGAGAGGGAAAGGAACAGATGGTTATTCCGATATAACTAAATTAAGTATGGCGGCAGAAAGCTTGTGTGAATCACTAACACCAGCATAGACTTGTTGGGCCTAATATCCTATTTCTGCGCTGTAATTTCTATGTAATCCTATATAATCCTGATTTCTCATACTGAGGAAGATGCACAATGACAAGAAGCCTTAAACAAAGCAATTGTGTATGCCTAAACCATGCTTAACTTAATGTATCTATGAGAATGCAATGGAATAAGCTTTAGAAATGATAAAAGTATTATATCCATTAATCATCCAGGTATCTATTAGCATGTAGTTTAATTAAACTGTATTACCTTGCAGATTTATACTTAAATAGTTAAATCAGTGCACATGTTAGAGATACTAGAAACCCAAGGTCAAATCTCTGATCATCACACTCAAGGCTTGATCTCAGGTCGGTTCTCAACCGCAGCAACCAGGAGGAAAAGGGTTTCCCCTTCAAGTTGTGTCCCATCTGATATGACAGGGATGTGAGAGATCACAATATCAAAATAATTAAAAAATATTTAACATTATCAAACATACTTGGTCTAAATTAGTGCTTGTATCACTGCAGTTCCCATCATTTGGATCATTTTCATCTGTAAAAAATAAAGATCAATTTGTGTGAGACATTTAAATGTGCAATGATTTGTTTTTTTGATTTTACACAACAAAATCAGAAGTTCTTCATTTACTCATGAGACCTCTGCTAATCAATTTATCTCAAACCAGCATATAAACCGCTATGAACACCACCACACTAACCATGACAGACCCTAAAAATTAAAAGGAGGGGAGAGTTGCTTAGGCAGTTCCTTCATGATTTAATCTGTTCATTTTCTTGACATGTCCTTGATAGGTTAAGGATAGAAATGAGAAAGAATGTTGTCATCAGCAAAGCTTTATCCTTGTACTATCAAAAATGCTTTAAAATAACAGGCTGGCGTAGACTAAACTATTCCCTCTTTTTCCTGTTTTTATCCTCTCATGGGCTTCCCCTAACTGGAAGACGATGACAAGACGAGAGGGCAGGGTGGCCTGCCTGCACCCAAACCCTTCTGTCAGTACTGCTCACAACCAATAGCCGGACTGAATGCACCTACCACAGAAATGCCCTTTTCAATTCTTCCCGTCTCTGACGGAGTGAAACATGTAGCTCATTGTTGGGCCTTCTGCGTATACTGCAGTTGAAACTGGGGGTTCAGTGGGCTGAGACTGGAATGTAGTCATGGCACAAAGGAGCTCCAATATGTGCTGTCATCTCACTAAACATTACCTAAATGAGTATTCCAGTGAGTGAACAGATAATAGGAAAAGTGAAACTGCTGATTTAGGAACTATCATTCCCAAAGCTCTTCACCACTGGGGTTTCCTTGGATAATTTCAGGATCTGTTGTAGACTAATTGATAGAGACTAATTGCTATGATTAGTAAGCAACTTCACTAGCATTGGACCATGTGACTACCAGAATGATAAAAGGTGATGAAATGGAGCTGGGTCTTTTTCTGTCTAGTAATTCAATGACACCTTTTACAGTTACACGACAAAAACAGTGTCCAAAGTTTTTATTCACCACCCCCCCCCCATCCCCCCATGGTCTGAAATTTACCAATTACATTGAATAATCACTGTTAGATCTTAGTGATGATCCAGATGACACAGGAGAAAAGTAAAAGAGCATCTTAGTACTCGTGATCACAACATAATAAGGTTCAAAATTAGGATAAAGAGTGACATGTGTATGACTATGACTAAGATAATAGATTAGAAATAAGGGAGAAACTAATAAGGTAACTGGGCGGAAATCTCAAAAGTTGAGATAGAGAAACAATGGGAATTATTTAATAGGATAATCAATAGAATCATAGAATGGTTACAGCACAGAAGGGGACCATTTGATCCATCATGTCCGTGCTATTTCTCTGAAGGAGCAATTCACCGAGTGCTACTCCTCTGCCTTTTTCCCATAGCCCTGCACATTTTCCCTTTTAGAAAATTACCCATTTCCCTTAAGAAAGCCTCAACTGACCCTCCTTTCACCACATTCTTGGATAGTGCATTCTAGATCCTAATCACTCACTGCATGATTAAGTTTTTCCTCATGTTGCCATTGTTTCTTTTGCCACTTACCTTAAATCTGTGCCCTCTGATTCTCAATCTTTCCACCAATGGAAACATAGTTTCTCCCTATTTACTCTGTATAGACTCCTCATGATTTTGAACATCTCTATCAAATCTCCTCTAAACCTTCTCTGCTCCAAAATGAACAGTCCCAACTTCTCCAATCTTTCTACATAACTGAAGTTCCTCATTCCTGGAACCATTCTTGTGAATCTTTCCTGTACCCTCTGTAAAGCCTTCATATTCTTCTTAAAGTGTGGTACCCACAAGGGGACACATTACTCCAATTGAGATTGAACCAATGTTTTATACAAGATTAACATAACTTCTTTGCTTTTTACTCTTTTGATAAACCTGTATGCCATATGATTTATTACCACTCTCAATCTGTCCTGCCATTTCCAATGATTTATGCACATATACACCCAGGTCGTTCTGCTCCTGCACCTCCTTTAGAATCATGCCTTTTATTTTATATTGTCTCTCTGCACTTTATCAAAATGGATCACTTCACACTTCATTGCACTGAAATTTCATCTGCCACTTGTCTTGCCATTTTATCAACCTATGTCCTTTTCAAGTTCTAAACTATCCTTCTCATGGTTCACAACACTTCCAAGTTTTGTATCATCTGCAAATTTTTAAATTGGATCCTAAGGTGGTAGGTCATTAATATATATCAGGAAGAGCAGGGGTCCTAACACCGATGCCTGGAGAACTCCACTATATACCTTCCTCAGGTCCATTCACCACTACTCTCTGTTCCCTGTCACTCAGCCAATTTCATATCCACGTTGCTACTGTCCCTTTTATTCCACGAGCTTTAACTTTGTTCACAAGTCTGTTGTGCAGCACTTTATCAAATGCCTTTTGGAAGACCATGCACACCACATCAACAACGTTCTATTAATCAATCCTCCCTAATACCTCAAAATAAGATTCAAACATGATTTTCTCTTAACAAACTGTCTTTCCTTAATTAACCCACATTTGCCCAAATGACAGGAGGTACAGTGTTTCAAATCCAGCTGTCTGAAAACTGGACATTTTTTAAGCTGCCATGTGTGAATTTTAATTAGAATTAGATGTGTAAAATAACTTACCAGCTTATTTAGCTGCATGATGGCGTGAATAGTTTTCGGCTTTGCCTGCCTGCCTTTTCCTGTGGTCCAAGTGACCTTTCACCCCATCTGATCCAGCTTGGCCCAATCTACCCAACCTGATCTTGCCCCAAGTGTCCAACCTGAAAACCGGCATGGGCTTGGTCCCAAGGTTGCCGGTTTTGAGACATTATACCTGCACTAAATTTGGCTTGAATTATTGTTTCTGAAAGCTTCCCCAGTACAGGGGTTGAACCGACTGGCCTGTTGCTGCTGGGCTTACCTTGACACGCTTTTTTGAACAAGAGAACATTTGCAATTTTCTTGTCCTCTGGCACCACCCAAGTCTAAGGAAGATTGGAAAATTAAGGCCAGTGCCTCCGCAATTTCCGCTCTCACTTCCCTCATTATCCTTGGATGTATCTCATCCACTCCCAGTGCTTTATCAACCATAGGTACAGATAGCCTATCCAATACTCTTCCTTAACAATTTAAACCCTTCGAGTATCTGAACTACCTCCTCTTCCACCACAACCTGGGCAGCAGCATCTTGGTAAAGACAGATGCAAAGTACTCATTTAATAGCTCAGCTTTGGCCCCTGCCACCATGCAGAAATCTTCTTTTTGGTTCCTAATGGGCCCCACTCCTCTTACCACCCTTTTACTATTTATATGCCTATGGTTGGATTCCCTTTTAAATGAGCTGCCAGTCCCTTCTCATACTCTCTCTTTGCTTCTCTGATTTGCTTTTTCAATTCCACTCTGAATCTTCTATATTAGGCCTGATTCTCAATTATATTATCCACCTGACATCTGTCATAAGTACACTTTTTCTGATTCATCTTAATCTCTATCTCTTTAATCATCCGGGGAGCTCTAGATCTACCTTTCCTCTTCATGGGAATATACCTTGACTGTACTCAAACTATCTCTGCTTTAAAGGCAGTCCATTGTTCAGTTACAGTTTTCCTGCTAATCTTGGATTCCAATTTATCTGGGTCAGATCCATTCTTACCCCATTGAAGCTGACTTTCCCCCAGTTAATTATTCTTATTCTGGGTAGCTCCTTGTTCTTTTCCATAGCCAACATAAATCTTATGAAACAATGGTCACTGTCCCCTAAATGTCCCCCTACTAACACTTGATCCACTTGGCCCACCTCATTCCCAATACCTCTTGCACCATCTCTGCAGGCCTGCATTCATCTGCCCTTTCCTCCAGTTTCTAAACTCAGTTGCATGTGTTACCAGGAGTAATCCAGAGATTACTACTATTAAGGTCCTGATAGCTAATTTCCTACCTAGCACCTTAAATTTTAAGTACAGGATCACACCCTTCTTTCTACCTACATCATCGGTACCAACATGGACCATGAATAGAGTTCAAGTGAAATGTATTACATTAAAAGCCAACATCAAGCAAGCTAATTCTGGGGCATTGTAGATAAACAAAGAAAAAATCGAATCTAAAGAAAAATATGGAAGAAAATACGGAAGTACTTAAGGAGAGGACAAAAAGGAGTACAAAGGACTTCTGAGAGAAGTTGAAAAAACATAAGGAAGCTAACGAGAAACTATAAAATTAAATGATCAAAGCCTGTTCTGCCGTTCAATATGATCATGGCTGATCTTGAGCTTCAGCTCCACTTTCTCACCCGCTCCCAATATCCGATTCCGAGACACCAAAAATCTGTCTATCTCATCCTTAAATATATTCAGTATCGGTGCATCTACAACCCTCTGGAGTAAAGAATTCCAAAGATTCACAACTTTCTGAGTGAAGAAATTTCCCCTCATCTCAATCATAAACGATCAGTCATTATTGCTGATATTGAATGTATTTAAGGATGAGATAGACAGATTTTTGGTGTCTTGGAATTGGATATTGACATAGGGAGTGACAAGGTATTGGAGGTGTTGGCAGGCTTAAAAGTAGTCAAATCTCCAGGTTCGGATAATTTGGGTCCCAGACTGCTGAGGGAGGCAAGGGAGGAGATCGCAGGGGCTCTGACCCAAATTTTTAATTTTTCTCTGGCCGCAGGAGAGGTGCCAGAGGACTGCAGAACAGCTAATGAGATTCCACTATTTAAGAAGGATTGTAGAGATAAGCCAGGGAACTACAGACCAGTGAACCTCATGTCAGTGGTAGGGAAACTATTGGAGAAAATTCTGAAGGAAAGAATCTATCTCCACTTGGAGAGGCAAGGTATGATCAGGGATAGTCAGCTTGGCTTTGTCAGAGGGAGGTCATGCCTAACAAATTTGATTGAATTTTTTGAGGAGGTGACCAGGTGTGTAGATGAGGGGAGTGCAGTTGATGTAGTTTATATGGATTTCAGCAAAGTCTTTGACAAGGTCCCACATGAGAGACTTATAAAGAAGGCAAATGCATTTGGGATACAGGGTAATTTGATAAGGTGGATTCAAAATTGGCTTAGTTGTAGGAGGCAGAGGGTGATGACAGAAGGATGTTTTAGTGACTGGAAGCCCGTGTCCAGTGGCATACCACAGGGATCTGTGCTGTGTCCCCTATTATTTGTCATTTATATAAACGACATAGATGACTGGAATGCACTGCCTGGGAGGGTTGTGGAGGTGGGTTGCCTCACATTCTCTAAAAAGTACCTGAATGAGCACTTGGTACATCATAACATTCAAGGCTATGGGCCAAGTGCTGGTAAATGGGATTAGGTATGTAGGTCAGGTGTTTCTCACCTGTCGATGCAGACTCGATGGGCCAAAGGGCCTCTTCTGCACTGTGAGATTCTGTGACTAACCTCGAAACCATTACTCTAACTGTAGATTCCCCAGTCAGGGGAAACAACTTCTCAGTGTCTATCCTGTCAAGTCCCTTCACAATCTTGAATGTTTTAATGAGATCACCTCTCATTCTTATAAATTCCAGAGAATACTGATCCAATTTACTCAGCCTATCATAGGACAACCTTCTCATCCCAGGGGCCAAACATAGTGAACCTTTGTTGTACTGCCTCCAATGCAAGCATGACCATCCTTAAACATCCTTCACAAAACTTGGTGGTCTCACCAAAGCCCTGTACAACTGTAGCAAGCCTTCCTTATTCTTGAACCCCAATCCCCTCACAATAAAGGCCAATATACCATTTGCTGTCCCAATTGCTTGCTGTACATGCATGCTAAATTTTTTGTGTTCCTTGTACAAATACACTGAAGTCTGCCTGAATGTAAACATCGACAGGTTTCACGCCTTTTAAAAATATTCTGCTTTTTTATTCTTATTACCAAAATAACTAACCTCATACTTCCCCATTTTATACTCCATCTGCTAGCTTGTCGCCCAGTCACTTAATCTGTCTATATCTCTTTTCAGCCACTTTGTTTTCTCCTCATCACTTGAATTCCCACCTAGCTTTGTATTGTCAGCAAATTTAGATATATTACTCCCTGTCTCTTCACTAAGTCATTAATATAGTTTGTAAATAGCTGAGGCCCCAGCACTGATCCTTGTGACACTCCACTCATCACAGTCCATCAGCTTAAAAATGCCCCATTTATCCCTACTATCTGCTTCCTTTCTGTTAACCAATCCTCTATCCATGCTAATATGGCACCCCCAACTCCATGAGCCCTTATCTTGTGTATTAACCATTTTTGTGGCACCTTATCAAATGCCTTTTGGAAATCCAGGTACTATATCTGTTTCCCCTTTATCTACCCTACTAGTTACATCCTCAAAATCTCTAATAAATTTGTCTAACAGGATTTCCCTTTCATAAAACCATGTTGCCTTATTCTAATCATATTATGCTTTTCTAATTGCATTGTTAAGACTTCCTCAATCACAGATTCCAGCACTTTGCTGATGACTGATGTCAGGCTAACATAATCGTAGTTCGCCGATCTCTCCTTCCCTCCTTTCTTGAATAACGGTGTTACATTTGTTAACTTCCAATCTGCTGGGAGCAATCCAGAATCTAGGGAATTTTGGAAAATCATAACCAGAGCATTCACTATCGCTGCAGCGATCCCTTTTAGAACCCTAGGATATAGGCTATAAGGTCCTTGGAATGTGTCAGTTTTTAGTTCTTTGACTTTCTCTAGTGCTTTTTCTGTGCTGATATTAATTACCTTAATTTCCTCACTCTTTAGTCCCTAGGTTACCTTCTATTGCTGGTATGTAACTGTGAAGACAGACACAAAATATTTATTAAATGTATCTGCCTTTTCCTCCTTCCCCATGAGGATTCCTCCTGTAATAAAATAAAAGCAAAATACTGCAGGTACTGGAAATCTGAAATAAAGCTAAAAGCTCTGAAGCAGGGTCATACAGACTTCAAAAGTTAACTCTGTTTCTCTCTCCACAGAATTTCTTCTGTCTTTCCTTCTAAGGGACCAGTGTTCACTTTAGTTACTCTCTTTTTATATACTTGTAAAAGCTCTTAAAATCTGTTTTTACATTCTTGGCTAGTTCTCTACATTCTATTTTTCCCTTTTAATCAACTTTTTGGTGGTCCTTTTCTGGTTTCTAAAACATTCTCAATCCTGAGACTTACAACTATAATTTGCAATATTATAAACCTCTTTTTAAATCTAAGACTATCCTTAATCTCCTTAGTAAGCCATGGATGGATCTTTCTCGCTGAGTTTTGTTTTTCAATGGAATGTGCTTCTGTTTAGCATCTTGAACTGTTTCTTTAAATGTTTCCCACTGTTTATTAACTCCATACATTTATTTCCCCAATCAACCATAGACAGCTCTCCCCTCATAGCTATGTAATTGGCTTTGTTTAAGTTTAAGGTTTTTGTTCGAGATTAGAGTATGTTGTTTCAAAACAATGTGGAATTTAATTGTATTATGATCACTATTTCCTGGTGCATTTTTTACAATGACATTACTAATTAATCCTGCCCCACTGCACAATAGATTCATCCCTATTTATCCAACATATTGCTCCAGGAAACCTTTGTGAAAGCATTTTTGAAACTTATCTTCCAGACCACCTTTGTAAATTTGATTGGTCCAGTCTATATGAAGATTAAAGTCCCCCATGACTATTACATTGCCTTTGTTACAAGTTCCAATAATTTCTTGCTTAATGCTCTGTCCAATGGTGTAACTATAGTTAAGGGAGCCTATGAACTACTCCCACCAGCGTTTTCTGATGCTTGCTATTCATAATCTCTACCCATACTAATTCTACTGCCTGATTTTCTGAGCCAAGATCCTTTTTCGCTGATCCACTCCTCCATCACCCCCTACACCTCAACCCCCTCCCACTGCACCTTCTCATGCAACTGCAGTAGGTGCAACACCTGCCCCTTTACTTCCCCTCTCCTCACCGTCCAAGGGCCCAAACACTCCTTTCAAGTGAAGCAGCACTTTACTTGCACTTCCCTCAATTTAGTCTACTGCATTCGCTGCTCCCAATGCGGTCTACTCTACATTGGAGAGACCAAATGCAGACTGGGTGACCGCTTTGCGAAGCACCTTCAGTTTATCCGTAAGCATGACCCAGACCTCCCTGTCGCTTGCCATTTCAACACACCGCCCTGCTCTCATGCCCACATGTCCGTCCTTGGCTTGCTGCAATGTTCCAATGAAGCTCAACGCAAACTGGAGGAACAGCACCTCATCTTCCGACTAGGCACTTTACAGCCTTCCGGACTTAATATTGAGTTCAACAATTTCAGATCATGAGCTCTGTCCTCCATCCCCACCCCCTTTCTGATCCCCCTTTTTCCAATCATTTATAATTTATTTACAAATATATTTTTCTTTTCCCACCTATTTTTAAATTTATTTTGATCTATTGTTTTATCTCCACCTTTTAGCCCATTTCAATCCCTTCCCCCCACCCCACCCCCACTAGGGCCATCTGCCACTTGCTTGTCCTGCTTGCTATTCTTATGTCCCCATTAGCACATTCCTTAGATAATATCACCACTGTCAACACTCCTTTGTCCTTTTGTCTATGACATCTTTGGCAATCTCTTCTTTGCCTTCACCATCACTGGCCCCTTATCCAGTTCTACCTGTCCCATCCCCCTCTACCAGCTTATATTTCACCTCATTTCTCTATTTCCTTAGTTCTGATGCAGGGTCATATAGACTCGAAACATCAACTGTATTCTTCTCCGCAGATGCTGTCAGACCTGCTGAGTTTTTCTAGGTATTTTTCTTTTTGTGCTAGATTTCCAGCATCCACAGTATTTTGCTTTTATCCTTATATCATCCTTTATTAGCAGAGCTATCCCTCCTCCTTTTCCATTCTGCCTGCCTTTTTGAAATGCTGTGTACCTGAAATATGTATTTCCCAACCTTGGTCACCTTGTAACCATGTGTCTATAATGGCCATTAGATCTAAATCATTTATGCCACTAGTTCATCTATCTTATTGCAGATACTCCCCGCATTCAGATAAAGTGAATTCAAGTTTAATTTTTCATTACTATTCCCTGCATGGACCTTAGCCTCTGATGCACTATTACCATTAAATTCTCTGTCCCCTCCTGATCCACTCAACTTGTCTTTACTCATATTGTCGCTGGATTAGTAATCCAGAGAGCCAGAGTAATGGGGTTCAAATCCTGCTGCAGCAGATGGTGGAATTTGAATTCAATAAAAATCTGAAATCAAAAAGTCTAATGATGACCATGAAACTATTGTCGATTGTCGTAAAAACCCATCTGGTTCACTAATGTCCTTTAGGGAAGGAAATCTGCCATCCTTACCTGGTCTGGCCTACATGTGACTCCAGACCCACAGCAATGTGGTTGACTCTGAAATGGCCCAGCAAGACACTCAGTTGTATTAAGCCGATATAAAGTCTCAAAACAGGAATGAAACCAGATGGACTGCCCAACATCGACCTAGGCACCGGAAATGACAATGGCATACTCAACTCTGTCAACCCTGCAAAGTCCTCCTTACTAACATCTGGGGGGAGAGCTGTCTCTCAGACTAGTCAAGTAACAGCCTGACATAGTCATCCTCATGGAATCATACCTCACAGATAATGTCCTAGGCACCACCATCACCATACCTGGGTCTGTCCTGCTGGTGGGGCGGCCAGAGGTGGCTGCACAGTGGTATATAGTCAGGAGGGAGTTGCCCTGGGAGTCCTCAACATGACTCTGGACCCATGAACTCTCATGGCATCAGGTCAAACATGGGCAAGGAAACCTCCTGCTGATTACCACGTACCGCCCTCCCTCAGCTGATGAGTCAGTGCTCCTCTATGTTGAACATCACTTGGAGGAAGCACTGAGGGTGGCAAGGGTGCAGAATGTACTCTGGGTGGGGGACTTCAATCTCCATCACCAAGAGTGGCTCGGTCGCACCACTACTGACCGAGCCCTAAATGACATAGCTGCTAGACTGGGTCTGTGGCAGGTAATGAGGGAACCAAAAGGAGGGAAAAACATACTTGATCTCATCCTCACCAACCTGCCTCCTACAGATGCATGTGAGAATGACAGTACTGGTGGGAGTGACCACCGTCGTTGTGGAGATGAGGTCCCGCCTTCACGTTGAGGATATCCTCTATCGTGTTGTGTGGCACTACCATTGTGCTAAATGGGATAGATTTCGAACAGATTTAATAACTCAAGACTAGCATCGATGCGGCACTGTGGGCCATCGGCAGCAGCAGAATTGTACTCGAACACAAATTGTAACCTCATAGCCCGGCATATCCCTCACTCTACCATTACCATCAAGCCAGGGGATCAACCCTGGTTCAATGAGGAGTGTAGGAGGGCATGCCAGGAGCAGTACCAGGCATACCTAAAAATGAGGTGTCAGCCTGGTGAAGCTATAACACAGGACTACTTGCAGGTCAAACACCATAAGCACCAAGCAATAGATAGGGATAAACGATTCCACAACTAACGGATCAGATCTAAGCTCTGCAGTCCTGCAGTCCATCCAGTTGTGAATGGTGGTGGACTTTTAAACAACTCACTGGAGAAGGCTCCACAAATATCCCCATCCTCAATGATGAGGGAGCCCAGCAGATGAGTGGAAAAGATAAGGCTAAAGTATTTGCTACAATCTTCAGCCAGAAGTGCCGAGTGGATGATCCATCTCAGGCTCCTCCAGAGGTCCCCAGCAACATAGATGCCAGTCTTCAGCCAATTCAATTCACTCCACATGATATCAGGAAACGGCTAAAGGCACCGGATACTGCAAAAGCTATGGGCCCTGACAATATTCCAGCAATAGTATTGAAGGCTCGTGCTCCAGAACTTGCCGCACCCCTAGCCAAGCTGTTCCAGTACAGCTACAACACTGGCATCTACCCAGCTATGTGGAAAATTGTCCAGGTATGTCCTGTACACAAAAAGCAGGACAAATCCAACCGGGGCATTAACAGTCCCATCAGTCTACTCTCGATCATCAGTAAAGTAACAGAAGGGATCACCAACAGTGCTATCAAGCAGCATTTGCTTAGCAATAACCTGCTCACAGATGCCCAGTTTGGGTTCTGCCAGGGCCACTCAGCTCCTGACCTCATTACAGCCTTGGTTCAAACATGGACAGAAGAGCTGAACCTCCGAGGAGAGGTGAGAGTGACTGCCCTTGACATCAAGGCCACATTTGACTGAGTGTGGCATCAAGGAACCCTAGCAAAACTAGAGTCAATGGGAATCAGGGGAGAACTCTCTGCTGGTTGGAGTCATACCTAGCACAAAGGAAGATGGTTGTGGTTGTTGAAGGTCAATCATCTCAGCTCCAGGACATCACTGCAGGAGTTCCTCAGGGTAGTGTCCTCAGCCCAACCACCTTCAGCTGCTTCAACAATGACCTGCCTTCCATCATAAGGTCAGAAGTGGGGATGTTCCCTATTGATTGCACAATATTCAGCATCATTCGTGACTTCTCAGATACTGAAGCAGTCCATGTCCAAATGCAGCAAAACTGGGACAATATCCAGGCTCGGGGCTGACAAGTGGCAGCTAACATTCACACCACATGAGTGTCAGGCAATGACCATCTCCATCAAGAGAGAATCTAAACATTGCCCCTTGACAATTAATGGCATTACCATCTCTGAATCCCCCACTATCAACATCCTGGGAGTTACCATTGACCAGAAACTGAACTGGACTAGCCATATAAATACTGTGGCTACAAGAGCAGGTCAGAGGCTAAGAATCCTGTGACGATAACTCACCTCCTGACTCCCCAAAGCCTGTCCACCATCTACAAGGGACAAGTCAGGAGTGTGATGGGATACTCCCCACTAGCCTGGATAAGTGCAGCTCCCAAAATACTCAAAGAGCTCCACACCGTCCAGGGCAAAGCAGCCCGCTTGATTGGCACCACATCCACAAACATTCACTCCCTCCACCATAGCACAGTAGCAGCTGTGTGTACCATCAACAAGATGCACTGCAGGAATTCACCAAGTCTCCTTAGACAGCACCTTCCAACCCACAATGACTAGAAGGAGGATTCAAAATTGGCTTAGTTGTAGGAGGCAGAGGGTGATGAAAGAAGGATGCTTTAGTGACTGGAAGCCAGTGTCCAGTGGTGTACCACAGGGATCTGTGCTGGGTCACCTATTATTTGTCATTTATATAAATGACATAGATGACTATGTGGGTGTAGGATTAGTAAGTTTGCAGATGACACAAAGATTGGGTGGTTAACAATGAGGTTGAGTGTCTTGGGCCACAGGAAGATATAGATGGGGTGGTCAAATGGGCAGATAAGTGGCAGATGGAATTTAACCCTGAAAAGTAAGAGGTGATACATTTTGAAGGAGTAATTTGACTAGGGAGTATTCAATGAATGGCATGACAGCAGGAAGTTCTGAGGAACAAAGGGATCTTGGCGTGTGTGTCCATAGATCTCTGAAGGCAGAGGGGCATGTTAGTGGGATGGTGAAAAAGGCATATGGGGCACTTGCCTTTATCAATCAAGGAATAGATTACAAAAGTAGGGAGGTCATGTTGGAGTTGTACAGAACCTTGGTGAGGCCACAGCTGGAGTACTGTGTGCAGTTCTGGTAGCCACATTATAGGAAGGATGTGATTGCACTGGAGGGGGTGCAGAGGAGATTCACCAGGATGTTGCTTGGGATGAAACATTTAAGTTATGAAGAGAGGTTGGATAGACTTGGGTTGTTTTCGTTGGAGCAGAGAAGTCTGAGGGGTGACCTGATCGAGGTGTACAAGATTATGAGGGGCATGGACAGGGTGGACAGGGAACAGCTGTTCCCCTGAGTTGAAGGGTCAGTCACAAAGGGGACACAAGTTCAAGGTGAGGGACAGGAGGTTTAGGGGGGGATGTGAGGAAAAACTTTTTTACCCAAAGGGTGATGACGGTTTGGAATGCACTGCCTGGGAGGATGGTGGAGGTGGGTTGCTCACATCCTTTAAAAAGTACCTGGATGAGCACTTGACACATCATAACATTCAAGGCTATGGGCCAAGTGCTGGTAAATGGGATTAGGTAGGTAGGTCAGGTGTTTCTCACGTGTCAGTGTACTGTAATTCTGTGACCACTACCATCTAGAAGGACAAGGGCAGCAGATACATGGGAACATCACCACCTGGAAGTTTCCCACCAAATCACACATTATCCTGACTTGGAAATATATCACCATTCCTCCATTGTCGCTGTGTCAAAATCCTGAAACTCCCTTCCCAGCAGCACTGTGGGTGTACCTACACCACAGGGACTGCAATGGTTCAAGAAGGAAGCTCACCACCACCACCTTCTCAAGGGCAACTAGGGATGGGCAATAAATGCTGGCCCAGCCAGTGAAGCCCACATCTTGTGAATTAATTTTTAAAAAAGGATCAGTGCTGCAACCATTGTTATTCATAATTTACCTTAATGATTTGGACTTAAGAGGCAAGTAACCCAATATTAACATTTGCGGATGTTTCCAAACTGTGGGCTATAGCTTACACTGAGGAAAAATACAACTTTCAGACCGACAGTTAAGTGGCAAATGAGCTTTAACATGGATAAATGTGAACTGATGCACTTGGTAGGAAAAACAGAAAAATCAAGTATATCTTAAAAAACAAGAAACTGAGTGGGGTAGAAGAGTAAAGGAATCTAGGGAAACAGATGAAAAAAATAAATCATTAAAAACAGCATCACAGGTCAGCAAAGCAATTTAAAATTCTTACAGGAACTGGGATTAATTTCCAGGGTATAGATTTCAAAAGTAGTGAAGTTATGTTAAAATTGTCTTTTAATCATTTTAAACTTGTATTTTAACCCTGGTCAAGCCAACCTTCGAGCACTGTGCAAAGTTTTGCTCTCCATACTAAGGAAAGGGCAAAGAAGCTCTGGAGAAAATGTAAAACATATTTACAAGGGTGATACCAGAACAGAGAGATTCCAGCTAATGGGAAAGATTGGACAAATGGGGCTTTTATCTTTAGAAAGACAGAGAAGTGAACTGGTCTTGAAAGCCATAAATGGGTTAGACAATGTAGTTGTGGAACGAAACTTTACACTTGTGGGAAAATCCAAGGCTAAGGGCCATAGATACAAGATAGTTATTAATAAATCCAATAGGGAATTCAGGAGAAATTTCTTTGCTCAGACACTGGTTGGAACGTGCAGCCCGCTACCACAGGAAGTGGTTGAGGCAAATAGCTTAAATGTTTTCAAAAGGAAACCAGACAAATATGTAAGAGAAAAGGGACTAGAAAGATATGCTGAAAGGGTGAGAGAAGCTGAATGGAATGGGAGATTTGTGTGGGGTTTAAACAGCAGGATTGACTGGCTGGGCTGATTGGCCATGTTATCCAACAGGACAAAGGGTCTGTCACACAATTTGTAACTGACTGATTAATTGCCATGACACTCTGAACCCCATATCAATGATACTTTTGGATTTACTGTTTGCATTTCAGTTCAGCTAATGAAATACAAAATAAAATGATTGTACCTGGAATGGGAAGAGGATCAGGATGTGCATTCCTGGCATTAACAGTCTAAAAGAAAAATAGTGTTGCTTTAAAAGAGCATAAAAGTATATAAACATACAGTATTACCTTAAAACAAAATTTACTTCATTACACCATGCTGGTATTTAAATAAAATTAATAAAACTTAATTCCTGGCTGGTAAGCAGAGGACACAGGTTTAAGACAGAGAACCAGAGGGGAGAATTATTTCTACATAGCGAACTGTTCTGATCTGCAATGTGCTGCCTGAAAGGATGGTCAAGGCAAATTCAATTGTAACTTTCAAAGGGGAAACTGGAAATATACTTGGGGCTATAGGGAAAGAACAGGGCAGTGGGATAGATTGGATGTTTCTTTTAGAGAGCCTACATGGACAGGATGGGTTGAATGGCCTCCTTCTATACTGCAAGATTCTATGATTCAATACTGACTCAAATAAGCACAGTTAGAACAATCTCAGTTTTATATAACTGATAGAACACTCATCTCATAGGAAGCAACTAACCTGAAATATTGGTGGTAGCAGGACTCAGGTCCATTGCTATAAAAGTGGTTATCGGCAGATTCAAGCTTTGTATGATTCACAGAATCTTCTGTTAGGCATTGGAACTTCTGGAATGTGGGAAGTTCAAATCAGATTGATTCAGGCCAAGTCAGTCATTTCAGGAAGCAGCTCTTCATACAAAAGCTTAGTGGAAATCAGGAAATCCCTCCCCTAAAAAGCTATTGAGGGCAGGCCAGTTGAAAATTTCAGAATTAGATAGATTTTTGTGAGGCAAGTTTATTAAGGGATGTGGAAACAAAGCTGGTAAATGGAGTTGAGATACAGATCAGCCATAGTTGAACTGAATGGCAGAACAGGCCTCTAGGGTTGAATAGCCAATTCCTATCCCTATTTTTAATCCTTCAGCTCAGCAGATAGCTGTATTGCTTATAGTGTGGTTAGTGACATATTTCTGGTTTAAAATAGGAATTTAGATTCTCAATTCTAAACCTAGGAATCATCCAGCACCAGACGCAGAGAGAGATTGAATCCTGACAGTTGATTCCTTGGCAAATGGCATGGAAAAGACTTGGTTCTTGAATGAAACTGCTTTTCTGCCCACAGTTTAAAACAGAAACCATCTGTCAGTGAAGCTCACTAGTGTGACAGAATCAGAGTGCTAGCTAACATCTTTCTTGGGTGCAAAACAGGAATAAGCAGGTCGTTGCCTGCCCTCGTTTTAAAGAAATTGTGGATTCTAATTTCCATGCTCTGGGAATGTGTCACATTGACCATAGGGTAGATATCCAAAGTACAGGAATATTAAATATACCAATTTACCCAGAATGCAAAAGCAGATTTTGTAGCTAGCAAGCTCTGGCAACAAGCTTATAGTCTTCCTGAGGAAGGCAAAGGCAACCACATCTGTGGAAGTAGTAAGAACTGTTGTAATGCTCCCACTAGTCTGCAGTAATTATATTTTGACTGCATTTAATTTTTCTACACATAATATTGAATAAGAGAGCGTAGTGGTTATGTTACTGGATCAGTAATCCACAGAATGAGTTCAGATCCCACTATGGCAGTTTCAGAATAAGCTCTTGAGGTTTGAATTAATGGGCAAGAAGTACTACTTTGCCAGGTATTGACCACAATCCAAATGAAAAACAAACTATTGGTAGACCTCCCATGCGATTGCCAACGGTGAGGCAGGGGCTATATGGTTTAGCCAGTCTGGTGTCTTTAAACATTCTTCACAGATCATATATCCCATTAACTGTCTCTCTGTGGTAACAGCCAGTATTCCTGGGCTCTTAACATTCTCTCCCTCATCACTACTGATTTTGTTCAGACCAAGTTTCCATTTCTGGTAAAGGGTCCACATTCAAAATGTTAATCTGCCTTTTCTCTTTGCAGGTACTGTTTATTTAAGGAGATGTGCATTACACCAGGTATTACAGAATGCATTACCCTGCTGGGTAGGTGGTACTGTGTTCCTTTGGGCTTAAAGGTCTCAGATGACATGCAGGTGAATCACTTGCTTCACAAACACTACCAAGTGCTACAATAAGGGACAATGCAACTTGCCATATCGATTGAAATAGCAAATATCCGGATTCAATTTAAATGCTTCAACAGTGCAAAAGCCACAACTCAAATCTTCCTCTGAGTGTTCTGCATCAAACTACCCTTGTTTTGTCACACTGCTTAACTTGTTGAGTTCGCCACTATTCAGTCAATCACTAAAGTAGCAATACATGAAGGCATTCTTTCTCATACTGATTTTGTTCCTCCTTAATGATACTCCAACGCACCTCAGGAATATGCCAACGCACCTCAATTAATTGAACTTCAACTTGATCATCTTGAAGAGTGTTTCCACTGAGCAAGGAGGGTGACCATTCTGCTTCACAGAGAAAAGAGAGAGAATGATTAAAAATAAAGAGCAGATGAAGAAGATTCTGAGAATCTTGGACATGTCATGGGAGAATTGAAAAATCACCAAAAAGCCATTTGTCTCTCAGAGAATAGTAGAAAACCAAAAGTAAAAGAAAACCATTTCAAATCAGTGTCAGTTTTAACACCCAAAATGGCTCAGTGGCGGCCATCTCATCACTGAACCAGAAGATTATGGATTCAAGTCTCACTCTCGAGATGTGAGCACATTATCATGACTGGCACTTCAGTGAAGTGCAAAGGCAATCTTGCATTGTCGGAGGTGCCATCTTTTGGCTGAGACAATTCTCATCTGACTTCTCAGATAGACATAATAGTGCTTGAGTGAAGGACAGGGGTGTTTGCTCAATGTCTTGGGAGTTTATTGCTCATCCAACATCAGCTAAAAACAATGATCTGGCCATTATCAACATCCTGGGGGGTTACCATTGACCAGAAACTGAACTGGACTAGCCATATAAATACTGTGGCTACAAGAGCAGGTCAGAGGCTGGGAATTCGGCAGAGAGTAACTCACCTCCTGACTCCCCAAAGACTGTCCAATTTTTACAAGGCACAAGTCAGGAGTGTGATGGAATGTTCCCCACTTGCCTGGGTGAGTGCAGTCCAACAACACTCAGGAAGATGAATACCATTCAGGACAAAGCAGCCTGCTTGATTGGTACCCCATCCACCACATTAAACATTCACTTCCTCTCCCACTGGTGCACAGTGGTAGTAGTGAGCCTGATCAATAAGATGCACTGCAGCAACTCCCCAATGCTCTTTTGACAGACACATCCCAACATCTACCATCTAGAAAGGCAAGGGCAGGAGATGCAGAGGAACACCATCACTTGCAAGTCCCTATCCAAGTCACACGCCATCCCTACGTGGAACTGTATCACCGTTCCTACATCACTTGGGTCAAAATCCTGGAACTCCCTTCCTAACAGCACTGTGGGTGTACCTACATTATATGGACTACAGCAGTTCAAGAAGGCGGCTCCCCATCACCTTCTCAAGGGCAATTAGGGATGGGCAATAAAAATGCTTGTCTGGCCAGAGACGCCCATGTCTCGTGATATTTAAAAATATTATCACACATCTATTTGTGAGAGGTGACTGAGCAAATTGGCTGCTCATTTCCTACATCACACTACACTTCACTAGTACTTCATTGGCGAAGAAGCACTTTGGACATTCTGGAGTCCTGAAAGTGCTGCTTCATGCTACATTCATTCTTAACAATCAAAATTACCAGAATAGCAGAATTGTGGTTCCATGGTTAAAGAAACAGAAATATAGAAACATGGAATTAAACATAGAAAAGACTAAAGTGTTTTTGGGGCAGAACAGGTTGATTTAACTCAAAGGTCACCAGGGTATTTGGCAAGGGGAATGTCCCTGTCATCCAGGGGTACTTTTGCTAAATTAGGGGGTGAACACATTCTTGGAACAGTGCAGAACTAGCTCTGGACTAAATCTATGGATCTGGTTAAGAGTTGTCAATGCTGTTTGTAGCTACAAATGAAAACTGTAATCCATTGCCAGCACTGTAGCACTCCTACTTGATGATGAGCACACAAAGCATTGCACACAAAGATCTGTACTAAGGTACACTGGCAAAACTAAAGATTTATGCCACTGACCAGCCAAATGAAACAATACCATGATCCGTTAAGTGAGCACCTACAATTGCGACAATGTGTCCTGTGCAATGTGGAATATTTAGTTTCGTTGGCTAGTATAATGTCTTGGATTGTTTTTAAAAAGGAAAAGAAACAGCGAGAACTGCAAGGGCACTGGGTTTTATAATGACTCCAGAAGTGACCTGACCTGCAAATTGGCCAAGATTCTAGAAGCCTCTGCACTTGGATTTGCCTGGGAACATTTCTAGGCAGTTCCCCTGTTGGGCTTCATGCCTGCTATTGTCTGAACTCTCCACAAAACATAAGGACAATAAGCCAATAGAGATTCTGACCTCAGAAACAGAGAAGGACTAACAAAACTCATTATGTTAAGAACCGCCTATCTGTTTTGATGGCATCTTGATAGTTTTGAGAATGGAAGATCAAAGCTCCTTTCTTAATATGGATTGCCTCCATTGTGCACCAATAGCCAGATGTCACATGGTCAAAACCCCACACGCGAAAAGCTATGATTGTTACAGTATCCGAAAGAAGTCTGCAGGATTGGACTGTAATATCACCACTCCCTCTCCTTGCTATTTTCAAGTTTGGGGCTTCCTAAGCATTGTTGGACTGCAGTCATCCAGGCAACTGGAGAGTATTCCATCACATTCCTGACTTGTGCCTTGAAGATGCTGGGAGCTACCCAATATTCTGGGGGTTACCATTGACCAGACTTTGAACTGGACCAGTCATATAAATACTGTGGCTACAAGGGCAAGAAAGAGGCCAGGAATCCTGCGGTGAGTAACTCACCACCTGACTCCCCAAAGCCATCTACAATGCGCAAGTCCAGAGTGTAATGGAATACTCCCCACTTGCCTGGATGAGTGCAGCTCTCACAACACACACGAAGCTTGTCACCGTCCAGGACAAAGTAGTCTGCTTGATTGGCACCACATCCACAAACATTCACTTCCTCCACCACCAACGCACAGTAGCAGCAGTGTGTACCATCTACAAGGTGCACTGCATGAATTCACCAAGGCGCCTTAGACAGTACGTTCCAAACCCATGACCACTACCATCCAGAAGGACAAGGGCAATGGATACATGGGAACACCACCACCTGGAAGTTCCCCTCCAAGCCACTCACTGTCCTGACCGGAAATATATCACCCCCCCTCCACTGTCGCTGGGTGAAAATCCTGGAATTCCCTCTCTAACAGCACTGTGGGTGTACCTACAGCACATGGACTGCAGCAGTTCAAGAAGGCAGCTTACCACCACCTTCTCAAGGGTAATTAGGGATGGGTAATAAATGCTGGCCTAGCCAGAGATTCCCACGTCTCATGAATAAATAGAAAAAATTGCTGAAAAGTCTTTGGGGGTGAGAGGAGGTGTGTTATTTGCCACAGAATAACCAGTCTCTGACCTGCTCTTGTAACCACTTATATAATTAGTCCAGTTAAATTTCTGGTCAATGGTGATCTCCAGAATGTTAGAAATGGTAATGCCTTTGAACGTCAAGGGGAGATGGTTAGACTCTCTCTTGTTGGAGACGGTCATTACCTGGTACTTTTGGCACAAATGTTGCCATTTTTCAGCCCAAGTCTGAATGTTGTCCAGGTCTTGCTTCATGCGGGTAAGTGCTGTTTCACTACCTGAGAAGTTGTAAATTGAACTGGCCACTCTGCAATCATCATAAAACTTTCCTATTTTTGACCTTATGATGGAGGAAAGGTAATTGATGAAACAGCTGGACATGGATGGGCATAAGACAATATACTGAGGAACTCCTTTAGCGATGCCTGTAGCTGCGATGAGCAACCTCCAACATTTACAGTCAACTCCTCTGTGCTAGGTATGACTCCAGTCAGTGCAGAATCTTCCCCTGATTTCTATCGACTTCAATATTGCTAGGACTCCTTGATGCCTCACTTGGTCAAATGCTGTTAAGGGGAGTCATTCTCATCTCACTTTTGAAATTCAGCTTTTTTGTCCATGTTTGGATCAAAGCTGCAATTAGGTCAAGAGCTGAGGGTCCTGGTAGAATGCAAACTGAACATCAAAGATCAGATCATTGATAAATAAGCGCCGCTTGATAGCACCGTCGACAACAACTTCCATCACTTCAGTGATGATTGAGAGCAGATTAATGGGGGTGGGGTAACTGGCCGGATTGGATTTATCCTGCATTTTGAGGGCAAGGTATACCTGGGCAATTTTGCACTTTGTCAGGTGGATGCCAATGTGACTGGTTCCAAAGGTGCCTCTGGTGAAAACTGCTTGAGGGACACTGAATTAAGGATTGTTCAGTATTGAAAGAAAAGGTCCATAAAGTTGCCTGAAATAGCAGTAAACCTGAGGATTGGGGGCATTTTAGAATACAGCAGAGGGGGACCAAAAAATTGATAAAGAAAGGGAGAATAGAACATGAATGTAGACTGACAAAAAACATTAAAACAGACTGTAAAAGCTTCTATAGATATGTAAAAAGGAAAATTTACCTAAGACAAATGTGAGTCCATTACAGGCAGAGTCAGGAGAATTCATAATGGGAAATAGAGAAATGGCAGAGAAGTTAAATGATTACTTTGCGTCTGTTTTCACTGAGGAAGATACATGAAATCTCCTAGAATTCTCAGAGGGCGAATGAGGAATTGAAGGGAATTAGTATTAGTAAGCATGTTGTATTGGAGAAATTAATGAGGCTGAAAGTTGATAAGTCCCTGGGACTTGATATCCTACATCCTAGAGTGTTGAAAGAGGTAGTCATGGAGATAGTGGAGGCATTGGTGATCAACTTCCAAAATTCTATATATTCTGGAACTGTTCCTGCAGATTGGAAGGTAGCAAATGTCACTCCACTATTTAAGAAGGGAAAGAGAGAGAAAACGGAACTACAGATCTATTAGCCTCACATCAGTAGTGGGGAAAATACTGGAATCTGTTATAAAAGATGTGATAAATGGATACTTAGAAAATAGTGATCTGATTCAGCATAGTCAACATGGATTTATGGATGGGAAATCATGTTTGATGAACGTGTTGGAGTTTGTTGAGAATGTTACTAACAGAAGTAATAAAAAGGAGTCAGTGAATGTAGTGTACTTGGATTTTCAGAAGGCTTTCAATCAAGTCCCCCACAGGAGGTTGGTTACATACGAACATACAAATTAGAGGAAAGAGTTGGCCACTCGATCCCTCGAGCCTACTCCACTATTCAATAAGGTAATGGCTGGTCTGAATGTAACCTCAACCCCACATTCCTGCCTACCCCCAATAGCCTTTCATCCCTTTGTTAATCAAGAATCTATCTCGCTCGGCCTTAAAAATATTCAATGACTCGGCTTCCATCGCCTTTTGACAAAGAGATTTCCAAAGACTCTCAACCCTCTGAAGGAAAACATTTCTCCTCATCTGTCTTAAATGAGCGACCCCTTATTTTTAAACACAGTCACCCCTAGTTCTAGATTCTCCCACAAAAGGAAACATCCTCTCCACATCCACCCTGTCAAGGCCCCTCAGGATCTTAAAGGTTTCAATTAAGCCGCCTCGTACTTTTCTAAACTCCAGTGGATACAAGCCTAACCTGTCCAGCCTTTCCAAATAGAACAACCCGCTCATTTCTGGTACTGGTCTAGTAAAGCTTCTCTGAGCTGCTTCTAACGCATTCACATCTTTCTTTAAATAAGGTGACCAATACAATATTCCAGATGAAGTCTCACCAATGCCCTGTACAACTGAAGCATAACCTCCCTACTTTTGTAATCAATTCTCCTCATAATAAATTATAACATTCTATTAGCTTTTCTAAATACCTCCTGTACCTGCATACCAACCTTTTGTGAGTTATGCACTAGGACATGCAGATCCCTCAGTCTCAGAGCTCTGCAATCTCTTACCATTTGGATAATAAGCTTCCTTTTTATTCTTCCTGCCAAAATAAATGATTTCACATTTTCCCACATTATATTCCATTTGCCAGACCTTTGACCACTCACTTAACCTATCTATCTCACTTTGTAGCCTCCTTACATCCTCCTCACAATTTACTTTCCTACCTATCTTTGGTTGTTAGCAAATTTAGCAACCCCTTCCTTCAGTCCCTTCATTGTTATTGATATAAATTGTAAAAAGTTGAAGCCTCAGCACTGATCCCTGGGCACACCACTCACCACATCCTGCCAGCCAGAAAAAGACCCATTTATGCCTACACTCTGCTTCCTGTTAGCCAACAAATCTTCTATCCATGCCAATATGTTACCTCCTACACCATGAGCTTTTATTTTCTGCAATAACCTTTGAAGTGGCACTTTATTAAATACGTTCTGGAAATGTAAGTACAGTACATCCACTGCTTCCCCTTTATCCACAGCACATGTGACTTCTTCAAAGAACTCTAATAAATTGGTTAAACATGATTTCCCTTTTACAAAACCATGTTGTCTCTGCCTGGTTGCCCTGAATTTTTCTAAGTGACATGCTATAACATCTTTAATAATAGCTTCTAACATTTTTCCTATGACAGATGTTAGGCTAACTGGCCTGCAGTTTCCTGCTTTCTGTCTCCCTCACTTTTTGAATAATGGAGTTACATTTCCTTTGATTAGAAAAGTTAAAGCACATGGGAAGCAGGTAATATACTGGCATGGATTAAGGATTGGTTAACAGGCAGAAAACAAAGTAGGGATAAATGGATTATTCTCCTGTTGGCAGGCTGTGACTAATGGAGTATCGCAAGGACTGGTACTTGGGCCCCAGCTGTTCACAATATATAGCAATGATTTGGGTATGGGGACCATATGTAATATTTCCAAGTTTACAGATGACACAAAGCTACATGGGAATGTGTGTTGTGAGGAAGATGCAAAGGAGCTTCAAGGGGATTTGGACACACTTAGTGAGTGGGCAAGAACATGGCAGATGGAATATAATGTAGAAAAATGTGAGGTTATCCACTTTGGTAGAAGGAACAGATGTGCAGAGTATTTCTTAAATGGTAAGAGATTAGAAAGTGTAGATGTACAAAAGGACCTGGGTGTCCTCGTCAATAAGTCACTGAAAGCTAACATGCAGGTGCAGCAAGGAATTATCTTTTATCACAAGAGGTTTGAGTACAGGAGTCGGGAAGCCTTGCTTCAGTTGGAAAGAACCTTGGTTAGGCTGCACCTGGAGGACTGTATGCAATTTTGGTCCCCTCACCTTAGGAAGGATATTATTGCCATGGATGGAGTTCAACAAAAGTTCACCAGACTTGTTCCCGGGATGGCAGGACTGTCCTCTGAAGTGAGATTGGGGAAACTGGGCCTAGAGTTTTGAAGATCTCATTGAAACCTACAGAACACTTAAAGGGATAGACAGGGTAGATGCAGTTTCCCCTGGTTGGGGAGACTAGAACAATAGGACACAATTTCAAAATAAAGGGGAAGCCACTTAGAAATGAGATGAGGATAATTTTTTTACTCAGACGGTTGTGAATCTTTGGAATTCTTTACCCCAGAGGGTTATGGGAGCTCAGTCATTGAGTATGTTTAAAGCAGGGATTGGCAGATTTCTGAATACCAATGACAAAAGGGGGTGGGGATAGTGTGGTAAAAAGACATTGAAATGGATGATCAGCCATGATCAAATTGAATGGCAGAGCAGTCTCGATGAGCTGAATGGCCTACTCCTGCTCCTATGAATGGATCTCCAAGTTCTACCTAACTATAACAAGTGATAAGTATAATTGTTGCTAAAGTGAACTTGGTTTTATTTGAAACAAAAACAGAAAATGCTAGAAAAACTCAGCGGGTCTAAAAGCATCTATGGAGAGAAAAACAGAGTTAACGTTTTGAGTTTTCATGATTCTTCTTCAGAGCTAAAGAGAAATAAAAATAAGATGAAAATTATACTGTTTAAGGTGGGTGGAGGAGGTGAGGTTTGATAGAAGGCCAACGACTGGTGGGGGCAAAGGAGAGATTGACAAAGATGTCATGAACAAAAGGACAAAGGGAGTTAATGGTAATGGTAAGGGTTAAAAGGAGGTGCTGATAGTGGCATTAAGGTGAGAAAGCAGAATGTGATAATAGCAGAGCAGGATAAGTAATAAGCATGAAGCGGCACCAAAACAATCATCAATGTACTGAGAAAAGAGTTGTGGGATGGGGCCGGAGTAGGAATTTAGTAAGTTTTATTTGTACTGCTATTACCTTTGAATTTCTTTCAGTTCATTCAATAGCTGTACCATACATGATATTAAGGTCTTGTGTTAAGTTTTAATTTAAATCTATGACAGTTAAACATACCATTTGAAGAGCTGGTCTTATCTTCTGTACCAAGGTCAGAGCTGGAATTAGAGAATTCCTGAAATAAAGAAAACACAGAAGTTGATATGGAGAGCAATGTAGGGAACTGGTAAAGAGTCATATCACTCTGTTAGATCCAGGTGGTTACATAGGTAAATGTGGCAAAACTAGCCAGGAGATGAATAATCATTTAATTTCTTTTTGGTGATATTGGTGGAGTGAGGAGGAATTTTTGTCAGTTGAGACTCAGTCATTGCTAAATTGGAACTTCCAAAATTCGCATTATTTGTTATGAAACATTTACAGTGAAGTGGATAAGATCAAAGGGTAAACTATTCGACATTACTTGAGATCAAGTTTACATGGTTACGTTACCTCCTTGTCTTGCGTTCGATTGTCTTTTTCAAGCCTCCTTCGTTTTGATTCATTTTCTGCATGCAAACATGAGTTAGCCGTTTTATTTCTTGATAAACTAAGTTGTGTCAACACCATTTTATTCAAGAGAATTTGCCATTTTCCAAACTCACGTCACTGTTTTAAGTATAATTTGAATTTCTTAAACAAACAGAATAATTCTCCTATTGAAGGATCATTATAAGAGTGCATTTTCAGGAAATTATATTCCTACAATAGCTTGTTGTGACTGCAGGATGAAGATTATAGGTGACAGGTGCTAATGACCAGAATTCTCTCCATGTTGTTTGGACTGAAGTTGATAGTGACAGTAATCAGCTGCACAAAACAAAGATGCAATGAATTTGATCAGAACTTAATGCTGTCAAGAAACCAAAAAAAAACATAATTTAAATGTATTGTGGATGTACAGCAAACCCAAGTGATATTTCACATTCTATATAATTCAATGGCAGGGTAGTAGGGTCACTTGAGACCTCAGGCGGGTGGTCGCCCCTGCCTTTTGCAAGTCGTCCCAGGCCCAAGTAAGGATCCCTTGCTCAGGTTATGAGCCATGGTCAATGGCAGAGCCGGTGAAATTTTTTTGATTCATTCACAGGATGTGGGCATCGCTGGCTGGGCCAGCATTTATTGCCCATCCCTAGTTACCCTTGAGAAGGTGTAGATACACCCACCAGTGCTGTCTGAGAGGGAGTTCCAGGGTTTTGACCCAGCGACAGTGAAGGAACGGCGATATATTTCCAAGTCAGAATGGCGAGTGGCTTGGAGGGGAACTTCTAGGTGGCGGTGTTCCCATCATCTATCTGCTGCCTTTGTCCTTCTAGATTATAGTGGTCATGGGTTCGGAAGGTGCTGTCTAAGGAGCCTTGGTGAATTCCTGCAGTGCACCTTGTAGATGGTACACACTGCTGCTACTGTGCATTGGTGGTGGAGGGAGTGAATGTTTGTGGATGTGGTGCCAATCAATTGGGCTGCTTTGTCCTGGATGTGATGCTGGAAAAGCTAGGACCTTGAGGGACAACGGCTGCTTACAGGTGGAGGACCCTTTGGGAAGAGGACTTGTGTTTTCTTGAAGCACACATGAGGAAGGTAATAAATCACCCCATGTATTCTACTCCTTAGTAATAATACGAGCAACCAAAGAGAAAAGTACCAGCAGAGCAGGAGGATGTCCTTAAGTAACCACTAATTGGCCCAAGGGTGGACAGGCCACCCAATGCCCAGCAGCTGATAAAATACCAGAGGCGGGCAGGTGACAGGCACAATGCTGCCACCTTGCCATCTGACTTTACTGCTCCACCTCGCCTGCCAATCAGCTCCCAGGTGGAGGGGGAAAGGGGTGTGGGGTTGCTGTAAAATTCCACCCATTGAACAGGAATCTAAACAGATGATTAAACATGAAGTGGGAGGAAATCCTATTAAAAATGAGTTAGAATCTCTGTACAGCAATGCACAGAGTCCATAATAAAACAAGGGAGCTGGTGGCAGTCATTCATTGGGAGGAACCAGACATAGTAGGGATTACTGAGACATAGCTACATTTAATAATTCATTAGGAAAAGTTGTAGTGTCAGAGCCCTGGCAGATAGTTAATATCATCTGTATATTTAAGAAAGAGGAAAGAACATATCCAGGGACTTCTAAGCCAGTCAGCTTAACATCAGTGATAGGAAAAGCAATGGAATCCTTGCTAAAGGGGAGAAGAACATCTAGAAATGAGAAATATAAAATTGACTAGTCTGTATGAATTTCAAAGGGAAAATCTTGCTTGGCCAACCTCAATGAATTTTTTGAGGAGGTAACAGAGAAAGTAAACAATGGTAGTGGAGTAGATGTAATTTATCTGGACTTTCAAAAGGTTTTCAACAAGATGTCACATAATAGACTAATGAATGATGTCAGAGGATGTGGAGTCAGGGGACAAGAAGCAAAATGGATTACTAGCTGGCTTTAAGACAGGAATAGAGTGGGTGTAAAGGATAATCATTTAGTGTGCCAAGAGGTGGGAAGTGGAACCATTGTTGTTCACAAATTACATTAACTATTTGGACTTCGGAATCAAAGCCACAATATCTAAATTTGTGGATGACACCAAATTTGGGGAGTAGTCAATATTAGCAATATTGGATTTGATCACTTGAATAAATACAGAATACCCTTTGTATCTTATTGAATACATTATTCATCTAATAAGCAGCCTTAGACAAATGGTACACATGCAACAATAAACATACCATTTAACACTTTCAAGAAACTGATAAATTTAGGTGTTTACCAATTGCTGTGGGGCCAGAGTTTGATTTACCATTAAACTATCAAACATGTAGACCAGAGTACAACGAACGTTCCACTGTGAAGTACAACCATGTGATATAATACTATTAATGTTGGCTATTACTGTGTTGCTACAGCGACAGCTCCCTTCCTTGTTTGAGCAGTAAGCCTGTACAAAAATTTGTAACGACTGTGAATGCAAATAATATAATACTCACTAGATTTATCGGTGACTTGTAAACCGATACCATTAAATGTTGGCAGGTCGCCACTTTCATCTGTGTCAGGACTGGTCACCCTTAAATAAGAAAGCATTTTTAAAATTATGAGTGCAGTGTTACAGGAATAACGTTGGGCTAGGTTTTAACCTTGTGCAATAGTGTAAAATGGACGATAATGGGTGGAATTGTATTAGCACCACAGAGGTGGCCTTGGAGTTTCGGCTGAGAGTGAATTTGGAAAGGTGCGCGTTGGGTCGGCTCCTCAACACGTTCCCACCGCTCCGCCCTTTTGCAGGAAGTGGGCTAAAGGCAGCAGCCGCTGCCCACCCAGCAGTGGTAAATAAACAATTAGATTAACTTAAATATCAATTAAAAAGAGTGACAACAGACCTTGTGAACGGTCCCCAACATCCCCCAATCCACTTCCCCCATCCACCACCACCATCACCACGCTGCCCCCACCCCACCCCACCCCTAATGCGTCATTTCCACCAGCAAATGAGAGATGGTCTCACAGCAGGAAGCCAGAGTCTTGTAACTTTGGTCTCATGTTGGGGGTCAGCAGCCTCCAGTGGAGTGGACCAATGATGTCTGGACAGCAAACATGGAGACAGCTTCTTAATTAACCGCCTCCCTGTAAGAGGCTCCCTGTTGGCACACCCTGAGCTCTGCGGGACTGGGGCCTGGAAATGGTCCCAATGCCAGAATATTTTTCGAACTGCTAAGATTCTATCCATTGAGTCAGCAGCCCATTTTACAATATTGGACTTAGTTAAGATTTACCTCATTGAGGTGATAGATTACTCATCTTCCACATTCAACAAGTTATACTTATATAGTGCCTTTGACATAATGAAAAGTCCCAAGCACTTCATAGGAACATTAGAAAACAAAATATGACAACAAGCCGCATACAGAGATACTAGGTCCAATGACCAAGAGCTTGGTCAAAGAGGTAGGTTTTAAGGAGTAAAGCAGGAGAATAGGGAGGGCGCACAGGTGTAAGGAGGGTATCCCAGAGCTTACAGCCTAGACACCTGAAGGCATGGCCATCAATGGAGGAATGTTAGGTTGTAGGAAACTACAGAGATAGAAAGGGGCAAGACCATAGAGGGTTTTGAAAACAAAGATGTGAATTTCAAAATCAAGACATTGCTCGACCGGGAGCCAATGTAGGTCAGCGAACACAGGACTGATGGAGACTGTGCCTTGGTGTGACTAAGGGCATGAGCAGCAGCGTTTTGGAGGACAGAATATGATAGTGCTTTGGAATAGTCAAGTATAGAGGTAACAAAGGAATGAATGAGGGTTTCAACAGCAGATGAACTGACAAGGACAAAGTCAGACAATGTTACAGAGGTAGCAAAAGGCAGCGTTAGTGTTGGTGCAAATATGTGGTCAAAAGCTCACTTGGTAGCAATCATTCTAGTTTAGTCTTAGACTATGTCAAGGGGAGGGATGGAGTTGGTAGGTAGGAAATGGAGTTTGCAGCAGGGATTGAAAACAATGGTTTCAGTCTTCCCAATGTTTAATTGGAGTAAATTTCTGCTCAATCCAGCTCTGGATATCATAAGCAGTCTGGTTTAGCAACAGTGTAGAGGTGATGGTGAGGTACAATTCTATGAAAGGGCTTTAATCTGTAAATATACAGTAAGAAACTGCCATTAGTCCTTGACAAAAGGGGAGGATGTGGTGAACCATTCATTGGCTAAAAAGAGGCAGCAATGAAGTCCAAGAAAGCAGCATTGCCATTGAAGCATTTCAACAGACAATAAAGTTAGCAATGAGAGCTACTTACACTCAGGACAGTGAAACAGCACTGTAAGCAATGTTGCTTGTAATGAGATGAAGCAGTCAGCTGTGGGGGAGTTCAGTTTGTAAAAGTTCAACTTCATTCAAAGGATAGCAAAGACTCAGGCCTTGAATTTTCTTGGGGTTTGCCTCAATTTCCCACCATAACTTTGGCAGGAGATGGGCAGAAACCCTGTAGAAACAGCATGGAACAGATAATCATCTGCTGCAGTTACGAGAGAAATCTAAACAGATTCGGGATCCTTATCGACTGTTAAACAATCCATCATTCTAACTCACTTTGTCCACATACAATAAGGAAGCTATATAATAGGAGACTGGTGGATGGCTACTGAGGACGTTTTATTGGCTGAAGTGAATCCTGACACCATAGGGTCGGTCCATGATTGCAGATGGGGTGCAATATGTGGTTTTAATTTACTCAGTTTACGCAGCAAGCAAATTCTCCAGAACAAATTTATGAACTAGATATTCATTTTTGGAATGTGGGAGTCACAGCATTTATTGTCCATCCCTGGTTGCCCTGAGCAAGCGGTGGTGGCTGGACTTCTTGAATCACTATAGTCCTTGTTTGTCAGAAGACTTCTCGTTGTAATGCTACTGCCTGTGACATTGCTGATGGATCTTCGTCTAGACTTTTTACTTTTTTCACTTTTGGGGCTACTCTTGGGAATTTCATGGTGGATTTTGTTGACTTTTCTACTGTCTTTTCTTCAGGATGGAGGCTCCGTTCTTGTGCATGCTTGTGTCTCTGTTTTGTCCGGCACATTGCATGGGTGGCAGGTGTGCTACCATGAAGCCTAGAGGGGAGATGGCTATTGCGGCAGTAATGGCTACCACGGTGGAGCACTGGGCAGAATGAAAGCCTGTTCCCCACCAGGACTCACCCCCTACCTGGCCACGTTCTTGTTTCTGTCCTGGTGTGTGGAATTTGAGGGCAGGAAGGTGGAGGTGTCAAGAAGATATAATAATGTTATTGGAAATTATTGTAAGACAGTGGTGTGTGTGAGTGTCTGTCTTAATTGGATTAAAGGCAGCTAGTCTGAAGGCTTTGATGTATCAAAAGATAAGCTAGGTTTGAAATGTTAAGTAAGTAAACATAGATTTCAAAAGAACAGCTGCATTTTTAAATAAACCAGGCAAGATTGTTTTTGAAGGAGGGGTGAAATGTGTCACTTAGCCTAGTGAAGTTCAGAAACAGTGAGCAGGGGGTGGGGCCCGCTCGCCAACACGTGAAATGACGAGGGATGATGTTGGGCGGAACTGCCAGCATCACCCCGCGTCATTTCCATTTTCAGGTCAGCGGGGACACAGCCAAGTCAGCTGTGCACCCGCCAACCTGTCAACAGCCTATTGAGGCCATTAATAAAACAACTTAGATAATTAACAGGGCTGCTCGTCCAACCTTAGAGTTGGTGAGCAGGCCGGGAGCCCTGGCGGGCTTCAAAAAAAGCATGAAGCCTCATCCATGGGCGGGATAAGGTTTTATGAGCGTTTTAAAATTTTTAATAAAGGTTTGAGTTTAAGTGATGGACATGTCCCAACTCAGGTGACAGTGTCACATGAGGGGACATGTCAGGGAAATTTTTTAAACATTTACCTTAAAGGTTTTGATTCTTAGCTGATTTCCCTAAGGCAGCGCTTAGCCTCAGGGAGATCAGTGGGCTCTTTCACACGCATGCACGAAAGAGCGCACTGCAGGCTGAGGGAATCCTCCCCCCCCCCCCACCCCACCCCACCGCCCACACAGGGAGCGCATAGCGCTTCCTGGCAGATGTCATGCTGGGTGGGCCTTAATTGGCCCGCCCACGTAAAATGGCAGCACATCTGCCCACGCCCGCTCCTGCACTTCTCCCCCAATGGGGGAATATTCTTCTGTGTGTTTATTTTTCCCAAAGATTACTGGTAAAATTGGTACTACGATAAATTTTTATGAACAGGGAGGTATAGTCCAAAGACAAAGTGAAACAATGGGAATTTACATTCAAAGGGGAAAATATGTATAAAGGAGAGAAGGCTGTGTGCAAAGGCAGGCATTTTCTGATCCAACATGTGTGATCAGCTTTCAGCACCTCAAGCTGCTGTCTACAACAAACTGAAGTTAAGAAAACTCACTTTGAATGGATTGTTCAGGGGATCATGTTTCTTTGCCAGGGACTTTTAAAAGCCTTAATGGAGGTGTAACTGGGAGTCAGGTTAATTAGGGGATTTAGAAGCTATTATGGTAGTAATTTGTAGACATAGGTTTGTATTTAAAATCATTTCCCTTATTAATAAATGTTTAATCTAGTTTTGTAAAAGCCTATAAGGCTTGGAGGTCTTATTACTACTGAATTCAAAACACAAATTGCCAAAATATTTCTGGCAGTTGTCTCAAGTTTCCCTCTGGGATTTGAAACTCCGCATTTACCGCCGGTTGTGCCATAACATAGTTGGGGGCTCGTCTGGGATATATTTGAGATTCCTTGATTAGGTTGGAGCTGGTGAATCTTACGGTTACGAGTATGAGAAACACTTTGAATTCAGGAGTTGGTGTGAGGTTTTTTGAAGTGGTGAGACTGCAATATGGCTCTGGTTTGTCTGGAAGTTGAAATTATAACTTTGGCTGGTTTACAAAAGGTAACTAAAGTTAAGTTAGTGTAATTGGTGGATAAGTTACAATTAGGGTTACAGCAGCAATGACTGCTGTAGAAAAAAGTGACAACCATCTGCACCAGCCATGTACTATGGTGATTAGATCTGTTTTGAGGTTTTATGTAGGAACACTGGCTGGCATATTAGAACTACCTGCTCCGAGAACAGTGGCACAGAATTTACAATATCCATCTGAAACATCAGAGCAGGCCTGGTCTCATCCAAACAAAATGAAAAATGTTGTCCCTCAGTACTTGAGTGGAGTATTGGGCTGTTCTGCTTGTGTTCTGGTATGAATTCAAATCCATAAGACCCAGAGGCAGCACTGTTGTCAAAACAAGCCAAGATGACACTTCTAAAGCAAAGAGTGATTTATTAAAAGACAATTTATTGTGACATGACATCACTTACCTCTTTCTCTTGATACATGTCCTCCGTTTGGAATTTTCCTTGTAGAATTGGAAATACAAAAAATTAAAATTGGACAATGCCATAAAAATCAAGGTTCTGAGAAATGAGAAAACTACTGTTTTTTACATCTCAAATGGAAAAAAGTTTTATTAAGCTATGGCAATTATCCCATTCATTCAGAATTGTAATTAAAATTACAGGTATTTTTAATGCTTAGATATTTATAAATTTAAATATTCATAAACAGTGCAAGGCCAGGCTGCAGAAAGATACTAAGTGGAGACCACTGAGCATCAGGGGTTGGATTCCTGCTGTTTCTGATCTTAATACACGATAGCTGTTCAATGCTGTAGTGAATGTCAGTGTCTGACCCCTGTGATGTTCTCTCTAAGTGCCTGGAAGGTCCATATGATATAGAAGTTGAAGGCAATTGTAATCTTCATTACCAAGTTTGATTGTCACTATAGATCTTCATGGACCAGGCAGGACATCAGAGACAAAGCCTCTGGGTCCACTCGTCACGCTAGTCCTCCAACAGGTTGCTGGGTTGGATCCTGGTCCTACAAATGATGCACTATCCACATTTTTAGTGGCCCTGTGCTGCCCTCTCCAGCATCTGCTGCACTAGAAGATAGTAGGCAATGACTACTATCTATGGGGGCTGAAAAATTCTCTGTGCTGTTGACTACCAGCAGTTAATATTACAAATATTGACCTTCCTTTATCAAAGTTTACAGCACAGAACGAGACTACTTAGGCCACTCCATCCGTCTGGCACTTTGCTAGAGCAATTCAAAACTAATTTCTTCAACCCACTCCATCCCCACAACATTGTTTTTACTACTTCTTCACATACTGATTCATTTTTATCTTAAAATATGGAACGTTTCGGTTTCAACCACTTCCTGTTACAAAGCATTCCATTTGTTGACAATGCTCTTGGTAAATAAATTTCTCCTAATCTCCTTGCTCATTAATTTTAAATTAATGGCTTCTCCCATTATGAACAGAAGCTCATTCATATTGCTCCTGCACAACTTTTCACGAGTTTCTCTTAATAAAGTCTTTACCAGCAAAATACTGCTTTTTGGTTTAACTTTCTTAGTCATTTTCACCTCAGAACACCAGTGACGATAAGCAGCTTTCTATTAACCTTACATAACAATTTACTAGCATCTGACTTTTCACTGAAATCAAATCACATAGCACTAATTACTGCACTAAATAAACTTCAAAATCTTACCAGTTCACAAAGGACGAATACAAGAAAGATGTAAATGCTGTATGTCTACTTACTAGTATTTCTGACTGAGATTTCCTGGGATGGGAAACTTCAGGAAGATCATTTTCCTCCCCATCATCAACATCATCATCTGAGTCATTGCTATCACTATTACCTTGAAAGAGTTGTTAAGTTGGTCAGAATTCAGTCAAGTCTTAATAATTGATAGTCACTTTTCAAATTATCCAAATAATTAAAATAGGCACTAAAAAAACTTGAATAACTCAGTATTTCAAATTAACCAACTCTGAATTGTGAGTAGGTAACAGCCTTGTCTTTAGTGGTCGCATCTTGCCTGACTCAGAAAATTGTGGGTGCAAGTCCCATTTGAAAGACCTCAGTGCAAAACCTAAACTGGCATTTCAGTGTAGCACTGAGGGAGTGCTGCATTACTAGAGGTGTTATCATTCAAGTGAGACATTAAAGCGTGGTCCTATCTACCCTCTCAGATGGATGTAAAATATCCCATGGCACTATTTCAAAGATCAGAAGAGTTCTCCCCAAAGCCATGGCCTTATTTATCACATTGCTAAAATGGATTTTCTAGTCATTGTCACATTCCTGTTCGCGGGACCTTGTGTGTAAATTGGTTGCTATATCTCCTACGGTGACCACACAGTTGAGCCTGTTAAAGGTGCTATAAGTTCTTTATTTAAAGGATAACAAAATATGTGTTTATCATGGATTTTAACATACCACGCTTTATTTTAGCATGTGCTGAAATGCATTACCAAAGTAGGTGCTGGTATGCTAAAATCTATATAAAATGTTTATCTTGCTATTTAATGTTTTAGGCTATAATTTTATCCCAGTAATTAATGTATTTTCACATTTACTTTGGTATGTATATTTTATTGACTTTTCCCCCAAGTTTACAGTTACAATCATCAAGGGAAAAACAAAACACACAGCTACACATTGTAAATTTAATAAAAGGCAAAATGGGGGTCAATGCTAGTAAACTCTTCATAAAAAGCAATCAGCACTTGTAAATAAGTGGAGGATAGTAGACTAGTTAATAAACTATTTAATACTGTAATAGGGAGGTATACTAGGATGAGTTGGTAAAACCATTAAAAATTGAGTCAGTCATTTTATAAATAGATAAAATAAATAAATAATATAAATAGAGGCATAGAGCACAATAACAAGTAACTTATGCTAAACATTTATAAAACACTAGTTGACATTGGATTAAATCGTGTGTAGAATTTGGGACACCAAGCTTAAGAAAGGGTTAACACCTTCAAGAGGGTGCAGAAGAGATTTACTGAAGGGACTTCAGCTATGTGGAGACTGGAGAAACTGGAACTGTTCTCCTCAGAACAGAGAAGATTAAGGGAGGATTTCTTGGAGCTGTTCAAAATTATGAAAAATTTTGATTGATGAATTGTTTCCACTGGGGAGAGTCGGTAGCCAGAGGACACAGATTTAAATTAATTGGTAAAAGAACCAGAGGGGAGATGAGGAGAAATTATTTTACACAGTGAGTTGTTATGATCTGGAATGCCTGAAAGGACAGAAGAAACAGATTCAATAGTAACTTTCAAAGAGCTTTGGATGTATTCTTCAAATGAGAAAAAAAAGTAGGACTGTGGGAGAAGAGCAAGGCATGGGACGAATTGGATAGCTCTGCCAAACAGCCAGCATAGACACCACGGGCCAATTGGACCCCTTCTGTGCTGGAGGAGTCTATGATTCCATGAACTAAAATGGGCCAAATGGCCTTCCTCATCAATAATTGGCTTGTGATTTTATAAAATATTAGGATATAGATACTTATACAAACACTTAGGCACACTAAATGTCACCTGCAACATGTATCCTATTCCATTCTGAATAAGAATTTGATAGTGCTTTGATATTTCTTTAATATATTAATGTTTCTTTTCCTTCACCTTTTTAGGGAATACATCTGGTTCCCTTATTCTCAGGATTGGGGAAATCACCGACCTGAGGTGAGAAAGGAAGGAGAATAAGGTACTGGAGGCCAAGATGTTATCCATTCAAGGAATTTCCTCAGACAATATTTCAGGATCCAGGTTTGCTTTTCATGAATCCAACTCCAGGACTGCTTCTCATGTGATGGTCTGAACTCTCATACATTTCATCCAAAGGTTATACAGAGAATGCCATGTATTTTATTAAATGTAGTGAATACAGAATCATAGAATGTTTACAGCAAAGGAGGCTATCCGTACCTATTGTGACTTTCTGCAAGTGCAACTCAGCTAGTCCCACACCCGCCCTTTCTCAGTAGGCCTGTAAATCTTTTCTCGTTAGTGATAGAACCTGGGGCATTTTGGCACATGACTCAACTCTTCACATTCTTAAATAGCTGAGATATTAGGAAGCATCTCATTGTGTTGATTTAGATAGGGTAACTTTTACAAAAACCTAGGTAGGCTTTTGATTCCTTGATGTCAATACAAAAGGAAATGCCATCAAGAAACAAGTTAGAAAATTGGTTGGTGTATATATAACTTTGTCATCTTCACAGTCATGGTGAGATCTACCAGATGGAGTTCACATAACCTATATAGTGATAATTACTTGGACCAATGTACAGAACCTCCCTAAGTCGTCTACAAGGCTACGTTCAGCCTATGGTTCAAGTCCACCCCCATGCTTGTTGATTGCTGGAGGACCATCTGCGGCAGTCCCTGTTTGCTGCTTTGTATCACAGGCTTTCTTGCCTGACAATTGGTCAGCCAGACTGGTCACCAGGCGTGAAATAGAGTAAAAATATTCTCATGAGTTCCTGCTGTTAAATTTGACAGGACCTCCATGTTCTCAGCATTTCCAATCACTGAGAGAAGCCACTACTCCCTCCCTGCTTACATCAAGGAATACACATTCTGTTAAGAATATGCAACAGGACTTGAGCTTTTCACAATCAGCTGAAAGGATCTTCTAATTCAAGTTAATCCTTTTTGAAGCTATATACTGTACGGGGGACATAGGAGTGAAAACTAACCAAATTTAACCAACTATGTTGGCAAGTAGCAGTGTATATACTGACACAAAGCTGTCCCGATATTTTTAAAAGTCCAGCTTCTTCATGGTGAGTGAGGGGTGTTAATGAAATGTGCAGGAGGTCTTACGGCTTAGTGGGTAGCCAGAAGCTCAGAATTCGATTCCCACCCCAGGACTTGATGGCCATGGAAGGTACGTTCATATTGTGGCCAACAGGTTGATTATCAACCTGTACCTTTATCCTACGGCAGGTAGTAAGAACAGGGGAATTTCCTGCTCAGCCAGAACCATGTGGCAGCTGCGATGTGTTATGACTCAGCAGATGGTAAATGCTGAACTGTTCAAATCCAGAGGGAAACTTGAAACAACTGTCACAACTAATTTTCAATTTGTATAAACTTTGAGATGTTTGCGTTGAATTCAGTAGTAATAAGACCATCATGTCTTAGAGATTTTTACAAAATTATATTAAACATTTATTAATAAGAAAAACGATTTTAAATACATACATAGATTTACAAATTACTACTATGATAACTTCTAAATCCCCTAATTAATCTAACTCCCAGCTACACTTTTGTTCAGGCACAGTAAGACACATAGATTTTAAAAGATCCTGGCAAAGAAACAAGATACCTGAACAAGTCGAATTCAAAGTGAGTTTTCTTAGCTTTGGTCCCTTGAAGACAGCAATTTGAGGCATAGATGCTGAAGGCTTTTCACACCCTTGTAAGATCTTAAAAATGCCTTCCCTTTACAAACAGTCTTCTCTCCTTTATGCATATCTTCCTGTTTGAATGCAAATCCCCATTGTTTCACAATGGGGAGAATTTTCTCCGCCATTTTAGCATGATGCATGCTCGGAAGCGTTGAGCGCTCCCTGTGCGGGCAGGGGGGAGTAGTCTGAGTTGGGGAGTGCGCTTTTATGTGTGTGCACATGAAAAAGTGCAGAAATCTTCCTGAGGCACAGCGGTGCCTCAGGGAGATTAGTTTCATGTATAAAACATTGAATAAAGAGAGAAAAAATTTTAAAGGACATGTCCCCTCATGTGAAACTGTCACATGAGCTGGGACATATCCATTAATGTTAATAAAAATTTTTCCAACACTTTAAAAACGTTCATGAAACCTCATCCCACCCGTGGGTGAGGTTCCATGAAAAATACGAAGGCCGCCTGGGCTCTTCGCCTGCTCGCCAACCTTAAGGTTGGACGGGCAGCTCAGATCAATGATTCAATTGATTGTTAAATGGCCTTAATAGGCCTTTGACAGTTCGGCGGGTACGAGCGGCAACGGGCCCACTAAACTGAAAATCCGAATGACGCGCAGTGACGTCAGGACGCACGCCCAAAGTTACCCTGCATTATTTTACACCTTGGCGAGTGGACCATGCCGAAGATTCTACCCTATGTCTTTGGACTTTATCTTTCTGATAATAAAAACCTCTCATAGCATTAAGTTTTGTCAGTAATCTTTGGGAAAAATAAACAAACAGTTTTTAAACTTCACCTAGCTAGGTGACACATTTCACCCCTCCTTTGAAAACAATCTAGTCTGGTTTATTTAAAAATGCAGATGTTCCCTTGACACCTTTGTTTTTAAACTTCCCCATGTTTACCTAATTAACATTTCAAACCTAACTTCTCTTCTTACATCAAAGCACCCAGGCTAGCTGCCTCTAATTCAATTAAATCTCACACATACACACCCATTGACACATCCCACTATTATTATATTTTACAATAAATCCCAAAATATTATGAGAATTATATCTTCCTGACAAATATAACAGCCTTCCCAATCAGACTTCTGTTGTCATGGGTTATACTCGTGCTAGAGAGAGTATTAAATATGCAGCACATCAACTTACTGGGAGAACTTCCACTGAGTGATGAATTTTCCATATCTTTTTTATGCACTTTGCAATAAACTCTAAAGCAAAAACAGATAACAAAAGTCAAGGCGAAAGAAAACTGCAAGAAGTAACAATCAGATTAACAGTCCACTGTGCAGCTGAATATTAATTCTCACAGCACAATGGTACAAGGTCATGCATGATTAGCAACGAGCTCCATTAGTTTAGGGTCGGGACTTTTAAAAAATTTATTCATGGGATGTGGGCTTCGCTGGCTGGGCCAGCATTTATTGCCCATCCCTAGCTGCCCTTGAGAAGGTGGTGGTGAGCTGCCTTCTTGAACCGCTGAGTCCATGTGATGTAGGCACACCCACAGCCTTATCTTTTGCACTGATGTGCTGGGCTCCTCCATCATTGAGGATGGGGATATTTGTGGAGCCTCCTCCTCTCGTGAGTTGTTTAATTGTCCACCACCATTCATGATTGTATGTGGCAGGACTGCAGAACTTAAGATTTGATTGGTTTTGAAATCACTTAGCTCTGACTTTCACTTGCTGCTTATGCTGTTTGGTACACAAGTAGTCCTGTGTTGTAGCTTCGCCCCTCATTTTTAGGTATGCCTGGTACTGCTCCTGGCATGCCCTCCTGCATTCTTCATTGAACCAGTGTTTTGATCCCCTGGTTTGATGGTAATGGTAGAATTGGGGATATGCCAGGCCATGAGGTTACAGATTGTGGTTGAATATAATTCTGCTACTACTGATGGCCCATAGTGTCTCATGGATGCCCAATCTTGAGTTGCTAGGTCTGTTCGAAATCTATCCCATTTACCCCTACTCTCTGCCTACTGTCCATTAGCCAATCCTCTATCCATGTTAACATATTACCCCAAATTCCACAAGCCCTTATCTTGCCTATTAACCTTTAGTGTGGCTCCGTATCGAATACCTTCTGCAAATCCAGATATGATACATGTGCTGATTCCCCTTTATCTACCCTCCGAGTCACATCCTCAAAAAAATAATAAATTTGTCAAACACGATTTCCCTTTCGTCAAACCATGCTGACTTTGTCTGATCATCTAGGATATCCCAAGTGCATTATTAAGACTTCCTCATAATAGATTCCAGTACATTGCTGATGACTGATGTCAGACTAACTCGTCTGCAGTTCCCTGGTTTCCCTTTCGCTCCTTCCTTAAATAGCAATGTCACATTTGCTAACTTCCAATCTGTTGGGACTGTTCCAGAATCTAGGGAATTTTGGAAAATCATAGCCAGAGCATCCATTATCTCTTTTAGAATCCTAGAATGTAGGCCATCAGATCCTAGGGATTTGTCAGATTTTGGTCCTTACATTTCTCCAGAACTTTTTCTCTGCTGGTGTTAATTTCCTTAGTTTCCTAATTCGCTTTAACACCTAGGGTTACCCTCTGTTTCTGCCATATTACTTATGTCTTTGACTATGAACTCAGACAAAATATCTGTTTAATGTCTCTGCCATTTCCTCATTCCCCTTGATAATTTCTCTTTTCTTTGCTTCCAAGGGACCAACATTTACTTTAGCTACTCTCTTCTTTTAATATACTTACAAAAGCTTTTCCAATTTGTTTTTAAATTCCTTGCTTTCATATTCTAATTTGGAATGTGTTGCTTTCAAACTTGACATGGAATTATGATCATCATTTCCCAGCGGATCTTTTACTCTGACATTACTAATTAATCCTGCCTCATTACACAATACAACATCTAAAATATCTTTAGCCCTAGTTGGTTCCACAACAAATTTCTCCAGGAAACCATCACTTCTCCATTTCTCCAGGAAACTCATCATCCAGGCTACCTTTGCCAATTTAATTGGTTCAGTCTATATGAAGATTAGTCTCTCGCAAATATTACATTGTCTTCGTTACACACGCCAATAATTTTGTGTTTAAAGCTCTGTCCCAAGGCCTCTCCACTTTTTGGCTAAGCTTTTGGTCACCTGATCTAATATCGCCTTATGTAACCGGTTGTCATGTTTTGTTTTATAATGCTCCTGTGAAGCACCTTGGTACGTTTTATTGCATTAAAAGTGCTATATATATACATATAAAAGTTATTGTTGTTGTAGAAGATTAAGGAACTTCTACAACAACAATAACTTTTATTTATATAGCACCTTTATTTATATAACATGCAGATGAGAACATCACCACCTTCAAGTTCCTGTCCAAGCCACACACCATCCTGACTTGGAAATATATTGGCCGTTCCTTCACTGTCACTGGGTCAAAATCCTGAAACTCCCTCCCTAACAGCCCTGTGGGTGTACCTACACCACATGGATTGCAGTGTTCAAGAAGGAAGCGCACCACCACCTTCTCAAGGGCAATTAGGGATGGGCAATAAATGCTGAACCAGCCAGCGAAGCCCACGTCCCATGAACAAATATTAAGACAAGACTTGAGCTGACTTGCCACAGTCACATCTTCTTAGGGCTCTGCCATGTTTCTCTGATTAGGCGGCTGAAGGAAAGGAAATCTGGACTGGTTAACTTTTGTTTTCTTCTTTAAGTGATGAACAGGCACCAGGTACATGGGAACACCACCGCTTCCAAGCTCCCCTCCAAATCATAAGCTACCCTGACTTGGAAATATATCATCCTTCTTTCACTGCAACTGGGTCAAAATCCTGGAAGTTTCTACTTTACAGCGCTGTGGGTGTACATCACACAGATGCAACAGCTCAAGAACACAGCTCAGCACCACCACTTTCTCAAGGACAATTAGGATGGGCAATAAATGCTGGTCTTGCTAATAATGTCCATATTCCATGAATGACTAAAAGAAAAGGAGTGCTTTTGCAGTGTTCTGAATAATATTTATTTCTCAACCTACATTATTAAAACAAATTATCTACTCATTATCTCAATGCTGGTTGTGAGCAAATTGGCTGCTCAGTTTCCAATATTCCAACAGTGACTGTACTTTAAAACAAAGTACTTCATTGGCTTTAAAGTGCTTTGGGACGTCCTATTATGAAAGGCACAATAAAACTGCAAGCCCTTTCTTTCGCTAGCCGAGCTTCATCGAGTTAAACCCAGCTACTCCCATACAGATGATGATGTTTCCATTTGTGGGGGGAACCAGAACTAGGGACCAAGAATATAAGATAGTCACTAATAAATCCACAAGGAATTCAGGAGAAACTTCTATGCCTAGAGAGTGGTTAGAATGTGGAATTCACTACCAAACAGAATAGTTGAGGTGGCTAACAGAGATGTTTAAAGGAAGCCTAACATGAGGATGAAAGGAATAGAAAGTCTTGTTGATGGGGTTGGATGAAGAAGTGCGAGGGGAAGCTCACATGGAGCACAAAGACAAGCTTGAAGCTATCTGTGTGCTGTAAGTACCATTTAATGATACAACTCTCGGCAATGTTGCTATAACTAGTGGTTAAACTGGTAATCACATTTTCATGTTTACATGTGTCTTAGTGATGAATAAATGTTATAGCTACAGTTCTGTGTTAGCATTAATCTCTCTGTTTAGCCAAAATAAATGGTTTCATCTTTATTCAGGCTCTTGGAATAATATCTCAAAATGTGTTATTTGGCTTGGTTTGATATCCAACAATTTTGAGCTAAATATGCCACCTTATATCAAATCCTAGGTATACAAAAGTAAAATGCAATTATGTATTTGCTGCATTAATACTGGACATTATTTCCAAATTTACCATCCCCATGTTGGTGGCTGCTCGATTCCAGGGTCTGAATTTCCCAATCTTAGGGCTGGTTTCAAGACACACATTAATCATTCATGTACTACCTTAATTGAAAAAAAAAGCTCAGTGCTGGCTGTGGGCAAGTTGGCTGCTGAATTTCCTATATTCCAACAATGACAGCACTTTTAAAAGAAAAGTACTTAATGGGCTGTAAAATGCTTTCGGACACCCCAAAGGTTGTGAAAGGCACCATAACATTTTTAGATTTACAGACAGTACTTTTGCGTTTGTGCAATGGTACGGATGATGAAAAGTTGTTTGCTGCTGCGTTGTGTTGAAACTGAATAATGTCTTTGTGTGAAGTTCATTCCTTGCAAATAGACAAGCTTGACCAGCCTAGAACCTACTGAAACAGAAAGATCTATAGAACATGCTTAAGATGGGATCCTTGATCTTATATATCGGTTTCAATGCATTTCCTTCAAAATTCCCATCCTAACCTACGAATGCTACATGGTCTACTCCACTACACCTCTACAAATTTTTCTGGGCCCATGGTGCAGCTCATGGTTTCTCACTCTGGAATACTGTGTGTTCACACCATCCCTTTTCTATCCCACCAGGGGTTCCACAGCCTTCAAGCCATCATGCCCCTGTTGGCTAGAATTCTCTGCCAAAACCCCTCTGCCTTGCTTCATTTGTCCTCACCTTTTGAAGGCATCTCAAGAGCCTAAATATTTGACTGTCTTCTATCGCCTCCTCAATCCTTTTCCCAATCTCTGGTCATTCTTGTGAATTCTCCCTTGCCCAGTGAGAATGTGTGACCTAAGTGCAAGTTGCTTCTGTAGTAGGTAGTGGGGTCATATGCATAACTGCACTGATGGATGCTAAACTTAGGCAAAGTCATTTTTCAGTCACAGCAAGTATTCACCATTATCCACAGAGACAGAGTCAGGTAGTGCAACTTTGGAAAACTTAGCAGGGTTCCATCTGGCACTCAGCTTTCCTGCATTACCTGACATTTGGATTTGTCTATTTTCAATAGTGGTTTCCACTGTTGACAACAGTGTGATTGTTCAGTTATTGATAAGCATTCTATGCCCCAGGCTCTGAATCTCACACTGAAAACATTGTGGTGTGGTGTGGGGCCACAGTCATTTTGATGTCTTAACCACGAAGTCAATACCAGTCCTTCCTCTGAAAGCTTTAATGCCTCTGCTCCCTCTCCACAGATACTGAGTTAAGATAGATCACTGGTTAGAACTCTTCCAAGAGAGAATAATGGGATTGGGACAAGGTCATTACAGGTATTATCTTAATTCTTAAGGAGAGATTTTAAAAAGTCAGGATAGCAAGGTTTTTGAAGAGAGGAATAAAAGCTTACACACTCCTTTCCTGAGTTTGTCAGGATCAAGAGAGAACTTATTCTCCACTTTCATAATCAATGTCAATGTTTAATGAGGTAATGGTGCAGAGTGCAACCTGAACATGTCTGTGGTTAAAATTACTGACTCAAGTACAGTAATTCAGTAATGTGATTGCATCAATGAATGCTCAAAACATTGAAAGCAAGTTTTCATGTGACCCGATTGCAGTTTTACATCTTATGAGGACATTTGGCTCAAGGTCCAACCTGAAAACAAACTGATTTACATCTTATTGACTTCTGCTCTAAATGACGTTCAGTTAAAAGAACATTGACACCATTTTCAGATGTTACAAAAAAAAAACAAATAGCAACCTGTAAGTGCCCTGATATTCGTTTTCCTCCACTGCTGCCTTGTCGTCTATTGCACATGGATAGTGATAGGACCTTCTGCAGCTTTTCACTTCACATCCAACAGTGGCCCCCTTCTTCCTGCAAAAAGAGCACCTCTGAAACAAGAACAGAAATTGGAGTTTGATGAGCATTATCCAAAGCCAAAGAGAGAAAGAACTTGCCTTTACATAGTGCAGAGCATAAGTGTCGGCATGAAGCATTTGGGCCAAATGGCCTGTTTCTGTGCTGTATATTCTACGTAGCTTTACAGTCAATGAAGTACTTCTGAAGTATAGCCAGTTGTAATTTAGGAAACATTGCAGCCAATTTACACATAGCAAGAGCAAAGAGATAATGACCAGATAATTCAGTTTTATTAAAGTTGATTCAGAGATCAATTTTGGTCGGGCAAAGTTCTTTGAACATACTGAGTTGCAAAATAGGTGCAATCCTCTTTTCCTTCCTTCACTCACAGTAGAGTAGCCCTGGGCTTCTGTATAAAAACAGAAAATGCTGGAAAAACTCAGCAGCTCTGGCAGCATCTGCAGAGAGAGAAACAGAGTTAAAGTTTTAAGCCTATATGACTCTTCTTCAGAGCTAGCCATGGGCCTCACTTGTTGCTTGTAACTCCACTGAGGTACTGGGGGAGTGCTGCACTGTCAAAAGGTGCCATCTTTCAGATGATGCATTGAACCAAAGCCCTGTTTGCCCTCTCAGATGAACATAAAAGATATTATTACACTATTTTCAAGAACAGCAATGGAGTTTGTCCTTGGTATCCTAGCCAATATTTATCCCTTAACAAGTAATATTTAAAAACAGATTATCCAATCATTATCACATTGTTGGTTTTTGGAACTTGCTGTGTGCAAATTGATTGTGTCTTCCACATTACAACAGTGACTACACTTCAAAAGTACCTCATTGGCTGCAAAGTGCTTTTGGAAAAGAGGGGTGTACAAAAGAGTCCTGTGTTGCATAAATCCATAGTAAAAAGAACAAAGTGATACTACAGAAACAGTAACAGTGCACAATCTAAAAGGCAGCAAAATCCAACTTTGAGAAACACAACAGCAACTTTAAAGAATGGGTGTTTAAGAAAAACAGTCTGAAAGCGGACAGGGCATCTGCTTAAGCAGTTGGACAGCACTGAAGAAATGTGGGACTGATTTAATCGTTGAAAGAATCTGGGACTGATTTAATCAGTCAGGAGGCAGACAGGTCCTGCCACAGATAATCAGCAAACAATAGAATGGACAGACATTAGACAATAAATGCATTCACAAGAGAGAACTGAGTAAACAGATTAAAGGTAATGTTGAAACAAATGCCAGGCAGACAGCTTAATTTGAACAGAGTGGACTGGAACAGCTGTCCAGTTTTGGCCTATCTCCTAAACTAGAGGTCGTGCTGTATACATGAAAAAGTTTCAGAATGTCCCTTTCTAACCAAGATGTGAATGCACATGTAAGGAAAATAAAGAGTATGAGGATTGGGGGAGATCGAGGATAGCGAGTGCAGAGCGATGTGTTGACCATCACCTAAGACCAGGGACCTAATTAGCTCATACTTTTGCGCTCTAGTCCCCAGACAAGGTCAAATAAAAAAATTTAACTGACATGCACCAATAAAGTAGTTTGATGATAATCTTACTTATTTAATACTTATTGCTAAACACAGTATTGAATCAAAGGTATACCTGAAGATCCTTTTGCATGTAAAGGATGGAAAGTATAGCACACACAGGGAATCTTTCATGGGATCAATGCAAATTAAGCTACATTAAATATGGGGCTATAAGGTGACCCAAGTATAATTGCTATTCAAAACAGTTCACCATCGCTGATTATGCAGCACTGCTCTGCTGATGAATAGGTTTATCTGTCCAACTGCATGGCATCCAAGGGCTGGGTCTGATCCCTGTGCTTCAAAAGGAAAATATCCCAACATTTATCGCTTCGGCTGGTAACTTTGTCCTAATATGAAGCAATGCTGAACGAAGAGACGAAATACAAACATCTGAAATTCTTGCATAACAATAAATATAAGAGCTTTTCTTTTCATTTAGGATATTCTCTGATCCTTTTCCATTTGCAGATTTCAAAAATCAGATCATATCTATTACAATAGATGACAAGTTCTGAGATATACCACAAATGTATTTAGTACAAATGGCATTAGGGTTCCAATAGGTTTCATTTATGAATGAATGCATAATTACTGAAATCTTACCAACTTGCTTCCTCTTTTAATTTCTTTTTGGATATCTTTGACATGAAATCCACCAAAATCATCAAAATCTTGGGAATTGTGATTGACAAGATTTGAAGAAAAAAGCTGAAGAGGGAAGAAAAAGAATGTAAATGTATCTTAGATAAACTAGCACTTGCTTTAGTTTTCTGAAGCTTTGTTACAGTTCCATGGTGCAGGTTACTCACTGGCACCTCACTCCAGTGGCCTGGAGTGGCCATGCTTCATTGCCGAATACAGGTGGTGAACGCTTATCAACATAGAGTGTAAAACAGTGAAGCCCAAAACTGTCATTACCAACAGCCATGCATATGCAGGAATCAGTAGTAACCAGGGGTAAGAACTGGGGACCATATCACCCTCTGGTCATTCAGCTGAGGCTATTAATAGTGATCCCATTGCTGCCCCAGCTAAGATCCACTACCAACTTAAGTTTGGCAGGGGGATGAAAAATGTGCAGCAATCAGATGTAAGGACATTCCTTTTGAATGCATGAAAGTGTTTATGATAATACATAGCTGTGAATATAACATTTCCCCTCCATAGAGAGTTAAAGCAAGGCCTTCTAAAACAGCATGAGATTTATTCTGAAAGTGGTCTGAATAGTTGGAGGAAATTTCAAAAATAAATGATATCTAGGAAAAATTCAGTTTAATTGGTCCTCAAATTGGAGGTTCAATTTACAGACCAGTAACCAAAGCTTGTGTCAGTAAATAAGTAAGAAATCATGCTTACTAAAGGTAATTACCCCATTAAAGACATCCTGAATACATAGAGGCACTTGTGCAGGGGCAAGGAGAGAGAAGTCATTACTGGAAACATTCTGGCTCCATCCAAATAAGAAGGGGTAGACCCACTTGTGGAAGGTCCCCCAGAAGTGAGGCACAGAAAAGAGGCAATGCAAAGGATGGAATGGTTGATGAAGGGCAGCAGCAATAATGTGCCACTGCTGCAGTTAGAAAGGAACTCACTAGCGACTTAGATTGAGGAGCTAAGGGTGGTGCACCCAAGGGCTGTGAGGTGGAAGGGATTTGAAAAGGCAGCATTGAAAGAGGCACTGAGCTGGAATGCTCAGTGGGGGTGGAGAAACAGAATTTGAGAATTTGTATATCAACACTGAGTGGGGAGAGGCTGGGTCTTTCAAGCCATCTCAGCCCTCTGGCCTTACTAATCATTCTGACCACTTTTACCAGTGCTCCAAAATTGACCTCTAGAGGTCACACTGTGGGACTGGATTTAGCTCCTGCCCTGACAGAAACAAAATCAAATTGCAGTAAATAGAATGTTAAAATATCGGTTTATCTATGCAATGTCTCTACAAGTGAGGAAGGATGTATGAGAGAGAGAGAGGGAGAGACACACACAGAGAGAGCAAGAGAGATGGAGAGACCAAAGAGAGACAGAGGTTAAGAGCATTATCAGAGATTTTTCAGCAACATGGCATGTTTGTGTGCTTACATGTAAGTTTGTTCATAAGAGCTTATGTCATTGTTTTGCTGTCTCCACTGAACTCAGGCTGCCATCCTAAAAATGAATCAAACCTGGCTTTACCATTCAACACATGCAAAACCTGCTTGCATAAGAAACAGGATTTTGGAACAGGGGATGTGTATTCACTCAGAAATATCATCATTTATGAATTTATCGTGAGAGATGCAATTTTAAATAAAATCAGGCCTTACTCATGACCTCATAATAAAACCCTCAAATCTCAGGATTTCTTCCCCTCCCCATGTTAAGTATCTGGTCCGTCCCTTCTCTCTCTCTGACACCTGTAGTGAACGGGAGGGAGTAGGTTTCTGGGAGACTCTCTCTCTTCACCATGTCTGCCATGGAATTAAAATAAATAAATATAATTAAGCGTAGGGAAGGAGGGTGGCCAAGTGGCTGATTGAAGAGACGTTTACGCTCCAGAATCTCTCATGGTGTCCGTTTCTCCTGCAGACTCACCCCACTCACTGGAAGTCCAGCTTGCACATCACTGACACCCCGGTACCATAACATCTCGACTGACATCTACACTGATCAATCAGCAATATTTTCTCATAAGAAGGCAGGACTAGCTCCAATGGGCTTTGTTTTGATTTCTTCCCCACAACTTTACAACTCCTAAAAGGGGCAAAGTACCACACGCAATGTTCAGGGTGCAACATACATTACTGTAGCTGCAGGTTGCATAAGATCTTTTTTGTTGCTTTTATGAATACACCAATAAGGAGACCTTGGGGCTTGCATTAAACAAAAGAACCTCCTTTTTAGTGGGACACAACTAATAAGGAAGTCAACCATAAAACAAAAGGAAACTTAGAAAATTAAATCTTATCACCCTTGCCCACCTGTCATCCCAATTATTATCATTGTAACCTTAAACTGATGATGCACAGCAATGTGGTGATAACAGGTATGATTCTTTAAAAAACTTTCTATAAAACATTTTCAGATACCGTAAGGAACTCTGTTCTTGTAAGGAACACTGGCCTATTTCAAATTAAATAAGTCAAAAAAGAGGTTTATAAACCAACTGTCAATAACAATTTATATAGCAGAATAATGTAATAAAATGCCCCAAGGTACTTTGTGTGAGCATTATAAAGCAAAATTTGACATTGAGCCACATAAGAAGGTATTAAGGCAGATGACCATAAGCTTGGTCAAAGAGGTAGATTTTAAAAAGCATTTCAAAGGAGGAAAGAAAGATAGAGAGCCAGAGAGGTTTAATGAGAGACTTCCAGACCTTAGGGCCTAGGCTGCAGAAAGAGTGACCACCAATGGTGGAACAATTAAAATAAGGGCCACTCAAGAGGTCAGAGTTGGAAGAGCGCAAATATCTCAGAGGGTTGTGGGACTGGCAAGGGGCAAGGCCATGGAGGGATATGACAACAAAAATGAGAATTTTGAAATTGAGGCCTTGCTTAACTGGGAGCCAGCTGAGTGACCACAGGGGGAAAGAGTGAACTGGACAGTGTGAGTTTAGACACAGGCAGCAGAGCTTTGGAACAGCCTTAAGTTTACAGAGGGTTGAAGGTTGGAGGCCACAATGGAATAATCAAGTCTAGAGGTAACAAAGGCATGAGGGTTTCAGCAGCACATAAACTGAGGCAGAGGCAGAGCTGGGCAATGTTGTGTGCTATGATGTGGCAGGTGGTTTTTCCAGGCAAACTGACAAGGGAAACTTGGCCACACTATCACAATGATTTTGCAATTCATATTTATTACGAGAAGGCTTGTGCACTGAAGTCAGAAATAATGAGTCCATTGCCTTCAGAGGTTTTAAAGATTAAATTAAAACATTTATTAACGAAAAAAGAAATAAAAGCTTAAACACACACAATTATCGTTACCGTTAACAGTTCCCAAAATTTCTACTTAAGCAGACTCCCAACTACACGCCCCCTTTAAGGCAACAGTCCAAATAGATTCCAAATTTATATCCAGCAATATTACCACAAGCACTAACTGGACAATGGAATCCAAAGGCTTTCAACACAACTTTGGTTACTTGAACAGCAAACTTCTGCACGGTAGCTAGAGTGGAATTGCCATACTGTTGCCATTCTTGCCATACAACAACATTCATTCTTGAATGAGCATGAATACCACTGAGATCCTGGCTTCATTATCATAAATTTGGCAAGCTGGACACTTGGATCAGACACAGGCCTGGCCAACAGAAAGGTAGGTTTGGGGCATTAGGTATGCATTTACAGGGGGTGGAACCTGGATGGCTGTGGAACATGTAATTCTTATGAAGTTAAAACAGAAAATGCTGGAAAATCTCAACAGGTCTAGCAGCAACTGTGGAGAGAGAATTAAACAGAACTCTGTTTCTCTTTAAAATCCCACCTTTAGTAACTGTATAGTCCCCTCAGTATATGTGGTTCCATTATCCAGATGAGAACGGAGACATCATCTTGGAAAGTTCAGAGGTACCGTTAAAACAAAGTGTTACGTAAAGAAACTGAAGACAAAAAAAATGGTGACAAAAAAATCCCCGATTAAGCAAAATACAATGGGAGACTAGTTAGGTTCTTTCACAAATGAAGCAAAATGACCAGAGCACAGAAGAGGCTTCAACGCCCATTTCTGTTCTTATACCCACCAGACAGTTCTGATGCACAGCGATTCTGTCATCGTTGAATAGTTTTCCAGTTCTGACGCTTTGCCCTGACCTGAAACAAAGCCCACATTCGCTCATATTCGCCCAGCTCCTGTAAATGCGACACTGGACATTGAAGCAGTCAACAGCCGCCCCTGCACCAAATTGGCTTCACTGACATGAAATCAATCCCACAGAACAGAATGGCTCTTATGGCTGAAGAGGAAGCAGGGGCACGTCCCGTTTCCTTTTCAAACAGAATAGTTTCGATTTCCCCAGGGGAGGCGTTAAAACGGAGAAAAGGAGTGGACAGAAAAATGGTCGACACTCCTTAGCTCACTTGGCCTTAGGGAAGCGAAATAAAGAGCGTAATGTTCCGACCGCTGAAAGGGAATAATATTTTCCGCCCTATTTGCATATCCCCTTGTCGCTCACACTCGACCTTTAAAAACACTTTCGATTGCGTGTACTTGCTCTGTGGATTGCCGTCATGTTGCACACGTAACTTAACTGGATCTTTTTCTCTGGGGAATGCAAACATTGGAAGGCTCTTGCAGCTTGACATCAGATAATAATCATAAGGTGCTCCCGGCACATGGACTCACTCACCGTTGTAAGAGAGATATCGACACACAAAACGTGGTAGGAATTTGTAATCGTCTCTAATAAATGCCCTCGTGATACATGTTGTAAAAGTTGAACCTGGTTGTACTTTTGTGATGGTGATTTTGAAATGGTTTGGAATGTTCTTCCAGAGTTTTATATTTTTCCAAAAAAAATATAAAATAGATGCCCCAGAATGAGAGGTCTGGGACTTTCAGAGGCAACAGGTTTGGTAAGAGTCTAAATGCTTTAAAATGGGTTTAAAGATTGTATCCATAAATGTGCGTAGCATTAAATCTACTACGTGATGTGTTGCGACCTTGGACTACCTTGCCGAGGTCAAAGCTGACCTGTTGTTTCTGCAGGAGTGTGTGATACCGCACCTCAGCTCCTACAGGCAATGGTCACGATGGTGGTCCCATGGGCCATCAATCTGGTCGGGAGGAAACAACTCTCGTTCCTCCGGCCTGGGTATTCTGCTGCGGGGAGGCAGCTTCACCGTCTCCGAGGTTAAGGAGGTAGTGGCCGGGTGCCTCCTCGTAGCAGACGTAATGTACAAGAATGCTCCACTCCGGGTAATTAACATGTACGCCCCGGCACAAGGGGCTGAGCGGCTGGAGGTTTTTCAGCAGCTCCCACTGCTGCTGGCGACCTCCAGGCCGGTCATTCTGGGCGGTGACTTCAACTGCATCATCGATGCGGCTGGACGATCCAGCAGAGCCGACAGCAGATTGGACGCTACGTCCAGATCCCTGATGGAAACAGTAAAGGATGCCAAGCTGCATGACGTCTTCAGCAACCCTGCAGACGGAGCGCAGCATTGACACACCTGGTCGCGGCTAGACGGGTCTGTCTGTTCCAGGATAGACTTCCTGTTTGTGCCCCGTGCGTTCGCATTCAGATCCACCAACGTCAAGCCGGTGTTCTGCTCTGACCACTGCCTCCTACTGGCTGACTGCCACTTAGAGGAAGACCAGAGGGTGAGCAGGGGGGCATGGAAGCTAAACATGCAACTGCTGACCCCAGAGAACTTTGAGAAGCTCAAGAGGGATTATAAAGGTTGGAGAACCGTGAAACCCCTCTTTGAGTCCCTGACACACTGGTGGGAAGCGATCAAGGGAAACATCAAGAGGTTTTTTCACCCTCAAAGGCACCCAGAAAGCTAGAAAGGAACAGAGGGAAATATCCCGACTCCACAAAAACATGCAGAATCTGCTCCGGCTGCAGTCGATGGGGGTCGATGTCAAGGAGGAACTCCAAGAGGTGAAGAACCAGCAAGCCTTGCTCTTTGCCTCGGAGGCCTCTAAGATCATCTTCCATTCCAGAGTCCGCTCCATGGAGCAGGATGAGACATGCTCACGTTTCTTCTTCCAAAAGGTACACAGAGAGATTCCTGTGATCAGCAGCCTGAAGGAAGAAGATAGCTCAGTAAAGTCATCACAGTCCAACGTTTTGAGGATCAGCAAATCCTTTTTTGCCGGATTGTATGATGTGAAGCCCACAGACAGCACGGCCTCCCAGTCCTTCCTGTCCTCTATCACGGAGGTCTTAGACGACAGTACACGGGAGAGTCTGGACAAATCGCTAACTCATGAGGCCCTTGAGTCTTTCAAGAAGACTAAAACTCCCGGAAGCAATGGCTTGCCGGCAGAGTTCTATTCAGCTCTGTGGGACTGGATCGGCCCAGACCTGCTAGAAGTGTATGAGAGTATGCTCCTGGCCGGCAGTATGTCAGAATCCATGAGGAAAGGCATCATCACCCTCATCTACAAGCACTAGGGGGAAAGGGAGGAAATTAGAAATTGGCGACCCATTTCACTGTTGAATGTGGACTATAAGATTCTGTCCAAGGTCATCGCCAATCGGGTTAAATCCGCTCTGGAATTGGTGATCCACCCTGACCAGACCTGCACCGTGCCGGGCAGGAAGATCTCTGACAGCCTCGCGCTGCTCAGGGATGCGATTGCCTATGTACAGGACAGGGGTGTGGACACCTGCCTCATTAGCCTGGTTCAGGAGAAGGCCTTTGACAGAATATCGCACACTTACATGGTGGATGTGTTCTCCAAAATGGGGTTTGGGGAGGGAATTCGCAATTGGATCCAACTGCTCTACACTAACATCAGTAGCGCAGTCTCAATCAATGGGTGGGAATCAGAAAGCTTTCCTATTAAATCTGGAGTCAGGCAGGGCTGTCCTCTCTCCCCTATCCTGTTTGTGTGTTGCACAGAACCCTTTGCTGAGTCCATCAGGAAGGATCCGGGCATAAGAGGAGTGACGTTCCCAGGCAGTGGAGGCACTCAGGTCAAAGCCTCCCTGTACATGGACGATGTCGCCATCTTCTGCTCGGATCCCCTGTCAGTGCACAGACTGATCCACATCTGCGACCAGTTCGAACTGGCCTCGGGAGCCAAGGTAAATCGTGGGAAGAGTGAGGCTATGTTCTTTGGGAACTGGGCTGACCGATCCTTTGTCCCCTTCACTGTCAGGGCTGACGGCCTGAAGGTGCTGGGGATGTGGTTCGGAGGGACCGGGGCATATGTTAGAAACTGGAAGGTGCGAGAGTCTATGGTGAAAAGAAAACTGGGCAAGTGGGAGCAACACTCCCTCTCTATTGCGGGTAAGAACCTGGTCATCAGGTGTGAGGCACTCTCGCTGTTGCTGTATGTGGTGCAGGTCTGGCCCATTCCAGACTCCTGTGCGAAGGTGATTTATCTGGGGGTTGAAAATGGATCATGTTCGCAGGAACATGATGTACAAGCCTCTAGATAAAGGGGGAAAAAACGTGCCCAACATTGCCCTCATACTGATGGCCACCTTTGTGTGCGGCTGCATCAAGCTGTGCGTAGACCCTCGGTACACTAACACCAAGTGTCACTACGTGCTGATGTTCTACCTGTCCCCGGTATTGCGAAGGATGGGTCTGGCCATGCTGCCGTGGAACGCTCCAAGTAGTTGGATCGTGCCATACCACCTGTCCCTGTGGAAAAATTTATGCAGAGAAACACCTTTGACCAGAAGTCCATCAGGCAGTGGTCGGCACATAACGTCTTAGAGGCCCTGCGGGGAAAGGAAGGGTGGATCCTGTGGGATGGTTCCCTGAGCAGACTTTGGCAGAATGCCTCATCGCCAGAACTTTCCAACAAGCACCAAGACTTAGCCTGGCTGGTGGTGAGAAAGACCCTCCCCGTCAGATCCTTCCAACACGCCAGGAGTTTCACCCCCTCTGCACTTTGCCCTCGAGGTGGCTGTGGTGGGGACGAGACCATTGTTCACCTCCTTGTGGATTGTGCCTTTGCAAAGAAGGTCTGGAGACAGATGCAGTGGTTTCTGTCGAGGTTCATCCTGAGCAGTTCTGTGACACAGGACTCTGTGCTCTACGGGCTGTTCCCAGGGACACACACCGAGACAAACATCAACTGCAGCTGGAGGTTCATCAACTCACTGAAATACGCTCTTTGGTCTGCCCGAAACTTGTTGGTTTTACAGCGCAAAGTGTTGTCCCTGACCGAATGTTGCAGACTGGCACATTCCAAAGTCCAGGACTACGTGCTGAGGGATGCACTAAAGCTTGGGGCAGCCGCCACACAGGCGCAATGGGGAAGGGTCACTGTCTAAGACCTTTCTGCCATAGCGCACCGAGGGGCTGGGAACTGTTGAGAGTGCCTTGGGCTGTACAGCTCAAAATGAATGTCTGCATTGAGTGCTAATTGTATTATAAATGTATTGAAGCACCTCAGAGTGCAACATGATGTATGGTGATAACTCCAATACCATTGTCTGATTGTCTGCATTGACCATATTGAAATGATTGGAATATTCATTGATTGTATTGATGCACCTTACGATACATGTTGTAAAAGTTGAATATAATTGTACGTATGTGATGGTGATTTTGAAATGGTTTGGAATGTTCTTCCAGATATTTTATGAATAAAGTATATTTTTCAAATAAATAAATAAATGCCCCAGAATGTCTCCTCCAGCCGACACAATCTGTCGATACCTGGTATCGGTGGTTTGTGCAGATCACTGGACCTCCAAGTTGCTGTGGCAAGAGGCATGTTTGCATGCATGTTGTTCTCTGGAGCTTACAATAGCCATGGTCAAGCCTCCAACTTTGTTTTCAGTATGGCTCCCTCTCTTACTGCCTGTTACTGGTGTGGGTTGGAAGGCTTTGCAGATTGATAATCAATCTATTTGCCTATGTTATGAACACATCTTTCTTGGCCATCAAGTCCTTGAACATGGAGCTTGTAAATCCAGGGCAGGGACACTACCCATTTGTTCCACAAAACGTCCCTCCTCAGGGACAGGGTGAGGAGGCAGGAACCAAGTCTGCCTCAGGTGCAACAGTGTTCAAACCCATGTTGTTGCCACTTCTTTTTATTCATTTAAGGGATGTGGGTTTCACTGGCTAGGCCAATCCCTAACTGCCCTTGAAAATGTGGTGGTGAGCTGCCTCCTTGAACCATTGCAGTCCTGGTGTTGTAGGTACACCCATGGTGCTGTTAGGGAGAGAGTTTCAGGATTTTGACGCAGTGATAGTGAAGGAATGGCGATATATTTCCAAATCAGGATGGTGAGTGGTCTGGAGGGGAACTTGCAGGTGGTGATGGTCCCATGTATCTGCTGCCCTTGTCCTTCTAGATGGTAGTGGTCCTGGGTTTGGAAGGTGCTGTCTAAAGAGCTTTGGTGAGTTTCTGCAGTGCATCTTGTAGATGGCACTAGCTGTCACTGTTCGTCGGGGGTGGAGGGGTGCCAATCAACCGGGCTGCTTTGTCCTAGATGGTATTGAGCTTCTTGAGTGTTGCTGGAGCTGCACTCATCCAGGCAAGCGGAGAACATCCCTTCACTCTTCTGACTTGTGTCTTGTGAACAGGCTTTGGGGAGTCAGGAGGCGAGTTACTTGTTGCATGATTCCTAACCTCTGACCTGCTCTTGTAGCTACAATATTTATATGGCTAGTCCAGTTCAGTTTCCGGCCAATGGTAACCCCTAGTATATTGATAGTGGGGGCTTCAGAGATGGTAATGCCATTGAATGTCAAGGGGTGATGGTTGGATTCTCTCTTGTCGGAGATGGTCATCGCCTGGCATGTGTGCATCGCCTGGTGTGAATGTTATTTGCCACTTGTCAGCCCAAGCCTAGATATTGTCCAGGTCTTGCAGCATTTGGATATGGGCTACTTCAGTGCTGAGGAGTCATGAATGGTGCTGAACATTGTGTAATCATCAGCGAATATCCCCACTTCTGACCTTATGATGGAAGGATGGTCATTGATGAAGCAGCTGAAGACAGTTGGGCCTAAGACACTACCTGAGGAACTGCTGCAGTGATGTCCTGGAGCTGAGATGATTGACCTCCGACAACCACAACCATCTTCCTTTGTGCTAGGTTTGACTCTAACCCGCAGAGATTTTTCCCCCGATTCCCATTGATTCTAGTTTTGCTACCGTTCTTTGATGCCACACTCGGTCAAATACTGCCTTGATGTCAAAGGCAGTCACTCTCACCTCATCTCAGGAGCTCAGCTCTTTTTCTATGTTTGCATCAAGGCTGTAATAAAGTCAGAAGCTGAATGACCCTGGCAGAACCCAAACTGAGCATCAGTGAGGTTATTGCTAAGCAAATGCCGCTTGATAACATTGTTGATGTTCCCTTCCATCACTTTACTGATGATCAAGATTAGACTGATAGGCAGTAAATGTCCAGGTTGGATTTGACCTGCTTTTTGTGTACAGGACATTCCTGGACAATTTTCCACATTGCTGAGTAGATGCCAGTGTTGTAGCTGAAATGGAACAGCTTGGCTAAAGACATGGTAAGATCTGGAGCACAAGTCTTCAGTACTATTGCCAGAATATTGTCAGAGCCCACAATTTAGCACTATCCAGTGCCTTCAGCCATTTCTTGATAACATGTGGAGTGAATTAAATTGGCTGAAGACTGGTATCTGTGATGCTGGGGATCTCCAGAGGAGGCCGAGATGGATCATCCACTCGGCACTTCTGGCTGAAGATTGTTGCAAATGCTTTAACCTTATCTTATGCACTGATGTGCTGGGTTCCTCCATTACTGAGGATGGGATGTTTGTGGTGCCTCCTCCTCCAGTGAGTTATTTAATTGTCCACCACCATTCATGACTGTATGTGGCAGGACTGCAGAGCTTAGATCTCAGATCTGGTTGTGGGATCGCTTAGCCCTGTTTATTACTTGCTGCTTATGCTGTTTAGCACGTAAATAGTCCTGTGTTATAGCTTCATCAGGTTTACACCTCACTTTTAGGTATGCCTGGTGCTGCTCCTAGCATGCCCTCCTGCACTCTTCATGGAACCAGGGTCCATCCTGCAGCTTGTTGGTAATTGTAGAGTGGGGGATGTTCCAGGCCGAGGTTACAGATTGTGGTTGAGTACAATTCTGCAGCTGCTGATGGCCCACAGCGCCTCATGGTTGCCCAGTCTTGAGTTGCTAGATACTGTTTGAAATCTAACCCATTTATCACTGTGGTAGTGCCACACAACACAATGGAGGGCTCCCTCAATTTGGAAACATGATTTCATCTCCACAAGGACTGTGTGGTGGTCACTCCTGCTGAAATTTTCATGGACAGATGCACCTGTGGTAAGCAGGTTGGTGAGGATGAGGTCAAGTTTTTTTTCCTCTTGTTGGTTCCCTCACCACCTGCCATAGACCCAGTCTAGCAGCTATGTCCTTTAGGACTCGGTCAGCTCAGTCTGTGGTGGTGCTACTGAGCCACCCAGAGGATATTCTACACCCTTGCCTCCCTCAGTGCTTCCTCCAAGTGGTGTTCAACATGGAGGAGCACTGATTCATAAGCTGAGGGTAGGGAGGGCAGTACATAGTAATCAGCAGGAGGTTTCCTTGTCCATGTTTGACCTGATGCCATGAGACTTCATGGGGGCTGGAGTCGATGTTGAGGACCCCCCGAGCAATTCCCTTCTGACTGTATACCACAGTGCCGCTGATGTCTGTAAGATATGATTCCGTGAGTATTACTATGTCAGGTCTGTGAGACAGCTCTCCCAATTTTGGCACAAGCCAAAATAAGTAGTTGATGGCAACCTGTTGATTGCTTGTTCATTGATGGATGAAGGCCAATTGAGGATGTGATTAAAGTGCTCCCATCTTTGTAGAACATGGGCTTGTTCTGTGAGCAGTGTTGACTCGTCATCACAGAGGATTGGTGATGAATCAGTGAACAGGGACCCATAGACAGATTTCAAAGCATCGTGGAATCTCTGCCAGTCTTTGTAGTCTGCATATGACTGAAGTCTACTTTCTGATTCAATGCATTGCATGGTCCTGCGGATGTTTCAGTAGGCATCATGCTTGGATAGTGATGACTTGTCATTGATGTTGCCCTGTAGAGGCAATGGTTCTCCTTCAGTATTTTCAGGATCACCTCACTGGTTTTAATCAGGTGTAAGGGAGGGGAGCGCTCTCAGGTGGACTTGCCATACTCTTGAGTGGCTCATCCTGTATTGGCTTCAAGTAGTTGTTAGCATTCAACAGTGGTCATACACCAGTGAAACATTTTGACTGGCAAGCCATACCAGGTGAGAGTAGTCATTGCGTCGTCTACCCTCAATTTGTCTATCTTGGCATGTGAAAACTCATTCTAGTGGACTGGGCAGGTAAGACCAATCTAAGGTCCAACAGTCTTAAAGGTGGATCAGCACCACGCTGTGGAATGTGTAGAGCTCAACCAGACACAGAAAATATCCTGGTCATCCAGTGCATTTGGATCTATCTCCAGGCATCTTGATGCATTGCCACAGGACTGATATTGGTCAGGCCAAGAGATGCTCAAGATGCACAACTCTTCCTCACTATAATCTAATTCATGCACAAGTTACGTTCATCATCTTTCTATCATCTGTCATCCAATTATGTCACAAGTTCTGTCACATTAATGGGTGAGCAATGTAGTAGGTGTTGGATGCACTGGGAATAGTAGCCACAAACATGATCCTATGGCCTGGCTGCCGGTGTGTATTTTTCATTGGAAGGAAGCTGGTGGAAGTCTGCAGCCCCGAGTAACTGAGCAGTCCTTTTCAGAACCATACTGCTCACTTCCTAGTTTGAGGAAGGGGCTACAAAAAGTGCTCTAAACATTGCCTGCTGTATCTCCCCTGGTCAGCCGGCCACAGCTGACAGAGATTCCATCGACACAATGTAAGTCAATCTCAAAAAAGAAAGTAAAGGTGACATTGGTGCATGGATGTGTGCATCCTCATGGACAATACCACAAGGATATTCATAGTGACATAGTAACAGACAAGAGCATTTGAATCCTTACGTGTAATTCACTGGAAGGAAAAGACAATTGCATCTTCATTAATATTTTCCCCTTGAGCAATGACATGGGGAAGTCAGAGGCATTACAAATAGATACACCAAGAAGTTGAAATTCTCCTTTACATCTGCAATCCAACATTGCCGAATTGCTCAACTCAGCCCCACGGCTATGGAGAGATCCTTCCTGGAGTTTTGGGGCTTTTCCCTAGGGATAAGATAAAATTGAAAGGTGGATGGTCACTCATTATATTTATAGAATTGTCACCAATTTAACACCCAAATACCTTTGATGCACAACTGGACAACTGCATCTACTATTTTAGGAAGACCAATAGGGTAGATAAAGACGGAAAAACAGAGTGCTGCAAATAGTCTGCAGGTATGGCAGCATCTTTGGAGAGAGAAATAGCGTTTCATTTCGAGTTGAATATGGCTCTTCCTTAGAATTCATCTGAAGAACACTCTTCCAAAGAAGACTCAAAACGTTCACTGTTTCTTTCTCCACAGATACGGTCATACCTGCTAAGTATTTCCAGCACTTTGTTTTAATTTCAGATTTCCAGTATCTGCAGTATTTTACTTTTATTTTAGGCTGGATAAAGACAGCCTGTTTTACATTAAAGCTGATTTCTAGAGTGAAGAGTTTTAGTTTTAGACTGGTCATCAGTTCTTTATGAGGTTTCAAACAGCAGAACAAAACAAGAATTGCTAGCATTTAACCCTAGTCATCAGTGTGTTAGAAACACAATGATCTAATTTTAATGTTAAGGACTTTCTTTTAACATAAAGCATAGTGTGTTTGCACACATTTTAAAAAAAGCTCTGTGATGATAGTTAAAGATCAAGTGTTGATGTAAATATACTGTATATAATACTTGCTTATACATATCCAAAAATTCCCCCCTCAGCTGATGAGTCAGTGTTCCTCCATATTGAACACCACTTGGAGGAAGCACTGAGAGTGACAAAGACACAGAATGTACTCTGGGTGGGGGACTTCAATGTCCATCAACAAAAGTGGCTCAGTAGCACCAGCACAGAGCAAACTTCCCGAGTGCTAAAGGACATAGCTGCTAGACTGGGTCTGTGGCAGGTGGTGTGGGAAGCAACAAGAGAAAAACATACTTTCCCTCATCCTCACCAACCTGCCTGATGTAGATGCATCTGTCCATGAGTATCAGTAGGAGTGACCACTGCAGTCATTGTGGAGACAAAATCCTGTCTTCAGATTGAATATACCCGCCATTGTGTTGTGTGACACTACCACCATGCTAATTGGGATAGATTTCGAACAGATCTAGCAACTCAAGACTGGGCAACCATGAGGCACTGTGGGCCATCAGCAGCAACAGACTCAACCACAATCTGTAATCTCATGGCCTGGCATATCCCCCACACTACCATTACCATCAAGCCAGGGGATCAACCCTGGTTCAATGAAGTGTGCAGGAGAGCATGCCAGGAGCAGCACCAGGCATACCTAAAAATGAGGTGTCAACCTGGTGAAGCTGCAACACAGGACTACTTGCGGGTCAAATAGCATAAGCAGCAAGTGATAGAGCTACATGATTCCCCAACAAACATCAAATCTAAGCTCTGCAGTCCTGCCACATCCAGTCGTGAATGGTGGTGGACAATTAAGCAACTCACTGGAGGAGGAGGCTCCACAAATATTCCCATCCTCAAATGATGAGGGAGCCCAGCACATCAGTGCAAACGATAAGGCTGAAGCATTTTCAACAATCTTCAGCCAGAAATGCCAAGCGGATGATCCAACTCGGCCTCCTCCAGAGTACCCAGCATCACAGATGCCAGTCTTCAGCCAATTCGATTCATCCCACATGATATCAAGAAACGGATGAAGGCACTGGATACTGCAAAGGCTATGGGCCCTGACAACATTCCGGCAATAGTTCTGAAGACTTGTGCTCCAGGACTTGCCGCACCCCTAGCCAAGCTGTTCCAGTACAGCTATGACACTGGCATCTACCCAGCTATGTGGAAAATTGCCCAGGTTGGTCCTGTATACAAGAAGCAAGATGATTCCAACCTGGCCAATTACTGACCCATCAGTCTACTCTCCATCATCAGTAACGTGATGGAAGGGGTTATCTGCCGTGTTACCAAGCAGCACCTGCTTAGCAATAACCTGCTTACTGACGCTCAGTTTGGGTTCTGCCATGGCTACTCAGCTCCTGACCCCATTACAGCCTTGGTTCAAACATGGACAAAAGCTTAACTCTAGAGGTGAGGTCAGAGTGACTGCCCTTGACATCAAGACAGCATTTGACCGAGTGTGGCGTCAAGGAGCCCTAGCAAAACTGGGGTCAACGGGAATCAGGACCAAAACTCTCTGCTGGTTGGTCATACCTAGCACAAAGGAACATGGTTGTGGTTGTTGGAAGTCAATCATCTCAGTTCCAGGGCATCACTGCAGGAGTTCCTCGGGGTAGTGTCCTAGGCCCAACAATGTTCAGCTGCTTCAAAAATGACCTTCCTTCCATCATAAGGTCAGAAGTGGGGAGATTCGCTGATGATCGCACAATATTCAGCACCATTCGCGACCCCTCAGATACTGAAGCAGTCCATATCCAAAGGCAGCAAGACCTGGACAATATCCAGGCTTGGGTTGACAAGTGGAAAGTGACATTCACACCACACAAGTGGCGGGCAATGGCCATCTTCAACAAGAGAGAATCTAACCATCGCCCCTTGACATTCAATGGCATTCTCATCACTGAATTCCCACTATCAACATCCTAGGGGTTACCACTGACAAGAACCTGAACTGGACTAATCATATAAATAATGTGGTTACAGCTGGTCAGAGGCTGGGAATTCTGCAGAGAATAACTATGCCCTGACTCCCCAAAGTCTTCCATCATCTACAAGGCACAAGTCACTCACCATCCTGATTTGGAAATATATCACTGTTCCTTCACTGTCAATGGGTCAAAATCCTGGAACTCCCTTCCTAACAGTGATGGGTGTACGTGCGCCACATGGACTGCAGCGGTTGAAGAATGCAGCTCACCACTTTATCAAGGGAAATTAAGGACAGGCAATAAATGGCTGGCCTGACCAGTGGTGCCCACATCTCTTGAATGAATAAAAAAAGATCTGCATGGAGTGGTTCCAGTGAAAATTCAGACATTTCTAACTGTGGAACTCTCCTACATAGCCTCCTTTTGTGGAGTATTAAGTTTTAAATTGCTGATGTTCAAATGCAAAGTTAATAATCACTTGCTGGTTGAGGGATGTTGGACTCCATTAGCCTTTGAGAGCTCAAGAAGCCTTTGTAGCCGAATATATCTCCACTTCATTTTCAGCAGTGACAATATATCTTAGCTAATTACTTATCAGTGGCAAATTATAAATCACAACTAAAGTCTGCTTTATAAAACTGGTTTTCAGGTCATCAACTCAATACTTAGCTTTAGCTTAGAATACCCATATATAACTTATCTCTCCTCCATTTATCTAACCTGATCAAACTTAGCTGATTTCACTCTACATTTAATAAATTCTTCATAACCCAGTGCACACCACCTCCATTTCCTCCTGCAGCGTGATGGTGAGTCAATTACATTTTTATCTCCTCCATGTCCATCAGAACCAATGAAAACCTGTTATTTTTCAGCTTTTCAAAATCAATTTAATTGATGTCTCTCAAGTATACAGTATTTATGACTTATTTGTCATGGCTTCAGACTGAGTCTGCATTTGTCAATATTGTCTTCTCCATTTCCTCACAAATACCTCACATTCTTATCCCTCTATGGAAGACTGGCTTGTAAAAGCTTTCTCAAAGTACTGTTGAAATTAGCAATATGCTTAGATTTAAATACATGTATGTATGTATTCAGCTTGAAATATGTAAAGGAATAGGTTAGTCCTGCAAGTTTTGTTTTTTTCTGGAAACTTTGTAATGTTTTGTTTCTTTCGAAACAAATAAGTGGAATGATTGTTCTTGGGTGATGCCACCTGTACCTACCACAGAAAGGGGCCCCAAGGTCAGATGAGACCTAGAAGGAGAGAAACTGGTGAATATTTAAAACAAACCATGCTACAAAACTGTATTAGGCTTTTCATTTAACTGTACCCAGTTAAAATACTTGCTGAATACATTGTGCGTGGAAGTAGAATAGAACTTGAGTGAACATCACCATGGTTCAACAGCCTGATTAGAAAGATTAGGATAGCCATTGTGTACAGTTCATTAATAGGTCTTATGAACAACTTTGGCTGGTGATAGGGCAGATATGAATTAATCAAACTTCTGCAGGTCTGTTTTGAAGGCCAGGGATGGAATGCGTCATGGGACGATGCAACTGGTCAATGAGAATAGTTTGAGATTGAATCAGGAAAGGATGAGGTAAGAGTTATGGATTATGGATAGGAGGTACTGTGAAGACTCAAGAAGCTAATGACAGGTGCTTAGCATTAAAAGCTGAATTTTCAATCCAAGGTTTAGACAAGAACTCAATGTTTTATAGGGTATTTTGAAACAAAGTAAATCCCAAAGGGCGAAAGGGACTCAACAATAATCCATCAAAGTACGCACTGAAAAAAGGCATAAAAAGTGAGACACTTTAGGAGAGTTCAGTGCAGTTAAGCAGTGGAGAAGAACTCTCATGGAAGACTCCTGCCAAACTCTCGAGTGGTTTGAGAAGATTTATTCTATTCTTTCATAGACTGTGGGCATCGATGGCTGGACCAGCATTTATTCCCAGCCATAACTGCCCTTGAGGCGGTGAACCGCCTTCTTAAACTGCTGCAGTTCAAGTAATGCAAGAGCACCCACAGTGCTTTTAGGGAGAGAGATTCAGGATTTTGATCCAGCGTCAGTGAAGGGATATGGTTCCAAGTCAGGATTGTACGTAGCTTGGAGAGGAACTTGCAGGTGGTGGTGTTCCCATGCATCTGCTGACCTTGTCCTTCTAGGTGGTAGAGGTAACAGGTTTGGAAGGTGTTGTCAAAGGTGATTTAAAAAAAATCATTACTGGGATGTGGGCCTCACTGGCTAAGTCAGCATTTATTGCCCATATCTAATTCCCTTGTTCAGAGGGCATTTTTAAGAGTCAACCACATTGCTATGGCTCTGGAGTCACATGTAGGCCAGACCAGGTGAGGACAGCAGATTTCCTTCCCTAAAGGACATCAGTGAACCAGGTGGGTTTTTATGACAATCGCCAAAAGCCAAGAATTAGAAAATAATTTTGAAATAAAATAGGAAATTATGTAAAATGATGTCTTGTATTTGATTTTAAGAAATAGAAAAACAAAGAACCAACCAGAAGGCATCATTTTTGAGAATCAGCTTGTAGAAAGCAAAATTCAAATTTTATACTAAATACTTACTAAAAGATATCCATGTTGGTCTGGCTATTGAAAACTGGCACCAGAAATGAGCCTACTATCACCTTTACAAAGACTATTTACATTTTTAATTGGTGAGACCTTCACTGAAGGGTTTACATATTGAACATTCAAAATGCTGTAATAATGTAAATATACATTTCAACTCCTGTTTAGACTGGTCTATGTCTATTGACCATTACACAACCGATACTAAGGCAAAAACAGAAACAGAAATACCTGGAAAAATTCAGCAGGTCTGGCAGCATTGGCGGAGAAGAGTACAGTTGACATTTCGAGTCCTCAAAAAAAAACTCGAAACATCAACTGTACTCTTCTCCGTCGATGCTGCCAGACCTGCTGAGTTTTTCCAGGTATTTGTTTCTGTTTCTGTTTTGGATTTCCAGCATCCGCAGTTTTTTGTTTTTATCTCAATACTAAAGCAATTGGTCTCAACATAGCAATGACTATTAGAAGTGTTTGCTACTCCAAGATGGGGGTTTATAGTTTTTTTTTTTCTTTGTGTTGCAGGTTGCTGGCTCAAAACCAAATAGAAGTATTCAACAAACAGAAAATAGTGTGCCAGCACATTTCCTCAAATTGTTACTATGCATGTAGATGAGCAAGGTCCATATTCACCAAAGCAACTGCAAAAAAAAAATCATTGATGTTGGACGGAACATGAAGTGTTTCTCTAGAATTTGCAACTTCAATTATGGTAAGACCTTCTGCCTGCAATGTCAGGATAAAGAGTTTGGATTTGAATCAGTTTCACCAGTTTTATCACAGAATTTCTTCATCCACCCATCTTCTCTCCTCCTCTCCTGAACGAGAAGAGTGTACAGGAAGAAATTTTGTATCTCACACAAGAGGCTGTCCATTCTTTGTAAATCAAGAGTGCTTATCTGACCAGCTTTTTTGACTGCAGTTTGGGAGGGAGGGGGAGTAGGGGAAGGAATCATCAGTTTTCATCCTATCTTCTCACACATGCATTTTCCATCATGAATCATTAAATAAAACTCAAGTGGGAACACCACCCAAGCTTTCCTCTCTTCAGCCTAGGAGGTAGAGGTCAATTGTAATGTCCCAAAAGCGGAGATCAGGTAACTTGTTACAAATCTGGGATCTTCTGGTGTGTATGGCTGAGGATAACAACCCAGCAGTGTCTTTAGACCACTAAAACTTCTACTTTTCTGTGTACTGTCTCTAAAGTCAGAAATGTCTCATGGCAATGACAAGATCATCAATTCAGTTAATTTCGACATTTAAATTGCAAAAAAGTATTTATAGTACAAGTTAATAAAGCTTATAAACTTTAAAAAGGCACAGAACTGTTATTATTTGCCCAATCTGAATCATAAGCTGAAAATATGGGGGTTGGAGAACCATTTTAAATTTAGAGCTGACGTACGAGTTTACATTCTTGTCTTGGTTCCTGGTGAGTGGAAATTTCTTTTCTGGTAATAATTTAGAGCATCACATCTGCATTCCTCAACTCTATAATGAAGAATTTTGAAACTTGATAGAAGTATCACACTATACTGTTTCTGCAATTGACAGATCCACAAAGACATGGAATTTCTTCTTCAGGCATGCTTCCTGTTGAATATCTGTAGTCCCATGTCAACTCTGATCCTGCTTTGATGTACCTAATAAACCAAGCACACACATAATAAGTCTCTCAATTAAAGAACACCTTGGACTTACTTGTTAAAGTAGGCTTTAATCCATAGTGAATTCACTAACGTCATTATACAATGGGGATAGAACAGATGGTACAACATTAGACCTTTTTGCATTATCATTACTAAACCTGTCCAGTTCAATATCAAGAAGGTATCCTCGTTAATATATTAGGCTCGCGTTTCAGTATTACTTAATGTAAATAATCAACCCACTTAGAATCATAGATTGGTTAGAGGACAGGAGGAAGCCATTCAGCCCATCATGTGTAAGAGCAACTCAGCTAGTCCCACGCGCCTGCCCTTTCCTGTAGCCCTGCAAATTCACTCTCTTCAGGTGGTTATCAAATTCCTTTTTGAAAGTCATGACTGAATCTACCTCCATCACACTCTCAGGTAGTGCATTCCAGATCCTAACCACTCACTGAGTATAAAGTTTTCCCTCATGTCGCCACTGGTTCTTTTGCCAATCACGTTAAATCGATGCCCTCTGGTTCTTGACCCTTCCATTAATGGGAACAGTTTCTCTATCGACTCTGTCTGAACCTCACATGATTTTTGAACACTTCCATCAAATCTCCTCTCAACCTTCTCTTTCTCTAGGGAGAACAACACAACTTTCTCTAATCTGTCCACATAATCAAACTCCCTTATCCCTGAAATTATTCTCATAATAGTTAAGGTCTGGTTCTCTGCTAGTCTTTTTTGATGTCTGATTAGTGGGGAGGGGAGGGGGGTGGGGGGTAGGTGTGAAAGGGAGAACATTTTTTATTGCACATGAAACACCCTTAGGCTTACACTGTGTCATATAGGGAGCTCCATTCACAATTTTAATTATGAGGAAGTCAATACATTCTAATATTTACCAGTTGATCCCCTGTAGATGTTTTCTTGAGGATCAGGGGTTTTAGTTTTTTTTAAAAAGGAGATTGATCTGTTGTAACAATGGTTATGACAATGGAGTGTATTATTTCTCTTGTAAAGGTTTGAGTGGTGTGGGAAAAGTTTCATGAGTGTGGGGAGAGAGGTGGTGAGGAACTACTAAAGGAAAATACAGAGGATCTTTGGGGGGGCTGGTTAGTTGGTACTTTGGGCATGAAGGTAGGGGGTATTGAGTAGTTGAGGGGAGGAAGGTAGTGGCGTGGCAAGTATTTGGGGTATCTGATCCTGAGGAGTTAGGAGACATATATTTTGAATTGGAGGCTGAAAAAAGTGGCAATTGTGAGTTCAAGAGAACGACACTGGAGGAACAGGAATTGAAAATAACACTAGGAAGAGGCATTCAAGGAGACAGTAGTGAAACAGACATTGAAAGAAGAGGTTATGGGCAAGAAGGGTTTAAAACAAAAGGAGATGAAGAACACTGTCCACACAATCCCTACCCTTGAAAAAAAAACACTAAACAGTGGTTTTAAAAAGAAAAACTAGGAATAGAAAACAACAGCATGAGCAATAAACTGGAAAAAAAAACAAGAATGTGAAAGTAAAGGGTAGCATAAAACAGAGCTTTAAAGGAAGAGGCCAGGGAACAAAATAAGAGAAAGCATAAGACATGCAAAAAACACAGCACATGTCTTCAAGCAAAGGTAACTTGGACCCTCCAAAGTTCTCTTGACTTGTGAACCATTCCTTTAAATTGGAAATTTGTGCTTGCCATTCTGTTATTCAAGAAAGGTGAGAGGGGGAAAATAAAGAATTATAGATTAGTCAGTTTAACATTTGTTGTCAGGAAATTAATAAGGGTCCATAACTAATGAGAGCTTGACTGAAAGCCTTGAACATTTTCAGTTGATCAGAGAGCCAGTATGGATTGGTAAATGCCTTATGAACCTGATTGAATTTTTTGAAGAGGTGACTAAAGTAGTGGACAGGGGAATGTCTGTGGATGTTATTTATATGAACTTCCAGAAGACATTTGATAAAGTACCTCAAATGATTGTTAAATTCCGTGGGTAAATTATTGACCTGGTTGCAAAACTGGTTGAGCAAATGAGACAGAAAGTAGGGAGAATGGGCAGGTACTCTAAATGACAAGCTGTGACTAGCAATGTCCCACGAGGATCTGTGTCAACCACTCATCATTTATTCATACTTATATGATGCAATAGAAAGCCTGTTACCCAAGTTTGCAGATGACACAAAGGTAGACAGCATTGTAAGCAGTGTAAATGAAAGTATACAATTACAAAGAGACATTGATAGATTAAGTGAATGAACAAAACTGGCAAATGTATTTCAATGTAAACAAATGTGAGGCCATCCACTTTGGGCTGTCAAGGAACAGAACAGGGTTCTAAATGGTGAAAAGCTAGAAACCGCAGAGGTCCAAAGGGATTTGGAGATCTAGATACATAGATCATTAAAATGTCAACAGGTGTAGAAAATAATCAAAAAGGCAAATGGAATGTTGGTCTTTATATCTACAGGACCAGTATACAAGAGGGTAGAAGTCATACAAAGCCCAGGTTGGACCACACCCGAGTCTTGTGAACAGTTCTGGGCACCTCACCTTAGGAAGAATATATTAGCCTTAGAGTATAGTGCAGATTTACCGGAATGGTGCCTGAACTCGAAGGGTTAAATTATGAAGAAAGGTTACACAAACTAGGGTTATATTCCTTGGAATTTAGATGGTTAAAGGTGACTTGATTAAAGTTTTCAGGCTATTATGAGGAAAGAAAGGATAGAGGGGGGGAAACTATTTCCACCAGCTGGGGAGTCCAGGACTAGGGGGCATAATGTAAAAATTAGAGCCAAACCTTTCAGGAGCAAAATTAGGAAACAATCTACACACAAAGGATGGCGAGTAATCAGTTCCATAAGCATACCCTTGATCTTTGGAGCTAATATTCCCTGTTTTAACTTAATTAATCAAATGAAAAAGGTTCAAAGTCTGAGGTTCAACAGGCACTGTTATTTTGGGAATTACTGCAAATGGACAGCAACTCTCTTACTGCAGATGACCTCACTTGATCACTCCCAATGCATGCAGCTAGCCAATCTAATTGGGCGATCTTGCCACATTAAAAAAAATAATAGTCCAGTTGGATTGCTGCACATTACTGTGGGTTCATTCAACAAATGAACAGTGCAATCATCACTTCAAATTCTGGTCTCTTGTACATACCTCCTTCCTTTGTTCCACCACTGGCAGCCCTACCTTCAGTTGCCAAGTCCCCAACTCTAGAATTCTCTCTCTAAATCTGTCTCTCTCTTCCCCTTTAAGGCACTCCTTAAAATCTATCTCTGACTAAGCTTTTGGTCATCTGTCCTAATATCTCCAAGTGGTTCAGTGTTAACTTTGTTTGATTCTGCTCCTGTGAAGCACCTGGTGATGTTTTACTACATTAAAAGCACTATGCAAAAGCAAGTGGAAGTAATAAATAAATGGCATCATAACTATAAAGTAACTTTGTTTCCAGATTGCCAGTTTGATTTGATTCCAACTGAAGGAAGAGGATTAAGTGATCAAACTAGTGTTTCACTTGATCACTGCTCTTACAACATAACTTTATTAACTATATAAAATGCAACCATACACTATATAAAATGGAAACTGTTTTCTGAAAACATTACTTGAAATACAAACAACATGCTCAATGGACAAACATTCTGATTTTATCTGCCAACATTCACTTACCTGTTAGTGAAAAAAGCTACCCAGGGGAAATTCTTATCATGGGTATCCACAAAAACACTTTGTACCATAAGGTTTGGATCACAGCTATGCTGCAAACAAACATGTATATATTTTAAAAATGAGATCAGTGTACAAAAACCAGAGCAAGCTGAAAAGCAAAATAGAGATGCATGGAACAGGCAAACTATTTCCAATGGAAATTACTTGGACCCATTCCTATCTAGGCAAGTTTAAAAAAATCATACTGGCCTGGAAATTTGGGTGCAGTGGAAGAGGGGAAATATAAGGAACAATTGTTGTGTCTTAACAGTGAGGTCTCAGGTGCACCTGATATTGTCAAGTGCTTCAAGTGTCATCATCAATTGAGCTAGGTACAATGCCAGGCATCTCACCAGTGAAGCCAGATTAAAAAATCAGGCTATTATGACAGCAGCAGTAGCCCTTGGATAAGTGAAGGAGGGTGGGGTGGTGGCAGCATTGGTCGTTGGGGAGGTATTTTATGTGCTTAAGGATCGCACTGCCAAATTTCTAGGCATTACATTTTGTAAGAACTTAAAATTTGAGGACATTTTCATCTTGCCAAGACTCTGTTATTATCTTATATCTGCTCCATCATCAAGACCACCAATTTGAACCTCCATAACAAAGCCAGACTCTACCCCTGCCTCAGTTCATCTGCCGCTGACACCCTCAACCATGCTTTTGTTGTCTCCAGACTTGAATATTCCAACACACTCCTGTCCGACCTCCCACATTCTTCCCTCCATAAACATGAGAAGGTACAAAACTCTGCTGCCCATGTTCTTACTGACAAGAAATCACCTGTGCCCATCATCCCTGTGCCCTGTAACTTGATCCTAGTGGGCAAGTTAAATCTGGGGATGGGTCCAACTTTCCAATCCACACGCATACATGACCAATGTGAATGATGAGAGCCTGGGATGTATTCAGAAATAGGTTTCCATGATCAAAATCTCAGGTGGTGGTTAGGCCTCATGACAGCTGCATAAAGGGTCATCCATAAGTTTTGTCAAGATGCACTAGATTAGAATTTCACTGATTTTTTTCCTTAACCCAAACTATACAGTGATGCAATATCTCCAAATATGCTGTGACAGTGAAATGTGTATTTAACCAATGGGGGAATTTTTTAAAAATTGAAAAACCAAGGTAAAGGGTCAATCATGTGGGCAACATCACCAGAGTTGACAGATTATTAAAAAATGGTGAGATAGATCAGAAAGTCATTTAAAGTCCTTGTAAAGAAGGAAGAGTGTTGGAGAGAGGAGTTGGAAACCAAAGTTATATCAACTTCGGATGCTGAGAAGGGCAGAATTTAAGTTCCATAATGTATTGGAGTATATGAAATTGAGACAAAGATGAGCAAAAGAATTTGAATGAACAAACAAATAGCACTAAATGAAACAATACATTGGATCTACCACCAAGGCTTGTAGTCTATTCATTTCTATCCTTTAGCTGATGCCTGTGTTCTAAGTCGCACAAAGTCCTGTTCACCTATCACCCTTGTGCTCGGTGATCTATGTTGGCTTCCAGTTAAGCAATGCATCAATTTTTAAATTCTCATCCTGGTTTTCAAATCCTTCCATGGTCTCGCCCCTTTCTATCTGTCATCCCCTTCAGCCCCACAATTCTTTGAGATATCTGCGCTTGTCTAATTCCGGCTTCTTAAGCCTTCTGATTTTAATCACTTAACCATTGGCAGCTGTGCCTTGAGCTGCATGGGCCATAAGCTCTGGCAAACCCTCTGCACCTTTCCACCTCTGCCTCACTTTTCTCCTTTAAGACACTCCTTAAAACCTATCTCTTTGACCAAGCTTTTGGTCATCTGCACTAAGATCTCCTTAAATGGTTTGGTGTCACGTTGTTTTATACTGTTCCTGTTAAGCACCTTGGGGCATTTTATTATGTTAAGGATGTCACAAGTTGTTATTGTTTAGTCATAATACATATCATCCAATTCTGGCAGTCAGCAGAAATTGAAGTAATTGCAGAGAAAGATTACAGCTGGCATAATCATGGAACAGTTTTTACTTGATGCTCTCAGGTCAAAGGCAGCACCTTTTTTGGTTACTTACATTAATAAATCGCCCTATGTTTCCTTCTTTTGTAGCATCCAAAAAATAACAGCAATCCTCTCGTTTGTCACCATTACATGTTCTTTGTAATTTTGAAGTCAGTTCTTTGTGATGGTTATCCTGAATCAATTTGTCTTGTGTATTTGCCTTTTTGTTGCTTCTTTCCTTTTTCTGTTTATTTGTTTCCTGTTTAGAAAACACTCGACTCTCAAAAATGTTTTCACCCAAAGGAATAGAACAGTTTCTCCCATAACCAGCACTGCTTCTGTTTTCCAAGACTCCTATAAAATTGCCAAATACAATTAATAAGTTACACATGAACATACCAATGTTATCCCCATGTTAAGTATAGCATCACTCAGGAAATGTTTGGTTGTGATAATGAGTGTGCATTGATCAATGCTAATAACTGAGCAGTATCCTAAAGCAGTATCCTAAAAAATCAAATTAAAAATGTTTTAATGCAAATCAAACCTCAGTGTAAATGTGGGACTTTGTCTCCACAAGATCTGTGGGGCGGTCATTCCAATCCATACTGTCATGGACAATTGCATCTGCAAAAGATAACTGGCGAGGTGAGATCAAGTAGGTTTTTCCCTTGTGTTGGTTCCCTGACATACTTAATGACCCAGTCTGGCAGCCACATCCTTCAGGAGTCAGCCAGCTTGCTCAGTGCTGGTGCTACACTGAAATCCCACCTAGAATATATTCTGTGTATTCTGCGTACTTGCTACCATAACATGATCCAACAATTGAGAGATGACAGGGGATGGGAATTCATAGGAAGTTTACTTATCCTGCGTGTTGACAAATGCCACGAGGCTTAATGGGGTCTGAAATCAATGTTGAAGACTCTCAGGGATACTGTGCTACCACCTCTGGTGGGACTATCCTTTCATGGGATGGAGGAGGAAAAGTCTGGGATGTTGGCTGATAAGCATGGCAGGCTGTTGTTTGACCAGTCTGTGGGACAGCTCTCTCAACTTTCACACAAGTCCCCAGACTTTTAATGAACAGGATTTTGTAGGGTCAACTGAGCTGGGTGTGCCTGTCATATCAAAATCAAAACCAAGGTCAAAACAGAGTAGTCCATCCAGTTTACTCTTAGTACATTTCTTCGTAACAATTTGATACAACTGAGAGACTTGCTAGGCCACTTCAGAAGGCAGTTAAGAGCTAAGTCACATCGCTATAGATTTGGATATATGGGCAAGGATGGCAACTTTCCTTTCCTAAAAGACATTAGTGAACCAGTTGGGATTTTTACAATAATCCAATAACTTTTTGGTCACAATTATTGATACTAGCTTTTTATTCCAAATTCATTTGTTTTTTATAAAATGAATTAAAATTCATAATTGTCATGTTTATTAGTCCAGGTCCCAGGATTACTCATCCAGTAGCTCAATCAATAAACCATCACACTTGTTGTCACAATAAAAAAGGTGCATGTGTTAGAAAAGGTTCAAAGCCCAGGAGAAGGTCCTATATGAATGCAGAGGTCCACGTATTGCTCCTTGGCTGAGGGAACCCAGTTAAAGACTACAGTCATTGAGAATGCAAAGAGAATGTGAAAATGCTGCAGCCTTTTGAAAAAAAGCAATTGGGCTAATGTCAAATAGGAAAGATACAGATGCGTACTAACATTTTCTTTTATTTTCATATAGAGAGACTATATCTTTAATCATAAATAAATTTCTAACAAGAGGATGGATCTTTTGTGTCGTAACTCGAGGAAAAGGGTGGCAAGTAAAGAGATAGCCAGCAGTATAGGCTAAAGGTACAGGTTAAAACAGGTTAGAAAGCAGCTGCAGAAGATTCATGAAGAATCACCATTACCATGAGCACGGTGACTAAAATCTGCTGCCCATGTCCTCACTTGCAACAAGTTCTATTCACCTAACTCGTTACTCGACAACACCTCCCAAACTCTTGACCTCCATCACCTAGGACAAACGCAGCTGATGCATGGGAACACCACCATCTGCAAGTTCCCTTCCAAGTCACACACCATCCTCACTTGGAAATATATCATCATTCTTTCACTGTCGCTAGGTCAAAAATCTGGAACACCCTTCCTAACAGCATGTGGGATGCAGTGGCTCAAGAAGATGGCATACCACCACCTTCTCAACAGCAATAAATGGCCTTGCTAACAACGCCTACATCCCATTCTATGACAGGGAATGAAACATCAAAGAGTAAATCTGCATTTATATAGACCCATTCATGACCTCAGTACAGCCCAAAGTGCTTCAAAAAGTAATTAGTTGTTCGTAAAGTGTAGTGTGTTGCAACGTAGGAAATGCAGCAACCAATTTGGGCTCAGCAAGTTTCCACAATCAGCAATGCAATCGTGACCAGATCATCTGTTTGTGATATTGGTTGAGGGATACATTTTGGCCAGGTAAAATACCTTGGGCAAGGTGAGGTGCAAAATAGGTACAGGTTCTTTTTCTCTTCTCAGCAGAGGGGCCCTGGACTTTCAGTTGTTACTTCCACTAATAGAACAAGTGATTTTGAAAATCTCACCAGCAGGGGAACAATGTGCTACAACTTCACATTAGAACACCGATGTGTTCTGTCATTACTTTACAAAATGCCTTGATCAATCACGGCCAACCTGCCTGGTTTGAATTTAAACAAAGCTTGGCAGATAACTGTCAGCCATCAGTTAACCGATGTATTCTCCATGGCAATGCCTCTCCCAGAGTCCACTTACCAACCAATTAACACTCTTTTCATGCTGTATAAACTGTTGCTCCCATTACATTTGGTATTCTTGTAAATTTCCTGATGAGTGCAAGATGAAAAGCTTTAACATGTGTCTTTTCAGCAAAATGTTTCAAAGTATTGGGATAGTGCATGAAAAAAAATGACATTTTAATGATGCGCCCTGCTATTAACTTGTATATTGGCTAGCAGGTTCAGGGGATCAAAAGATATGTAATGAGTTACGAATCTCCATATCAAAGTGATCAATTTGCACCACTCTTGTCATTTGCTTCATACAAACAGCATGTTGTCCCTGGCTTCATCGTTGTTTTGAGCAACTTTCCATATTTACACATTAATTACCCATTAAACCAACCACAGAAAGTTAAGTCTATTTATTAAAAACATAAGTACTCTTTTGACAATAAGATAAATTGCCATTTACTGCTAATTAAGCTCTCTGGTCCAGAAAGTAAACTGTGGAGTCTTCTCCTGCAATAGTGAATTATTCTTGGAGATAAATGTCATTCCCCCCCCTCCCATCCCACATCATTTTATGTTACTCTTCCTTTGTTTCTTTTTCTCTCACATAATCCCTCTCTTTATTTCTCTCTACTGGATTTTACTCTAATTCACTGTCCTTCTCCATCATTTCTCTGTATTTCTCAAAAGTTAAATTTCCTTGGCTAAAGAAATACACTATTGGGCTGACTGTTTATTATGGTCCCAGGTGCCCTGCTTCCCTCACCACACTTCCAGCAAGGGTGCAAAGAGTGTTTGAGCTGAAAAGTGAAGGAAAATGTTTAACTGCCCTGCTTACGCTGTGAAATGCCACAAGTAATTTAATAAATCCAATAGGGAATTCAAGAGAAACTTCTTTATCCCAAGAGCAGAAAAAATGTGGAACTTGCTATCACAAAGAGTGGTTGAGATAATTAGCATAGATGCATTTAAGGTTAACTTAATAAACACGAGGAAAAAAGAATAGAAAGATATGCTGATAGTATTAGGAGGGGGAGGGTGGCAGAAGGCTCATGTAGAGGCCTTTTCCTGTGCTGTAAATTTTATACAGCCCCTGTAATGCCTAGTTCCAACAATTTCTGGCACCTACAATCTTAAAAACTTCAAATCAAAGTGGCGTTCAACAAGGAGATTTCAGGGAAAATCATGGCCAAAATAACATGCTACACTTGTTACATTGTGGATTTTTGACTACATTCATCATCCATATACAAATTCTCCTAGCAAAGGTTAATTAATAGCAATGAACAGACAGAATGCTGATTGATTTTTAAAAAAATGCCTTCTAGTATTAAGACCATTGGAACACTCTTCTCTGCCCATCTAAGATTGGTCAGCTGGGTAGAAACTGCTAGTGGAACTCAGACATTAAATAGAAAGCAGTATCGATCAGGTTCACATCATAATGCCTAAGTACAATCTCTACCACTTATAATGGGCACGCTGATGTTAGTGCAACTTGCCTGCTATACCTGGTGGCTAGTAAGACCAAAGAGTGAAGCAACCAACATATCTTTATTTAATAAACACTTAGTTTCCACTGAGCCACTGCCTCACAACTGTTGCAGCTGCATCCATAATTTCACGAAGGTAACTGCACTTTAACTAGGTGCAAATAAGTGACTGAACACACAATGTTGCCTCAAATCCACATAGCTTTTTAAATTGGTAAGTACATGGCAAGTACTTATTGAACTGTCCAAAACGCTGTGCTGAATACATTTTAAGTTCCACCAATGAAGTTGACTCCAATGAAAATCGGAAATGGTTATTACTGTTTCCCTGATTTAGACAGCTGCTTGTGGTATGCATGGACTGTCTAGGCGGTGGGAACTGCAAGTGAACAAAATCGCTGATATACCAGTCCCACTAATACTGACAGCCCTCCAACATTCAGGTTTCAGGCCGTTAATCTATTGAGCTGCTCTTTACTAAAATACCTTTGTCACTGTTGATAGGTTGATTATCTGACAGAGTCTGATGTTCCTTCAGTGAAAACGGCAGAAGTGTTCTGGGGAGCTTTTTGGATCGTAGCCCTGATGATTCGTTGTTGTCTTCCTCCGAACTACTGTGCACTACAGAAATCTGTCCCTGGAACGCAAAAACAAAGAATTTTCTAGCCACAGCAGATCTCAATGGTGCCAGCTAGTAGTGTACTTGCTCCTATGCACGACGAACAAGAATAAAGACCTTTTCAAAGGCTATTAGATTGGGCAACGAATGCTGGCCTTGCCAGCAATGTTCAAATACCATGAACAAACAATAAGTTAAACTGAAGCACCATGTGCCGGTTCAGATGGTTGTAAAAAGAGCCCATGGCATTAATCAAAATCAGAAGGAGCCCCTTCCAGTGTCCTGACCTTTCCAGTGTCTTGGCCAACATTCATTCCTCAACCAATATGACTAAAACTGATTAATTGGAAGTGATTAATTTATTTCTGCTCCTCCCACCCCAACCCCCCAAATTATTTACTTGAGAAAGCCACGAAGGTGCTTATATTTATACCAGTATTGACCTTTCCGATCATCCTTTACCTGCTCCAGAAGCTTTCTCCGTCGAGCCTGAAGGACAGCAGTTTTTGTTTTAGGCCTTTTAATTGCTGACATTTCAGGATCATGCAAACAGGACTTTCTATCTTCAGGTTTCTCCCTGCTATTCAAAAAGGTTGTAAGTAAAAAGTGCATCAAATAAGAGAATTCAAAGTCAGATTGATGATATTGGAGTATGACCATTAATGAGTAACTATCTTGGCACCTTTTACAGCTTGAAAATCTGGGTAAAAACTTGCCTGAGAAATACTTTGTTAATATGCTCGATGATTCTCGCATTTTAACTACAGGTATGCTTTGGAAGAAACAATGAAATCTATGATTTTTAAAAAAGCTTTGCTTCCAAATATTCACTAGAAATCTGGATTGTACCCACTCATCCCTTTCTCACATTCATGTGGCCTCATTCCCTCTCCCTTAGTTGCCATCTTCCTTTCTCAAATTCCCTTTCTCCCTGTTCTCCTTTTCCTTTCCCATAATTTCTGGAGTTGTTGAACTAAATGTTAACATTGAATTCCAGACTTAAGTCTGGACTTAATATTGAGTTCAACAACATCAGACCATGAACTCTCTCCTCCATCTTTACCCTTTCTTAATCCATTAAAAACAAATTATTTATTCATTAATTTTATTTAATTTTTAAAATCCCTTTTCCCCAACCGCCCAGATCCCCCCCAACACCACACTTAACAGGGCCATTTGTTAATTGTTTCTATGTTGTGCTTTCACAGAGCATTGACCCTTGTTCTGCTATTAACACATTCTGCTATCTTATCTTTATGCCACTATCAGCACCTTTAGTTTTTAACACTACCGTTAACACTATCTTTTGTCTTGTGTCCATGACATCTTTGTCAGTCTCTCCTGAGCTCCCACCTATCTCTGACTTTCTATTTGGCTCCACCTGTTCCACCTCCTCAAGCAGTATAAAATCCATCACATTTCTAGTTCTCTTTAGCTCTGAAGTCGTCATATGGACTTGAAACGTCAACTGTTTCTCTCTCTACAGATGCTGCCAGACCTGCTGAGTTTTTCCAGCATTTTTGGTTTTTATTTCAGATTTCCAAGATCCGCAGAATTTTGCTATTATCTTAAGTGAGGAACATGTACTGTTTACCTCTACAATCTAGATGTGTTTTTGTTCATCAGTGGTTACCCCAGTTAGTCAATGGAAAAATACATTAAATTGAAAAAAGTGGAAGGTCCCAGAGTATTTCAGAGTATCAATAAATCATCAGGGAATTAGTTATATGTATAGCTTTCTGCCTCACTGTGTTCCTATTACACTTTGCTGTTAAATCCTTTTGTTTGACTAGATCATTATGCGGGTTTCTGAAGTGTTACATATCATCAAAATGAACTGGGGGTAGGGGTGGGTGGTGTAATGTGCCCAAAGGCCAGAGTTCCAGCTCCTCACAACCTTGAGAAGCACAGGTAGAAATTGGATATATTCACAAAACCTAGGAAGTGCTGTGGTGCGGGGGCAGGAAGGGGACTGTTCACTTGCATCATGGTTACCGGTTTCAAAAGAAAAAACTTTTCTATACTCATACTGCACTTGGGGAATTCTGAAGAAGTGGAAGAGCTTGCTATCCAGTGTCTGCTGTGGCTTGGTTGGTAGCATTCTTGCCTCTGACTCACAAAATTCCAAATTCAAGTTCCATTCCAGTGTTCGCATACAAAAATCAAAGCTTGGACACTCCAGTGCAGTACCTAGGCATTCTTAACCTTCTCCCTCTCAATTCATACATTCCAACCCTGTTTATGGCCGTGGTCTTCTTTCCTCTCCCTCACTTAAGCTGGCATTCTTTCCTCCCATTTAAGCTGGACCACCAGCTAAAGCTAACACTCATTTCCCCGCATCAGTTCATGCCAACACTCCCTTTGCCTACAGCATCTCGGTTTATGCCAAGAGTCTCCTTCCTCCTCTCCTACAAAGCACATGTCACTCACTCATCTCTTCCCCTCCCAAGGCAGTAGTCCCTGCTTCTGCTGCTTATCCCCTTCCCATCATTTCTCCCCTTTCCCTTCATTTCCCCAACTCTCTCACCTTCATGGCTATCTATTACCCCTTAAACCGCTAACCATTTCCTCTCCATCCATTAAGTATCAATCCTACCCGAATGTTGCCACTAAGACTGGACCTGTACCTCAGCATCAATCCCCAAATGATGCCACTAATGGATGTGATCCTGGCTCTTGAATGCTGCAGGTAAGAGATCCATTCCTCACGAGTTCTGCCTGACATATGCATCTACATACCCACATATGTATTTAATTGCATAGGGACAGGAGTAGACCATTTAGCCTCTCTGACCTATTCTGCCATTCAATTAGATCATGGCCAATTTGCATCTTAACTCAATTTACCTGCCTTAGATCCATATCTTTAACACCTTGGATAAATATTTGATAGATAATCTCTGGCTTGAAATTTTAATTGATCTGGCTTCAACAGCTTTTCTGATTTCTGACCTGAAGCTTACCTAGATAATTTCATACTTCTTTCTTGAATTAAGGATGATGTTTCAATAAAAGGCGTTGCTTCTTCCCCTTTCACATCTGTTTCTGCCTCTTCCATTGCATCTATTAGTTCAATATCCGAATCCAAACAGGATCCTTTTCTCTCTACCTTGATGGAAGGCTTTACTGTTTTGCTGCTTCCCACACCAATGTCATAATTAACAGTTTTATCATGTCTCTGGTTCTCCACTCCAATATTTAGTACTCTCCCTGAAATAAAACCAAGCAAAACCAAATTGAAGCCATTATTTTCGTTTATATTTTTAGTAAAGACTTCCAAAAACAAGTACAATTTATGGATGAAATATGAAAGCGTTAAAATCAAAAACAAGACAAAATTCAGCTCTTTGTCCATAATGCTTCAACAGGGAAAGGCACAATAAGGTACAGCACTAAGCCAAATGACCAAGGTTCCAGGTTCAGTCCCAGTTCTGTACTAGGCTAAAAGCGTATGCAAAATGGTGACAGGAGTACTACATTTGGCCTCAAGTTTCCTCACAAGGGAAGGGGAAAATAAAATTCAGCATGATTCTCATTCTTCATCACTTTTCAACAGCTGAAGTGTATTCATATGGAGAAAAAGACAGGATTGAAGTCAGTGTTGCACATAGGATGGCAGATAAACGAGTTAGGGTTTTCAGAAAACCTAGCACTCTCACTGTAATTTTTTTCCTAGTGTTAACTCATTTCTTACCATATTTTGCATTTTGACATGGTGTGATTTGGTCACACGATTTCTCGGTTGCTAGTCCAGAACTATAACCACTAAATAGCCTTACTAGATTGAATATATCCCAAGATCTGGGGCAATGTTTAGCCATAAAGATCATGATTTAGATGGGAAAATCTCAATTTATAGCACTAAATAAGTTTAGATTATGTTTAAAAAGACAGAATAAATAAATGGGCCATTTAAATTGCCTTTTAAAAAACTTTAATTGTTGCAACAATTGTGTGAAATTTCTTCACTTGCTTTACCTTTTGGCTGCTGATGCACTAAGAAAAATACCTTTTACAAAAACACACTGCTATCTATCAGAAACACCCACCGTCCAGCCTAGTGTCAAACACTCATGCTCATAGTATGGTATCAAGTTGGTTCTCAGACTAGCTAACTGGTCCAGGAGACAAGAGTGAAAAGCTCTTGAGGTTATGTCATTGCTTTTATAGTTTCACAGTTCTGCGACAGTTTGCTGTTAATTGAACCAGGTTTAAAATGTACTTCTGGGAGTCCCATTGAAGTCAATGTTAACAATGGAACAAAAAGTCACAGACTGTACTTAGAATCGGGTACTTTGGCCTGGACTTTGCGATTAGCGGTGAACAAACTGCTGTCACTGTACGTTACATTTATAGCTGCCCACAGGCTTTCAGTGGGCGGATCTTTGAGCAGCAACTTGCAGTAATTAGAGAGCCACTTTCGCTCCTACAGATTACTGGGACCTGTGTGAGCGAGGCAAGCAACAGCGGGTCTCTTCAATCAAATTGAAGGATCCTTCCTGAAAGATAGGGCTGAACTATGACTTTGGGAAAGGGCAACAGGAGTTGCATCTTTTTCTGGGTCTGAAACCGCTCCCTGGGGTAGAAATGTCACTCAGATTTTGACCAAGGCTTCTATTAATTGAAAAGGGGACAGGTTCTCTAGCCAACTAAAGGTAGTAGGTGGACTCTCAAAGCTGGAGGGCCAATCAGAGGTCTTCCAGCTAGAGAGGTACAGCATGCTGCAGTAACAGGAAAGTAACTTAGACGTCATGAAGGTACCCTCTCACCAACCTTTTTAAAGATTCAAATAAAAAATAGAAAAAGCAGCCAAGCCACCATTGTGGTTTTCTTGCTGGGTTGAGTTGGGGGGGGGGGGGGGGGGGGGGGGGGGGGGGGGAAGAGAGAGAGAGAGCGGGGTGTGAAATCCCTCTAACAAGGTGACCTTTGGCTGCATCTGCACTCAAGCTGACAGGGAGGGCCTATAAGCTTATCTGGAGTACTGGTTCCCCCCACTCTGCTGCTGGGTGCCTGTCTCCAGGCACTTAAAATGCTTCCAGTCACAAAATTTAACTGCACTTTGCAAAGCTCTTCAGGAACCTAATAAGCTGCCTGTCTTGTGGGGGAGTCAGGCAGCCCTGCTGGCTGTTTCCCTAAAACAGCCAGCACTGGGAGCAGGTGGGAAACAGGCACATTGGTCAGGACAGGTATTTTCAGGCCACTATTACCTCCAATCCTAACCTTGGTGGCACCTGAAAATTCTGCCCAGAGAGCATAAACTAAGAAGTGCAAGTTAGCATAATGAATTCATTGTAACAACGCAAACAAAAAATAAGCAAAGAGAGGGAAAGGAAGATGGAATTGAGAGAGATAGCGAGGGACAGCAAGAGAGAGAGAGCAAGAGCGAGGGCGAGAAAGATAAAGAGAGCCAGAACAGTGAAAAAGTAGTACTTCCTTGAAAGATCTCCAGCAATAATTAAAATCTGAAGGAATGAGACCACAGTTGTACAAATTAATTTTCAGTGCCAGAGATGTTTGATATTAATTAAGACCAATTATGCTGTAAATTCACTTACACTTGAATGGATAAGTCCTAACATTTCTGGCGTGTTTATTGGGTAAAATACTGCAACTTCATGCCTTCCATGTGTTCAAATGCCTCATTTCTCAGTGAGGTGCAGCAAAGTTGTTGGAGGAATAGGGCAAGTCTGACAGCAGCTTCCTGATTTCCTTGTTTTACTGCATATGTCAGATACTGCTGTCTGATTTAATCCAGATAGCAGTGAGCGCTGATAGCCTCACAATTATGCTTACCATAAAATATGGACCACTATCTAGGCTGATACTTGAATATATTACTTAAAGGCGTGCCATCTTTTAGGTGAAACGTTAAGCTGAAATCTCTGTCCTCTTAAGGTGAGTATGAAAGATCCCATGCCGTATTTCAAGCAAATACAGGGAGTCTCTCAGTCAACATTTATCGCTCAGCCAACATCATTAAAATAAATTAAAGTCATTCATCTCATTGCTGTTTGTGGGATTTTGTTATGGACAAATCGGTTGCTACATTCCCCACATTACAACAGTGGCTACATTTTATTGTCTGTGAAGCACTTTGAGACATCATGAGGCTTTAAAGGGCACTATGCAAAGCAAGCTAGTCCTTTTGCACCATGGACATGGAAAATATACAACCTAATTACTTGAAATAATTTCAGCAACATACATCTGTCAATGTTTGTGAATAATGAGAATTATGCATAAAATTATATACACAAATGAATTCTAAACTTTTATAGCTTATTTTGATCAAGCCTTTATAGTTTTAGTTTTTACATATCTTCCAAAAGAACGACACATATAATTACATGACGATTAATAACACAAGTATTATTCTTGCTTAACACCTTTGAACATTAAATTTACAGACAAGCTACACCACTTGCCAGCTTGAAAAGCTAAGATGTTAGAAATTTTACACCATGACATAGTAGGAGAGAAGATCTGATGCCTCAAATGGTTTGGGATATGGACATTTGAAAAATATTGCAACTACAGGGACATTGTTTACCAAAGACTCATTCTCTAAGGAACTAAAAAACACAAATCCTTTTGAAGCCTGCCTGATATTAAAGTACTGGATTTGACAGGTAAGTCAGATTTTTGCTGTAGATTTACCTGCATAACAACACACAAAGGTTCCTTCATCAACATCATCCATGCAACGAACTCCCCAGCCTTTCTTTTTAGTTTTAAACAACTGCAGTCGAGTTTTAACGCCCTGTTGTACAACTCTGTTTTCACACATTCTTTCATTACATTTGCACCATTTGTTACATTCGTAAAGTCTGGAAAATAAATAATGAATTTTACTTCTTAAAATATCTCATTTGACAGTAACTTGCAGTTAGTATGCAATATTGTGCATCAGTTACTCAATGCTCGCACCTACCTCTAGATCAAATATTGTCAATGGACTTGACTGATCGTTCAAAACATTCTTTGCATTGGTTGTACCATTACAGAAAAAGTTCCCATCAGGTAATACAATCATTGCAAACAACAATTATGAACAGTAAGAATCAGAAATCAGTTTGTATTTCCATTAGATATAAAAACCTTCAAAGCAACGGCCAAAATAATGTAGTTCCTGTGCAATTTAAAATAAACTGTACCACTAATCCCTCCAGGGAGTCGTGTAGTGTCTTTCTTTCTCAAGACAGAGAAATTCAGATCAGGGTCTCATTTATGATGAACACTACAAATTGAACAGTTATGTTAAAGTTTTAGTCTAAATGCACTCTTAGAGGAAGGTGGATGCAATTAGAGTTTTGCACCAGCTGTGGTACACACCAAAGTAATTTCACAAAATGGTCCAAACTAGATTTGCCTTGTATACTAGCAGGTGTGAATAGAAGATTAAACCATTCTTATAAACAGATCATAAAAACAAAAGCAACAATGTTGGTGCTCAACTCACCCAGAAGGTACACATTGCAGAAGTCGTTTATATTCGTACCCAGAGGCCCCATTAAACCTTTTGTTGACACAGGCTGTCAGTTGTTGGCAAGCACACCTAGATCTTGCAAAAACACCACATTTTAATGTATCAACACCAAACTTAATCACCCATCTTATGAGTGATGGCTGAAATCTTTCTGCTTTCCATTTCTCTAGTACAATAGTTTTGATAGATATGACACAATAAAGGTAAATTTATACAGATATATGCGAGCTAAAGAATTGTTCCCTAAAGAAATATGTACCTTATGAGTAGACACAGTGACCAATTGTGTGGTAACGGGAAGAGGTTAGATGCCCCTAAAGCCCCAGTCAGAGAAATGTGGCATGGTTGATAACATTGGATGCGGTTATAATTGTAAAACAATTCCTTTCATGATTAGTCTTGTGAAATGAAAAGCTTTCAGCTGGGATGCAATTTATAACTGACAACAATATCCGGGGGGAGGGCAGGTTGAGGGTGAGCACATCAGACCTCTGGCCTCCATAAAATTGGGGAGTGCAGAATAAAATTGGTTACACTTTTATTTAAAGGACAAGTAAAGAAACAGGAGTAGGCCATTTAACCACTCTAGCCATTGAATGAGATCATGGTTGATCTGTGATCGAACTCCTATCTGTCTTTGATTCATATCCCTTAATACCTTTGGTTACTAATTTAAAAATTAGGTTGATGGATTTTTAAAAAAAATTAATCAAGTACTAATTTCCATTTGTAGAAGAGAATACCGAACTTCCACCACCCATTGTGTAGACATGTTTCCTAATTTCACTCCTGAAAAGCCTGGTTCTAATTTTTAGATTATGCCACCTGGTCCTAGACTCCCCAACCAGTGGAAATAGGTTCTTCCATATACCCAATACATTCCCTGTATTGTTGAGAACTTTGATCAAATCAGCCCTCCTAAATTTCAGGCAATACAATTCTGCTTTGTGTAAGATAAAAGCAAAATACTGTGAATGCTGGAAATCAGAAATAAAAACAGAAAATTCTGGAAAGCTCAGCAGATCTGGCAGCATCTGTGGAGAGAGAAAGAGTTAACACTGAGTCCACATAACTCTTCTTAAGAGCTAAACAAAAGTAGAAATGTGATGGATCTAATACTGTTTAAGACTGATAATATTGATACCAATGCCCATCCAGGACCCTCCTTACCCCTTCCCGTCCCTCTGACCCCATCCCTACTTCTAGCCCCAGCCCTTGCCATGTACTGATTATACCCTCGGATCTTCTCCTCTGATGCTAAACGTTCTGAACTCAGCAAAGGACTCAGTTTCATCCTCTTATGCCCTCACCTCAATGAATTGAGCCTGGCACAATGCTGAACTCTTCTTCCTTTGCCTTCATCTCCAGGCTCACCTCTTTGGGCAGGAGTCTTCCCCCCATTCAATGGATCCTTTCACCTGCCTCCAGTATTCTCCCTCTACCAGGTCCCTTCACTCTGGCCTCAGAACTCATTTCTTCCCATCTTGAATCCATTCCCTTTTCTCTTGTCCAGCCTCTTCCCATCCACATTCGCGATTTCTCCAATGCCCTGTCATAGCAACAATTTCCAGTTTCCTAGCCCTAACCATCTCCTCTTTACCATGGACATCCAGTCCCTCTACACCTCCATCCCCCACCAGGACAGTCTGAGGGCTCTCCGCTCCTTCCTTGAACAGAAGCCCGTACAATCCCCATCAACCATCACTTTCCTCCGTCTGGCTGAACTTGTTCACCCACTGAACATTTTCTCCTTTAACTTGCCTCACTTCCTCCAAATAAAAGGTGCGGCTATGGGTACCTGCATTGGCCCCAGTTATGCCCATCCTGTTTTGGGATCTGCGGAACATTCCTTGTTCCAGTCATGCTTGGGCCCCCTCCCACAGCTCTTCTTGCTGTACATCGATGACTGTATCAGTGTTGCTTCATGCTCTTGTTTGGGCCTGGAAAAATTTATCGATTTTGTTTCCAATTTCAATCCCTCTCTCGCCTTCACATGGTCATCACTGACACTTCTGTTCCCTTCCTTGACCTCTCTGGCTCCTAATCCAGGGATAGACTGTCTACCAATATTCATTACAATTCCACTGACTTGCACAGCTACCTTGACAACAGTTCTTCACACCCTACTTCCTGGAAGGACTCCATCCCATTCTTCACCCCACCAGCCTCCGCATTCAAAGGATTATCCTCTGCCATTTCCACCAACTCCAGCATGATGCCACCACTACCCTCAACATCTTCATCAGTATTCTGTAGGGTCCGTTCCCTCCAGGACACTCTGGTCCACTCCTCCATTACCACCAACTCCTCATCCCCTTCACCAGGCATTTCCTATACAATCACAAAAGGTGCAACACCTGCCCCTTTACCTCCTCCCTCCTCACCGTCCAAAGCCCCAAACACTCCTTTCAGGTGAAACATGACCCAGACCTTCCTGTTGCTTGCCATTTCAACACATCATCTTGCTCTCATACCCGTCCTTGGCCTGCTGCAATGTTCCAGTGAAGCCCAATGTAAACTGGAGGAACAGCATCTCATCTTCCGATTAGGCACTTCACAGCCTTCTGGACTTAACATTGAGTTCAACAACTTCAGACCATGAAATCTCTCCTTCATCTGTACCCCTTTCTTAATCCAATTTTTTTTAAACTTAATTTTTAAATCCCTTTTTTTTTAACCTTCCCCCCCCCCCCCCACCCAACACCTACCCATCCTGCACAGAGCCATCTGTCACTTGTTTCTTTCTTGTGCTTTCACAGGGCACTGACCCTTGTTCTGCTAGCTTACCTTTATGCCACTATTAGCACCTTCTTTGGTCTTTACCATTATCATTGGCAATCCCTTTGTCTTGTGTCCATGACATCTTTTGTCACTCTCTGAGCTCCCATCTGTCACTGACCTTCTATTTTGCTCCACCAGCTTCAGCCCCTCTTAAACAGTATAAAATTCATCACATTTCTACTTCTCTTTAGCTTTGAAGTCATACAAACTCGAAATGTTAACTCTTTCTCTCTCCACAGATGCTGCCAGACCTGCTGAGATTTTCCAACATTTTCTGTTTTTATTTCTACTTTGCGTAATTCCTCCTCGTAGTTTTACCCTCGGAGTCCAGGGATCATTTTGGTAATCTTACGCTGCACTTCCTCCTAGGCCAAAATGTCCTTCCTAAAGTGTGGTGCCTAGAACTTCTTTCACCGTGGTCTAACCAGGGCTTTGTACATAACTTCTACCCCTCTTGTATTGTACTCTTCCAGATATAAAGACCAGCGTTCCATTAGCCTTTTTGATTATTTTCTGTACCTGTTCATGACATTTTACAACATAGGAACATAGAACTTAGAAGGAGGCAGCCAAACAGCCCTTTCAGCCTGCTCCGCTATTCAATAAGATCATGGCTGATCTGGTTGTGGTCTCAACTCGACCCCCTTGCCTGGCCCCAACAGCCCTCGACTCCCTTGCCTTCCCCCCAAAGCCCTTGATCCCTTTGCCCATCAAAAATCTGTCCAACTTTGCCTTGAATAAATTAAAAGACACAGCCTCCGCTGCTTTCTGGGAACAGAGTTCCACAGACCAATGACTCTCAGAGAAAAATAATTCTCATTTCAATCTTAAACGGTGTCCCCTAGTTCTCATCTCTCCCATAAGGGGAAACATCCTCTCAGCATCCACCTTGTCAAATCCCCTCAGGATCTGATATGCTTCAATGCTGTGGGGGTTATTGTGAGCTGCTAACCAACCACACCCCCACCCTCTTCCGCTGGGACAGACTATCACCGAGTCACTTGCCATTTAGGTTTCTGTTTTCCTTTCAGGACAGAGAAACCCCTCTCAGCTGCTAAATAGTGAGCCCAGTTGGGCATTTTCATGATCTATGCACCCGGTCTCTTTGAACCACCCCCTGCACCATGTTTCTGGCTTTTCACCATTTGGAAAGCACCCAGTTCTATAACTTAGAGGTCTGAAGTGGAGTGTCTCACAATTACTTACATTGAAATCCATTTGCCATAGTTTTGCCCATTTACTTAATCCATCAATAACTCTTTACAATTTTACACTTCCATCTACACTTCTTACAATACCACCTAGCTTTGCGTTATCATCAAATTTGGGTTTGCAGTTCTATCCCATTATCTAAATCATTCATAAAAGGTGAAAGCCCCAACACAGATCCTCGTGGGACACAAGTCACATTTTGCTAAATGCAGTATTTGCTGATTATTCCTTCTCTGTCGCCTGTTGCTCAGCCAATTTCTTAACCAGATCAATAATTTGCCTAAAGTTCCATGACATTTCACTTTAGCAAATAGTCTCTTACAACAGAACGTAGTCAATGCTTTTTGGACTCTTCAGCATTTTTAACATAACATGTTTGAAGAAATTAATTTGCCAGAGAAACTCTTGCGATCCCTCCAGTCAGCCTCCCCAACTTCAAAATCTCTCACCTAAATCAGAAATGTGTGTGTTAAAGACCCACTCCAAACACTTGAGTATATAATCTCAGCTGATTATGCAGTGCAGTTCTGAGGGAGTGCACTTGTCTGAAGTGTAGATCCTGGATGCAACATCAGATTTGTTCAGGGAGATGTAAAAGATTTTATGGCACTATTTGTTGAAGCGCAAGGAAGTTCTCTTAGAGTTGTGGCCAATATTTATCTTTCAACCAACATCACTAATATATTATTCGACCATGCATCTCATTGTGGTTTGTGGGTTCTTTCGGTCTGCGAACCTGAATATTGAATGAAATTTATTTTAAAACACTGATCAAAAAGCTTAAAGAACAAAATTAAGAAGCGTTGGAAGCATTTAGCAGGTCAGGTAGCATCTGTGAAGAGAGCAGAATTAAAATTTCAGATTAATGATCTTTCATCAATTAACTATGCTTCTCTCTCCATAGATGCTATCTGACCTGCTACACGGCTCCAGCATTTTAAAATTAAACCACATGCAGTATTTTGCTTTTGGCAAAAAAAAGATATTCTGGTGCTGTGCCTTGCTTATTAATAGTCATTTCTGGTAGAACAGGATGGGGTAATCCCAAGTGTGGAAATTCTTGCAATATTATTTACTCATCAAGAGAATTTATACAAAAAAAATACTAACTTGTCACTGCAGCCATCTGTGCAGTTGCATTTCTGTAGGAACATCTCTGCTGAACTGCTAATAAGATATCCACGAGGCAACCGTGTTTTCCTATATTTAAAATATTGTGGTTTGGAGACATCAATCGCATTGTACAGAGGGATTGGCACAGGTTCTATGCCATGGCTTATGTCGGCTTCATAAATAACTGGGTTCTTGCAAGGAACTGTCCTTGAAAGCTGCACGTATGTGTTGAAAGAGAAAAAGTCCAATAGCAGAAAGTCACACTGAGTTTCAAAAATGTAATCACGCACTTCCTTGAAATTCCGCAAACCTCTCCCACATGGAGCTTTGTAAGAAACATGGGGAGGCTCCAAGACCTCAGTATTCCAATGTAATTTTCCATGTCGTCTTTGAAACTGGCAGAGTATAGGAATTCTCAGTGGATTTTCCCCTTTGAAATGATCAGGAGTTGGAGGTGTCACTTTTGCGATACACAACCCACTGCACCTGTGCTGCTGGAAAGTCAACTGATCAGGAAGGCTAGGGTGGATGAGTCCCTCCATAGGGGATCGGCAGGTGGCTGAGGTAGGCAGGCTTTTAATCACAGATGTTTGACTAGAGAAGAAAAAAGTTCTATTTAATCATCCTATTACACTGGGGAATGACCATATGTAACTCGAGCAGCGATGGAACTTCGTACAGTGCACATGACTGTTGAAATAAATTTGCAATGGTGGTTATAAATGAACCACTTACAAATTATACAGGACTGGTGAATGTTACGAAACTTCAGGAGGAACACTTTCAACAGTTACAGTCAACAGGATATTTGTTCACATAAAAGGAGACTCCAGATTTTAAAGCACAGAAAATGCTATTGTTTGGAGTATATGGAAATACAAAAGCTAGTTGCATTCTAAAATTATATCCTATTTTTATATATTTTTATTCTAAAATTTATATGTACACACATATAATAGAAAATGCTATGTAAACTTGCCAGATAGTCACCATGCCCTCTTGCCAATTGAGAAGCTGCAATGTCCCCCCCAACTGGCAGGTGGATGTAATTTAAATAGCAAGCCAGCACATTTACCACAGCACCCACTTGACAGTGGAATTCCATAGGCTTTTCTCCAACTAGTTAACGGACATACAGCAGACTTTTGCAAACATGACTGGAGGCTTCCCCAAGGCTGTTTTACACACTCCTTGTAGTTCTTATATAACATCACCTTCCTCCCTTCTTTATATATGTTTCTCTCTCTTTAAACTGTAAATTCTATTGTTCTATATGTCTTTAGAAATGTACTTTTCTCAAAGTATAAAAATCTTTCATGTTGCCAATATGGTCAGTACCTTTTGAGAAAAATAAACATACTGATTGGCCTTGCTTATCTTGCTAGTTGTAAACATCCTACCATCCCTTTGAAACCCAAACAACTCCTTCACTTATCTAAAAATGCAAATTTCCTTCACACCCTACATGCTAAGACGTCATCCGTGTTTACTCATTAGCATTTCACATGCCTTTTATCCCTAACTTCTTTTGATAATTTCAAGTTTGCAGCCTGACTAATTTAATTAAATCACACACAGAACCATATACACTCACACCCATAAACCTACTTTACAATAAACCACAATATTATGAAAATTATAGTTTTGTGACACTACCCTCTTCAGTTCAGTATTTTATACACCACTCTGCAGTTTGCTCTCATTCATCTCCATTAATGCTGCAAGCTTTTTGAGCTATTTATACTTTTAAACTGTTCATTCACTGAAAGATTGCAGTTTCAAGCTATAGTCTATGCTACAATTTGATCACCACACATTATTCAATGTTCAAAGCATTAGTGTGATCCAGGACAGAGCATTGATTGTCAAATGAATGATAGTTAATTGACAGAGTTAAAAGCAAACTTTTCCACTGACAAAACCTCCAAACATTTAAAATCTCAACTCATTTTTATTGGCTTTGAGAAAAAAAGTTGTCAACTTGTGTGATTTCCTGAAATACCCTCCTCCCCTGCCAAGTCTAGAAAGACTTGGTTCTGCACGTCTTTCAGCAGGAGATGAAGATAGGTCTCGAGTGGCTCCAATCTCCACCTCTAGTTCACCAAAGGTGCGTTACATAAGTGAATAAATAGATATATTGATTACAGCTCTCTGCTGTGTGTCTGTGAGGTGGCCAGCACACATGTCATGTCAACAGGCCTTCCTTGATCTCCTCAGGCACTCTACAATTCTGCTGCATCCCCCCCCCGCTGTCCCAGCCTGCCATATTAAGACAGTCGACTCTGATAATTTAAGTAGTCACTTCATTCTAGTCCCTGACATACATGTGTGGATGTATTTTTTTTTACAACTAACAATAAATTAGAAGAAAAATTCTAAGTACGGCGCGTAAGTAAAAGACTAAGTTAGTAAGCATGGAACAGAGTTTGCTGAGATTTATCTTTTATTTTGTTAAGCATACACTCTTGTACCTAATTTTCACTCAGCAAATGCAGCTATCAATTTTTCCTTCCTGTTGTTAACTGACTGGGGTGCATCCACCTACCACACTCCATAATGTCAAAAGTTTATTAAAAAGAAAGAAAAAATACTTTTAAACTATTAGTTTCTGAGCAGCCATCAGAATTTCACAAGCAGCTGCCAATCAACAAAACTCCCTCATCTTATCCTGGTTAATCTGTGACTGACTTCAGTATCTGCCCATTTAAAACAGTTAAGACACTGCAGTTTTAAAAGACCAAGTTGGCTGAAACACTTCATTTTATCAGATTAATGATTTATGCATTACATAGAATTAAGCCTCATAGTAGAAAACTGCATATTATTCAACTCAATGCCATGGGACAACTACTAGTTCATGTACAGAAAATATAGAAAGAAAATCCACAGAAGCTGAAATATAAAAATGATTAAAAGCATGATGCAGAATTTTAAAATGTTAGCGTCAGGCTTCAATTCAATTCATCTTTTGTATTCTGAAACTGTGCACAAAAAAAATCAAACCTAAGAAGCAGAAGCAGAAAAACAGAATGAATGGGGGAGAACTACAAGTCTTCAACTATTCTCCTAAATTCAAACCACAGCACATATATAATCACACAAATAAATCTGATCCAAGGTGAGCAGTCACAAAGTAAGGACTCAAATTGTGAAGTCATAACATTTGAAATAAATGTTGCATACTTAAACAGGGAACTGTTTGATATGGACTGTGCTTCCATTTCTTCAGAAGCCACAACATTTTCGGAAATCTCTTCACTGTCATGTTGAAATTTCTCTTCATTTTCTGTGTATAAGAAGGTGTATAGTATTAATAAGGAATACTGAGCAATAAATCTTAATATCGATGTACCGTTGAAAGGAATTTATGAAACACCTTTTAGTTCTCACAGCCAAGAGACTTCCTTCCACGTTAAAAAGAGGAATTTTTGATAGCTTTTGTATTTGTATCATCATAATTTTGACTGTGTATGCAGCACATGTGGGTGTGTAAGCGCACACATTGAGAGGTTATTAGCCTTGGCCCAGTGAATCAGAAGGTTGTGGGTCCCAATCTCACCCCAGAGACTTCAGCACTTGCTTCAGTACAATATTGAGGAGTGCTGCAATGTCGGAGGACTCTGGTAACTGTCTTCTCAGGTGGATGTAAAAGATCCGATAGCACTATTCCAATGAGCACCAGGGGAGTTCTCCCCAAAGTCCTAGCCAATATTTATACCTCAACCAAAGTAACCATCAAGAGAATCCATTTGATCATTTATATTTTAGTGGAAGCATGTGTGGAAATTGACCACATTTACTACATTACAACGGTGACAACACTTCAAAAAGTACAATGCCTTAGATAGAACTTTGTCAATTGTCCTGAGGTTGTGAAAGGAACTAAATAAATCCAAGTCTCTTTTTTTACACACACAAACAGGGGATATTTGGGATGTATATTCCCCCCACATACAGAAAAAGTGCAAAATGCTAGAAATCTAAAATGAAATGCTCTGATAATCACAGCACCCCATTGCTTTTCCTGCATGATACTGGGACTTTACTGCTTACCTCAATTTAATACCAATGAAGTAGAAGAAAATTAAGAGTTTGGCCTCTACCTGGTGTATCAAATGCAAGTGAGGAGTTCTGGATTCCTGCTTTGTTGAGCAAAATAAAAGCCTTCAAATATTCTGCAAGAAATAAACACGTTTTTGAACAGACTAAGACGACAAATAACCAGAAGAATCTCTTCAATTTACTCAGAGTAACAAAGATGTTCATGCAGCAACCTTCTATCCCCAATGGACACATGGTGAAATTGAAGTCCTTGTGTCAAAAAGGAAGCAGAGTCTTAATTTTACTCAGCAATTCAAGAAACTATAATGATGTTCCAAAAGAACAGGAATGACAAACTCTGAAATACAACTGAACTTTGAATATCTATTCTAGTTTGCTACTTTACAGAGTTTGTGAGGGGAAAAAGGTCTTAAAACAAGAATTCAACATTTTCAAAACAAATTTTCTCCCCAAATCCCACTCCTACTTATTCATGGCCACACTTTCAGTTGGGAGATTTCAGGGACTGATCCAAGCATAGCCATCAATGTCACTCTATGATTAGCTATCAGGAAGTGATGCTAACTTTCACACTTCCTAAAAATTAAGGGTTTCAACTTGCAAAGCAGCACAGTTCAAAGGTTACAAATTAAACTGAAATTGTGTTTACCCAGCTAAATGCTGTTGAAAATTAATTGGTTATACAGAGTGAAATGCAGGAAATAAATACGCCCAAGTGTGCTAATGGGGCTCAGTGCTGAAAAAACAGTGAGGCTTGACATACTTCCATGACATTGTGAATGGAATGAACTATATATGTTTACAGCACAGGAAAATGTGATTTGGTGCATTGTTTTTGTATCAGCCATTTGCTGGAGTGAGCCAACCTCAGTGCACTGCTCCCTCCCTATAGCCCTGTAACTTCCTCTACTTCAAACATTTTCTCCTTAGAAGGTACAAATAATCTCTGCCTCTGCTACTCTCTGTGATAAAGAATTCTTGCGTAAGTAATTTTTTCCTAACTTCTTTCCGCTGATGGCCTCTCAATACTAACTCCCCAAACAGTAAAAATAGCCCCTCTCCATTTGCCCTGTCAAAAAACCATTTTAAGAACATCATTAAACTTAGCAGCAGTATCTCAGATTAGTCCTTATAACTATGGCTTCTCAACACTCATATCATCCTGGAGAATCTATGCTTGTATGTAATGCTATATAATTGCTTAAGTACGCTCTCCATAACTTTAATCTCTAAAGCTCTGCGTTGTTCTTTAAATGCACATTGCTAAAGGGGAGAAAGCAATGATAAGTTCAGTGAATAAGAAAAACAAGACAACTGAGAATATTTGAAGAAACAAAAGGCTGTCCAACATACACATAGTAAAGAAAAAAAAAGATTTTCCTATTAAAATGATCTGAGACAAAGAAATTGAGTTATAATTAATTACTTCATACCCATGTACATTCAGGAATGAGCGGAAAATTGTCCAGTCAGACTTTTGAGAACAGATGATGTTAAATGATACACAAATGACAAAAGTTATCAAAACACTTACTAAGCTCAATTAAAATAAACAAAAATACATGGCTCAGGTAACTGCACCTACAAGTTTTTGGTCATCTGTTCTAGTGCTTGTTTACTTGGCTCAGTGTCACATTTTGTTTTATACTGTCTCTCAGAAGCATCTCGGGACATTTTATTATGCTAAACACATTGTATAAACACAAATTGTTGCTGTTGTAGGATACAAATATCACAGAGATTGATTAAGACAGAGTAAAAGGAATAATTTCAATTTGGCCGTCTTCCTACAAATTCATTGTAGTTGTGTGAAACAACTGCATAACAGAATAAAAACAATAAAATTGATCAAATTTCACAGTTTTTAATGTTGCATTATAAGCTGCAGACCACTACTCTGCAAATCATTCATCACTGAATTGTGCCAGAATGTCACTAGATGAAGAATTGTAAAAAGCCAAGAATAATCTTATTTAAGGCTTTGATCTCAATGATAACAATTCATTAACAGCCTGACAAGCATGCTATATTCTGGCATAATCTAAAGCGGCTGGTATGATCTCAGTAGAGACCAGTGACAGGTTTATTTTTTTTCAGAATCCAAAAACCCAGGTATTTACTAAAAGAACGAAGCCACAAGGTTCATGGTTTAAAACAAAGAAGCTTTATTGCACTAATTTTTAAAATTTCGTTAATGGGATATGAGCATCACTGACTAGGCCAGCATTTAATGACAATCTCTAACTGCCCTTGAGAAGGTGGTGGTGAGCTGCCTTTTTGAACTGCTGCAGCCCATGTGATGTAGGTGCACCCACAGTGCTGTTAGGAAGGGAGTTCCAGGATTTTGACCCAGCAACAGTGAAAGAATGGCAGTATATTTCCAAGCCAGGATGGTGAGTAGGTTGGAGGGGAACTTCCAGGTGGTGATGTCCCCATGTGTCTGCTGCTCTTGTCCTTCTAGGTGGTAGAGGTCACGGGTTTGGAAGGTGCTGTCTAAGGAGGCTTGGTGAGTTCCTGCAGTGTATCTTGTAGAGCGGGCACACTGCTACCACTGTGTGTCGTTGATGGAGGGAGTGAATGTTTGTGGGTGTGGTGCCAATCAAGTGGGCTGCTTTGTCCTGGATGGTGTCAAGCTTCTTGAATGTTGTTGGAGCTACACTCACCTCGGCAAGCGGAGAATATTCCATCACACTCCTGACTTGTGCCTTGTGGACAGATTTTGGGGAGGCAGGAGGTGAGTTACTCGTCGCAGGATTCTGAGCCTCTGACCAGCTCTTGTAGCCACAGTATTTATATGGCTAGTTCAGTTCAGTTTCTTGTCAATGTTAACCCCCAGGATGTTGATAGTGAGGGATTCAGTAATGGTAATGCCATTGACTGTCAAGGGGCAATGGCTAGATTCTCTCTTGTTGGAGATGGTCATTGCCTGGCACTTGTGTGGTGCTAATGTTACTTGATACTTGTCAGTCCAAGCCTGGATATTGTCCAGGTCTTGCTGAATTTGGACATGGACTGCTTCAGTACGTGAGGAGTCGTGAATGGTGCTGAACACAAATAACAACAACTACATCATCTTAAATAGTGAGATATGTTAAAGATATTAAAAGTACAATGAACACAGTTACTTACAATCTAAACTGAACTTAACTCAAATTTCCTTCCACACCTATTTGACTTACACCCCCAATAACTCAAGTCAGACAGTTAACAGAAATTGGAAGATTCCTGGAAGATAACCACTTAGTCCAAGGACTGTTTCAAAGCTTCATGTAAGTGTTGAGATTTTTTGGGCCTTCTGCTTACCCCCATCAAGGCTGTCCCTTCAATTCTCCAACCATCCCAAGGTTGTAGACTCCCATTCCACACAAGCATCACTAGCATCTTGAGCGTAGCCACCTTGGGTCAGAACTCTTCAGGTTCTAATATTCTTTAACTCTGGAGTCTTGCAATCTCTCTCTTTCTCTCTTCTTGACTACCTCTGAAGTTCAACTCATGGATAGTAGAGTCCCTCGGTTATCAAGTTTTTTTTAAACCCTTTTAGCCAGCACACACAGAATTTCAACTATTCCAACTCTGCTGGAAAGAGATGTTCCCTGCATTTAGCTTGTTCTCAACTAAGCTGCTTGCAAAACAGAACCACTTCCAAGAACCTACCTATCACTATAATTAACTTCTGGTTGACCTTATTTCTGTTGTTTATCTCCCAGGCAACTTGGTCACATAATCAGTTACTGGAAGCCAGTTGCTATACCAGAATCCCCTTTCAGAGAAATCTAGCTCTTAAAGGGATCATCCCAAAATAAGCACATGGGCCATCACACAGCACATGACAGCGCTCATGCCAATGATTGAGGAGTTTTCTCATATCTGATTAAAGAAAGCAATCTGCCATTGAAAACAAACATATTCTTGTATTATTTAGCATGTGACCCAAGCTGAACCGTATTATTTACTGCATGCTAACAATTCTTAAAAACTTACTGTAAAAACTGCTGCATTACTGGCTGATGATCACTCTCAGCATTATATTAGTTACACGCCAGGTCCACAGAATGGAAGCCCATGCACAAAGCTACAATTATACATTGATCTCCTAGCAATTTCACTACCAGGGTACAATGTTTAGCAGAACATTTAGTGGAATCAAAATTATGCTCAATTAAGCATAGCTTCATTGGGCTTGCCACATCATTTGGATGTCCAAGGGGTAGCTTCCAAAACACATACAAATGCTTTGGGATATCCCAAGGACATAAACGACATTTTACCTAAATTCAAGTTCTTTTTTTCTTAGAATGCAATAACCACTTTACCATACTGAAGTTGCAAGCTGCTATCCACAAAAAATGGCAGTTTAACAGGCCTCATTGCTTATAGAGGTGGAAACAGATTGAAAAATTGGAAGACATTTGGGGAAAAACTAACTCATCATGCCACCAGATTTCTTACCTTGATCGTTTGCTGAACCATCTGTGATTTTCTGTTTCAGGCAGTTTAAAACATCATTGATTTGCTCAAAGACACCATTAACACTTCCAGTGGCTTGTACTCGAGTCCAAAATGATTTCGCTTTTCCTGAGGAAGGGGCAGAAGAAATCGAGTTTCTAAGTACTTGGACATTAAACAACTCCTGATTTAAAAGTGCTTAAATACCAAGGTTACTGCTGTCTGTGTAGCATTTGCACTTAATGTTCTCAGCTACTTTGGCAGAATCAACTCAAGACAGAAGCAGATTTCAACTTTGGATTGCAAATTTGTTGATGCTTAAATTTTATTTCAGGCTTTTAGCTAAAGTCAATCAACCCCAACCTTTAACAATGCAGAGTGCAAAGGCCTTCTGTCTATGCTTGGTTAGACCCTTCAAGTATTGTGCGCAGTCTCATCTCCAAATTATAACAAGGGGAAAGGAGTATTGAAGAAAGTGCATAAAAGATTTACAAAATTCATATCAGAACCAAAAAGGTTATACTCATTGGGAAAGGCAGAACAAGCTCGGGCTTTTTCTCTAGAAATGAGAAGGCTCAGAGGGGGAGTGCCAGAACCTGACAGGTGTCTTTTAAAATTATGAAGAGGTTTGATACCATAGACAGAAAGATGATGTTTCCACTTGTGAGGCCAAATCCAGGTGTCATAAATAGTGTCATTAAAAAATTCAATAAGGAATTCAGGAGAAATTTTAGAATGGTTAGAATGCGGAACTTGCTACCACAAAGGAATAGTTGAGGCGAATAGCATAGATGCATTAAGGAAAAGCAAGGTTGCACGCATTATTGAGAAAGGAATAGAAGGTTATACTGATAGGGCGAGAAGAAGAGGTTTGTTGGAAGCTCGTTTGGAGCTGTAAAAACAAGGGGCCAATTACAACTTTCACCAATGAATTTTTAAATGAACTGTAACAACATGGCTAAGAAGCGGCAAAGGTATTTTTCAGCAATTTTTAGCAAATTATTAAATGCAAGGAGCCATAACTTCCGACTAGTGTTGGGAAGCGCTGGCCCACAGGAATTAGAAGAAACAAATGCACATTCACCTGGTCTTGAAAATTACATTGACACTTCCGTTTGCCGGAGCTGCTTGGGGCCTGCATTGAAAGGCTCCTCGCAGGTCCCAGCAAAGTCTAGTTCCAGCGGATTCAAGGAGGCTGCACCCCCTTTTTTTATGACACTGGCTGCCGTAAAGCAGGCAAGTTTAAAGGGCCAGGGAAACTGACAGGTCAGGGAGAAGGTAAGTGTTTAAGGGTAGCGAATAGGATTTGGGGGCCGGTTGGAGGTCCGGGTGGTGGGAGGTGGGCTGTGGGGTACTGGAGGTTGGGGGTGTGGAAGTCGCAGGTCTGACTGGGAGGAGAGGTCGGAGGTCCATGGGGAGTTTGGTGGGTGGGGGTTTAATTCTTCTAACTTTTCTGAGTAGCTACTGGTATAACCCTGGCAGAGCCCACCGAAGTTTACAACTTAAACCGCATTTTCAGATGCTTCTCAGTGCAGTACACTTGTCCAGAGGAAGGGTGCACTTCTGGGCAATTGCCGTGCAAACCCTTACCTGGGAAATTCCCAGAGGGATTCCCTAGCACATCTTTGGGGTACCCTGAAAATCTGACACTGGGGAGCTCGGAAGTTACGGGCCAAGGTTTAAGGAATTGTGACTTTGGGCAGAATTCTTCCGTCGGTGAGCTGGGGGCGGGGCCTCCTCGCCGACGCAAAAATGACACAGGGGGAACCCCCGACGTTACCCCACCCCATTTAAATTTTCAGGAAGGCGGGGGGAAAAGCGTGATCAACTGTCTGCCTGCCGACCTGTCAATGGCCAATTGAGACCATTGACAGGGTAGTTAAACCAATTAAAGGCCCTGCCCATCCAACCTTAAGGCAGGTGGGTAGACCAGGAGCCCCAGGGGGCTTCCGAATAAACATGAAACCTCATCCACTGGCGGGATGAGGTTTCATGTCTGTTTTAAAAAAGTTTAATAAAGTTTCTGTGATATTTATTAACATGTCCCATCTTGTGTGACATTGTCACATGAGGGAGGGCATGTCAATAATTTTTTTATTTTTCTATTTTTAAAGTTTCAAACACTGTCAGCGCTCCCTCTCAGGCAGCACTCTGATAGTTGGGGAATCCTTCCCCCCGCCTGCACAGGAAACGCATAGCGCTTCCCGTCGGGCGGCCCACTTAAAATGGCGACAGGGCCTGTTTCAGCGGCGGCGACCAGCTGCCAGCCTGCTGCTGAGCCGATGGGGCCCGCCCGCCCACCGATCAAGGGCAAAATTCTGCCCTTTGTCTAAGAAAGCTTAAGAAGCATATTTTGTATCTGACCTGAAAGACTCTGAAACGTTAGATAACTACAAAGGCTATGTAGAAACTTTTCACTGTTGTGAAGATGGATGACACCCTTTTAAATATTTTTGGGAATATGGTGGTATTCTAGAAAGAAGGCTGTGGGTGCCCACTGGTAATTAAAGTGGGGGATAGTTAGTAAAGACAGCTTGTCTGTGGGAACTGGGAGATGAAAGGTAAAGGTGCTCGATGCATGCATTTGTAATGAGAGGCTATGGTGAAGTTGGAATTACAAGTAAATAAGTTGGGTTTTAAAATTTGCATTCGGTGATAGGCAAGGACTTGACGTTTCAGCTGCTAAATTTCAAAGGGAGTTTAAAGGGACTTGAAGTTGAGTTCAAAAAGAGGTGGTTAAGACAATGGAGTCTCGGATGAAAGGGGAAACAGATATTTAAGGGAGATTTGTTTAGTTGAGTTGGGTGGTTATGTGGGGGTTGATGTCCTGAGACCAGCTCTGTACTGAGAAAAGTTGTGAATTTGAAGCAGCCATCCTCAAAGGTAGTGATCTCAGGATTACTACCAGTGCCACGTGCCAGTCAGAGTAGAAATAGCAGGATATGTTGGATGAATACGTGGCTGAAGAGATGGTGTGAAGGGAAGGGTTTCAGATTCCTGGGACATTGGGGCTGGTTCTGGGGGAGGTGGGACCAGAACAAACTGGACAGGTTACACCTGGGCAGGACCGGGACTGATGTCCTAGGGGAAACATTTGCTAGAGTGGCTGGGGAGAGTTTAAACTAAAATGGCAGGGGGATGGGAACCTATGCAAGGAGTCAGAGGAAGGAGAATCAAAGACAAGAACAAAAGACAGAAAGTGGAATAAGAAAAGTGATAGTCAGAGAAATCAAGGACAAGAATCAAACACGGCCTCAGTGAAAAAGAGAGGGAATGGGACAAGTAATGTTAAAAAGACAAGCCTTTAGGCTTTGTGCCTTAATGCGAGGAGCATTCGCAATAAAGTGGATGAATTAACCACACAAATAGATGTAAACAGCTATGACATAGTCGGGATTACGGAGACATGGCTGCAGGGTGACCAGGGATGGGAACTGAACATCCAGGGGTATTCAGTATTTAGGAAGGACAGACAAAAAGGAAAAGGCGGTGGAGTTGCATTGCTGGTTAAAGAGGAAATTAACTCAATAGTGAGGAAAGATATTAGCTCCGACGATGTGGAATCTGTATGGGTAGAGCTGAGAAACACTAAGGGGCAAAAAACGTTAGTGAGGGTTGTATATAGACCTCCAAACTGTAGTGGTGATGTTGGGAATGGCATTAAACAGGAAATTAGGGATGCATGTAACAAAGGAACATCTGTAATTATGGGTGACGTTAATCTGCATATAGACTGGGCAAATCAAATTAGTAACAATACCATAGAGGAGGAATTCCTGGAGTGTATACAGGATGTTTTTCTGGACCAACACATTGAGGAACCAACTAGAGAACAGGCCATCCTAGACTGGGTATTGTGTAACGAGAAAAGAATAATTGGCAATCTAGTTGTGTGAGGCCCCTTGGGGATGAGCGACCATAATACAATAGAATGCTTCATCAAGATGGAGAATGACATAGCTGATTCTGAGACTTGGATCCTGAATCTTAATAAAAGAAACTATAATGGTATGAGGCGTGAGTTGGCTATGATGGATTAGAAAACATTACTTAAAGGGATGACAGTAGATAGGAAATGGCAAACATTCAAAGAGCGCATGGGTGAACCGCAACAATTGTTTATTCCTGTCTGGCGCAAAAGTAAAACAGGAAAGGTGGACAAACCATGGCTTACAAGGGAAATTAGAGATAGGATTAGATGCAAGGAAGAGGCATACAAATTGGCCAGAAAAAAACAACAGAATTGAGGATTGGGAGCAGGTTAGATTTCAGCAAAGGAGGACCAAGGGATTGGCTAAGAAAGGGAAAATAGAGTACGACAGTAAGCTTGCAGGGAACATTAAAACTGACTGTAAAAGTTTCTATAGGTATGTGAAGAGAAAAAAATTGCTGAAGACAAATGAAGACAGTCAGAAACAGGAGAATTCATAATGGGGAACAAAGAAATGGCTGACCAACTAAATGCCAACTTTGGTTCTGTCTTCACAAAGGAGGACACTAATAACATTCCAGAAATGTTGGGGAACACAGGGTTTAGTGAGAGGGAGGAACTGAAAGAAACCAGTATTAGCAGGGAAATGGTTTTGGGGAAATTGATGGGATTGAAGGTCAATAAATCCTCAGGGCCTGATAATCTACATCCCAGAGTACTTAAGGAAGTAGCCCTGGAAACAGTGGATGCATTGGTGGACACTTTCTGAGATTCTATCGACTCTAGAACAGTTCCTAAAGATTGGAGGGTAGCTAATGTAACCCCACTATTTAAAAAGGGAGGCAGAGAGAAAACAGAGAATTATAGACCAGTCAGCCTGACATCAGTAGTGGGGAAAATTCTATAATCCATTATAAAAGATTTAATAGCTGAGCACGTAGAAAACAGTGGCAGAATTGAACAGAGTCCGCATGGATTTATGAAAGGGAAATTATGCTTGACAAATCTACTAAAATTTTTTGAGGATGTAACTAGTAGAGTTGATGAGGGGGATCCAGTAGATGTGGTTTATTTGGACTTTCAGAAGGCTTTCGACAAAGTCCCACATAAGAGATTGGCGTGTAAAATTAAAGCGCATGGGATTGGATGTCCTGTATTGAGATGGACAGAAAACTGGTTGGCAGACAGGAAACAAAGAGTAGAAATAAAAGGGTCTTTTTCCGAATGGCAGGCAGTGACTAGTGTGATACCGCAGGGATCGGTGCTGGGACCCCAGTTATTCATAATATATATTAATGATTTAGATGAGGGAACTAAATGTAATATCTCCAAATTCGTAGATGACACAAAGCTGGGTGGGAGGGTGAGCTGTGAGGAAGATGCAGAGATGCTTCAATATGATTTGGACAAGCTGAGTGAGTGGGCGAATGCATGGCAGATGCAGTATAATGTGGATAAATGTGAAGTTATTCATTTTGGTAGCAAAAACAGGAAGGCAGATTATCTGAATGGCTATAAATTGAGAGAGGGGAATGTGCAACGAGACCTGGGTATCCTTGTACACCAGTCGCTGAAGGTAAGCATGCAGGTGCAGCAAGTGGTAAAGAAGACAAATGGTATGTTGGCCTTCATAGCCAGAGGATTCGAGTACAGGAACAGGGATGTCTTGCTGTAATTGTACAGGGCTCTGGTGAGACCACACCTGGAATACTGTGTGCAGTTTTGGTCTCCTTATCTAAAGAAGGATGTACTTGCTATAGAGGGAGTGCAGCGAAGGTTTACCCGACTGATTCCTGGGATGGCGGGACTGACATATGAGGAGAGATTGAGTTGTTTAGGATTATATTCGCTGGAGTTCAGGAGAATGAGGGGGGATCTCATAGGAACCTATAAAATTCTAACAGGACTAGACAGGGTAGATGCAGGAAGGATGTTCCCGATGGTGGGGGAGTCCAGAACCAGGTGTCACAGTCTGAGGATATGGAGTAAACCATTTAGGACTGAGATGAGGAGAAATCTCTTCACCCAGAGAGTGGTAAGCCTGTGGAACTCATTACCACAGAAAGTAGTTGAGACCAAAACATTGTATGTTTTCAAGAAGGAGTTAGATATAGCTCTTGGGGTGAAAGGGATCAAAGGATATGGGGAGAAAGGGGGAGCAGGCTATAGATGATCAGCCATGATCATAATGAATGGTGGAGCAGACTTGAAGGGCTGAATGGCCTACTCCTGCTCCTCGGTTCTATCTATGTTTCTATCCAGTTTCAAGCCAGAGAAGTCTTTGCTTTCTGAAAGCAGTCTGTTTCTGAACTTCCTTCGGATTTCCATAGCAGAGTGGAACAGAGTGAGGATTTGTGTGGTATACTTGATTAAAGTAGCAGCAGTTTTTGTCTTGGGTAATGTTACTGGATTTTTATGGTTAAAATCTGTAAGAGAGCAGTTGACAAGTAGTTTAGTTGTGTGTTCTTGCTAAGTGGGTTTTTTTGGGGTTTGTTTTGTAAGACTGTTTAAACTGTGTAAATTTAATCTTATGAGTTTAAGTTTTCTTTTCTTCTTGTTACTAAATCTTTTAATTTTAAAACACGAAAAGTATTTCTTGGATCCTATGCTTCGGGGCCAGTAGTTTTTCCCTCATTTTCAAAATACAGAACAAAAAAAGTTATGATCAGTAAGACTAGTCTCCCTCTGGGATAACATTGGCTGCAGTCGTAACACTGTGGAAGCCTGAAGATATGTTTTGTGTCTATTGACCTTTGTAATTGGAGCCAATAACAGACATAAGAAATTAGGACATGAAATCACAATGGTCAAGTGGGACTGTATTGAAATGTCAATATGTCAGGTGAACTTTAGGTCACTTTCTGGAAGAAACAAACTAGAAACTTAAGAGAAGTTGAAAATGCTAAAACGGACAGACGGAGCAAGGTCGAGACTCGAAAGAGTATAAAAAGCATTGAGATCCTCAGTGCGCAACCAAAGACAGATGAAGTTGTCATTATAAACCCAGTGTCACAGTAACTAAGCTTTGAGGGCACAGGGTCTAAAACGGAACCAGCTGTATGTTATTGTCTTTAAGTGTAACTACTTTCTTGTGTCTATGTTTTTGTACTCAATAAAATTGCTGGATAATTAGCAACACACTCATACCTGTATTGGGTTTGCATACAGTCACGAATCCAGGTCCACCCAAGTGTGTAATTACTAATAATGAATCTTACACAGCATAAACACCAGCATGAAACATTTGGGCTGACTGATGTTTCTATGTTGTACGTACTATACAGTTATATGTACCAGTGTGGAGGTTCATAGAAAATCAAGAAAAGAATTTTACTTTTATCTCTGTTTTAGATGTTAACCAAGCATTCTCACCAGAGTCAGAAGGTTGTTGGTCCAAGTCCCAATCCAGTGTCTTGAGTATAAAATCTAGGCTGACACTGCAGTTCAAGGGGGTACTACACTGCCAGAGATGCTGTCTTGTGGATGAAATGGTAAATCAAGGTCCTGTCTACCCCCTCAGATAGACATAAAAGATCCCAAAGAACAGCAGGACTGTTAGCCAATATTTATCTCTCAACCAACATTGCTCAAAAAGATTCTCTTGTCATTATCGCATTGCTGTTGGTGAGATCTTGTGTGCAAATTGGCTGCTGCATTTGGCACTTTGCAACAGTGACTACGTCTCAAAGTACTCCCATTATCTGTAAGCCCTTGGCGATATTCTAAGGTTGTGGAGGACAATACTTAAAGCTAAGTATTTCAGTTTTGCCTGCAGTGCGATCGATTAGTAGTGTGCTAGTTAAGCCTAATCTTGAAGTCTGAAATGTAATACTTACTAAAAGAGCCAAGGTCCTGAAAAGCTGCTTTTGGTACACTGGAATCCTAACAAAAATTACAACATTAGTGAACAATTCATAGCAATAAAAAAAAATTCACTTCTTCTTTTTCCCCATTGGGAGCGATTTAGCCCTTTCACACACCATCATGCATCACTACCAACTCACAAGCAGGTGGGGAAAGGAATATACCAGATAATTCTCATCAAATAAGTTACATGTAGCTCCAAGAGAAACTCAACTAAAGATGTTAAGTGTAATGAAGATTTCAAGCTTTATAGCAGCATTACAGTTAGACTGCATCAACAAGTTTTTTCTGCGTCCTCTTTGTGCTGCCAATTTGATTGAGGCTTTAGAACCACGTGTCCAGCAAGAGGTAGAGAATCTCGGTACCCTTAACTGGCCATTCCTCATATTAGGCTGGGCAGCATGAGTACTGATAAGCAATTTGACTGCTGGGATCATCACAGACAAGCTCAATGATGCACACTTCCAGCAGCTGCCACTGGCCTGAGTGGTTTAACTACTCAAACCCTTGATTCTATACAGAATCTGGCATATTTCAGACTTTACTTTCTCAATCTTTCTTTTGTTTTTAAAATGTCTTCTTTTCTGTTTCTTATTGAAACAACTAATGCATTTTTGAGAGTTCTTCCAAAATAAATATCAAAGGAATCAACTAACTAGTAGTAGCCATATGAGAAAACTGAGCAGGCCAAATTCAATTAAGTAACCTAAGCTAAAATAACAGACTTTATTGCATATTACTGGTTGCATATCCATACAGTACCTTCAAAGTTCCATCACCAAGTAAATAGGAAGGATGTTTCTGGCATTTTCTGACTCTTCCACCTTAGGGTAAAGGAATGCAAACTTTAGCCAATGAACGGCATTTTTATATTCAACTACTTAATTACATATTTTTTAAAATTTGCTTAGTTTCTGGCGTCACTAATTCAGAAACAAGCTTTCAAAAGCAACAAACGGTAGAAAATGCTTTTTCTTCAAAGAAGTCAAAGATCCATCTGTACAGATCCTCTGTTTGCAACCTCGTAACCCCCCTCATATGCTTTTCTCTTTTTAAGAAACCTCAAAACAGGAAAATGATTAGTTACCAGTCTGTGGCATGCTCTTCCTTGCCCTCACAAGTAGCATCAATGAAAATTTGCACATAACTCCCAACCTGAAGTATTTGGTGCATAGACCATGGCTTCTTACTACTTGCTCTGACTTACAAGAAGGTCAGAAGACATTCTAGCACCTTGCTTCACTTCCAAGCCAACCAGAAACATTAGCACAAAGTAATTATGTCAACAATGTGTACAATCTAACAATATTTGCTAAAACAGCTTTTGAAATGTAAACAGAAAACTAAGACGGTTGGGTTCTTTGGAAACAAAATTGTAAGGAAATTCAAGACATAATCTTAAGCATCACTTAAAATGGAAGGGTTTAAAATATCAATTTATGAAATTGCCTAGATTTATGTGAATTGTTAACAATTCAGTAATGAATTACTGACAGGACTAAATTTTTTTTTTAACCATCTTTCGGTTTGTTGCTGATTTTCTCACTTAAGTTTTCTTCCATATGATTAGAATTCTCGTCTTCATCACTACTACTCCTGCAGCAGCCATCAGAAGGTGATCCATGGGCTTTCTTGTTATTTCTATCCTCCTCATCATCTCGATGGTTTTTGCAATATAACCTGTAGGAAAAAAAAGGGGGAGAACAGCACCAAAATAGATATGAACAGATGGCAGAGAAATAAAACAGATACATCTCATTACTTTAAAAAAAAAGGTTGTCAGATATACAGTAGCAGCTATGGAATAATATGTAGTTGGAGAAACAGGAGTTAACCAAGGCATGTGGGCACAGATTTCTAAAAGGCAAGTCACACTAGAGTAAACAAAATTCTGAGTAGAAATGACAAGATGATGAAAGAAATACAGATGTGATTTGTAAGTACTTCCAGAAGAAAAACTTTTGATAAGATACACTTAACAAAGATAGTGACACGTGGGATTATGGGGAGTGAGGCCACTGGGTACAGAAAAGTGAATGTAGTGGTAGGAAGCAAAGGTCACACTTAAAGGAAGTTTCTTAAAATGGAAAGAGGTTATGAGAAATATGTTTAAGTGTTTATGTTAGGGACATTTTTATTTACTATACTTCTATATTCAAAGTCTTACAGCTGCAAACAACAACGCGTTAAAATTACTCAATTGATATAACTGAGTCACCTCATAATAGCAATGGTTTAGTTACAGTATAATAGGCTGTTTCCATTATAAATGAGTTTTTCATTCTTTCATGGGATGTGGGCGTCTCTGGCAAGGCCAGCGTTTGTGGCCCATCCTTAATTGCCCTTGAACTGAGTGGCTTGCTAGACAATTTCAGAGGGCAGTTCAGAGTCAGACACATTACTGTGGGTCACATGTAGGCCAGATCAGATTAAGGGTGACAGATTTCCTTTCCCAAAGGACATTCGTGAACTAAGTGGGTTTTTGCGACAATAGATGACAGTTTCATTGTCACCAGTACTGAGACAAGCTTTGTTTTGACCGATGACCCCACAGCATTCGCCTAGGTGTCTGGATTACTAGTCCAGCGACATTACCACTACATCACAGTGTCCACCGAGTGAAGGAATTTACTAACAAATGTAAAAAATCAGAGTTTAAAAATGTGTACTGCCTTGGTCCAATCAACCTTTCAAATCAGTCCTGACTACGAAGTTCAACCTCAAGGTAGGTTGATTAGTATAAATGATGTCAGAAATGGGGGAGTCATTTGAAATTTACTGAAGATGCCAAATTTTGGTATGGGGTCTGGCAAATTATGAAAGGCTGCAGGACAGAGACAGGTGACCAGGATAGGCAGGTAAGTGGAGGATGCAGCTCAATGTTCAAAAATGTGAAGGATTAAACACTTTAGAAGAATATACCTCAAATGGCAAGATTTAACATGGAATAAAGGAGTAAATAGGTCTAGTTTTTCAGATACACAGATCATTAAAGATGACAGATGAAGTAACCACAAATATACAAAAAGCAAACAATTGTTGGTTTGATATCTAGAAGCTCAGTACACAACAGTTAGGGAGATCATGTTGAACTTGTGTAAGACAGTAGTTGGAATATCATCACAGCAAGTAATTAAGGCAACTAATGGAATGCTATCCTTAAGTATGAGAGGAATTGAACATAAAGGTAAGGATGTTGTGCTTCAACAGGACATTAGTGAGACCACATCCTGAATACCGTGTGCAGTATTGGTCTCCTTATTTAAGAAAGGACATAAATGCATTGGAGGCGGTTCAGAGGAGTTTACTACATTGATACCTGGAATGAGCGGGTTGTCTTGTGAGGAAAGGTTAGACAGACTGGGCTTGTTTCCACTGGAGTTTAGCGGAGTGAGGGGTGACTTGGTTGAAGTATATAAGATCCTGAACAGTTTTGACAAGGTGGACATGGAAAGAGTCTTTCCTTTTGTGGGTGAGTCCAGAATTAGCAAAGTTTTAAAATTAGGGGTCGCCCTTTTAGTTGAGGCAGGATAATTTTTTTCTGAGGGTTGTGCAACTTTGGAACTCTCTGCCTCAGAAGGTGGAGGAGGTGGGGTCATTGAATATTTTCAAAGGCGGAGGTAAATTAATTCCCTTGTCTAACAAGTACTTAAAGTTATCGGGGGTAGATGGAAATGTAGAATTTGAAACAAACAGATCAGCCCTGATCTTATTGAATGGCGGAGCAAGCTTGAGGAGTCGAATGGCTTACTTTGCGCCAATTTTGTCCGTTTGTATGTACGTATAGGTTTTGGGCCCCCAGTTATAGAAAGGATATAAAGAAATTCTGTGATTATCTGTGAAAAGCAATGGTAAAGATTTGGTTTGGATTCAAACAGGATGTTAACCATAAAACACTCACTCCTGGTATAATGAGATACTTGAGAAGTTAAGACTTGCTTCACTCGGATGGAATAGATTAAGGGGTGACCTGATAAATGTATTTAAGGTCATGAGGAGATAAATAGTGATAGATTATTACCATCCTCACAATAAAATCATAGAATGGTTACAACAAGTGTCTATTCAACCCATCTACAACAGCAAATCACCTAGTTCCATTCCCCACCTTTTCCCTGTAGCCCTCCAAATACTTTTTCCTTAGATTTTTTTTTAATTTATTTGTTCACAGGATGCGGGCGTTGCTAGCTGGGCCAGCATTTATTGCCCATTCCTAATTCCCTTGCGAAGGTGATGGCGAGCCTTCTTGCAGTCCATGTGATCCAGGCACATCCAAAGTGCTGATAGGGAGTGACTTCCAGGATTTTGACCCAGCAACAGGGAAGGAAAAGCCATGTAGTTCCAAGTAAGGATGGTGTGTGGCTTGAAGGTGGACTCGCAGGTGATTGTGCTCCCATGCATCTGCTGCCCTTGTCCTTCTAGGTGGTAGAGGTCACAGGTTTGGAAGGTGCTGCATTATGTAGATGCTACACACTGCTGCCACTATACATCGGTGGTTGCGGGAGTGAATATTTGTGGATGGGGTGCCAATTAAGCGGGCTGCTTTGTCCTGGATGGTGTCAAGCTTCTTGAATGTTGTTGGAACTGCACTCATCCAGGCAAGTGGAGAGTTTTCCATCATGCTCCTGACTTGTGCCGTGTTGATGATGGACAGACTTTGGGGAGTCAGGAGGTGAGTTACTCTCTGCAGAATTCCCAGCCTCTGACCTGCTCTTGTAGCCACAGTATCTATATGGCTGGTCCATTCAGTTTCTGATCAATGATAATCCCTAGGATGTTAATACAGGGGATTCAACAATTATAATGCTACTAAGTGTCAAGGGAGATGATTAAATTCTCTAATGTTGGAGATGGTCATTGCCTGGCACTTGTGTGGTGCAAATGTTACTTGCCACTTATCCATCCAAGCTTGAATGTTGTCCAGAGTCTTGCTGCACTGGGACATGGACTGCTTCAGTATCAGAGTTGTCGCAAATGACACTGAACATTTTGCAATCATCCATGAATATTTCCCACTTCTGACCTTATGATGGAGGGAGGGTCATTGATGAAGCAGCTGAAGATGGTTGGGCCAAGGACACTACTCTGAGGAACTCACGCAGTGATGTCCGAAGAATGAGATGATTAAGCTATTTATACTGCTAGCCCAGTTAAGTCCTCCGACAACTGCAACCTTTGTGCTGGGTATGACTCCAACCAATGGAGAGTCTTCCCCCAATTCCCATCTACTCCAGTTTTGCTAAAGTTCCTTGATGCCACATTCAGCCAAATGCTGCCTTGATATCAAGGCACTCACTCTTACCTCACCTTTGGAGTTCAGCTGTTTTGTCCATGTTTGGACCAAGGCTGTAAAGAGATTAGGAGCCGAGTGACCCTGATGGAACCCAAATGGAGTGTCAGAGAACATGTTTTTGCTGAAGAAGTGCTGCTTGATTGCACTGTCAGTGACCCTTTCCAGCACTTTGCTGATGAATGAGGTTGGACTGAGGGGGCGGTAATTGGCTAGATTGGATTTGTCCTATGTTAAATATCCAATTCTTTTTTGAAAGCAATGATTGAACTTGATCTACCACACTCCTCTTGACACTGTTGCTTCTTTTGCCAATCTGCTTAAACTGCTGTTGTCAGGTTCATGGACCTTCCACCAATGGGAACAGTTTCTCCCTATCTACTCTGTCCAGATCGCTGATGATTTTGATCAAACTCCTCTCAACTTTCTCTTCTCCAAGGAGAACAGCCCCAACTTCTCCAATATATCCAAGTAACTGAAGTTCCTGGAACCATTCCCGTGAATCTTTTCTGTACTCTCTACAAAGCCTTAACTTCCTTCCTAAAATGTGGTGCCCAAATGTGGTGTTACAAATATCTAGCTCATGGTTCTTGTATTTTAGGAATAGAAACTTTAATTCATGAAACTAAAAGTTAGCTGTAGAGAACTGGGGAAAACCCAAATTTAAACAGGTAAACAACTGAAGTAAACGTCATTCATATAAGCTTGGAGCTTATTACATTTAAAAGATTGGAGCCATGTTGACTTCAGAGGTTACCATCTATAAAGGTAGAGTCAACTAGAAGGGAGTTAAAGCTAAATTAGTTTAAAAGCATTCAATAAACCCTGAAGGGTTGTAAAATCTATTTCTTCAGACCAAAGAAGGAATTATAAATGAAGGATACTTAACCTGAAGGACCAGAACATGCTACATCATCATGGAGATGGGTGGAACTTAGGGAGGTTCTCTGGTTTAAATTTATCTAGGTGTTTTCTAAAAGTCTTGGTTGCCATTTGTACCTGGTATGCACAGTTTGCAGCTCACTGATAACCAAAGTCAAAGACAGTTCATTCGGCCTGCATTGCAAGCAAAGAAAATGCTATCTTTTTTCATTCACTGCATGGAATAGGGGTAGGGCTTAGTACCAGTTTGGGTTTCATGAGGGCAAAAAAGCTGGAAGATTGCCGAGCTTGACACTTGTGGAAAAATCTACAGTGGTCTTCAGTGGCAAAAGAAAGCAACCAGATCAGCTTGAGGGCATTGAGAAGGCAACTAGAACAAGGGACTGAGGCATCCACAGCCAAGAGATATTAAACAAAGAGTCTTAATTCTTCTTGGTTCAAGCTATTCCTTGAAGTAAGTAAATTCCAGAGGACTGCAGCATACTTATGGGTGGTCCCTACTGAAGTCAGTAACTCTAAGATTGATATGCCTTAAAGAAAAGGTAGTAAGGAATAAAATTGAGTGCATAACATACAAAGTTACAACCTATAGTGTTAAGACTGCTTGTTCCAAGTTTGTGTTTTGTTGGAAAACATGAAATCACGTGGCATGGTTCTGTTGATTAAATTACTGGGTGTTCAGATTTCTCTTTAAATATTAACAGTCCCTAATCAGATTGTAACACTGGACATGAAACTCCACTTGAGGCCTAGAACATTGATAAAGCAGCTGGATCTGGGACACTGTCATTTTGCAGCAAGGATATTCTCCTCATCATGAGGTTTGAAGCAGGTCTGTTCATTCATGTCTACAGCGTTCAATTCCATTTGCAATTCTATAAATAATGAAGCAGTCATGCAGATACCCAACAAGAGCTGGACAATATCCAGACTTGGGCTGATGTGTGGCCCTAATGCTACTTAAGTGCCAGGCAATGAACATTTCCAACAAGATTGAGCATAACTATCTTCCCTTGACATGCAGTGGCGATATCATTGCCAAATCCCCCATCAACATACTAGGGGTCACCATTGATCAGAAACTTAACTGGGCTAGCAGTATAAATAGCTTAACTATTGTCAGATTAATATATTTTGTCGCAATGGTAACCCCAGAGAAAGGCACATGGTTAGTGAGGGGAGACTTCGGCCTGAGTGAGACAGAGCCAAGTGTGTATATTTGGGAATTTGGTTCAAAGTGGGAATTGAGTGCATGGGGGACAGAAGTGCTTTAGGTAAGGTTTACTGCAAGTAGTAAAGTGTGCAGAGTGGGGAGTTTGGCAAAGGGTAGGGAGGAAGTGCTTTTTTTCCTTCTACTCTTTTTCAACCTCCAGTGTTTGATTTCCACTTTGGTGTAGCAGAAGGAGCAGGTAAACCAGTAACTGGTATTTAGTTTTATCAGTATCATAAGTACTGTATTGGTTTTTCAGTATTGTAAAGATTACTGGCAGTGTCAACACCTTTTTGGAGGCATAGACTTTTTACTTATTAATTAGCAATAATTAATTAATACATATTGGAGATGGCAGGGCAGGTGATGTGCTGCGATTGCAGGGCGTGGGAGCTTCTGGATGCCGATGTGATCTAGGACAAACACATCTGCAATAAGTGTTTGCAGCTGCAGGAACTTGGGCTCCAAGTTATTGAGCTGGAGGCTGAGCTGCAGACACTGTGGCATACCAGGGAGGGGGAAAGTTACCTGGATACTTTATTCCAGGAGGTGGTCACACCCCTTAGGATAGGGTCTTCCGATTTGGTCAGTGGTCAAGGACAGGAGGGTGTGACTGCAAGTGAGGCAGGTAAGGGGACCCAGAGGGCAGGAGTGCAGGAGTCTTGGCCCTTGCAATTGTCCGAAAGGTTTGAGGTTTTTTTCAGTTTGTTTGGATCAGAGTGGGGCCTGCAGGGTGGATGAGCCAACTGGCAATGGCATCGTGGTACAGGAAGCCACTCAAGAGGGGGAAGTTACAAGGAATGTAGTAGGGGACAGTATAGTGAGATGAATTGATGCCGTTGTCTGCAGCAAAGAGCATGAGTCTAGATGGCTGTGTTGCCTGCCCAGGGCCACAATTCAGGACATCTGCTCGGGGCTGGAGAGGAACTTGCAGGGGGAGGACCCAGTCGTCATGGTCCATGTTGGTACCAACGACAGAGGCAAAACAAAGTAGGTGGTTCTACATAGTCAGTATGAGAAGCTTAGCATCAAATTACAAAGTAGAACCTCAATGGTCATAATCTCTGGATTATTACCTGTGCCACGCGCAAATTGGCATAGAACAAATCTGATTAGGGAGCTGAATGCATGGCTCAAAGCCTGGTGTGGGAGAAATGGGTTTCAGTTCGTGGGGCACTGGCACCAATACTGGGGAAAGTGGGATCTGTACCACTGGGACGGTCTACACCTGAACCATGCTGGGACTGCTGTTCTTGCGAGCTGCATAACTAGGGAAGTAGAGAGGGTTTTAAAGTAAGTAGCGGGGGCCAGGGTACAAATACCCAATACAATGGCACAAAGGGCATATCATCAATCCAATGCACTCAAAGACTTATTCAACCACCACAGACAATAGTACTGGAATAGGGTCGTTCAAACCTTCATTAACTTTGGAGCCAGGTGCTGTAATTGTGCCACCTCAAACAGCAGGAGAATTGCTCACAAAATGAGAACTGATAATATTCATCTGGATACATCTTCCATGGAAAACCCTGTATTGTTTCAGCCAGCAAGAGCTGATGATATTTGTCTGGACTTTGCGTGAAATCAACTAAATGAGCATTGGAGTAATAGGAAATATGTTTTGACATGTCTAAGTTAAATTATTATAAAAGAATATCAGATCAGATGTTTTGGGCTGCATTTGAAGAAGGGTCGAGTTTGGTAACCTTGACTCAGGCCTACAGTCAACAGACCAGCTGTGTTGGGGATTGTAAGTTTCAGCCAAATCGTAGTGATATTAGTCTGAGGGCTTTGTGAAGGTTTGGGGCGAAAACGTGGTGTATTTTGCTGGTACCTTGTAACTTGTTTCAGCCATATCTTGGTGACATTGGTCTGAGGATTTTATCCTTAAGGTTTCAGGACAGGACATGGTGTTTTCCCTGTGTTTTTGTAAATTTAACTGAGTCATGGTGACTTTGTGTCAAGTACTGGGAATAGATTGTTTTAAAGTTTGGGTTTTGTACTGTGGGGTTATGGGTGATTCAATAAAGCAATTGTGAATTATAAGAAATTCATCTAGTTAGTCATTCTGTTCAAGTCATACACTTGTGAATCTGGTGTCACGAACTTCAGTGTCGGAAGGATCTCTGAGGGAGAAGGGGAACCTCTACATAAGCAAGGCGGTGGTAGGTTATCATGGGTAGGCGGGATGTAGATTTGAGGTTACTATCAGATCAGCCATGATCTTGTTGAATGGCGGAGCAGGTTCAAGGAGCTGAATGACCTATTCCTGCTCCTTATGCGTATGCTCATATGTCACTTGATAGATTCTGGCTTGGGTATATATTTCAAGCTCTTTCCCCATAGACCTGAAAATATTTCCTTTTCAAGTACATATTCAATTCTTATTTTACTACTATCCTTCCACCGTCCTTACAGGCAGTGCACTCCAGATCAAAACAACTCATTCAGAACAAAAAAAAACTCCATCTCCCTATACTGATACTTTTGGCAATTACCATAAACCTATGTCCTCTGGTCAGTGACCCACACACCAGTCAAAACAGTTTCTACTTATTTACTCTATCTAAACACCCTCAATTTTGAACCTCAAATTTAGGGAGCAGCTGAATTATCCATCCCTAAGGCTCTTGGCAGGAAATCACAGATATGTTGGTCCTCAGGGATCTTTGCACTGTTCATAAGCCATCATTCATGACAAAGTTCTATTACACAAGAGTGGTAGAGATGACTATCTGAGTAAGGAAGCTACTGGATGGTCCCAAACTTGCTGATAGACTGGTTTTCCATTCCCCATGTGATCAAATAAGGAGAAATGTAAGTAACCAATATTAACAGATAGTATTTATATGGCATCTTTCATGACCTCAGGACTACACAAGGCACTCTACAGCCGATTAAGTACATTTGAAGCGTAGTCAATGCTCTAACATAGAAGTGACTTCCAATTAATGCACAGCAAACTCCCACAAATTTAACAGAATCCAAAAGGCGGTACATTCGACAGTGCAGCTCTCTAGTCATTATGGGACGGGAGCTCCAGTTTAGATTATATGCTCAATAATCTGGATAGAGTTAAATGTTACATTTACAGATCAATAACTTACGCACCTGTCAACTCCTTTGTCAATGTTTTTAACGAACTTTACGCCGTCAGAAGCTGCATACTGCAAGCGATAAGTTGTCAAGCAGCCCTTAACTTCACAGTCTATATCAGCTTCTTTCCGATTGCAAATAGAGTATCTCTGTGAAATGGAATAATTTCCACATGGAGAAACGTGCCTATTTTCACTTCAAAAGGTTTCGAACATTTGAGCAAATTAACAACAGAAATCAACTGGTCAGATATCAAAGTTAAGTTAAAAATTATTAAAGAAAAATAGATAAAATATTAAGTTACAAGCAAATTAACTTAAGTACTAAGATTGATATTAATATCAAAACACATTTCAACACAAAGAGAGTTGTTGCTATCCTCCTGCACATGAGGATCTAGCTGTTTGACTGTGAGATTCCATGAGTCTCACCTGAAAGTCTTTCCATTGGCTACAGGTAGCCTTTCTTTGTGTTTCCAGCTCATTTTCTTTAGTTTGTGCAGTGTCCTGAACGCCTTCAGCCATTCCGGCAGAGCTGTCTGAACCAAACATGCCATACTTTAAAGAAATGACAAAGTGCTCAATTTACAATATCATTTCTGTACTCTGCAGTTCATACATCTTGAGCTATTGTTTGAATTCCAAAGGCTATTCTTAGGCAGAAAGCAAAGTCCAGAGAAGAATTGACCTTCACACAAGCCAAACTTGGCCCAATGCTGGATTTTACCCCTGCGCTGCTATTTTGCAAAAACTATTAACCTTATCTAAGCATTTAATCCTGAGCATTGAAGGGTGCAATTGATCATATGTAAAGGCTGAAGTAGGCTTCTTTCCACACTTCAAATATCTCTCTCAATCTACCCAACATCCTTAATGCTGGTGAGCTTCCATCAAGTTTAAAACCCTTTGGTATCTTTAAATACCCCATTTCTTTGACAAATCATTCACTTTTCCTGTAACGTATTGAATTACATGCATTAATTTCAAACTATGCTTTGTGTAAGTAAATAACAGAGCTTAATGATATGAGCCTAACAGTTGTATGATCAGAGGTGTGGAGAATTAAATTCTTTCAATAAATATTGATTTAGCTTACATATCCTAAATGCATTTCAAAGCTAGTTTTACCTTTGAAGAATTCTTTCTCTAAACTTATTCACTGCCTTTTAATCCCATTGATACAGAATCCTTACTTAACAAAAAGGCACCACCTTGCAGTAATATCTGTGTTTGTTCTTATAGGATTAAAGTGACTTAAAAATGATTTCAGTATCATAATAACTCAGTACAAATCTGAAACATTTTATGCAAGCATTTCAAGTAAGATCCAGAAATAGACAGTGCCAACTAAAACAAAGTTCTGCCAAGGAGAGCTTGAAACTCACCGACTTAACGTGCCAAACATAAGGAAATAAGAGTGACTTATTTTTATAAAAATATAAGGGATAAAATTTTCATTTCATTTTTTTCCCTGTATACGCTTCATAAGATAAAAAATTTCCCAATGTTGTAATGACGTGCATTATTCCAAAACTTCTACAATCATTACTCTTGGGGCTCAGCGATTGCCTCCCTTCCCCCATTCAGACTGAGTTGGGATCAGTCACCACTCTGATTATAGTTGCATCACCAAGTTGTTGTGGAAAAATACTCTCCTGTGTCCAACGATGAGATGAAGACTGCAAATTTAATATCCTCATGAATCTCATGGAGAAAGTCCGAAATTCAGAGAAACTTGTTCATCACAGCATGTACAAGACTCTTATTTAGATTTTTGGTAAAGTATTTTGAGGCTGGATACATCCACAAATAACTTGATTGTTGTGCGATTGTATCTGATAATTGCTTGTTACCATGTGTGAATTCCAAGAACCCGTCACACCTTCAGCATCTCCAGGTTGGTTTTAGGAGCCAGAAGGTACTAACTTTAGTTCACGAGCAATCTCCAGAAGCAAGATGGCTATTGGAACAACCGTTCACACTCCATAAAGGTAAGGAACCAAAAAAACACAAGTCACAGCAAATTAAAATACACCTACAAAGTAATGTGGCTGTGCATCATAAACCTAAGTTGCCACAGAATCAAAGGGCAAGGCAAAGTAACTGAAGCACATTCCACAACTGAACTACTCCATACTCTGACAAGTTCAAATCTCAGTCAAGACCATGAAAGCAACAATAGATAATAAGGGTAAAAGAAAGCTGCAAATGCTGGTATCTAAAATGGAAACAGAAAATGCTGTAAATCAGAATCCACAAAGGCTTTAAGTGTGGAACTTGAATCACAACTCTATACATTGACTGCCCTGACATATTTGGAACTGATCAAACTTGGAAATCCAAGAGTTGTCACAAAGGCATGCTTTTTGTGAAATCATGATTTTGAATCCACCGACTGAAAGCCCAAATGGAATTTTCAAATGTTTATAATGATGAAGATGGTCAATATAGACACAGAAACTACTCATCAGATAAAGGCTATGATTGTGATTACCCATCAACGGGACAAAGTTAGCAGGGAAAAAGAAGATCGGCACAGAGAACGCCGACACCGGGACCAAGAAGAGGGGAAATCCAAGTCTTCTGGAAGGTAACAAAATTTAGCCACCGAATTGCTTTTTCGAGTGAACCTATACATATATTTTTTAATATTCTTTAAAATGCAACTGCATAGTGCTCCCACCCTGAAGCTGAGAATTCTGCTGCATCTGGGTATGAACAGACAAGAAAGGCAATAAAATATTTGCAGCCAAATATTGTGTTAAAATAGTGATTAAATCGTGGTTTACCTTATTTTTATGCTGGTCAAGGTGAGGAATGTTGGTGAAATGAAACAAAATCCTTCCCATTTGATGGATTCCCAGGTTATAATACAGCCAGATGCAGTGTTAAGGTACCCCTATTCTAAACCAACCTCAGTAGAGCACTCTACTACAAAAGTATGCCTTTATTTTTCCACTTCTCACCACAACCATTCTGTTACCTTTGAGTGAAATTGCCAGTTTTTCAAAATTAATTTAATACAGTAGGAATTACCTGGAAAAACTCAGCAGGTCTGGCAGCATCAGCGGAGAAGAAGAGTTGACGTTTCGAGTCCTCATGACCCTTCAACAGGACTGTTGAACAGAACAGTTCTGTTGAAGGGTCATGAGGACTCGAAACGTCAACTCTTTTCTTCTCCGCCGATGCTGCCAGACCTGCTGAGTTTTTCCAGGTAATTCTGTTTTTGTTTTGGATTTCCAGCATCCGCAGTTTTTTTGTTTTTATTTAATACGGTAGGTGCATTTTGACTAGCAACTAGATTGAGAGTGCCCATACTCAACTCATATAAGACTCTTTCAGCCAACAGAGGTTCCTTTCATCCCATTATCAGAACTGGATTTGAATTCAGACCCCACCATTAAAAGTCCACAGTCTAATCCAATATATTGATTACTTTTTAGAAGAAGAGATGGCAAAGGAAAGCACTGTGGTAAGAGCTTCCATGTGCTGTGTACGTGAAAATTGCAGGCAGTACACCAGTGAGCAGAAAGGCCTGAGTGCTATGTGCATAGGTCAATGAAGGTGGCAGGACAGGTGGAGAGAGCAGTTAATAAAGCATATAGTAAACTGGGCTTTATTAATAGGGACAAGAGCAGGGAGGTTTTGCTGAATTTATATAAGACACTCGTTAGACCTCAGCTGGAGCACTGTGTACAGTTCTGGGCACCACATTATAGGAAGGATATGAACACATTGGAGAGAGTACAGAAGAGGTTTACAAGAATGGTTCGAGGGATGATAAACTTCAGCTATGAGGATAGATTGAAGAGGTTGGGACTGTTCTCCTTGGAGAGAAGGCGGCTAAGAGGAGATTTGACAGAGATGTTCAAAATCATGAGTGGGCTGGACAGACTATATAGGCAGAAGCTGTTCCCACTTGTAAAAGGATCAAGAACAAGAGGGCACAAATTTAAAGTGATTTGCAAAAGAAATAAACGTGACATGAGAAAAACTTTTTCACTCAACAAGTGGTTCGGATCTGGAACGCACTGCCTGGAAGTGTGGTGGAGGCAGGTTCAATCGAGGCATTCAAGAGGACATTAGATTATTGTTTCTATTCAAATAATGTACAGGGGTACGGGGAAAAGGCAAGGCAATGACACTAGGTTATAATGCCCATTTGGAGATATGGTGCAGACAAGATGGGCCAAATTGCCTCCTTCTCTGCCATTAAAATTCTGGGATTCTATGAAAGACTGAAGGTGACTTGAGCTCACAGCCAAAGATGGCTACCTAATTTACATCAATATACTGCCCACATTCCAATTCATTGAGATAGGGGCATCATGGCTACAAGGCCCATCAGGGACAATGACCAGAGGAATAGAAATGAAACCACATATCCTGTCCCCATTAGCAAGGCGTTAAGGCAATCACCGAAGATATTCAACTTGTGGAGACGAACCATTAAACCTAATCACTTGGACAATGGGGCTCTAGCTGAGAGGGTGGTTCCCAGACATGAACTCACAAGCTAAATTGGGAATACACTTTAAACCCAGTCACTTGGACAATAGGACTCTGGCTAAGATTGGGGGTTAGGGTGGGGAAAGAAATTCCCAGACATAAGCTGATTAAGTTACAAGGGGGAATACACCAGGAACGACCATGCTTGACTCACTGGACGAGTGTTGTGTGTTTAAGCTTCTGCTTTCTCTGCAGTAGGACGACAAGCTGAGACACAGACAAAAGAAGGCTCGAGTGAAGTGCCTCTTTCATCCCACTCTCTTCAACCCAACTGACAAGCTTTTGAACCTTGTTTGCTAACTGTGGCCACACAGAGATACCTCTGCTGCAAATAGACATCTTGAAGGAAATCAACCCTAAAGGAGAGTAGCTAAATCAGCAGTCTACATATTTAAACTGCATTGATGAGGGAAACAGCAGGACAACAGAATTCATTCTGAAGCCAGCCAAGTCACCAACCTCCATAGACTATATACCCCTTTTATTTTTAATGAACTCTAACTTACTCCCCAATCTGTAATATATTTGTGTGCGTGAGAACTTAGAGTCAGCCTGTGTGTGCGAAAGAATCAGAATCACAGAATTGTTACAGAGCAGGAGGCCATTTGGCCCATCTCATCTGTACCAGGTCTCCGAATGAGCAACTCATCTCGTACCATTCCCCCACCTTGTCCCCGTAACCGTGCACGTTCTTCCTTTTCAGATAAGTCTACTTCCCTTTTGAATGCTTCAATTGAACCAGCCTCCACCACACACAGTCAGTGTGTTCCAAACCCTAACACTAGCTGCTTAAAAAGTTTCTCCTCATATCACTCTTGCTTTTATGACTAATTACTTGAAATCTATGCCCTCTCGTTCTCGATCCTTTCATGAATGGGAACAGTTTCTCCCCATGTAGTCTGCCTAGACCCCTCATCGTTTTGAATACCTCTACCAAATCTCCTCTCAGCCTTCTTGTCCCCGAGGAAAACTGACCTAACTTCTCCAGTCTACCTTTATAATTGAAGTTCTTCACCCCTGGAACCATGCTCATGAATCTTTTCTGCACCCTCTTGAATACTTTCACATCCCTTCTTAAGAGCTGGACACAATACTCTAGCTGAGGCCAAACAAGTGACTTATACAAATTCAACATAACCTCCTTGCCCTTGTACTCTGTGCCCCTATTAAAAGCCCAGGATACTGTATGCTTTATTAACTGCCCTCTCAACCTGTCCTACTACCTTCAATGATTTATGCACACAAACACCCAAGTCTTTCTGCTCCTACACCTCCTTTAGAATTATACTCTATATCATTTCTCCATGTTCTTCCTACCAAAATGAATTTCTTCGCATTTCTCTGCATTGAACTTCATCTGCCACCTGTCCACCTATTCCAACATGTCTATATCCCTTTGAAGTTTAACACTATCCTCTTCATAGTTCACAACGCTTCCAAGATTTGTATCATGCTCAAACTTTGAAATTGTGCCCTGCACACCAAGGCTGAGATCATTAATATATATCAGGAAGAGCAAGGGTCTCAAGATTGGTCCCTGGGGAGCTCCAATACATACCTTCCTCCAGCATGAAAAACATCCATTAATCACTACACTCTGTTTCCTGTCCCTCAGCCAATTCTGCATCCATGTTGCTACTGTCCTTCTTATTCCATGAGCTATAACTTTGCTCACAAGTCTGTTGTCTGGCTGTATTAAAAGCCTTTTGAAAGTCACTGTACACCATGCCAACAGCATTGCCCTCAACTGTCTGTTACCTCTTCAAAAAGCTTCAAGTTAGCTAAACATGTTTTTCCCTTAAGAAATGCATGTTGGCTTTAATTAACCTGCATTTGGCCATGTGACTACTAATTTTGTCCAAGATTATTATTTCTGGAAGTTTCCCACCACCGAGGTTAAACTGACTGGCCCATAGCTGCTAGGCTTATCTTTACACACTTTTTTGAAAAAGGATGTAACATATGCAATTCTCCAGTCCTCTGGGACCACCCCAGAGTCTCAGGAAGATTGAAAAATCATGGCCAATGCCTCTACAATTTCCACTCTCACTTCCCTCACTTCCTTTGATGCATCTCATCTGGTCCTAATGCCTTATTAACTTTAAGTACAGATCACCTATCCAATACCTACTTCTTTTCAATTTTAAACCCATCTGGTGACTGATTTATCTCATTTTACCATGGCCTCAGTAGCATCTTCTTACTTTGTAAAGACAAATGCAAAGTATTTAGTAACCCAGCTGTGCCCCCTGGCTCTATGTGTAAATCAACTTTTTGGTCCCTCATTGGCCCTGATCCTCCTTTTACCACCTTTTTACTATTTATATACATATCGAAGACTTTGGTTTTCCTTTTACGCTTGCTGCCAGTCTCTTATCATACTCTCTCTTTGCTTCCCTTATTTGCTTCTTCACCTCTCTTCCAAATCCTTTATATTCAGCTTGGTTTTCACCTGTATTTTCTACCCGACACCTGTCATAAGCACACTTTTTCTTCTTTATCTTAATTTCTATCTCCTTTGCCATCCAGGGAGCTCTAGATTTGTTTTCCCTTTTGAGGGAATATACCTTGACTGTGTCCGAATCATGTCTTCTTTGAAGGCAGCCCATTGATCAGCTACTGTTTCTCCTGCCAATATTTGGCTCCAATTTATGTTATCCAAATCCGTTCTTATCCCATTGAAGTTGGCTTTTCACCAGTTAATTTTTGTTACTCCGAACTATTCTTTGTCCTTTTCCATAATCAGCCTAAAATGCATGATACAAGGATCACTGTCCCATAAATTTTTGCCTATTTATACTTGATCCACTTAGCCCACCTCCTTTCCAAGAACTAGGTCTAGCAGGGCCTCCCTCTTCGTTGAATTGGAAACATTCTGAAGAAAATTTTCCTTAACACACTCTCGGAACTCTTGCACCCCTCTGCCCTTTACACTAAGTATCTTAATATAGACTGGGATAGTGGTAATGTCCTCCATTATACGCACTCTCTAACTTGTATTTTCTTTGCAAATTTGTTCCTCGATATCCTTCCCTCTGGTGCTATAGAGTACACCAAGCAATATAAGTGCACCTTTTTTGTTCCTGAGCTGTAGCCAAATAGATTCTGTCCTTGATCCCTCTGGGACATCCTCTTTCTCCAGCACTACAATGCTCTCCTGTATCAATACTGCCACCCCTCCCCGCTTTCTTCCTTTCCTAGCTTTCCTGAACACCTAGTATCCAAGGATAGTTATCACCCAATCCCGCCCTTCTTTGATCCAGGTCTCTGTCATAGCCACATCATATTTCCAGATGGCAATCTGCACCTGGACCTCACCAATCTTATTTACCACACTGAGTACTCACACACATGCACATCAACCCTGATTTAGACTATTACTCTCTCTTTACTCTGGCCCACCAATTAACTTAATTTTCTTATTCCAGAGCTATCTATCTCTCCCAGTATTCTGTGTAGCTTGGTACTTCTCCCTAATATTTCTCCTGGCTCCCATAAGTCAGGATTTATTTTACTATTTTACCTAGACAGGATTAGGTGCAATAAAGCTAACCTCTTTCTTTGTTAAACTCAAGAAATCCTGTCCGATTGGTTCTTTTATGATCACAACGTGTAAACGGTTCAACGCTCATTGAATTGGCATTGAATTAAAGTCAAACAGGGAGTGGGAAAAGAGGGCAGCCATTTGACTCCTCCTCACCTGATCGTAACAGTTACTTTCAATATCTTCAATTATTTTCAGGAAAAAGAACACATTAAGCAAAGTACCAATTACGCTGGTGCTGCCTTAAAAATTATTACATTACTGCACAAATAATTTTGGCAGCATAAAGGACTTGCTTTACGCATTATAATCTAGAAAATATATTGACCTCAATATCTGAAATGTACTGTTATGGTTTTAATTTCTTGCACCCAAACACAATCTTTCCTCCAAAATCAAAAAACTTCCTTCCCTTGAAGGTCAACTGCTGCCTTCTGTTCTACATATTCTTGTACAATGTGACTGAGATCAGGAACTCAGCAAAATGTGGAACAGACCAAACTTGGCATCCCTCCACAGTGTGGCAACATGTCACCGAATGACATCTTACCGACTTCAACTTCTATACGAACGTACGAAGGAGCAAAAGTAGGCAATTCTGTCCCTCAAGCCTACTTCACCATTCATTATGATCATGGCTGATCTGTTTGTGTTTCAAATTTCACATTCCCATCTATCTCTGATAACCTTCGATTCCCTTCCTAACAAGAACCTATCTACCTCCACCTTAAAAATATTCAAAGATCCCGCCTCCACTGCCTTGAGGGGCGGAGAGCTCCAAAGTCTTTCAACCTTCAGAAAGACATTCTCCTCATCTCTGTACGAAAAGGACGATCCCTAAGTTTAAAACAGTGCCCCCTAGTTTTGAATTCACCCAGAAGAGGAAACATCCTCTCTACATCCACGTTGTCAAGACCGTTCAGGAACTTATATCCTTCAATCAAGTCACCCCTCAGTCTTCTAAACTCCAGTGGAAACAAGCCCAGTCTATCCAACCTCTCCTAAGATAACCTATTCACTCCAGGTAACAATCTAGTAAACCTCCTCTGAACCACCTTCAATGCATTTACACCCTTCCTTAAATAAGGAGACCAAAACTGCACACAGTATTCAAGATGTGATCTCACCAATGCCCTGTACAACTAAAGCATGACATCCTTACTTTAATGTTCAATTCCTTTCAAAATAAAGGATAGCATTCCATTAGCCTTCTTAATTACTTGCAGTGCCTGCAAACTAAATTTGTGTGATTCATGCATTAGAACACTTAGATCCTTCTGCATCTCAGAATTCTGCAGTCGTTCACCATTTAAGTGACAATCTGCTTTTGTATTCTTTGACCAAGTGAACAACTTCACATTTTTGCACATTATACTACATCTGTCAGATTTTTGCCCACTCAACCTGTCTATATCCATCTGCGACCTACTTATGTGCTCTTCACAACATACGCTCCTACCTACCTTTGTGTCATCTGCAAGTTTAGCTATCATGCCTTCACTCCCCTCATCTAAGTCATTGATATAAATTGTAAAATGTTGAGGCCCCAGCACAGATCCTTGCAGGACTCTACTCGTCACATCATGCCAATCAGAAAAAGACCTATTATGCATACTCTGTTTTCTTCCAGCCAGCCAATCTTCCATCTATGCGAATACGTTACCTCCTACATCATGAGCTTTTATTTTCCACAACAGCCATTGATGTGGCACCTTATGAAATGCCTTCTGGAAATTCAAGTACAGCACATCTACAGGCTCCCTTTCATCCACAGCACATGTACTCCTTCAATGAACTCCAATGAATTGGTTAAACATGATTTCCCTTTCACAAAGCCATGCTGGCTCTTCCCGATTACATTGAGTTTCTCTAAGTACCTTGTTATAACCTCCTTAATGATCAATTCTAACTCCTTCCCCACGACAGACATCAAGCTAACTGGCCTATAGTTTCCTGCCTCACTCCCTTGTTGAATAAGAGGGGCTATTTTTGCTACTTTCCATTCTGATGGAACCATTCCAGAATCTAGCAAATTTTGATAGATTAACATCAACGCATCTACTACCTCATTATCCATCTCTTTTTAGACCTTAGGATGAAGCCCATCAGGACCCACCGACGAGTCAGCCTTCAGCTTCATCAATTTGCTCAGCACTGCTTCCCTAGTGATTGTAATTTCACTAAGTTCCCCTCTCCCTTTCACCTCCTAATTTACATCTATTACTCAAATGTTTATAGTGAATATAGTGAAGACAGAAGCAAAATATTTGTTCATTTCATCCGCCATTTCCTTATTATCTACTAATAACTCTCCATTCTCATACCTCAAAGGACCAACATACATTTTACCTACTCCCTTCCTTTTTAAATACCTGTAGAAACTCTTGCTATCTGTTTTTGTTTCTATCTAGCTTCCTCTCATACTTCAAATTCTTTATCCTGATTAACCTTTTAGTCATTCTCTGCTGTTCTTTATATTCTGACCGATCATCTGACCTGCCACGCATCTTGAGTAGTTATACACTTTTTCCTTAAGTTTGATGCTTTCCTTAGCTTCTTTAGTTAACCACGGATGGTGGGTCTTCCCTTTAGAAATTTTCTTTATAGCAGAAATATACTTATTCTGTGTATGCTGAAGTATACCCTTAAATGTCTGCCACTGCTTCTCTTTTGATCTATCTCCTAGTCTAGTATTCCAGTTCATTTCAGCTAGCTCAGCTTTCATGCCCACACATTTGTGCTTAAGTTCAAAATACTAGTCTTAGAGCCACGCTTCTGCCTTTCAAACTGAATGTAAAATTCAATCATATTGTGGGTGCTGCTCCCTAGCGGTGCCTTCACTCTGAGGTCATTGATTAATCCTGTCACGTTACACAATACCAAGTCTAATATAACCTGCTCTCTGGTTAAATCCAGAACTTGCTGCTCTAAGAAACTCTCTCAAAAGCATTCTATGAACGCCTCATCCAGGCAACTACTGCCAATCTGATTTTTCCAGTTTATATGTAGATTAAAATCACCAATAATTATTGCCGTCCCTTTATCACAAGCATCCAATATTTCTTCTTGCATATTTTGTCCTAATTTGTGGTTACTGTTAGGGAGACAGTAGACCACTTCCACTTGTGACTTCTTTCCCCTACTGTTCCTCATCTCCACCCAAAACCAATTCTACATCCTGATCTCTTGAACTAAGCTCATTGCTAACTATTGCACCAAGGCCATCCTTGATTAACAGTGCTAACCCACCATCTTTACCTAGTTTCCTATTCTTCTTGAATGTCACATACCCCTCAACATTCAGGATCCAAAAAGGTAGAGGGGCAGCACTGTTGACCAAGGATGGCATGGTTATCCTGTGGCCATGTCTCTGTATTGGCTATCAAATCATATTTATTTACTTCAATGTGTGCTTTCAATTCATTTATTTTGTTATGAATGCTACACGCATTCAGCTGGAGAGCCTTTAGTTTTGTCTTTTTGTTGTCCTTGTAACATCTGGTCTTGACTATTGGTGTATTCTTGGGTTTTATCTCTCTACTCTTCCTGTTATTCTCTGACCCTCATTTCCCATATTACTATTATGGTCCCCTGCCTCAAATAAATCCCTTGATTTGCGACATATTCCCAAGTTTTATCCCCCCCCCCCCAACTTTGTTTAGTTTAAAGGCCTCTCTGCTTCCCTAGTTATGCAATTTGCAAGAACACTCGTCCCAGCACGGTCAGGCTTGGACCATCCAAATGATACAGCCCCCACTTTCTCCAGTATTGGTGCCAGTGCCCCACAAACCAGAAACCACTACACCGTCTTTGAGCCACACATTCATCTCTCTAATCTTATTTACCCTATGCCAATTTGCATGTGGTTCTGCTTCTTTCTTTGCTACCTAGCTTCTCATGCTGACTATGCAGAACCTCTTTCCTTGTTGTGCCTATGTTGTTGATACCTACATAGACCACAAAAACTGGATACACCTCCTCCCACAGCAAGTTCCTCTCCAGCCCCGAGCAGATGTCCTGAACTCTGACATCGGGCAGGCAACCCAGTCTTCTGGACTCTCGCTCTTTGCTGCAGAGAACAGTATCAATCCCCCTCACTACACTGTCTTCTACTGCCACAATATCCCTGTTTTCTCCCCCCACTTGAACGACTTCCTGCACCATGGTGCCATGGCCAGCCTGCTTGTCCACCTTGCAGACCTTGCTTTCATACACACAGGTTGTGAGCACCTCAAACCTGTTTTGACAATTGCAAAGTCTGAAACTCCTCCACTAGCGTCTGCTCGGTCCCATTACCTGCCTCACTCATGGTCACATCCTGCTGTCCCTCACTGCTGACCAAAACAGGCAGCCCTATTCTAAGAGACGTGACTGTTTTCAGGACCAAAAGGTCCAGATATTTCTTCCCGTCCCTTCTGTTGCAGTGTCTGCAGTTCAGCTTCAAGATCAATAATCCTGATCCAGAATTCCTCTAACTGCTTACACTTTCTGCAGATGTGTTTGTCCTGGATCACCTTGGCGTCCAAAATCCTATATTCCACAGCTGCAACATAACACCTGTCCTGCCATTGTTACTGATTATTTAGTTAACTTAATTATTCACTTAATTAATTTAGAATAATTTCTATGTATACCACATCTCTTTTTTCCCCCTGTGCACCGAATTCCCATGTGAATCTAATTTGCTACTCACTTAATCTCCATCACACTCTGGCATACGCCTGTCCCCTCACGCACCCCTTACCGATCCCATTTGCTTCATTATAACTCTGGAAATACCAGCACTTTTCAAACCATGGAACTGAATTATAACAAATATCAGCACAGTTTGGTTTCTTTCTATAAACGAAAGATCAGAAAATCTATTACCTTGACCTTCAATTTTGTGTCTCCGACACCAAATCCTGTAGATGAAATTTAAATAAATTTCAGAAACACACTACATACCTTACTATACATTGCATGTACATCTTCTAGCAGTGGACATACAAGGGTACTTATATACATGCATCAAAAATCTCACAGGAACCTGCGATATCCAGTGATTATACAGCCCATCAAGTTTTGCCTCATCATCCAATTCAGTGCATAAGGCCAGGTCTTTTTTGCCAGCAGCTATAATTATTTTTGAAAATCAATATAGTTGCCATATTTGCTTATTCTACAACTCCAGACGGGTCCATGCAGTTACTTATAAGGAGGGTTGCACATTTCAATCTTGTAGATTGCCAAGATCAGAGTCTTTTTGCTTATTATGAGTGATGCCTGTGGGTCAGAGGCTTACTGAGCCCTGAGATTCCGTTGCCATCCAATGATACTGTGGTGTTTTGGCTTCAAGAGGGGTAGGAGGTCCAGAAGGGCAGTTTGGTAAAAAGGGGTAGTACACCTCATGGTATTTCCATAATTCCATGCCAAGCCCAGCATTATCCCCTTAAACTGGCAAACATCTTACTACTCCTTTATCCAAGTTTGTTCTAGGATATGTTGTTGTGCCACATCAGCAAGATGTGTATGCTCACAATCAAACACAAACATCAGATCTGAGGGGTCCGAGGAGCCTATCTCCTCTGGACAGCTGGTTAAGTAGGCATGTGAGGTGTTTTGGAGGACAGTTACGCGCTTCATGATCTTTATAGCCCCAAAATCTTTGTCAAGTAGTACTGGTGATGGAAACATGATTGCAATGTTGGGCAGAGTTTATGAAACAATTCAGGGCAAAATATTGAACTGTCCTCTCATTTTACTACAGTAACGTTGCAAACTCTGCTCTTCCAAGAGCCATTGCTTCTCCACATTTGCTGTAACAGCCAAGAGTAGAACACAAGAGCCATCTTTGCAATATTGACCTTGGTTATCTAGGACAAATGTAATAGGATTGGTTGCACTTCATTTTCAGGGGAACTATGCGCTCCAGAGGTAGTGTTCGATCTGAGATCGTGGAATTGGCTTTGCAGGTGGTGGAGTCAACAAGCCATTGTTGAAAAACAAAGCCTAGCCTTCTTGAGTAAAACATTTTGTCTATTTTAGCGAACTCCTCTCTTGCCATGCACTGAATCCATATGGAGAAACTACTTCTGGGAAGTCGCTGATACATTGTAGGGCAGATTTTTAAAAAAATTATGGAATGTGGGCGTCGCTGGCTGGGCCAGCATTTATTGCCCATCCTTAATTGCCCTCGAGTTGGTGGTGGTGAGCTACCTTCTTGAACTGCTGCAGTCCATGTGGTGTAGGTACACCCACAGTACTGTTAGGGATGGAGTTCCAGGATTTTGACCCAGCGATAGTGAAGGAATGGCAATATATTTCCAAGTAAGGGTGGTGTATGGCTTGGAGGGGAACATCCATGGGGTGGTGTTCCCATGTGTCTGCTGCCCTCATCATTATAGATGGTAGAGGGCGCGGGTTTGGAAGGTGCTGTGTAGGGAGGCTTGGAGTGTTCCTACATTGCATCTTGTAGATGGTACACGCTACTGCCACTGTTCATCAGTGGTGGAGGGAGTGAATGCTTGTGGATAGGGTGCTAATCAAGTGGGCTGCATTGCCCTGGGATGGTGTCAAGCTTCTTGTGTTGTTGGAGCTGCACTCAGGCAAGTGGAGTGTATTCCATCACACTCCTGACTTTTGCCTTGTAGATGGTGGACAGGCTTTGGGGAGTCAGGTGGAGTCACTTGCTACAGGATTCCTAGCCTCTGACCTGCTCTTGTAGCCACAGTATTTATATGTCTAGTCCAGTTCAGTTTCTAGTCAATGATAACACCCAAGATGTTGATAGTGGGGGATTCAGTGATGGGAATGCCATTGAATGTCAAGAGATGGATAGGTTCTCTCTTGTTGGAGATGGTTATTGCCTCGCACTTGTGTGGCGTGAATGTTACTTACCACGTGTCAGCTCAAGCCTGGATATTGTCCAGGTTTTGCTGCATTTGGACATGGACTGCTTCAGTATCTGAGGATGGTGCTGAACATTCTGCAATCAGCTTAAATCCCCACTTCTGACCTTATGATGGAAGAAAGGTCACTAATGAAGCAGCTGGAGATGGCTCGACCTAGGACATTACCCTTAGGAGCTCTGCAGTGATGTTTTAAGACTTAGATGATTGACCTTCAACAACCACAACCATATTCGTGCTTGATATGACTCCAACCAATGGAGAGTTTTCCCCAATTCCCATTGACTCCAGTTTTGCGAGGGCTCCTTGATGCCACACTCGGTCAAATGCTGCCTTGATGTCACAGCATTCATTCTCATCTCACCTTGGGAGTTCAGCTTTATTGTCCATGTTTGAACAAAGGCTGTAATGGGGTCAGGAGCTGAGTCGCCCTGGCGGAACCCAAACTGAGTGGCAGTGAGCAGGTTATTTCTAAGCAAGTGATGCTTGGTAGCACGGCTGATGACCCCTTCTAACACTTTACTGATGGAGAGTAGATGGATGGGGCAGTAATTGGCCGGGTGGATTTGTCCTTGCCAATTTTCCACATTGCTGGGTAGATACCAGTGTTGTATCTGTACTGGAACAGCTTAGCTTGGGGCAAGGCAAGGTCTGGAGCACAAGTCTTCAGTACTATTGCTGAAGTGTTGCCAGGACCCATAGCCTTTATAGTAACCAATGCCTTCAGCCATTTCTTGATATCGTGTGGAGTGAATCGAATTAGCTGAAGACTGGCATCTATTACGCTGGGGACCTCAGGAGGAGGCTGAGATGGATCATCCACTCGGCTGAAGATTGTTGCGAATGCTACAGCCTTATCTTTTGCACTGATGAGGTGGGCTCCCCCATCATTCAGGATGGGGATATTTGTGGAGCCTCCTCCTCCAGTGAGTTGTTTAATTTTCCACCACCACTCATGACTGGATGTGGCAGGACCGTAGAGCTTAGATCTGATTTGCTCATTGTGGAATTGCTTAGCTCTATCACTTGCTGCTTATGCTGTTTGGCATGCAAGCAGTCCTGTGTTGTAGCTTCACCACATTGATACCTCATTTTTTAGGTATGCCTGGTCTGCTCCTAGCATGTCCTCCTGCACACTTCACTGAAGCAGGGTTGATCCCCCGGACTGGTGGTAATGGTAGAGTGGGTGATGGTTGGGGGGGGGGGGGGGGGGGGGGGTGATGGTGGGGGGGGGGGGGGGGGGGGGGGGGGGGGGGGGGGGGGGGGGGGGGGGGGGAGATATGGTCAAACATAAGTCTGCTGCTGCTGATGGCCCACAGCACCTCATGATTGCGGTCAGGAAAATATAATAATTCCCATAATGTTATTGGAGCTTATTGTAAAATAGAGTAATAGTGAGATGTGGATGTGTGTGTGTGTCTTAATTGAATTAGTCTGGGTGCACTGATCTGAGAGGAGAGGTTAGGTTTGAACTGTTAATTAGATAAACATGGGGAAGTTTAAAAAAAGGTGTCAAGGGAACATCTGCATTTTTAAATAAACCAGGCTAGATTGTTTTCAAAGGAGGGGTGAAATGTGTCACCTAGCCAGGTGAAGTTTAGAAACAGTGTGTTTATTTTTCCCAAAGATTACTGGTAAAACTTAGTGCTATGAAAGGATTTTATTATCAGGGAGATAAAGTCCAAAGACATAGTGAAACAATGGGCATTTGCATTCAAAGAGGAAGATACGTATAAAGAAGAGAAGATGCTTGTAAGGGAAGGCATTTTTAAGATCTTACGGGTGTGTGAAAAGCCTTCAGCATCTATGCCTCAAGCTGCTGTCCTCAAAGGGCTGAAGTTAAGAAAACTCACTTGGGAATCGACTTGTTCAGGGTCTTTGCCTGGGACTTATAAAATCTGTGTGTCTTACTGTTGCCTTAATGAAAGCGTAACTGAGAGTTAGATTGATTAGGGGATTTAGAAGTTATCATGGTAATTTGTAGATGAATGTATGTAATTAAAATCATTTATCTTATTAATAAATGTTTAATTTAGTTTTATAAAAAACTATAAGACTTGGTGGTATTACTGAATTCAAGGCACGCACCTCGAAATTTATAGAAGTTGAAAATTAGTTGTGACAATTGTTTCACGTTCCCTTCTGGGATTTGAACAGCTCAGCATTTATCATCTGCTGTGTCATAACAGTTACCCAGCCTTGAGTTGCCAGTTCTAGTCAAAATCTATCCCACTTAGCACAGTAGTAGTGCCACACAACACAATGGAGGGTATCCTCAATGTGAAGGCGGGACTTCATCACCACAAGGGCTGTGTGGTGGTCACTCCTCACGATATCGTCATTGACAGGTGCATCTGTGGCAGGCAGGTTGGTGAGGATGAGGTCCAGTATGTTTTTCCCTCTTGTTGGCTCCCTCACTACCTGCTGCAGACCCAGTCTAGCAGCTATGTCCTTTAGTGCTCAGCCAGCTCACTCAGTAGTGATGCTACCGAGCCACTTTTGGTGGTGGACATTGAAGTTCCCCACCCATTGTACATTTGAGATAGATCCAACAAGCCCAGAAACATTTCTAATGAGATGCAGGCTTGTTACTCGGAAACCATGGTTAAACCACCAGGTGTTTCCACGTCTTGCAGATCTTTGCTAGAGATCTATAAAGGGGTTTAGCAGGGGCCTGGCAAGATGGCATTGAACTCAACATCAAGACAGATGATTTCAATTCAGAGTGCAGGATTTTGATCCATCCTGTAATGCTTCACTGAAGGCTATTTGCTCAAGCCTAACAAGTGGGATATTTCATTCTATCCAGTGGGGAGTCTTTGCCAGCTTGCATGGTGAATACCAGGGAGGATGCCTTTGTGCCATTTAGTGATGCACTGCATCAAACATTGGTCTGTCATTATCCCTCGAGAGCAAACCTCATATGAACCTCAATGATGTGAAGACTCCACCTTGTTTGTCTGTTCTTTTGGAGTTAGCTATGGCTGCTTTAGATGCAATATACATTTTGGTGTAGCATAGTTTAACTGAATACATTTGCAGAATTCTGAAAGGTTACAACCCTGAAACGGTTACTCTGTTTTTCACTCCCACAGATACTGCCTGACTGGCTTAGTATTTCCAGTGCTTTACGCAGTTTAAGGGCAATAATGGGGAAAGAACATTTTACCTGTAAATTTCATGGATTTCATTTTCATTGATTACACCATTATCACTCCTTACGCAGGGGTAGTGATAGAGTTTCCTACAGTATCTTAGAGCACATTTCACAGAAGCTCCAGTCTGATGACAATGACTGCATTTCTAAACATAAACAGACAGAAAGGTCCACAAAAATTGTTCTCTTTCACCTTCAAAGCTGAAATGTAAAACAAATTAACATGGCCAACAATTGTATTCAAAACTAAATTAATTCCAGACAGTTTTTGTTGTCATTTAAATATAAAAAGGAACACAAAAAGCCAACACTTTTTTTTAAAAGTAATAAGTCCCTTGTTCAAATAAAGTATGTATTTGGTTACTTATTAAGAATAATTTTTGGTAAATTAATTTTCACCAACATATTTCCCCAAACATACCATAATAATCTTGAACCCAGCAAGGTAGAGAATTCTCACGCAGTCATGCTGCAGTCTAATTGTAGCCTACTATACCTGACCATTAGAACCTATAATAGCTGAAACATGATCTAGTTCTAGTTGAGGTTTCTATCAATGATGAGGGGAATGGGCTCCTTTTATACTCAGTATCTGACTTCTAGCTGCTGTCTGGTGAACTGCTGAGGGTGCTCAGGTGAGAAAATAATTTTAAATATGGGTAAAACAACAAGCTATGGGAAAGCTGCCAAGCTCAACACATATATAAATACTCTGGAGTCGACAGAAGGTTTAGCTTCGGCAGCACAGCACTGGCGTTTCAAGAGCAGTTAAGGATGGGCAACAAATGCTTACCCTGCCAGCAACACTCACATCCCATCAAAGGATTAAAAAAAACCTGGACAACTCCATATTGATCATTTACATGTGCTACATTCTCACCATCCAATGTTCACAAACAGTCTGAAGTCAACTGATACCAGCCAACTTCTCAGGTTAACCACCTATATTCTAGCCATGTCATCCTCACAGTTTACATTGCCACTTAGCTTTGTATCATCAGCAAACTTGAGTACATTACACTCGGTCCCTTCATCTAAGTCATTAAGATAGATTGTAAATAGCTGAGGCCCCAACACTGACCCTTGTGACACATTTCTACTAACAGCCTCTCAAAAAGAAATAGCTCTCTTTTTCTGTTCTCTATTTTCTGTCCTTCATCCAATCTCAAAAGATACAAATATTAGTAAACCCAAATTCCCAACCCCCTATTGGTAGAATAACCTTTAGTGTAACACTGTATTGAATGCCTTTGAAATCCAAATATCCTACTTCCAATAATTCCCCTTTACCTACCTTGCTAATTACATCCTTAAAAAGTCTCTTGATACATTTGTCAAATACAATTTTCCTTTCATAATTGCCTAATATTATCCTTTTCTAAGTGCCCTGTTGCCATCTCCTAAATGGATTCCAGCATTTTCCTTAGTGACTGTTGTCAGGCCAAATGACCTATAGTTCCTTCTTGTATGTCAGCCTTGGTTCAATGGTAGCAAACTCGCCCTGGGTTCAAGTCCCATTCCAGGACTTGTGCACAAAAGAAAAATCATGGATGACACTCCAATGCAGTACTGAGGAAGTGAAGTACTGGTGAAGGTGCAACCACTCGAATGAGATGGAAAACTAAGGTCTCATTTGCTCTCTCAGGTAAATGTAAAAGCACCCATGGCACTACATATTTTCAACAAGAGCAGGGAAATTATCTGTAGTGTACTGCCCAATATTTATCCCTTAGGCAACATCACAAAACAAGCTAGCTGGCCATTATCACATGGCTATTTGTGGGAGCTGATTGGCCCGATATTGGCTGTCACATTTTCTGCATTACACCAGCAATAGGTGTAAATCAGAAAATGGAAGGGAGGGAGGAATTCAGGAAAATTACAATCACCAGGGAAGTGGTACTGAGCAAATTGTTGGAGCTGCCGGCTGACAAATCCCTGGGTCCTGATGGACTTCATCCTAGGGTCTTGAAAGAAGTGGCTAGTGAAATGGTTGATGCATTGGTTTTAATTTTCCAAAATTCCCCAAATTCGGGGAAGGTTCCATTACATTAGAAAATAGCAAATGGAACTTCATTCAAAAAAAGGAAGGGAGACAGAAAACAGGAAACTAGGCCAGTTAGCTTAACTTCTGTCGTAGGGACAATGTTAGAAGCTAATATTAAAGAAGCTATAGCAGGACACTTAGAAAATTTCAAGGCAATCAGGCAGAGTCAACATGTTGGGCTTTGTAAATGGGGAATCATGTTTAACCAATTTATTGGAGTTGTTTGAAGGAGTCTCATATGCTGTGGATATAGGGGAATCGGTGGATGTGCTGTATTTAGATTTCCAGGAGGTATTTGTTAAGGTGCCTCATCAGAGATTATTTCGGAAAATAAAACCCCATGGTATAGGGGGTAACATATTGGCATGGATAGAAGATTGGCTAGCTAACAGGTAGCATAGAAGGCATAAATTTTTGGGTTGGTGGGATGTAACAAGTGGTGTGCCACAGGGATCGGTACTGGGGCCTTAACTTTTTACGATAATTGAATAGCTTGAAGGGACCGAAGCTATGGTTGCTAAATTTCGCGATGACACAAAGATCGGTAGGGAAGTAAGTTGTGAAGAGGATGTAAGGAGGCTACGGAGTGATGTAGGTAGGTTAAGTGAGTGAGCAAAGATCTGGCAAATGGAGTATAATGTGGGAAAAAGTGAAATTGTTCATTTTGGAAGAAAGAATAAAAAAGAAAAATATTATCTAAATGGTGAGAGATTGCAGAGCTCAGATTCAGAGGGATCTGTACATCTTATTGCATGAATCGCAAGGCTAGTATGCAGATACGGCAAGTAATTAGGAAAGCTAATAGAATGTTATTATTTATTGTGAGGGCAATTGATTACACAAGTAGGGAATTCATGCTTCAGTCACACAGAGCATTGGTGAGATCACATCTGGAGTACTTTGTACAGTATGGTGTCCTTATTTAAGGAAGGATGTAAATGCGTTGGAAGCAGTTCTGAAGATTTACTAGACAAATGGCAGGAATGGGTGGGTTGTCTTATGAGGAAAGGTTGGACAGGTTAGGCTTGTATCCATTGGAGTTTAGAAGAGTAATAGGTGACTTGATTGAGACCTTTAAGTTCCTGAGAGGTCTTGACAAAGTGGATGTGGAGAAGATGTTTTCCCTTGTGGGAGAATCTAGAACTAGTTGTCACCGTTAAAATTAAGGGCTCATTTAAGATAGAGATGAGGAGAATTTTTTTCTCTCAGAGGGTCCTGAGTCTTTGCAATGCTCTTCCTCAAAAGGTAGTGGAAGCAGAGTCTTTGAATACTTTAAAGGCAGAGCTAGATAGATTCTTGATTAACAAGGGGGTGAGAGGTTATCGGGCGTAGGCAGGAACGTGAGTGGAGGTTACAATCAGATCAGCCACGATCTTCTCGAATGGAGGAGCAAGCTCAAGGGGCCAAGTGGCCTGCTCCTGCTTCTAATTCATATGTTTGTATTAACTACATTTCAAAAGTACTTCATTGGCTGTAAATCACTTTGGGACATCTTGTGGTCATGATGGTGCTATATAAATGAGTCTTTCTATATACAATTCAAAGACCTTAGCTTCAAAAAGGGTTAAAATCTTTATGACTCTTGCCTCAAAAGAGGTGGGAAAAAGTCCCCAAGCTTTTCTAGCTTAAGAAAACCTTTTTGGCCTGACAAAAAAAGAGATTCTGCAGTTCTGAACCCAAAGGTTCTTGGTAACAGCACTTTCTGTCCTCAAATTGTCATCCTCCTGGACAATTTAAGTGAAATGTAAGAAATGCCTTTCTCAGGCATATTCTCTTACCCATCCATGCACATTTCAAGCTTCAACTGTTGCCAAAATTACTGGACCCAACATCCTTCCTAACAAAAACAGAATTACCTGGAAAAACTCAGCAGGTCTGGCAGCATCGGCGGAAAAGAAGAGTTGACGTTTTGAGTCCTCATGACCGCCAATGCTGCCAGACCTGCTGAGTTTTTCCAGGTAATTCTGTTTTTGTTTTGGATTTCCAGCATCCGCAGTTTTTTTGTTTTTATCCTTCCTAACAACCTTGCTCCTCCAGGAGAGCTAACAAAGACAAATTATTACTGGCATGGAAGCAAAAACACTGAGTACAAGTTCTTTCCAGACTTATTGTTCACTGGATGGCTTTATTTGAACCTAGACAAGACGCCACTAACACAAAGTTAACTCTGCCTTCTTCGAAAAGGAAGTGGAACTTTTGAAACCATGCTATGAACCTCTGCTAGTGTCTATTAAAACTCTTCAGCATTACTTCCAATTGGTCCACAATTATATGAAACAACTACATCTGTACATTCATAGAATAAGCTAGGCATGGTTGCAGATAAGGGTTCTTCAACTTGAGATTATGATCTGCAGAAGGGATCTACTACATTTTGTTGCAACATGGTCAGCAAAATATTTGCATTATTCAAGTCATCAAAGGAACAATCCCAACTAGGAATATGGGTTTGGGCATCACTGCATCATTATATACTACAGTACTTACTTCTCAGCAAAGAAAACTGAAAGATGTGAAGAAAACTTAATTCAGCAGGGTTGCTGTGTGGAAATGGCTTGTTGGGATAATGGCCTTTCCCAATTTCTAAAAATGTTTATATTTTAAGCAGGACCCTCTTTTGCAGTATACCCTGATCTTAAATTTTAAAAGGGATATATTTGAAAATATATTATCGAATCAGTCCATGTCCAAATGCAGCAAGACCTGGACAATATCCAGGCTTGGGCTGACAAATGGTAAGTAACCTTTGTGCCACACAAGTGCCAGGCAATGATCATCTCCAACAAGTGACAGTCTAACCATCGCCCCTTGATGTTCAATGGCATTACCATCGCAGAATCCCCCACTATCAAAATCCTGGGGTTACCATTGACTAGAAATTGCACTGGACTAGCCGCATAAATACTGTGGCTACAAGTGCAAGGCCAAGGTTCCTTCCAAACCTACGACCACTACCATCTAGAAGGACAAAGGCAGCAGATACATGGGAGCATCACCACCTGGAAGTACCCCTCCAAGCCACACACCATCCTGACTTGGAACTATAATCACCGTTCCTTCACTGTCATTGGGTAAAAATAAGACCATAAGAGGTAGGATCCCATTGAGTCTGCTCCACCATTCAATGAGATCATGGCTGATCTGATAATCAACTCCACTTTCCTGCCTTTTCCCCATAAACTTTGATTCCCTTATTGATTAACAATCAGTCTCAGCCCTGAATGTACTTAATGACCCAGCCTCTACAGCCCTCTATGGTAAAGAATTCCACAGATTAACTGCCCTTTGAGAGAAGAAATTCCTCCTCATCTCTGGGATTCCCTCCCTAACAGCACTGTGGGTGTATCTACAGCACATGGACTGCAGCAGTTCAAGAAGGCAGCTCACCACCACCTTCTCAAGGGCAATGAGGGATGAACAATAAATGTTGGCCTAGCCAGTGATGCCCACATCTCATGAACGATTAAAAAAAAATCAGCTTCCATCACCCTTTCAGACAGTACATTCCAGATTGTAACAACACACTGTAAAAAAATTCTAATTTTCCTTTTGGTTGTTTTGCTTTGTACCTCAGTTCTGTGCCCTATGGTTCCTTTTCCCCCAGCCAGTGGAAGCAGTTTCTCCTTATTTACTTGAGCAAAACCCTTCATAATTTTGAACACCTTCTTCTAAATGTCCTCCTTCTCCGGAAGTTTTCAAAAAAAAAATTTAGAAATGTACTGTAAATACCACTGATTCCAGAGTTCCTGTACTTTTCCTTTAGTGCTGCTTCTGTAACATTCCTGTCAGAAACCAGAGTGCTCTGCACCCAAGATAAAAATGAAAACTTTTATATTTTTGATATTCTCCTAAGGAAATAAAAATTACCATTTTAGTGACTTTCTGCAATTTCCTTTTAATAGCAGGCAGTGAACAGCCACAAAGGTTTTCATTCTTGGACCTTTTGGATTCCTTAGGTACAGAAGAAAATAGCTGGAAAAAATTGAAAACTTAGTTCAAACCATATAACTAATATCTTCACCAAGTAATTATTGATACGATTTTGTAACAAGTAGAATCCGTTAGAGACCGTTAATGCTTAAAGAGAAATTCAAAATCCCTGTTATTTACTGAAAGGGTTAAACCACAAGGTTCCACAGTTTAATCAGATTATTTTAATATATAAGAATCAAGTAAAGCAAGCGCTACTAAATAAATACTGTCTTAGGTAATCATTTATACTTTACTTTTGAAAAGCACAATAAACCACATCAACATATACTTCAGGCCAACAGTCTCAACTGAACCTCCCCTTTTCATTATGACTTCCCCCCTCAATGTCTTTGACTACTTATCAGGTCCTTGAAGGTTATCCACTTTCAGGACTAGCTCCAATGCTTTCCACAGCTCCCTTGCTCGGTCTGGGGCGTTTCAGCTCAAGATTGAACTTCACTCAGTTCTTGAGCAGCAATTTTTACAGAAAATTAGAAACATCCCTGGTATCTAATAATTCTAATCCTGGTCTACAGTTGTTCCACAGCAAATTCTTTTCCTCTGCCTTCTGAACTCGGGGCTTACATCTACCGATTTGGGTGCTTTCAGCTCCAACCCCAAAGATCTTATGGCTTCTTCAAGCTGTCTATACAGATAAACAAAACGCATAAATAAGCCCCACAACAAAGGACAATTCCTTGAAACCTAACTCCATGGCAATGTGGCATACCTGGGGTGTTCCAAATATAAATTTAGATCAATTAACTCAGCTTCTTAACCAAAAAGTTTTGATTCTGACACTGACATGAATAATTATATTTCTAATCAAGTCAGGCAATTCTCCATAGACTTACAGATAAATGAAGACCACCTGCTGATTTAATAGCTTTCAGTCTCTAATTCTGACCTCATAAGTACACATAGAAGGACTTCTGACGTGTATATACCTTGGGTAGTCTGCTACCTTCTGACCTCCAGAGGCTGAGTTACCTTTCATTTAAACATTAAATAATTCCCCAGAACTAAGTCATTCCTGAAACATATTAACATAAACCAGGAAACCAAATTATGACATGCCACAGTCCACAAAGGACCATACGCATCAACTGGTTATATATAGTTTAGCAACACAATTAACCGTCCTCGTCTAAAGAGCCAACAATAAGAAAAAATAAAGTGAGATGTTTTAAAATGGTCATCAAGATATAGTTGAAATCAGTCCAATGTGCTTGTAAAACGCTGCAGGCAATAAAGTAAGGAAACCAATGGGCTCAACAACAATGTTAGTGCCTTTAAGGTAGTGAAACTTACCAAGGCGCTTCTCAAGAACATTAACAAAGTTTAACACAGCCATAATAGGAGATATTAATTCAGGTGATCTAAAGTTTGCTCAAACCGGTAAGCTTTAAAGAGCATCCTAAAGGAAGAGAGTGAGGTGAAGAGGCAGACAGACTTAGGGAGGGAATTTCTGAGCTTAGGGACTAGGCATCTGAAGGCAGGGCCACTAATGATGAAGCAACTAACAACTGGATTTCATAAGAGTTCAGAATTGGAGGAACATAGTGATCACGGAGTTCTCAGGCTGGAAGAGGTAACAGAGGTGGGGAGGGGTGTGGAGGAGAGGGGAGGGGAGGGGCGGGATAGGGCAGGGCCAAAGTGGGCTTTGAGATCAAGGATGAGATTTGTTCAACCAGGGTGGTAAGTGAATGGGTTGGTGCAAGTTAGGCTACCCACAGTAGAGTTTTGGATGACTTCAAATTTATGGAGGGGGAAGATGGGAGGCCAGTCAGGAGTGTGTTGAAATAGTCAAGTCTAGAGGTAATAAAGACATGGATGAGGAACAGATGAACTTAAGGCAGAGACGGAGATGGGTAATGTTACAGAGGTGGAAGTTGGCATCTTGGCGATGGCATGGATGTGGTTGGGAACTCATTTCAGGGTGAAGTAGAAGTCTTAAAGCAAAGGGATGCAGTGAATGAGGCCATTTCATAATTGCCAACTGGATTCCACAAGTGCTATGGTTATGACTGCTTTTATTTATAATTTTCATGAATGACTTACAGGAACAGTATGTGACCCAAGATGTTGGAGTTTACCAGTGGCACCAAACGATCAGTAGCAAATTATGCTAACCACTGTGCAGTAATCCAAAGACATCTAGATAGGCAAAATCAAAATCAATGGGCAGTTGGTGTTCAACATAGGGAATTGTAACATCAGGAGTTTGGTAGAGCCAAGAATGAACAGTACTGCCAGGTGTTAATGTACTTGAGGCAACAGAGCAAGCAGACAGACATACGAGTGCTGGTGGATTCATTATTAAAACTGTCAATTCAATATTCACAGGTGATCAAGAAAGCAAACAAAATGATGGAAAGAGATGGTACTTGAAAGTCAAAAAGATCATGATTTTGAAGTTGTATTTGGTCATGCCAAGACCTCGTTGAGAAGTTGTTCAGGTTTGGTCTCTATATTACAGAAAAAATATCATGTTACAACAGAGTCCAGGAAAGTGTCATTTGAAGTCTGGGTAACAAGGAAAAATATTTTACCACAGGACTCGAGAGAAGGAGAGGAGAACTGACACAGGTCTTTATCAAGTTTACAAGAATATTTACAAATTAGAACTGGAAGACTTTCTGTCAGGTACAGGAGCAAAGGACTGGGTGACAAAGTTTAAAATTAAGGGTCTCTAAGGAAATGGGAAATTTGGACAAAAGACTTTCAACTGGAGGCTATTAGAAATGTACAACAGATCACCAGGAAAATCAAGACAGCTTTCAAGAATGGACTGGCTGAACTTTAGTTTGTAAACAGTTTTCCATTAGTTCTAGTATCACAGTTAGGTACGCTGAACAGAACAACACTTCTCTCCAGCTCAAAATTTTAGGCTGCGTCTTGAAATCAGAGGCTGCCAAGTTTGTGTTTTCTTTTCAGGTGGACCCTAACTGAAAATAGAAACTGAAAACAAAAAAAGGGACATAGAAAAAGGAAACAAAGAAATGAAACTGATCCTCCCAGTTTCTAAGGAAATGATACCTGAAACTCATTTGGAATCCAAAACTTCTGGGTAGACTGAAACTGTTTGAGGTTATATAAAGGGACACAGAGCCATCTAAGCTGGGTAATAGCAGTTGGTGAGTCCAGTGGTGCAGTACAGGCAAGCCAAGAAGAATACAGCGTCTCCAGAAACTGCAAATAAGTTACTGCAGCTGTTTATTACTTGTAGGTAACATTGGCGGATCTATGACATCGAAACAAAGTTAAAGTTTTGTAGACATGTGCCATTTGTGGTGAAGACAGTGCACATGGAACTGAGGTTGTGGGCTGCTGTCAGCTGGGGATCAGACCACATCCTAGAAGGTGAGGAACTGAGATTCTTTGTGAGGAAGACAATTTCGTATTTGCTTTGTTTGACTCTTGGATGGTAAAAATTCTTCTATTTTAAACCATGAAATCTTGTGGCTTCATTATTTTAGTAAATAACTGGGATCTCTGATTTTTCAAACAAAAACTCTACTGAGATCATAATAGTTGGTGTTCTTCTTTCCTCCAGTCAGTGGCTTGAGGCAACCTATAACATTTTATTGCTTATAACTCAGCAGATCGCAGTTTCGATTGTTTCCATAACAAACTCTATTTCTATATAAGTCATTGTCCTGACTCAGTTCCCTGCCAAAAGAACTGACAACGTGCAATGAGAGGTGGAGATTGCCATTCCACTTATGTCAGACATGTGCAGCCTTTGGACTCCAAACCGGTGTTCAGTGACTGGAATGCTTGCCTTCGTCCACCTGGACTGACTGGAGCAGGGCTTGAACTTGTAACCTTCCAACTCAGGGACATATGCTGTTTCACTGAGTGAAGGTTCATTCCACTATATTCCTATTAGTATACTCTTAATTCAAAGTCTCCTAGTTCAAATAAACAAGCTGATCATTTTTAAGCCCTTAATTCCCACTTTTCTGTGTAATTTACATTGAATTTTCCAATAATTTGAGGTACACAAAATTTTAGCATAAAAACAACTGAACTACCAGTTGTATGCAACAGTTAAGTTAATCGTTTGCATTGCAGATTTTTATTTAATTTTATTTCTTTTGTGTAACTATAAATTTTGTAATAAATCTGACTGCTACCTTTAATCTGAATCAAATGGTCTGACAGTATGGTGTTCTACACTTTTCAGGAAGTACAAGTACATAGAGGTCAGCCTGCATAAACACTGATACGCAAGTAATTTAGTAAAAAGGCAATAGTTAACCTTTTGGCATTCTACTTCTATTCAAGCAGAAGTAGGGTAATTTAAGACATAAGCCTCCCTATGGAAACTGTACTTAGCTATAAACACATTTAAAGTGATGTGAAATAGAGCCTAAATAGTAAGTTACATTTCCATGACAACATTATGTTGAAATATCTAAGCACTTTATTCAATGAATTTTACTGGCATACTGTGGCAGGTGCAGTATTTGTTTAATGCTTTATCCCAAAGATGGGACCTTTACCAATGCAGGACTTCCTCAGCAACGGTCACTGGAATGACAGCCTAGATGATGAACCAACCCTGCAATTTTCTGACCCAAAGGCTTCTACCAAACAAGCCAAGCAAAACACAAATTCCATAACCTATAAACATATTATGTACATCTGTATTTTGTTTTTATGGAATTTGATGGTGTTTATCACAAGGCTGACTAGCCCTCATGTAATCAAGGATTGGTACATAAGTGCACAAATTTACATAGGCCCCACAACTCAGATGATGTTAGGAAGAACTCCTAAGTGCCCTGGTGAATCTAATAATCAATGAATGCCACAGATTAGACACAGATCAGTCACAGGGAGTCCCTTAACAGCACAGTAAGCAATATTTGCCATGTAGTTTGATAACGAGTGATATACAATACAAAGATTCCTTCTGATGAATGGTCACCAGCCTGAAGTGTTAACTCTTTCTCTCTCCACACAGGCTGTCAGACATGCTGAGTACTTCCGACGTTTTCTGTTTCATTACAAAAATCCCATGTTTGATTCATGATGAGTTAGCTGACTTCACAGTCAGATAGTAATGAAAAAATAACATTTGGCCTCTATAACTCCAGGTTCAAAAGAAGGGAAGAGAATGTGGTCCTATGCTACAAGAATTAATACTTGGACAAAGTACCAGAAAGTTGCCAGCACCATTTCACAGTTGAAGTCACTGAAAATGCTTCAAATTAAACTATGACAGGACCACAACTTCAAGCTACCAAAAAGCAAAGTTAGGGTCATCAGTGTTTTATACAGAATAATCAACAGACAAAATCTAATGTTCAAGTATTAGATGCAAAAGCGCTGGGGAAATTTAAAAAAACAGCTAATGCTGCAAAAAAAAATGCTCTCATGCACATTTATCTTGTGAACACAAGGTTGTTCACAGATAGGAACGTGTGTCAGTTCTTGTTTTTGTATCCGTGCACTCTTCCCTCGTAAAACAGCATGAAATAGTGGGGTAAAGATTCGTAAGACGATTGACAGTCTAGCTGGTTGCAACATGAACAACTATTCCATGGCCGTAACCATCTTCATGCCAGTAGGAAAGATAGTTAGACCTTTCCGGTGGAGGGCTTCCATAACCCATACCTCCAAGGCACAAGTATCCCACTGAACATTTTCCCAGAATTCAGAGCCAGAGCTCTGTTCTCCGCTTGCTGGGACTATCTGGAGCAGATTCCTACACCTCCTGGCTCAGAGGTGCTCAAAGGTTATTTATCACTAAACAAATGGAGTTGCTCCAGGCATTTGTGAAACTAAATTTAAACACATAAGATATCATTTCCTTAGTGCATGACCCAACACCACTAAAAAGAAACATACTTACCAGACATTTGCGATGAACTACCAGTTGACGATCCCGAGAAAGGAGTAGTTCTCCACAGAATACTTCCTCCTTAGTTTGCTTGCAAAATCCACATTTTAATGACATCTCACTAAAGAAACTACATAGATTAACATAAAGCCATGTAACATAGCTTGAATATAATTCAAATCCCACTGTGGACCTCAATTTAAAAACAATCTGGACTGACACTTGCAAAAATCCTATGACATTATCCAATGATATTATCCTGGTCTCCAGTCCAGCATTGCTCTTTCAACACTACTATCAGATTATCCTGTAGCTGGTTAAATGTAGAGTATTTACAGCACAGAAAAAGGCCCAACAGGTTTATGCCAGTCATTTCTTACCTTTTGTGGCACCCTGCTATACACAGCTTAGTTGCTGAATTTGCCTACCTAACTACAGCAATTGAATTTCAAGATGTGATCCAACAGTTGTGAAGCACTTTGGAACATACTGTGGTCATGATATGGCATTACTGTATACAAATACAATCCTTCAAATCTGTGACTCATGCCGTTTCTGCAACCATTTACCCCAGCGACCCATCCATATTTAATGATAACTGAAGAGCTCAAGATGGTGAAAAGATTTGATAGGGTACATAAAGAAAAACTATTTGCTCTGGTGGGAAAGTCACCATCTATATAATTAGTTCATTTCCAACTATTTAAGGGTCATGTGTGGAAGCACTTCCTCACACAAAGGGCAGTGGAAATATGCCAAAAAGCTGATGAAGCTAGGACAATTGATAATTTGAAAACTGAGAGTGATAGATTTTTTTTTTAATGCAAGGGTATTAAGGGCTATGGAACCAAGTGAAGGAGGGGGTAGGTAGATAGATGGAGGAAGGTACATATCAGTCATGATCTAACTGTATGGCAGAACATGTTCGAGGGGCTGAATGGTCTGCTTGAGTTCAAATTCATTCTTATAACTCAGTGACTTCATCCTAATTGATGCAAAAGCCTTTGGATCATTCTTTAAGCTTCCACACCTCCAACACCTAGTTACTCTTTTCTCTGTGTTCCACTATTCATCTGGAACTCCAGCATCCCACTTCCAATCTTGCTTTCAAAAATGTTATTTTCTGCTGCTGCGTCAACATCCAACTTTCATTGTTTTTACACCTCTTTAACTTTTTCCACATTTGAAGAACGCTACAGAAAAGTTACCAACTCCACATTTAAACTAATACAAACCTAAGTACTGGTAGCTTAGGACTACAAGGCCTCCCACATTAATTACAGCTGCTTCTATTTCACGATGAACAGACTACTTTTGAAATTAGGCAGTTGATTATTCAAAGTGTTTGCTACCTTCGGAAGTCTTACTTAATTTAGAATCTGCTTAAGTGGCTTGGATAGTTTACATGCTAGAAGTCAATGCAGGTATTCAAGTAGGATGGCAATTATTGGGTTATTGACTGTGCCAAATGGCTAACTGCTGTTTTTTCTCCTCTCCAGTGTACTTTTCCTCCATTCACTGTTGTTAGTTTTAAATAAAGACAAGAATAAACTAGCTTTCCCCATTTTACATTCCTGACAACTTTTACAAAATTAGGAAATGGTGCTGAACACAAACCCACTCAATCACGCATCAGCAGGAGTTGAAACTTGAAAAGCAGCATCATCAGAAAAATTAGCTCGAGAGTAATCAAACCAATTATACTTTGCCATGCTGTGGATTTTTGTCTCCATGCCAAAGGCTTGGCCCATACCTGGATCCAGCAAATCAGCTTCACAGAATGAAGAAAACAGAAAAAGCTGCTTCACTCATAGTTGTTTGCTTAAACTAAAACTTCAGTTCCTCAGTAAAAAATAAAGTTAGGACATCGGGGAAGGGCTCAGGCTAAAAGCAGTCCAGAATAATATTAACTTGAATTTATTGTACAGCTTTGTAAGGGTAGACCTCAATAAATACCTAGATACAATTATTAGCCAGAAAACTGCACTTTAACAGTGAAGTGGTTTATTTTGTTTAAAAATGTGTAATACTAGCAATATACTTCGCAGATCAAAATTATGCAACAAGAATATTTGCCAAGAAAATTATTTTCCCCCAAGTTTGGTTTTTCCAATTTACATCAATTACTTAGGGGAGCGAAGGCATCCTAACTAAATTTGCAGAAGACAAAGACAGGTAGGAAAGTATGTTGTGAATAAGACACAAAGAGCTTGCGTACAGATATAGACAGATTGAGTGAGTGGGCAAAAAATCTGGCAGATGAAGTATAATGTGGGGAAATGTGAAGTTGTTCACTTTGGCAGGACGAATAAAAAAGCAGAGTATTACTTAAACAGGGAATGACTGCAGAATTCCAAGGTGCAGAGGAATCTAGATGTTCTCGTGTATGAGTCACAAAACATTAGCATGTAGGTACAGCATGTAATCAAGATGACTAATGGAATGCTATCCTTTATTACGAGAGGAATTGAACATAAAAGTAAGGATGTTATGCTTCAGTTATACAGGGCTTTGGTTGAACTGCATCTTGAATAGCGTGTGCAGTTTTGGTCTCCTTAAGGAAGGACGTAAATGAGGCAGTTCAGAGGAGGTTTACTAGATACCTAGAACGAGTCTTAGGAGGATAGTTTAGACAGACTGGGTATGTTCCCACGGGAGTTTAGAAGAGTGAGCAGTGACTTGATTGACATATACAAGATCTTGAATGGTCTTGACAGTGTGGATATGGAAAGGATGTTTCCTCTTGTGGGTGAGTCCAGACCTAGGGAGCACTGTTTTAAAATTAGGACAGATGAGGACAAATTTTTTTTCTGAGGGCTGTGTGACTGTGGAACTCTCTGCATCAGAAGGCGGTGGAAGTGAGGTCGCTGAATTTTTTAAGGCAGAAGAAAATTGATTCCCTTGCCTAAAAACAATCTAAAGTTACTGGGGGTCGATGGGAATGTGGAACTCGAAATGCAAACAGATCAGCCATGAACTAACTTATTGAATGGCGGCGTTGGCTCGAGGAGCCAAATGGCCTACTTCTGTTCCTATTTCGCACGTTCGTGCGAAGGAATACAATAAATTTCCCCTTCTGTCACTGAGGCTACTGTGTTAGTCTTAAATTTAATCTGTACAAACCTACTGGACAAATTGCTACTCCAATATAAAGTTCAAGGGTTATTGGGAGCAGTTGCAGTTTCCAAAGGCAGGATTTTACCTGTGCTAGAAAAGGAGTTGGTGGACTGAGATGGAGGACAGGGTGGGGAGGCACTGGAGTGGAGTAAGTTCCCCTCTTTTCTCCAACAGTGTTTTATCTGAGTGCAACATATAAATAAGAATTATTAAAGACAGCTTTCATTGCCAATTTAAAAATCTGTTTTTGTTAAATTAATACTCGGGATGTGGGCACCACTAGCAAGGTCAGCATTTATCATCGCTCCCAAATAGCCCTTGAGAATATGGTCATAAATTGCCTTCTTGAACCACTGGAGTCCATGTTAGGTGGGGGAGCTCATGGACTTTGACCTTGTGACAATGAAGTAATAGTGATACATATCCAAGTTAGAATTGTGTGGGGCTTCAAAGGGGAATTGTTGCTCAGTGTTCCCATGTAGCTGCTGTTCTGTCCATCTCCTTCTAAGTGATAGAGGTCACAGGTCTGGGAACTGCTGACAAAGAAGCATTGGTGAGTTGCTGCTGTGCACCCACAGACAGTACAGTACAGTACACATTGCAGCCACACTACTGGGGGAGGAAGAGGCTATATAAAATGGGGGATGAGCACCAAATAGAGTGGCCTGGTTTGTCCAAATTAATCTTACACTTCTTTCTTGTATGATGTTGCAGCTACTCACCCAGGTCATGGATGTATTGCATCACATACCTGACTTGTACCTTGTAGGCAGTGGAGAACCTCTGGGGAGTCAAGAAGTCACTCACTCCAGGAGCGACAACATTTATATGGTTCGTCGAATGCAGTTTTTGGTCAATGGTGATCCCTAGGATGTTGAAATTGGGGATTTTGTGATGGTAATAACATTGAATGGCAACAGCTAGGCTCAGTCTTGTTGAAGATAGTTATTTATGTGACACATATGTCACTTATCAGTCTAAGCCTGGATTTTGTCCAGGTCTTGCTGCTTATGGACATGGACTTTTCATTATTTTCCAGGTTCAATTTACAGCATCAACAGTTGGGGAAAAAAATCATGGGAGGACAGGAAATGATCTTGAAAAATCACAGCTAAGAAAAAATATCATTTTTATTTGAAACATCTTGAGAACTCAAACAAGATACAGACTGAAGAAAGGCAAAGCACAGTTAATCTAAATATATACAGAAGTTAAACAGCCATCCAGTCTAATCCCACTTTTAATCTCTTGGCCCGCAGCATTGTCGGTTACGGCACTTCATGTGCGAATCCAAGTACCTTTTCAACGTTATTCATGTTTCTGCCTCTACCACTCTTTCATGCATTGAGTTCCAGGCCCCCACCACCCTCTGGGTGCAAATATTTCCCCTCAAAATACCCTCTAAACCTCTGACCTCTTACCCTAACTTATACCCTGGGTAATGGATCCCTCAAATGAAAAGGAATAGGGCCTTCCTATCCACTCCATCTAGACCCCTCAATTTTGCACACTTCAGTGAGGTCTCCCATCAGCCTCTTCTGTTCCAAAGGAAACAACCCCAGCCTATTTAATTTTTCCTCATACTGTAATTAAAATTCTCCAGTCCAAGGATCATCCTCATAAACTGCCCCTATAGTGCAATCACATCTTTCCCATAGCACGTTGACCAGAACTGCAAGTAGTACTCCAGCTGTGGCTTAACTCATGTTTTATATAGTTCCAGCATAACCTCCTGTCTCTTCTATTCCATGCCTGGGCTAATAAAGCAAATATCCCAGATGCCTTCTTGACCACCTTATCTACCTCTCCAGCCACCTTCAGGAATCTGTGGAACTGCAGTCCAAAGTCCCTCTGCACCTCTACACTTATGAGTATCCGATCACTTATTGTGCATTACCGTACCTTGTTCACCTTCTCCAAATTGAATACCATTTCACACTTCTGTCCACCTGATTAGACCATTGGAATCTTCAGTGCTTAAAAAACTAACTTTACGTCATTAGCAAATTTGGTTATGAATCTTTTTAATCCCATCTAAGTTGTTTTTGCATAGTGAATGACACAGATCCCTGTCTGACGCCATTAGCCATATTCTGCCAATTAGAATACCTGCCCATTATCCTTACTCTGTCTCTTTCTGCTCAGCCAATTCTCTGAGCAGGTCAATAATTTGCCTTCACTTCCATGAGCTTTAACTTTAGCCAACAGTCTCTTGAAAGGAAGTTGATCAAAAGCCTTCTGGAAGTCCTTACAAATAACATCCACAGACATTCCCCTGTCCACTACTTGGGTCACTTCTTCAAAAAATTCAATCAAGTTCATCATTCGACCTACCCATTACAACTCCATGCTGGCTATCTTTGTACAGCTGAAAACTGAACATTTAAATTGTTTAGTCACCCAAATTTATTATGGACTAGCAATTTCCTGACAACAGATGTTAACTGGTCTAATTCCCTCTCTCACCTTTTTTAAATAAACGGTTGCTTGTGGTAACATAACTGAACTAGTAATTCAGTGGAACAAAAACAGAATTACCTGGAAAAACTCAGCAGGTCTGGCAGCATCGGCGGAGAAGAAAAGAGTTGACGTTTCGAGTCCTCATGACCCTTCGACAGAACTTGAGTTCGAGTCCAAGAAAAGAGTTGAAATATAAGCTGGTTTAAGGTGTGTGTTTGGGGGGCGGAGAGATAGAGAGACAGAGAGAGAGGTGGGGGGGGGGTGTGGTTGTAGGGACAAACAAGCAGTGCTAGAAGCAGATCATCAAAAGATGTCAACGACAATAGTACAATAGAACACATAGGTGTTAAAGTTAAAGTTGGTGATATTATCTAAACGAATGTGCTAATTAAGAATGGATGGTAGGGCACTCAACGTATAGCTCTAGTGGGCGTTTTTTTTATTTTTATTTTTTTTTTAAATAATGGAAATAGGTGGGAAAAGGAAAATCTTTATAATTTATTGGAAAAAAAAGGAAGGGGGAAACAGAAAGGGGGTGGGGATGGGGGAGGGAGCTCACGACCTAAAGTTGTTGAATTCAATATTCAGTCCGGAAGGCTGTAAAGTCCCTAGTCGGAAGATGAGGTGTTGTTCCTCCAGTTTGCGTTGGGCTTCACTGGAACAATGCAGCAAGCCAAGGACAGACATGTGGGCAAGAGAGCAGGGTGGAGTGTTAAAATGGCAAGCGACAGGGAGGTTTGGGTCATTCTTGCGGACAGACCGCAGGTGTTCTGCAAAGCGGTCGCCCAGTTTACGTTTGGTCTCTCCAATGTAGAGGAGATCACATTGGGAGCAACGAATGCAGTAGACTAAGTTGGGGGAAATGCAAGTGAAATGCTGCTTCACTTGAAAGGAGTGTTTGGGTCCTTGGACGGTGAGGAGAGAGGAAGTGAAGGGGCAGGTGTTGCATCTTTTGCGTGGGCATGGGGTGGTGCCATAGGAGGGGGTTGAGGAGTAGGGGGTGATGGAGGAGTGGACCAGGGTGTCCCGTAATTCCATTCCATTGCATTACATGTGCCCGAACTATAATCTTCCAAAGTTGTCTCAGTTTGGGAACCAACCATTTCTTTTGCTGGAAAGTTGCACGTCACTCTGCTATTTAAGAAATGGCAGTGTCTCAGCCAATCAGAATCGAGTGCTAACCAGTCAGCAGCTTTTCTCCTGTAGTATAGACTCGCTGGGCCATATCAGAGCAGTTACGTGCCAACTGTTTTGCTATGGTCTGGAGTCACACGTAGGCCTAATTCAGTATAGTAATTCAGTGGCCCAGGTTAAAGCTCTGGGGACATGGGCACAAATCCCATCATGACAGCTGATGGAATTTAAATTTGATAAGTAAATTTGGAATTATAAAGCTAGTCTCATGAGACGATCATCGAAACATTAATAAAAGCCCATCCGGTTCACTTATGTCCTTTGGGGAAGGAAATGTGCCATCCTAACCCGGTTTGGCCTACATGTGACTCCAGACCATAGCAAAACAGTTGGCACGTAACTGCTCTGATATGGCCCAACGAGTCTATACTACAGGAGAAAAGCTGCTGACTGGTTAGCACTCGATTCTGATTGGCTGAGACACTGCCATTTCTTAAATAGCAGAGTGACGTGCAACTTTCCAGCAAAAGAAATGGTTGGTTCCCAAATTGAGACAACTTTGGAAGATTATAGTTCGGGCACATGTAATGCAATGGAATGGAAACCCTTTGGCCCTGAATATCTGTCACTCTTTAGCACCATTAATTTCTCCATTATTGTTATTTTGTCTGTGAATTTTGGTGACTCCTTGTCCCCAATTCAATATTAGCTTCTTTGGGATTTCTGGCATGCTGACCTTTTCTTCTACTGTAAATACTGACAGTCCATCTAAATAACAGCCCCTCCCCACCCCCACCCCAGCGCCCCGGCCCTGAGCCCCCCACCCCACCGCGCCCCGCTATTGCTCGGTCACTCCATCGGCTGGTGATTGTATTTTCACACTGAACGGGGCCGTCTGACAGTAAACGGGCAGAAGCTACGTCAGTGTATCCCGGGAGGGAAGTTAAGACCGAAATGGAAATGTCAGCGCCTTTCTGGCCGTTGTTTATGGAGGCGCGGTTACCGTCTCACTGCGCCCCGCACTGCTCCACTCCGACATCCAGCCGCCTCAGATACCCTCAGTCCTCACTGCGCAGCCGCACAGCCTGCCCGGCTCCCCCATCCAGCCGCCTCAGACAGCCTCAGCCCTCACTGCGCAGCCGCACAACTGGCCGGCTCCCCCATCCAGCCACCTCAGACACCCTCAGCCCTCACTGCGCAGCCGCACAACCTGCCCGGCTCCCCCATCCAGCCGCCTCAGACATCCTCAGCCCTCACTGCGCAGCCGCACAGCCTGCCCGGCTCCCCCATCCAGCTGCCTCAGTCGCCCTCACTGCGCAGCCGCACAGCCCGCCCGGCTCCTCCACTATATCCGTCGCCCTTGGGCAGAGCGCCTGGGCCGTTCAATAGTTCTCCACCTGCCGGGGAGGGAGGTTTTCCGGCGGGGCCGAGGAGACCGCCCGCCCGCCCGCCCGATGGTTCCGATTTACAGCCTAAAATCAAAGGCCGAAAAATCCCAAACATCTAACCTGCGAAATATCGATAAATGCTAAACAAGTTAAATTTGACAAACATATTCACAATGAAGTAGTTAATAAACGGGAACTGGGAGCCGTCACTCTGGATATTCGACACATAACCAACCAGAGCAGGAGCAGCTGTCTCGCCGCTTTCCTTCTCCCAGAGATTGGGAGCGGAGCCCCGGCTGCTTCCCATTGAAGAGACTGCCCCACACGAAGGCCGCCGCTTTGTCCACCTGCAGTCTCGCACTTTCCAAAAAGAAAGAAGTAATTTCAGTTCACCAGTAGCGGAGAGTCGGACTAACTCGTGCATAATTCATTACAGCCTTTATCTGCACAAAACGTCTAAGTAAACACTGACCCGTCGCAGGTGTCAATTCCAGTCAGCAAATCTTGTCACAACTTTCACATTCCGCATCTCCAACGTCTTGGGGGTGGGGCTCACTTCCTTCATTCTCTCCACATCATCACTTTGTTCACTTGTTCATTGTTTCCTGCCCAAGTCCAAACGTATCTCTATTAACTTTTGGCAGTAACGCCTCTTTCCCCCCCCACCCCCCCAAAGTGGCACTAGGTACGAATCCAATGCCGCTGGATCAAAAACAAATGCTCTTCACAAGAGAAGGTCACTGTACAACAGGTAATCCGATGAAATGAATTCAAATCCTCAATTTGGTGAATTGAATTTAGTTAGCTAAATAAATCTGGAATAAAAAGCTACTATTAGTGGGATGACCATGAAACTGCCAGATTGTCGTAAAAACTCATCTGGCTCTACCATGTCCTAGAGGGAAGGAAATTTGCTGCCCTTTACCTGATTTGGCCAATATGTGACTTCAGACCCAGTACAATGTGTGACTGCCCTCTAAAATGGCCCAGTACCTTTTCCAGGGCAATTAGGGATGGGCAATAAATGCTTGCCTTTCCATTAACGCCCACATCCTGTGAATGAATAAATAATATAAAACAAGTACACCTGTAAAACTAAGACTGTTAAATGATGATTTGGCTGTTATTGTTGATGACAGACAATGGTCTGCACGGAAAGCTGCTAGCAAACTAGTGGACACCTGTGATTGGGTTCAGAACAAGAGTGGGCAGTTGGAACAACCCACTTTGACCATGCAGCCCCCTTTTCCCCAACAACCCTAATCTCCTACCAATGTGGCACATGGGCTGTCTCACTCAGCCCAGGACGTTCCAGATGTGCTGGAATTGAGTACATGGCAAGGAGCAGTAAACTGCAGATGTTTCACCTGTTTTTGAATCTTTCAACATTGAAATGTTGTGCTGTTCATTTCACTATACAGATAGACAGAGCTAAGCAATCCCATAACTAACGGATCAGATCAAAGCTGTGCAATCCTGCTACATCCAGTTGCGGCACCCATCCCTAATGATGGGGGAGCTCAGCACCTCAGTGCAAAAGACAAGGCTGAAGCATTTGCAATCATCTTCAGCTAGATGTGCCGAGTGGATGATCCACCTTGGCCTCCTCCTGAGGACCCCAGCATCATAGATACCAATCTTCAGCCAATTCAATTCACTCCACAGGATATCAAGAAATGGTTGAAGTATTGTATGCAGCAAAGTCTATGGACTCTGGTAACATCCCAGCAATAGTACTGAAGACTTGGGCTCCAGAACTAACTGCACCCTTAACCAAGCTGTTTCAGCGCAGCAACAAAACTGGCATCCATCCGACAATGTGCATAATTGCCCAGGTATGGCCTGTCCTCAAAAGGCGTAAATACAATTTAACCAATTACTGCCCTTCAGCCTACTTTCAATCATCAGCAAAGTGTTGGAAGGCATTGTTGACAGGACGATGAAGAAACATTTACTCGTAATGACATGCTCACCAATACTCAGTTTACATTCCACCAGGGCCATTCAACTCCAGACCTCAGAAAAGCCTTGGTCCAAATATGGACAAAGGAGCTGAATTTAAGAGGTGAGCTGTAAGTGACTGCTCTTGACATCAAAGCAGCATTTGACCAAATATGACATCAAGGATCCCAAGAAAAAATGAAATTAACGGGAATTGGGGAAAATTTCCCACTGGTTGGAGTCATACCTAACAAAGGAAGGTGGGTCAGTTGTTAGAAGTCTATCATCTCAGCCACAGGACATCGCTGTAGGACTTCCTCAGGGTAGTGTCCTCAGCCCAAACATCTTCAGCTGCTTCTCCAATGACCTTCCCTCCATCATAACACCAGAAGTGGGGATGTTCGCTCATGTTTGCAGTGTTTAGTACCATATGCAACTCTTTGATACTGAAGAATCCATGCCCACAAGCAGCAAAACCTGAATGACATTCAGGCTTGGGATGATAACTGGTAAGTAACATTTGTGCCACACAAGCACCAGGCAATGACCATCTCCAACAAGAGAGAATCTAACCATCTCCCCTTGAAATTCAGCAGTATTACCATCACTGAATACCCCACCATTACCACCCTAAGGCTTACCATTGACCAGAAATGTAACTCAACCAGCCATTTATATATACTGTGGCTACAAGAACAGGTCAGAGGCTGGTAATTCTGTGGCGAGTGACACATCTCCTGACTTTCCAAATCCATACCATCGTCTGCATGTCACAAGAAAGGAGTGTGTTGGAACGCTCTCCACTTGCCTGAATGAATAACTCTAGGATCATAAGAAGTAGTGGTAGACCATTCAGCCCATCGAGTCTACTTCCACAATCATTAAGATCATGATTGATCTGATTATGGCCTTAACTCCACTTTCCTGCTCATCCCCCATCAAAAATCTATCTATCTCAACCCTGAATATATTCAATGATCCAGCCTCCACTGCTCTCCAGGGAAGTAAATTCCAAAGACTAATGACCCTCTGGGAGAAGAAATTCCTCTCTATTTCTGTCGTACATGGAGAGACCCCTTATTTTTAAACTGTGCCCTCTAGTTCTAGATTCATCCATGAGAGGAAACATCCTCCCAGCCTCTACCCTGTTAAGCACCCTTGGAATGTTAGATGTTTCAATCAGATCACCTCCCATTCTTCTAAATTCCATTAAGTATAGGCCTAACCTGCTCAACCTTTCCTCATAAGACAACTCCATAACAGCAGCTCCAGCAACACTCAAGAAGCTCCACACCATCCAGGACAAAGCAGCCTGTTTAATCAGCACACTCCCACCACCTTAAACATTCTGACAATAATCAGTGTGAACTGAAAAAACATATTGAGTAAGCAGAGATTTTTTCCCATCACCCTGCAATGGTTTCCTTTTCAACAATACATCCAATTCTTTTTTGAAAATTACTGCTTCTAACACCCTTTGAGGCAGTACATTCCAGATCATAACAACTCACTGAGTAGAAAATGTTCTCCTTATATCCCCCCTGGTTCTTTTGCCAATTAAATAAACCTGTCTTGTAGTTACTGAACCTCCTGACAGTGGAAACTCATTATCTTCTTATTTGCCCCATTAAAATTCCTCATCATTTTGAGCATCTCTATTTAATAAATCCAAAAAGGCATTCAGGAGAAACCTCTTTATTCAGAAAGAGAATATAGGACTCATTGCAATAATGAAAGCTTCAGCTGAATAGCATGGATGCATTTAAGAGGAATCTGGATGAGTGCATAATGGAGAAAGGAATAGAAGTAAAGGTTGTTCGAATGAAATGAAGTAATTGAGTGGGAGGAAAGGTGGATCATAAACTCATTGGGCTGAATGCCCTCTTCCTGTGCTGTAAATTTGATGTAAATTTATCCTTAACCTCCCTCGCTCTAATGCAACAATCTCAGCTTCTTTCGTCTCTCCACATAACAGAAGCACTACATCCCTGGTGTTATTTCGGGTTTCTTTCCCATTTTTGATGGAGGCCATGGCGTAGTGGTATTGTTGTTGGATGAGTAATCCAGAGACCCAGGGTAACGCTCTCGGGACCAGGGTTTGAATCCCACCACAGCAGATAGTGGAATTTGAATTCAATAAAAATCTGGAATTATAAGTCTAATGATGACCATGAAACCTTTGTTGATTGTCAGAAAAACCCAGCTGGTTCTCAAATGTCCTTTAGGGAAGGAAATCTGCTGTCCTTACCTGGTCTGGGCTACATGTGACTCCAGAACCACAATATTGGTTGACTCTTAAATGTCCTCTGAACAAGGGCAATTAGGGATGGGCAATAAATGCTGGCTTACCCAGCGATGTCCAAATCCCATGAACGACTAATGAAAAATATCTCCTCTGCTCCTGCTCTAAGTACATCTTTCTCAAATGTGGTGCCCAGAGCTAGACACAATCCTCCAGCTGACACCCAAGCAGTAATTTATAAATGGGGAAGAACCTGCCTTGAAAAACTTCAGACCGTCCTGAGAGCCACCGAACGCCATGACAACAAGCTGCCACCTGAGTATCTTGCATACCCATCTGATGGCATGTTTATCTGGACTGTTTCTTTCCCTAAAACAAAAAGCATAGACAAATATACTTCTATTTAGACATTCATTCCCTGTAAATGTTCAGCTCACATACAAGAGTGCTGAGAGATATAGTAGTTTCAGTAAGAAACTATTGTTGTTGGCAGTAGCCTTATCACTATTATACAAATGTATATATTATATATATATATATATATATATATACAGGGCTGTAAGTTTTGGGGGTTTGAGATATAAGCCCGTTTTACTTAAAATATCTACGTTTTGAATTCTTAATTTCTAACAATGGAATCCTCAGTTATGCCTGAAATAACAAGGTATGAATAACTAGTATTTATGAATCAAGTAGAATTTATTAAACAAGATTTTACATATATTTAACAAAAAACAATGAAGACACCATGGATGGTTCTTATCCCTCAAGGCCCGAGGATTCTTCGAGTGCTGCCAGCACAGGCGATGCCTTTCTTCTTCTGCTTCTAATGTGACATTACGTTGAACTGTGTCTCGGAAGAAGCATACCACAGAAGCCATGTAAAACTGTACCAATGAAGATTTTGATTTTCCAACTTTTATCCCTCCTTCTGACTGTTCCTCATCCCTTATTTGGAAATAGTCCAAATTAACCTCTCTCATTAAGTTAGGGTGAGGGTCATCTGGTGTCACTCCACCTCTATAACTAGAGTCATGTTGACTGAAGACAAATGTCCATCACTTAGTCCCTGGGCCCCATGGAATCTGGAAGGCCCCTGGAGGCACATTCCATTATGAATAAATGGCACATTCTTGTAGATGCAGAGCAGTTAAAAACGATGTTCCATTCTCTTATCTATAATACATGCGAACATATGAAATAGGAGCAGAAGTAGGCCATTCGGCCCCTCGAGCCAGCTCTGCCATTCACTAAGGTCATGGGTGATCTGCTTGTGTTTTGAATTCCATATTCCCAACAACTCCCAATAACCATTGATTCCTTGTCTAAAAAGAATTTATGAACCTCCACCTCAAAAATATTCAATGATCCCGCCTCCACCGCCTTCTGAGGCAGAGAATTCCAAAGTCACACAACCCTCTTGAGGGAAAAAAAATTCTCCTCCTCTCCTAAAAGGGCGACCCCTAACTTTAAAACAATGCCCCCTAGTTCTGGTTCACCCACAAGGGGAAACATCCTTTCGACGTCCAACTTGCCAAGACAGTTCAGAGTTTTATATACTTCAATCAACTCACCCCTCACTCTTCTAAATTCCAGTGGAAATAAGCCCAGTCTATCCAACCTTTCCTCATAAGACAATTCACTCGTTCCAGGTATCAATCTAGTAAACCTCCTCCATCCTTCCTTAAATAAGGAGACTAAAACTGCACACAGTATTCAAGATGTGACCTCACCAACGCCCTGTATAACTGAAGCATAACATCCTTACTTTTATGTTTAATTCCTCTCGTAATAAAGGATAGCATTCCATTAGCCTTCTTGGTTACATGCTGTACCTGCGGACTAACTTTTTGTGACTCAAGCACTAGCACACCTAGATCCCTCTACATCTCGGAATTCTTCAGCTGTTCTCCATTTAAGTAATACTTTTCTCTTTATTCTTCCTGCTAAAGTGAACAACTTCACATTTTCCCACATTATACTCCATTTAACAGATCGTTGCCCACTCATTTAACCTATCTATATCTGTCTGCAATCTCCTTACGTCCTCTACACAACATACTTTCCTACCTATCTTTGTGTCACCTGCAAATTTAGCTACCATGCCTTCATTCCTCTTATCTGAGTTATCAATATAAATTGTGAAAAGTTGAGGCTCCAGCACAGGCCCCTGTGGGACTCCACTCATCAGATCCTGCCAATCAGAAAAAGACCCATTTATGCATACTCTCTCTTTTCTGCCAGCCAGCCAATCTCCTATCCATGCTAAAATGTTACCCATTACACCATGGGCTTTTATTTTCCACAATAAATTTTGATGGGGCACCTTATCAAATAACTTCTGGAAATCCAAGTGTAGCATTTCTACAGGCTCCCCTTTATCCACAGCACATGTTACTCCTTCAAAAAACTCCAATAACTTATAACCTATCGTAAACATTCAACATATTTTAACCCATTCCCACAGATACTAAGATAAAAGCAAAACACTGTGGAAGCTGGAAATCTGAAACAAAAACAAAAATAGCTGGAAAAACTCAGCAGGTCTGACAGCATCTGTGGAGAGGAACACTGTTAACGTTTCGAGTCCGTATGACTCTTCATCAGAACTAAAGAAATATAGGGATTTGGTGAAATATAAGCTGTTTGAGGGGATGGGACAGGTAGAGCTGGATAGAGGGCCAGTAATAGGTGGAGGCAAAGAAGAGATTGCCAAAGATGTCATAGACAAAAGGACAAATGAAGAATCATACGGACTCGAAACGTTAACTGTGCTCCTATCCGCAGATGCTGTCAGACCTGCTGAATTTTTCCAGCAATTTTTGGTTTTGTTTCAGATTTCCAGCATCCACAGTATTTTGCTTTTATCTCAGTGTTTAATTGACTGCCACTTTTCTTCCAGGAATGCCTACCCTGAAGAAGTACTGTTCTTCTCTCCGACAGGATTTCCGCTTGCCTCTTTTGCCCTGTTCACCTTCATCGCTTTCCATTTCTCTCCTGGTGTTTGACAAGGTGTTTACTAAAACTCACTTTCACAGCCATATTTCCTTCCTCATTGACTGTCTCTGTCCCCGACTTACCCCACGTGGATTTCAACTGAAGTTCCATCCCTCATGTTTCGAACCCACCCAGGATTACAGGTATCTCCGGGACATACAACGCTCCTCAGACTGCTGTTCTCATCGCATCCTGAGATCCACACTCAGTGCCATGTGCCGCCACATGAACACACTCGACCTCTCCCTCCAGCAGCACCGACTCACCCTATCTCCAAGTTGTCCTTGCCCTCAGTTTCATTTTATTCCTCGTCTCATCCGACGCCTCAACAAGAAACCTTGTCTCTTTCTTTCAGGTGCAAAGGAACGCAAGCTCCAAGAACTCATCGACACCAACACACATCCGGGGCCCTCCACGCCTGCCCATCCCTCTGACCCCAATCCGTCTTCCAATCCCAGCCCCAGCTGTGTATTCACCATACCCCCGACCTTCCCCTCCCTGATGCTGAACGTTCAGTGCTCAGCAAAGGACTGTTTCATACCCTTATGCTCTCACCTCAATGAAACTTGGGCTTGGCATGATGCTGAACTCTTCTTCTGCTGCCTCCATCCCAGTGCTCACTTCTTTGGGCAGGAGTCCTCTTCCCATTCAACAGATCCTTTTACTCGCATCCAATATTCTCCCTCCACCTGGACCCCTCCCTCTGGATTCTTAACTTCTCTTGACCTTTTCATTGAGAACTGTCGGCGTGACATCCGTCGTCTCAATTTCTCTGCTCCTCTCACCCACTCAAACCTGTCTCTTTCCGAACTTGCCGCACTCTGTTCTCTCAGGTCCAACCCTGACTTTGTCATCAAACCTGCTGACAAGGGTGGTGCTGTTGTTGTCTGGCGCACTGACTTCTACCTCCCAGAGGTTGAGCGTCAACTCGCAGACACTTGCTGCTACCTCCCCATGGACCATGACCCCACCACTGAACATCAAGCCATTGTTTCCAGGACTGTCACTGACCTCATCTCCTCTGGAGATCTTTCCTCCACAGCTTCCACTTCATAGTCTCCCAACCTCAGACGGCCTGCTTCTACCTCCTAACCAAAATCCACAAACAGGACTGTCCCTGCAGACCGATCATGTCAGCCCGTTCCTGCCCTCCAGAACTAATTTCTTGCTATCTTGACTCCATCCTCTATCCCCTTGTCCAGTCTCTTCCCATCTACATCCGCGATTCCTCTGACACCCTACATCATATCAACAATTTCCAGTTCCCTGACCCCAACCGTCTCCTCTTCACCATGGACGTCCAATCCCTCTACACCTCCATCCCCCAACGGGATGGTCTGAGGGGTCTGCGCTTCTTCCTTGAACAGAGGCCCAAACAATCCCCATCCACCACTATTCTCCTCTGTCTGGCTGAACTTGTTCTCTCACTGAACAATTTTCTCCTTAAACTCGTCTCACTTCCTCCAAATAAAAGTGTCACTGTGGGTACCCGCATGGGCCCCAGTTATGCCTGTCTCTTTATGGGGTATGTGGAACACTCCTTGTTCCAGTCCTACTCAGGCCCCCTCCCACAACTCTTTCTCCGGTACATCAATGACTGCTTTGGTGCCACTTCATGCTCTCGTCTGGACCTGGAAAAATTTATTAATTTTGTTTCCAATTTCCACCCCTCCGTCATTTTCACATGGTCCATCACTGACACTTCCCTTCCCTTCCTTGACCTCTCTGTCTCAATTTCTGGTGATAAACTATCCACCAATATTCATTACAAGCCTACCGACTCCCACAGCTACCTCGACTACAGCTCCTCACACCCTGCTTCCTGTAAGGACTCTATCCCATTCTCTCAGTTCCTTCGCCTCCTTCGCATCTGTTCTGATAATGCCACTTTCCAAAACAGTTCCTCTGACATGTCTTCCTTCTTCCTTAACCGAGGTTTTCCACCCATGGTGGTTGACAGGGCCCTCAACCGTGTTAGGTCCATCTCCCACACATCTGCCCTCACACCTTCCTCTCCCTCCCAGAACCATGATAGGGTCCCCCTTGTCCTCACTTATCACCCCACCAGCCTCTGCATTCAAAGGATCATCCTCCACCATTTCCACCAACTCCAGCATGATGCCACAACCAAACACATCTTCCCTTCACCCGCCACCACCCCCCCCCCCCCACCCCAACCCTGTCGGCATTCCGCAGGGATCATTCCTTCTGGGACACTCTGGCCCACTCCTCCATCATCCCCTACACCTCAACACCATCCCACAGCACCTTCCCATGCAACTGTAGAATGTGCAACACCTGCCCCTTTACTACCCCCCTCCTCACCGTCTAAGGGCCAAACACTTCTTGCAAGTGAAGCAGCATTTCACTTGCACTTCCCTCAATTTAGTCTACTGCATTCGCTGCTCCCAATGCGGTTTCCTCTACACTGGAGAGACCAAATGCAGACTGGGTGACCACTTTACGGAACACCTTCGCACCTTCGGCCTGTCTGCAAGCATGAACCAAATCCCCCTGTTGCTTGCCATTTCAACACACCACCCTGCTCTCATGCCCACATGTCCATCCTTGGCCTGCTGCAATGTTTCAGTGAAGCTCAATGCAAACTGGAGGAACAGCACCTCATCTTCTGACTAGGCACTTTACAGCCTTCTGGACTTAACATCGAGCTCATGAACTTCGTGAACTCTCTCCTCCATCCCCATCCCCTTTCCAATCCCCATTTTTCCAATAATTTATAAATTTTAAAATATATTTTTCTTTTCCCACCTATTTCCATTATTTTTAAATTTATTTCCATCCATTGTTTTATCTCCACCTTTTAGCTTATTTTGATCCCTTCCCCCCACCCCACCCCCACTAGGGCTATCTGTCACTTGCTCGTCCTGCTTTCTACCCTTAATGTCACCATTAACACATTCCTTAGATAATATCACCACAGTCAACACCCCTTTGTCCTTTTGTCTATCACATCTTTGGCAATTTCTCCTTTGCCTCCACCTGTCACTGGCCCTCTATCCAGCTCTACCTGTCCCACCCCCCTCAACCAGCTTGTATTTCACCTCATTTCTATATTTCCTGAGTTCTGGTGAAGAGTAATACGGACTCGAAACATTAACTGTGTTCCTCTTCGCAGATGCTGTCAGACATGCTGAGCTTTTCCAGCTATATTTGTTTTTGTTTCCAATTTCCAGCATCCGCAGTACTTTGCTTTTATCTGTATTGGCTCTGTTTGCCTCTGCCTCTGCCAGGATCTGTGTGGTTCTGTTTAGCTCCATTTGGCTTCATTTGGCTCTCCCAGCATCTGTTTGGCTCTGCCAGGCTCTGTTTGGCTTCATTTGGATCTGTTTGGCTCTTTTTGGCTTTTTTTGGCTCTGTTTGTCTCTGTTTGGCTCTGTCAGGCTCTGTTTGGATCTGTTTGGCTCTGCCAGGCTCTGTTTGTCTCTGCCCAGCACTGTTTGGCTCTGCCAGGCTCGAATTGGCTCTGCCTCTCTAGTTGGCTTTGTTTGGCTCTGGCAGGCTCTGTTTGGCATTGCTTGGTTCTGATTGGCACTGTTTGCCTCTGCCAGGCTCTGTTTGGCTCTTGTTTGGCTCTGCCAGGCTCCTTCTGGCTCTATGAGGCTCTGTTTGGCTCTGCCAGGCTCTGTTTGGCTCTGCCAAGCTCTGTTTGGCTCTGCCAGGCTCCATTTGGCTCTGCCAGGATTTTCTTTGGTCTGCCAGGCTCTGCTTGGCCCTGCCATGTTCTATCAGGCTCTGTTTGGCTCTGCTTCTCTCTGTCAGGTTCCGTATGGCTCTGCCAGGCTCCATTTGGCTCTGCCAGGATTTTCTTTGGTCTGCCAGGCTCTGCTTGGCCCTGCCATGTTCTACCAGGCTCTGTTTGGCTCTTTTGGCTCTTGCAGGATCTGTGTGGCTCTGCTGGGCTCTGGCAGCTCTGTTGGGCTCTGCCTGGCTCTGCCTCGCTCTCTTTGGCTCTGTTTGGCTCTGTTTGCCTCTGCCAGGCTCTGTTTGGCTCTGATTGGCTCTGTCAGTCTCTGTTGGGTTCTGTTTGGCTCTGTTAGTCTCTGCTTCTTTCTGCGGACCTCTGCCAGACTCTGTTTGGATCTGTTTGGCTCTTACAGGTGCTGGTTGTCTCTGTTTGGCTCTGTTTGGATCTGTATTGGCTCTGCCAAGATCTGTTTGGATCTGTATGGCAGTGTTTGGCTCTGTCAGTCTCTGTTTGACTCTGTTAATCTCTGCTTCTCTCTGTATACCTCTGCCAGGCTCTGTTTGAATCTGTTTGGCTCTTGGAGGTGCTCGTTGGCTCAGTTTGGCTCTGCCAGGATCTGCCATGCTCTGCCAGGCTCTCTTTGGCTCTGCTTGGCATTGCCAAGCAGTATTTAGCTCTGTTTGGCTTCATTTGTCTCTTCTAGGTCCTGTTTGGATCTGACATGCTCTGTTTGGCTCTGCAAGCCTCTGTTTAGCTCTGCTTGGCTTGGCCAAGCCTTGTTTGACTCTGCATTGACTCTGTTTGGCACTGCCAGGCACTACCAGGCTTTGTTTGCCTGTGTTTGGGTCTTCCAGTTTCTGTTCAGCACTACCTGGCTCTGTTTGTCCCAGCCAGGCTCTGCGTCATTCTGTTTGGCTCTGCTAGACTCTGTTTGGCTCTGCCAGGATCTTTTTGGTTCTGGTTGGCTCTGCCAGGCTCTGTTTGGCTCTGTTTTGCTCCGTTTGGCTCTGCCAGGCTCTAGTGGGCTTTATTTGGCTCTGTTTGGCTCTATTGGGCTCTGTTTGGCTCTGCCAGGTTCTGCCATGATCTGCTTGGCTCTGTTTGGCTCTGCCAAGATCTGTTTGGATCTGTATGGCAGTGTTTGGCTCTGTCAGGCTCTGTTTGACTCTGTTAATCTCTGCTTCTCTCTGTAGACCTCTGCCAGGCTCTGTTTGAATCTGTTTGGCTCAGTTTGGCTCTGCCATGATCTGTTAGGCTCTGCCAGGCTCTGTTTGGCTCTGCTTGACATTGCCAAGCAGTATTTAGCTCTGTTTAGCTCCGTTTGTCTCTTCCAGGTCCTGTTTGGATCTGCCATGCTCTGTTTGGCTGTGTTTGGCTCTTTCAGGCCCTATTTGGCTCTGCCTGGCTCTGTTTGTCCCTGCCAGGCTCTGCTTCATTCTGTTTGGCTCTGCTAGGCACTGTTTGGCTCTGCCAGGATCTTTATGGTTCTGGTTGGCTCTGCCAATCTCTGTTTAGCTCTGTTTGGTTATGTTTGGCTCTGTTTGGATCTGCCAGGCTCTGTTTGGCTCTGATTGGCTCTTGATGTGTCTGCCAGGATCTGTTTGGCTCTGTTTGGCTCCTTTTGATTCCGCCAGTCTCTGTTTGGCTCTGATTGGTTATGTTTGGCTCTGGTTGGCTCTGCTTGCCTCTGTTTGGCTCTGCCAGGCTCTGTTTGGCTCTGCTCGGCTCTATTGGGCTTTGTTTGGCTCTGTTTGGCTCTGTATGGTTCTGTTCGGCTCTGTTTGGCACTGTTTGGCTCGGTTTGGCTCTGCCACGTTCTGCTGGGCACTGTTTGGCTTTGTATGGTCTTTTTTGGTCTGTTTGACTCTGTTTGGCTCTGCCAGGCTCTGTTTGGATCTGTTTGGCTCTTACAGGCGCTGGTTGGCTCTGTTTGGCTATGTTTGGCTTGGTATGGCTCTGCCAGGATCTGCTAGGCTCTGCCAGGCTCTGTTTTGGTCTGCCATGCTCTGTTTGGCTCTGCCAGGATCTACCAGGCTCTGTTTAGCTTTGCCAGGCTCTGTTCGCGCTGCCTGGCTCTGTTTGGCTCTGCCAGGCTCTGCTTCATTCTGTTTGGCTCTGCTGGGCTCTGTTTGGCTCTGCCAGGATATCTTTGGTTCTGTTTGGCTCTGCCAGGCTCTGTTTGGCACTGCTTGGCTCTGCCAGGCTCCGTTTGGCTCTGTTTGACTCTGCAAGGCTCTGTTTGGCCTTGTTTGTTTATGTTTGGATCCGTTTGGCTCTGTTTGGATCTGCCATGTGCTGTTTAGCTCTGTTTGGCTTTCTTTGTGTCTCCCAGGCTCTGTTTGGCTCTGCTTGGCTCTGCCAGGCTCTGGTTGGTTCTGTTTGGCTCTGCCAGGTTCTGCCATGCTCTGTTTGTCTCTGCCAGGTTCTGTTTGGATCTGCCATACTCTGTTTGACTCTGTCTCTGCAAGGCTCTGTTTGGCTCTGCTTGGCTCGGCCAAGCCTCTATATTGACTCTGTTAGGCTCTGCCAGGATCTACCAGGCTGTGTTTGGCTCTGCCAAGCTCTGCTTCATTCTGTTTGGCTCTGCTAGGCTCTGTTTGGCTCTGCCAGGATCTGTTTGGCTCTGATTGGCACTGTCAGTCTCTGTTTGGCTCGGCCAGGTTCTGTTTGGCTCTCTTTTGCTCTGCCAGGCTCTGTTTGGCTCTGTTTGGCACTGCTGGGCTCTGCCAAGCTCTGTTTGGCTCTGCAAGGCTCTGTTTGGCCCTGTGATTATGTTTGGCTTCGTTTAGCTCTGTATGTGTCTGCCAGGCGCCATAATTGGCTCTGTTTGGCTCAACTGAGCTTTATTTGGCTCTGTTTGGGTCTGTTGGGCCATGTTTGGCTCTGCCAGGTTCTGCCATGCTCTGTTTGGCTCTGTTTGTATCTGTATTGGCTCTGCCAAGCTCTGTCTGGATCTGTATGGCAGTGTTTGGCTCGGTTTGGCTCTGCCAGGCTCTGTCTGGCTCTGTTTGGATCTGCCAGGCTCTGTTTGGCTCTGCCATGCCCTGCTTGGCTCTTTTTGGCTCTGCCAGGCACTGTTTCACTCTGTTTGGATCTGTTTGGCACTGCTTGGCTCTGCCAGACTCTGTTTGGCTCTGCAATGCTCTGTTTGGCTCTTTTTGGCTCGGCCAGGCACTGTTTCACTCTGTTTGGATCTGTATATGCTCTGCCAAGCTCTGTTTGGATCTGTATGGCAATGTTTGGCTCTATCTGGCTCTGTCAGGCTCTGTTAATCTCTGCTTCTCTCTGTAGACCTCTGTCAGGCTCTGTTTGAATCTGTTTGGCTCTCAGAGGTGCTGGTTGGCTCTGTTTGGCTATGTTTGGCTTGGTTTGGCTCTGCCAGAATATGCCATGCTCTGCCAGGCTCTGTTTGGCTCTGATTGGCACTGCAAAGCAGTATTTAGCTCTGTTTGTCTCTTCCAGGTTCTGTTTGGATCTTCCATGCTCTGTTTGGCTGTGTTTGGCTCTTACAGGCTCTGTTCAGCTCTGCCAGGCTCTGCTTCATTCTGTTTGGCACTGCTAGGCTCTGTTTGGCTATGGCAGGCTCTGTTTGGCTCTCTTTTCCTCTGCCAGGCTCTGTTTGGCTCTGCAAGGATCTGTTAGGCCCTGTTTGCTTATGTTTGCTACTTGTCCCCCACCACCCCCCCCACCCCCAAACCAGCTTATATTTCACCTTAGTTCTGTCGAAGGGTCATTCGGACTCGAAACGGTAACTGTGTTCCTCTCCGCAGATGCTGCCAGACCTGCTGAGCTTTTCCAGGTATTTTTGTTTTTGTTTTGGATTTCCAGCATCCGCAGTTTTTTGCTTTTATTTTTGCTTATGTTTGGATCCGTTTGGCTCTGTTTGGATCTGCCAGGTGCTGTTTGGCTCTGTTTGGCTTTCTTTGTGTCTGCCAGGCTTTGTTTGGCTCTGGTTGGCTCTGCCAGGCTCCATTTGGCTCTGTTTGGCTCTGTTGGGCTCTGTTTGGCTCTGCCAGGTTCTGCCATGCTCTGTTTGTCTCTGCTAGGTTCAGTTTGGATCTGCCATGCTTTGTTTGGCTCTGTTTGCCTCTGCAAGGCTCTGTTTGGCTCTGCTTGGCTCGGCCAGGCTCTATTTGGTTCTGTATTGACTCTGTTTGTCTCTGCCAGGCTCTGCTTCATACTGTTTGGCCCTGCTAGGCTCTGTTTGGCTCTGTCAGGATCTTTTTGGTTCTGTTTGGCTCTGCCAGACTCTGTTTGGCTCTGCCAGGATCTACCAGGTTCTGTTTGGCTGTGTTTGGCTCTGCCTGGCTCTGCCAGGCTGTGCTTCATTCTATTTGGCTCTGTTAGGATCTGTTTGGCTCTGCCAGGATCTTTTTGGTTCTGGTTGGCTCTGCCAGTCTCTGTTTGGCTCTGTTTGGCTCCGATTGGCTCTGCCAGTCTCTGTTTGACTCTGCCAGGCTCTGTTTGGAACTGCGTGGCTCTGCCAGGCTCTGTTTGGAACTGCGTGGCTCTGCCAGGCTCTGTTTGGCTCTGTTTGGCTTTGCAAGGCTCTGTTTGGCTCTGTTTGATTATGTTTGGCTCCATTTAGCTCTGTTTGGATCTGCCAGGCGCTGTTTAGCTCTATTTGGCTTTCTTTGTGTCTGCCAGGCTCTGTTTGGCTCTGTTTGGTTCTGCCAGACTCTGTTTGGCTCTGCTTGGCTCTATTGGGCTTTATTTGGCTCTGATTGGGTCTTTTCATGTTTGGCTCTGCTAGGTTCTGCCACGCACTGTTTGGCTCCGTTTGGCTCTACCAGGCTCTGTTTGGCTCTGCCAGGCTCTGCCACACTCTGTTTGGCTCTGCCAGGCACTATTTGGCTCTGTTTGATTATGTTTGGCTCCATTTAGCTCCGTTTGGCTCTACCAGGCTCCATTTGGTTCTGCCAGGCTCTGCCAGGCACTGTTTGGCTCTGTTTGAATCTGTATATGCTCTGCCAAGCTCTGTTTGGATCTGTATGGCAGTATTTGGCTCTGTTTGTCTCTGCCAGGCTCTTTATTGACTCTGTTTGGCTCTGCCAGGATCTACCAGGTTCTGTTTGACTGTGTTTGGCTCTGCCAGGCTCTGTTCGGCTCTGCCTGGCTCTGTTTGGCTCTGCCAGGCTCTGTTCGGCTCTGCCAGGCTGTGCTTTGTTCTGTTTGGCTGTTAGGCTCTATTTGGCTCTGTGAGGATCTTTTTGGTTCTGTTTGGCTCTGCCAGGCTCTGTTTGGCTCTGCTTGATTATGTTTAGCTCCGCTTAGCTCTGTTTGGATCTGCCAGGTGCTGTTTGGCTCTGTTTGGCTTTCTTTATGTCTGCCAGGCTCTGTTTGGCTCTGTTTGGCTCTGCTTGGCCATGTTTGGCTCTGCCAGTTTCACGCTCTGATTGGCTCTGTATGGCGCTGCATGCCCTGATTGGCTGTTTGGATCTGTTTGGCTCTGATTGGCTCTGTCAGGATGTGTTTGGCTCTGCCAGACTCTGCTTAGCTCTGTTTGGCACTCTTTGTCTCTGCCATGATCTGTTTGGCTCTGTTTGCCTCTGTTTGGCTCTGTTTGGCCATCTATGCCTCTGTAATGATCTGTTTGACTCTGTTTTGCTCTGCCAGGCTCTGTATTGGCTCTGTTTGGCTCTGTGTGGCTCTGTTTGGTCCTTTTGTCTATAACATCTTTGGCAATCTCTTCTTTGCCTCCACCTAACACTGGCCCTCTATCCAGCTCTGGCTGTCCCACCCCCCTCAACAAGCTTATATTTCACCTCATTTCTATTTTTTCCTTAGTTCTGATGAAGAGTCATACGGACTTGAAATGTTCACTGTATTCCTCTCCACAGATGCTGTCAGACCTGCTGAGGTTTTCCAGCTACACTTGTTTTTGTTCCCATAGATACTAAAGCCATTCAGAACAAATGATAATAACACTTCTTACCATAAATGTCAGGAACGTAAGGTTTCCACAAACACAGTTGTTCTGCCTTACAAATATTGTTAATCAATTAAAAACCTAGTAGTAATAAAAACAGAATTACCTGGAAAAACTCAGCAGGTCTGGCAGCATCGGTGGAGAAGAAAAGAGTTGACGTTTCGAGTCCTCATGACCCTGAGGACTCGAAACGTCAACTCTTTTCTTCTCCGCCGATGCTGCCAGACCTGCTGAGTTTTTCCAGGTAATTCTGTTTTTGTTTCGGATTTCCAGCATCCGTAGTTTTTTTGTTTTTACCTAGTAGTAATACATGGTTTTGTTTAAAGATAAGATGTTATGCTGAATTCAAGCTGCTGAGCTCAAACCTTTTGTTTATTTCTTCAAAGCTGACAAAGAAGCCTTCAATTGCACAGTGTAATTAAAGCAAATACAATCCCTCGAACTCAGATTTTTCAACACTTTTAAAGTAATTAAGTCATCAACACCAGTTCCTCGCAAACAGCTGCCATTCTGTTCTCAGCCTTAATTGTAAATTGTCTCACTAGCAGAAATTAAAATTGAACTGTTTAAAAAGTGGTCAAGATAAAATCCATAAATGTTACTTAAGACCAACATGAAACCCTAAAAAATAGTTGTAATATCAAACTCTTACAGGAGTATGAAAAGGATGATAAAATTATTTATGCCATTCATCCCTTGCCATCTGGGATTGCCAACCTTCCAGCATTGTCCTTGAGTCTCCAGAAATTAAATACTAATCTCTAGGGCACTGCCCACTCCCTGGAAAAAAAAAATCATTCAGCATTAATGAAAATGTTTTTTTCTTTAATTTACTTTGAAGTTTCACTTCTTTGTTATAAAAATATTGGAGATGAGAAAGACTCTATGTTTGACAGTCAAGAATCATCCAACCAGGTAATGAAGGGTCTGTTCACTTTCCAGTTTAATGTGGGAAGGTGTTGTTCAATGATGATGGACATGCCAGGTGACCAATGGCAGGAGGGTAAGGCAGTACAATTAGAGGCAGGAGGGTCATGTGACAATACTTCCAGGAATATGTTCTACCAGAGTTTACAATCCTAGCTTCATCCAGTTATGGCACAAACATGTACATCATTTCCTCACCACGTAGCCATGCAATGTCTTGGGAAAAGCGAAAAAGGAAAGACATATGGTGCCAATTAAAGAAAAGCTCTGGAAAATTGTTCTCTGACCCCTGAAGGTAGGGGTCTGCAACTTGCAGCTCCAGAGCCACATGAAGCTCATTAAGGACTCCCATGTGACTCCTGACCTTGATCGATCTAACCCATTTTGGTGGTAATTAAATGGCTTGTTTTGTTTTTTTTTACTTTTATTAACCTTGTACTTGTGAGAAAGTATCATTCAATTCCCAACTTTTTTGTAAAACCTTTTAAAATAAAATTGATAATTGAATACCCTCTTTCATTGACATCCTCATTGGCATTTGAATAACAGAATTGTGGCTTTTAAGATAGTGCATTTATGACTAAATTTTTAAAATGTCTCTTGTTAAGATTGCTGACCCCTGTCCTCAGGTAATAAAGCAAACAAATCTTATAAATCATCATAGCTGCAACTAAAAGCAACTACACCCTAAAACTGGAAATATTCTCTTCATTGGGGAACAGGTCAACTTCCCTCACTAGGATTGTAACAAATCAGTATCCAACTCATGGTCAGGTAGTCTGCTGTAAAGGGAACTAGCTCCCTGTGCTTCTATTCTACATGATGCAATCTAATCCTCCCATCCATTCATCTCCTGTCTGAATCCAATCCCTTCTTCATCATTTTAAAAGTTTCCCTCATATCTTCTCCAAACTCTGATTCTTTAAACTAATCAGACCTAACTTATAGAATCTATGTTCAAATCCGATGTATCATTCTGGTCACAGATCTCTGTTTTCTGTAACACTGAAATCCTTCAAGCTATGCAAGAACAAGATACTACACCTAATTTATATAAGTACTAAATACTAAAACACAATTACAAAATTAACACTTTGATCATGCACTCTTTGGTGTTCTTCCAGTCTTCATTCTTCCTCATTTTCCCTCATTTACTGTTTTAACTTTAATTTTACTTTTTTTTAACCCCAAAATAAATTTCTCTTAGGCTTTGAGTTCCAACCCTTTCTAGTTTTGCTTTCCTGTCCTTTCTTCTTTCTGTCAGTTTATGTCATCCATTTTGAAGATCAAATTCCAAAAGAACACCTTGAGAGAGATGCTGCCTGAGTCTATTTATCAGCAGCCCCAAGAGCTGACAGCATAGGATGAATAAACATGCCTGTGATGCTCTAAGGATTAATACATTCACATCCCCACACTCAAATGCAATCTCATTGTTTTAGATTATATAACCAATATGTACCAGGGTTTGAATTTATGAAACCTTAAAAATAATGAAGAATAAATACAGAGACCATAAGTAAACTGAACTCAGAAATATATGGATAATGCTGTACTGTACATGTTGGGTCAGAGCTTCTGGTCTGCAGATCGTCAGAAACCAGGTATACCCCCAAGATTTTCTATGGGACTCTACAGAAGTCCCAATGCACAGATTCTGTGGAAATTGCCCGGGAAGTTTGAATTTATGATGGGCAATTCCCCTGCTCCCCAGGACCCTCTGAAAAAGTCTCCAACTCTAAGTTAGAGTTGGAGACTTCAGATCTTCAGATTGTTCCAACTTAGTTAGCTGATTATAAAATATTAGACAGAAAAATTCTAGTCTAACTCCTGGGAACTATACAACCAACACCCTCGACCCCCCCCATCAACCACCCCTTGTCCCCTCAAACCACACCCCCTGACCTGACCTGACTAACCCCCACCACCCTACCAACCCCCACCCAACCCAAGTCTGACCCCCCCGATTCCTCCCCAACCAAACTTGACTAGCCCCTGACCCCACAACCTGACTAGTCCCCACCACCTGACTCCTCCCTGTCCCCATGACTCTCCCCAACCCAACCTGACCTCACCACTCTACCCAACTGCCAACCTACCCAGATGCCTCCCTACAGCTACAACCCTAGCCAGATGCTACCCAACCCCATTACCCACTTACCTCATCCATCCTACCCACTTACACACCCACACATTCACCTATTTGCTCATACACTCTAACACACTGAGAATCTTTGGGACATTTAAACTCTTACTTCTTGGGATGGTATTGGTTACAGAATGTGCCTGGTAAAGAAGTCTTCGTCAACTCCTGACTGTTAACAATAAGTCTTTATTAACTACTTGTAACGATATACAAATATATATTTATACTATATGAGAAGAGAGTGATAACTGGTTATCAAGTGGACTCTGATTAGTCGAGGTGTTGCCATGGAGAATACACCATTGGATAGGGACTGACAATTAACTGCAATGCATTTTATTTTCAATTTAAACCAGGGAGCTTGACTCTGATTGATCAAGACCTTGCCCTGGGGAATGAACCAGCAAATGGCTGTCACTTATTTTGTTCAGCTGAAACAGGTGCGATGTGTGCACATGTTCTTCCTGTCTGCAAAGAACAGGGCCCTGTGTATTAATATATGTAGCTTCCAGTACACGCAAATGCGCCACACTGCGAGCCCGACTGACAATCTAAATTGGTTGTCGGTGTAATTCTTGGCACACTGAGGATTATTTAGCAAATGTTGTCCAGTCACAGAATCACATCTTATGTTGGACACTGTGTTTTGAGTTTTGCAAACACGGGCTGGTTGGGTACCTTTCCGGTTGTAAACAATCCACCAGCCTACATATCTAGCTTGACACTGGCACTGAAATTTATACACCATAATTACTCATTTGTGTGATAGGTAAAACATTTTTTTGGCTTGACGGCAGCATCCGGTTAGTGGCGAATGCCATTCATGATGCTACTGCATAGTAGCACCCGTTGCTCACATTGTTGAGCTTCCTTACCCTTCCAGGGTAATCTGAGGTAGACTGGGCACTTTTCAGAGCCGAAAGTGACAACGTTAGGTCCGTTCATGAGTTTGTGTGATATACATCGTGAAATGATCTGATTAGCCATTATCCCGCAGAATGTCTTTGATGCGCCCTATTTTAGCATCAAGCTTGTGTGGTGAGCAAATGGCCCTATTTGCAAGGTTGCCACAAATTTACCTTCACTGGTCAATACATGTGACTCTTACAGTTCCATGCACTATAAGTTTGGTCTTATCTGCTACGTAGTAAATAGGGCCTGAGCCATTTGCTCATCTTGAAAACTGCGTTGGGTAAAGTGCTGACCCCATCCAGATACTGAAAGCCAAACACCATGACAGAAACCATTACATTCAGAGCCTGTGTCAAAAAGAGGAAATGCTGGACTGGGATTGAAGCAGCAAGGGAGAGGCTCCCTGGGTGGACCCCAAACCCAGGGCCGTGGCTGGCTCCTGGGAGCCAATCCTGGGGCAACAGGCACCACCCCCACCTCCTGCCCACTGCCTTTGTCTTTTGGTCCCAGTGGGAGGGGGAGGTTGTGAGCACAGCAAATGCTGTGGAGTGGGGACCCAGAGCTGATTTGCCAAGGTGGCTGGAGAGGTGGGTTTCTGTATAATGGACAGATCTTCAGCAGCTCTTCCTTCCTTCCCTACCTCCCCAGCTGGCAGCAGGATATAGCTCCACATAGATGGCTTCCCCCTCTATCTCTCTCTCTCTCTCTTTGAGCAATGTGGCCTTTTGCCATCAGCCACATGGTGGGGTCAGTGGGCAGAGGAGTGAGTTACCTCATTGGCTGAAGCAGTGAGTTACCTCATTGGCTGCTCCTGTCCAGGGAAGAAGGAGGGAACTCAGGCAGCGGCAAAGTAAATAGGACCAACGCTCTCCTCCTCCCCTCCTTCCCTCTTCCCTTTTTACAACTCTGCAACAATGAAACAATGCGAGCCGCAGCATGAAGACAGTCTTTTTTTCTATTCAGAACAGGTAGTCAAAATGTAGATACCCTGATCAAAATATATAAAACAAAATCTAATGGTTTTCTTGCAATCGGGTTTGCAAGTGTTGATTCTTTCTCCAAATATGAATTTTCTGGTCTGATGCGAGGTCACCAACGTGAAAAGCTAACTGTGTTTCTCTCCACAGGTGCTGCTTGACCTGCTGAGTTTTTCCAGCATTTTTTCTTCAGATTTCAGATTTCCAGAATCTGCACTATTTTATGAATTTACTGTCAGCGTGTATGGTGCAATGTACAGAACATGTTAATGAGACAGTGACATGAGTGTTTTCATGTGCACATTGTTATAAAAAATTAATGGAATTGTTTACAATCAGATTAGCAATATTGCACCATGGTGTTAAGATAAAACTTGTCCTAGTCCCCGGTGGGATCACACATATGTTGCATGAAAACTAGCATTGCATTATATTGTTGCTACTCCTAATATTAATGATCCATGCTGCATATAAATCGGACAAAATTTGTAACCAGATGCCAACAGTGGGTGTTATCATTTTGCTAAGACCTTTCTACGATTGTTTGGTGAATTGATTGGTGAATTTTGAAAAGGGGAAAAAAAATAATATGCATGGATTGAGGGGGAAGGTTCCGAGGGGGAGGTGGGAGGGGGGGCGGGGTGGTGAGGGGCCTAGAAACAGGAGAAACACCAGGGCCCATAATTTCTTTCCCTGACCAGGAATCAAACACCCCCTGCTCCATCAAGGGTGTGTCCGTTGTTTGAAGCTAGAGGCCTTTGAGTCATGGGTTCCTTGTATGACAGGACTGTCACACTTGCACTTGAATCTAATTTAAAATTTGTTAGATGGCCTTTTACCAGGATGTCCCAGCATTCCAAAATGAAGAACCACAATCTTTGATCTCATCCAAGGAGAGTGGCTGTGTGTCTTCTGGGTTTTCAGTCTCGACCTCGTGAATTACCTTTGGGCTGTGCGATGCTGGGGTTTTGACTTGTACGGTTTGCCAAAGGGTCCCTGTCTACTGCAGTGGAAGCATTGGGCTGTACTTGCAGGACACTGATCTCTCCTGTGAGGGTGCTTCGCATTGCAGCACTGGCAAGGTCGCTCTGCTGGGCAGATCAGGAATTGCTTTGCCTGACTTGGATTGTCCCTGGTTCTTTGTGACCTGATAAGCTGGACTGAGGGCTGTTTTCTGCTCCATATTGTATTCTGTCCCCTTAGGATTGTCCTGCACATTGTTGTGCACATAGCTCAGATAGTCTAACTAGCCTTCTCTAGGTTAAGATCATTTTTAGCTTATCGGAGGTCAGAGAGTGAATCGTCTGCAACACCTACCACAATTGTGTCTTGGATGAGCTCAGACTTTACATCTCCATATTTGCATCCCTCTGCCATCCTGCAGAGATGATTTCTGAAGGAAATGACGTGTTTCACAAGCAGTTGGACACTTATTGAATTTAATTCTTTCCAAAATTTTGTTGGCTCTTGAGTTGAAATAAATGTCAAAGGATTTTAAAACCTCCTCAAAGTTGGCGGATGACTCATCAATATCCTGTTGTGCAATGACAGTGTTTGTAATTGGCCCTATTAGGTAAAGAAGTATGTTTGCTTGTTCTGCTTCTGATTTTTTTATTTAAACCTGAAGCAACATTGTATCTTAAATATCTTTTCCTCCAGGGACTCCAATTTTGGGCTTGGTCTGGCCCTTGGGTGAGTATCAGTGAAGTTGGAAGTGTGATCCACATTGGAGATTTTAAAAATGTAGGTAAAGCTCTAAGAGCTTACAGGCTTCCAAGATGGCGTCACTGTTCACTGTAGAACAACAGATTTCCCGCACTTGCTGGTTTGGTGGGCTTTGCAAAATGACAGCAGCGCGCTTGGGGAAGAATAATTTTCAACAATGGCTGCATGGGTCAGCGGTCTGTCAACTTGATTTAATCAATGGTGTAGCGTTGCGAGTATTTAGACATTTGAATGAACCATGGGCTTGCTGGTTAAGGATTTGGGCAGTCGCAAGGCTCCCGAAAGTTGAGTGAGTTAATTATTAATTTGTTTTTTCCTGTTCGACTTGGAGGTCACATATTGAGGCTCAGAGTCAGGGAATCAGGTTTTGTTCGAACTGTGCTTCTGACTGAATTATTAAAAGGGCTTCTCAGGACCAGCTGCAGCCTGGAAGTGAAAAGGATTTAGCACATCCTTTCAGGCTATGAACTCTGCATGCTGGACTTCCAAGAAAAATTGTGTGGAGTCTTCTGCTGCAGTAAAAGTTCTGCCCTTAACTCCCAGGCTCTTCCCCTTGGAGCTTCATCTGGTGAATTTTCTCAGTGTTTTTAGCTTCAGTTGAGAGCTTCTTTCAATTCAGAATCTGTTGAAGATGGCATTTTTCTTAGTCTTTCAGCATTTCTGTGAGGCTGATGACTTTTGATCCAGAACTGCCACCATGTTGGTATGGTGTTGATTATAGAATGTGTCTTAAAGAAGTCTTCATGGTCTTCTGAATGTTAACAGCAAGTCTTTATTAACTACTTGTAACTATATATAGATATAGAGTAAAGGGTACAGGCATGAAGCTATATCCATCCTAGGTCTTAACTTGTCTCTGGCCAACACCACACTAACCCCAGGTCTAGGTCATGTGAATTCTTAATTCACTATGTGAGCAATACTGTACTCAGTCCCACACAAACTCTGTATGTACCAGACCCTTCTATTAAGTTTCTAGAATATGGCAGTTAGTGCCATAAAACAGGGCATGGCTTCTGTGCACATTCTCTCTGTTGCTCCCTTCGATGTTTCCTGCACTGAGTGAATTCTACTGGATGCTCCATTGGAAGTTGGCTAGAAAAATCAGAGTAAGGTAAGTGAGTAGTTTTTTTGTCTGATCAGTGTTGAAAGCACTAAAGTTGGAAGTGTAATCTACGTTGGAGAGCTTACAGGCTTCCAGAATGGCGTCACTGTTCACTGTAGAACAATAGATTTCCCGCGCTTGCTGGTTTGGTGGGCTTTGCGCTTGGGGAAGAATAATTTTCAACAATGGCTGCATGGGTCAGCAGTCTGTCAGCTTGATTTAATCAATGGTGTAGCGTTGCGAGTAGTTAGTAGTTTAATTCTGACCCTGATTGGAAAATTTGAGCCACTACTTTATTGTTTTGGATCTCGATGTGTCTTGTATATAACTTAAAGTTATTTCTTGTTTTTGAAGGTAAACAGTGCAGCAATAACTACACCAATTGCTTGCAGTTATATCACGTTTTTAGCTTTCAAAGCAAAGTGGGAAGGCTGCATTCTGGTCCAGAGATGATGAGCAGGATGTTGAATAAATTAGAACAAATCATGAAAATAGTAAGATAAATTGAAGTTTAATTTCATTTTATTGGTTGAAGTCCATGTTGAGTTGTTGATGGTACAAACTGACATGTATATGGATGAATTAATTGGAAGATGGTTTAATCTTTACTTCCACATTTAGCCACCAGAGGAGGCTCTGCTATCATTTGGCTGAATCTTGCCGTGGGTAACTATTCCAGAATATTCCTGGTTCAGCCTGAAGACTTGGTTGTCGTGGCAGAAGTGCTGTAAGGCATCCAAGTGGTTACCGAGTGCCACGTTCCACTCCTGACACATTACCTATTGAGTCTCTCATTGGTGATCACTCCAGACCCCATCATGAGAAGAATGAATGAAGGAACTTGCATTAATGTAACATCTTTCTCATCCTCACAGTGTCCCAAACCACATTTCAGAGCCAATGAATTATGATTGAATTATAAACACAGTTGTAATGTAGGAAAACACAACAGCCTATTTGCACACAATGTCCCACTAATGGCAATCATGAGAAAATGACTAGTTAATTTATTTTGGTGATATTTGTTGTGGAATAACTTTTGACCAGGACTCTGGAATATATCCTTGCTCATCTTTGAATGCTGAAATAGGATATTTTACACCCACCTAAACAGTTAGAGTAGGGACTTGGTACAACATCTTATCCAAAGGCAGTACTACTGACAATGCAGCACTCCTTCACTATTGTTCTGATTTTGTGCTGAAGTTCTTGAGGGGGCCTTAAGCCCACATTCTTCTGAATCAGAGGCAAGAATACAACTGCTGAGCCAAGCTGGCATAGACCAGCTCTTGAATGTTCACCTATAGCAGCAGCTCATTAATACATCCACTGAGGTAGCTGTAGGAGGATTCCGGCAGCCCATGCTCCCATCTCAACCAATGTCTTGAGCATGCGCCATATCATCCAAATAGCTGTTAAAGCTCCACTGGCACAGTGACAAACTACCATGAGCAGATATAGTTGGCCAGTACAGCAACATATACTAGCATCCCCACTTGGGCCTAAATGGGTGGTGTTGTCGACTTGCCACTAAGCCACAGGCAAGATCAGGAATGAGTTACGGATTTCAAAGAGTTTCATGTGGTGTAGACTCAGGCAGTACATAGAAATAGAAATAAAAAATGTATACAGCATAGAAAATCCTGTTTCTGCCAGCTGATTTAGAGGCCAATCCCACATTCCAGTTTTTGGACTCTATCCCTGTAGGTTGCAGCACTTCCAAGTGCATGTCCAAGAATATTTTAAATCTGATGAGGGTTTTTGCTTCTTGCACCCTTTCAAGGGTAAGTTCCAGACCCCCAACACCCTCTGGGTGAAAACATTTTTTTCAATTTCCCTTCAATACTAATTAATTTAAAACTATACCCCTCATTATTGACCTCTCTACAAAGGGAAATAGGTCCTTCTTATCCACTCTATCCAGGTGCCTCATAATTTTATATACCTCAATTATATTTCCCCTCAACCTCCCCTGTTCCAAAAAAAAACAAAACCACCCTATTCAATCTTTCCTCATGGCTTAAGTTTTCCATTTTTGGTAACATCCTAATAAATCTACTTTGTACTCTTTAATGTGATTGTATCTTTCCTGTAATACAGTGACCAGGACAGCACGCAGTACTCTGGCCTAATTAGTGTTTTCTACAGTTCTAGCACAACATCACTGCTGTTATATTCTATGCCTCGGCTATTAGAGGAAAATATTCCACATGACTTCTTCAGCAACAAGAACTCTGAAAAAACAGAGGGAAGTCAACTATACCCAAGCAATTACAGCCTAGTAAAAAAGATTGCTGCCTTATAGCAGCAGCACATTTAAAGCGGTAAATACAAGAAGGGAAAAACGGCTATGGATTGCAAATTAGATTTTGCTGTCAGGGATTTGAAATAAACCAGCGCAAGGACAAAATGAGAGTTCCGGCATGATCGGGGATTTAAAGAATAACAAGTGCGAGGACAGAATGAGAGTTAATTAACATTTTATTGTGTTTACTTGTTTACTTAAATTCCAATTGTGGTGCAGTAAATAAATAATTCGAGGCATGGCAGGGCTGCTCATACCCATCAAGTGCACGTCCTGTACCATGTGGGGACTCCAGGACGCTACCCTTGTCCTGGACAACTACATGTGCAGAAAGTGCCATCAAATTTAAAAAAAATCGAGCGCTGTATCTCGGAACTCAAGGAACAGCTGGTGTCACTGAGGAGCATTCGTGAGGATGAGAGCTACGTGGATAGCACGTTTCAGAAGGTCGTCACTCCGCAGCTTATGAAAGAGCAGGCAGAGAGGCATGGGGGCCATCAGACAAACAAGAAAGGCAAGATAGGCAGTGCAGCAGACCCCTGAGGACATTCCACTTTTTACTCAGTTCTGAGTACCAATGGGGGAGATGTTTCTCTGGAGAGACCAGCGAAAGTCATGACCAGAACACCATAGGTAGCTCAATTGTGCAGGGAAGGAGGAGAAAAATAGAGGAGAGCAATAGTGGTAGGGGATCCTATAGTTGTGGGAGCAGACAGGCGCTTCTGTGATTGCAGATGTGATTCTAGGATGGTATGTTGCCTCCCTGGTGCAAGGGTCATGGATATCGACAAGTGGCTTCAGAGCATTCTGGAGGGTGAGAGTGCACAGCCAGAGGACATGATTCACCTTGGTACCAACAATATAGGTAGAAAAAGGGATGAGATCCTGCAGGCTGAGTTCAGAGAGTTAGGAAAGAGATTAGTAAGCAGGACCTCAAAGGTAGTAATCTCCGGATTACTTCCAAGGCCATGTGCTAGTGAGTATGGAAATAGAGAATACACCACATGAGTGTGTGGCAATAGAAATGGTGCAGGAGGGAGGGCTTCAGGTTTCAAAGGCATTGGAACCAATTCTGGGGACGGTGGGATACAAGCCGGACGGTCTACACCTGAATAGGAACGGGACGAATGTCCTTGCAGGGAGATTTGCTAGTGTTGTTGGGGAGGGTTTAAATTAGATTGGCAAGGGGATGGGAACCTGAGGGCAGATTCTGATATGACAAATTCAGAGCAAGGAGCAGGAGACAGAAAATTAGTGGGTTACTCTGAAAGAAGAAGCAAATGGTGAAAGGTTTACAGCACAGGAATCTGACAATGTTAAAAGGTATTTATTTAAATGCAAGGAGTATAGCAAACAAAGCCCATGAGCTGAGGGCACAGATAGACACATGGCAGCATGATATTATTGCTATAATGGAAACTTGGCTTAAAGAGGGGCACAAATGTCAACTTTGAATATAGAGTTTTCAGGCATGTTAGAGAGGGGGCTAAAAAGGTAGGGGTGCAGCATTATTGGTTAAAGAGTCAATTACAGCTGTGAGGATGGATGAAGTACTAAATGAATCATCAAATGAGGCCATATGGGTTGAGCTCAGGAATAAAAAGGTGGCAATCACAATACTAGGAGTGTACCATAGACCCCTAAATAGTGAGAGGGAGATAGAAGAGGAAATGTGTAGGCAAATTTCTGAGTGCAAAAACAATAGGGCAATAATAACTGAGGGCTTCAACTTCCCTAATATCAGCTGGGATATGAACAGTGTAATAAGCACAGAAGGCACAAAATTCTTGAACTGCATGCAAGAGCAGTTTTTTAGCCAGCATGTATCAAGCCCAATGAGAGGGCTAGGTTTAGTATTAGGAAATGAAGCTAGGCAAGTGGATGAAGTAGCAATGGGTGACCATTTTGGAGATAGTGACCATAATACATCTAATACAATTATGGAAAAGGATAAAGATAGGGGAAAGACAAATTTTATGAACCTGAGAGGTGATCTGGCAAAAATGGACTGGGTACAGCTATTTGAAGGGAAATCAGTGACAGACCAGTGTGAGGCATTCATAAGTGAGATTCTATAGGCACAGTGTCCCCATGTAGAAAAAGGACGGGACTGCCAAATCTAAGGGCCCCCCCCCCCCGTTATCTAGAAGCATACAGGGTAAGATAAAGGAGAAAAAGAAAGCTTATGACAGTCACAAAAGACTTAATACTATAGAAAGCCTAGAGGAGTATAGAAAGTTCAGGGATGAAATAAAAAAGGTAATTGGGAAAGCAAAGTGAGGAAATGAAAAGATATTGGCAGGTAAGATCAAAGAAAATTCTAAGATACTTTACTAATACATTAAGAGCAAGAGAATAACTAAGGAAATGATAGGGTCAATCAGAGATATACATGGCAACTTGTGGGTTGATGCAGAAGATGTAGGCAGGGATCTCAATGAATACTTTGTCTCTGACTTCACTTAGGAGAAGGATGAGTCAGATATTATAGTTAAAGAGGAGGAGTGTGAAATATTAGATACAATAAGCATAGTGGGAGAAGATGTACTGGAAGGACTGACATCCTTGAAGTTGGATAAGTCACCAGGGCTGGATGGATTGTATCCCAGGCTATTAAAGGAAGCCAGAGAGGAAATAATGCATTCTCTGAGGGTCATTTTCCAATCCTCACTAGATACAGGTAAGGTAACAGAGAATTAGGGGTCTGCAAATATTGTACCATTATTTAAAAAGGGTGCAAGGGATAGACCAAATTATTATAGGCCAGTCAGTCTGATTTCTGTGGTGAGCAAATTTTTAGAATCAATTCTGAGAGACAGGGTAAACTGTCATTTAGAAAGGAACTGATTACTCAGGGATAGGCAGCATGGTTCTGTTAGGGGAAGGTCGTGTCTTACTAATTTAATCATATTTCTTGAGGAAGTGACAAGGAGGATTAATGAGGGTAATGTTGTGGATGTTGTCTACATGGATTTTAGTAAGGCATTTGGCCGGGTCCCACATGGCAGGCTGGTCAGAAAAGTAAAAGCCCTTGGGATACAAGGGAATGTGGTGAATTGGGTTCAAAATTGACACAGTGACAGGAAACAAAGGGTAATGGTTGATGGATGCTTTTGCGAATGCAAAACGGTTTCCAGTGGTGTTCCACGGGCTCAGTGTTGGGTCCCTTGCTGTTTGTTGTATATATTAATGATTTGGACTTAATTGTGGGTGGCATGATTGGGAAATTTGCAGATGACAGAACAATTGGCCTTGTAGTTGATAGTGAAAAGGATAACCGTTCTCTCCAGAATTATATCAATGGTTTGGTTGAGTGGACGGAAAGAGAAGTAGAAATGTGATGGATTTTATAATGTTAAAGAGTATAAACAGTATAAAATCCATCACATTTCTACTTCTCTTCAGCTCTGAAGAACAGTCATACGGACCCAAAACATTAACTCTGTTTTTCTCTCTCCATAGATGCTGCCATATCTGCTGAGTTTTTCCAATATCTTCTGTTTTTATAACATAGAAGGTTGATAAGGGGAATGCGGTGGATGTGGTCTATAAGGATTTTGAGAAAGCATTTAACAAAGTACCACAAAAAAATGCTGGTTAACAAAATTGAGACTCATGGAATAGGAGTTCAGTGTCAACTTGGATAAAAAATGGCTTAGGGACAGAAAACAACAAGGCTACATAAATAAAAACAGAATTAACTGGAAAAACTCAGCAGGTCTGGCAGCATCGGCGGAGAAGAAAAGAGTTGACGTTTCGAGTCCTCATGACCCTTCGACAGTTCTGTCGAAGGGTCATGAGGACTCGAAACGTCAACTCTTTTCTTCTCCGCCGATGCTGCCAGACCTGCTGAGTTTTTCCAGGTAATTCTGTTTTTGTTTTGGATTTCCAGCATCCGCAGTTTTTTTGTTTTTAAGGCTACATAAATGATTGTTTTTCAAGCTGGAGGATTCCAGACAGTAGGTCTAGATAGTGGGACCCTCAAGGGTCAGTACTCGGACCACTGCTTTCTTCCTACATATAAATGACTTGGATATTGGAATACCTAGTAAATTTCAAAATTTGACAATGTTATCAAATTTGGAGGTGTAGCAAACAGCGAAGATATCAATCAGTTGCAACAGGTTTTAGATAGACTAGCAGAATGGGCAGAGAAGTAGCAAATGTAATTTAATACAGAGAAATGTGAGGAGATGCATTTTGACAAAAGGGATAGAAGGAGGCAATATAAAATTACTGGCACAGTTCTAAAGAAGTGTGCAGGACAGAGGGATCAAGGGGGTTCATGTGATGGATCTTTTAAGGTGTTAGAACATACTGAGAGAGTATTTATCAAAGCATGTGGAATCTTGGGCTGCATAAATAAAGGTATTGAATACAAAAGCAGAGGAGGGATGTTAAACTTTTATAAAGTTCTGGTTAGGCCATAACTGAAGTGTTGCATCCAGTTCTGGTCACAAAGCTTTAGGAACGATGCAAAGGTCTTTTAGAGGGTGCAAAGTAGAATTACCAGAATGGTTCCAGGGATGGGGAATTTTAGCTGCAAGGTTCAGTTGGAGAAGTTGGAGTTGTTCTCCTTGGAGCCAAGGAGGATGAGTGGAGATTTCATAGAGGTGTACAAGATTGTGACAGGTTTGGATAAAATAGACAAAGAAAAGCTGTTCCCATTGGTGGATTTTTAAAATTCATTTACGGAATGTGGGCATCGCTGGCAGGGCCAGCATTTATTGCCCATCCTTAGTTACCCTTGAGAAGGTGGTGGTGAGCTATTTTCTTGAACCGCTGCATCCCTGTGGTGTAGGTACACCCACAGTGCTGTTAAGGAGGGAGTTCCAGGATTTTGACGCAGTGACAGTAAAGGAACGGCGATATATTTTCAACCACATTTGGAGTACTGTGTACTGTATTGCTCACCTTATTTCAGGAAGGATATAAATGCGTTGGAAGCAGTTCAGAGAAGGTTTACCAGACTAATAACTGGAATGGGTGGGTTGCATTATGAGGAAAGGTTGGACAGACTAGGCTTGTATCTGCTGGAGTTTAGAAGAATGATAGGCAACTTGATTGAAACACATAAGATCCTGAGGGGTGGATGTGGCGAGGATGTTTCCTTCTGTGGGAGAATCTAGATCTAGGGGTCACTGTTTAAAAATAAGGGGAGCCCATTTAAAATAGATGAGGTTAAATTATTTCTCTCAGAGGGTTGTGAGTCTTTGGAACTCTCTTCCTGAAAAGGTGGTGGAAGCAGAGTCTTTGAATATTTTTAAGGCAGAGGTGGATAGCTTCTTGGTAAGAAAGGGGGTTATAGGTTATTGGCGGTAGGTGGGATGCCAATTTCAGGTACTATCAGATCAGCCATGATCTTATTAAATGGTGGAGCAGGCTCGAGGGGCTGAATGGCCTACTCCTGCTCCTTATTCATATCTTCATAAGCCAGGGTGGTGAGTGGCTTGGAGGGGAACTTCCAGGCGGTGGGGTTCCCATGTGTCTGCTGCCCTTGTCCTTCGAGATGATAGAGGTTGTGGGATTGGAAGATGCTGCCTAAGGAGCCTTGGTGAGTTTCTGCAGGGCATCTTGTAGATGGTACACACTGTTGCCACTATTCTTCAGTGGTGGAGGGAGTGAATGTTTGTGAAAGGGCTGCCAACCAAGCGGGCTGCTTTGTCCTGGATGGTGCCAAGCTCCTCGAGTGTTTTTGGAGCTACACTCAGCAAGGCAAGTGGAGAGTATTCCATCACACTCCTGATTTGTGCTTTGTAGATTGAGGACAGGCTTTGGGGAGTCAGGAGGTGAGGTATTCACCACAGGATTCCTAGCATCTGACCTGCTCCTGTAGCCACAGTATTTATATGGCTAGTCCAGTTCAGTTTCTGGTCAATGGTAACCCCCAAGATGTTGATAATGGGCGATTCAACAATGGTAATGCCATTGAATGTCAAGGGGCAATGGTTAGATTCTCTCTTGTTGGAGGTGGTCATTGCTTGGCACTTGTGTGGGCGAATGTTACTTGCCATTTGTCAGCCCAAACCTGGATATTGTCCAGGTCTTGCTGTATTTGGTCATGGACTGCTTCAGAATCTGAGGAGTCATGAATGGTGCTGAACATTGTGCAATCATCAGTGAACATCCCCAATGCTGACGTTATAATGGAAGGAAGGTCACTGATGAAGCACTGAAGATGGTTGGGCCTAGGACACTACCCTGAGGACCTCCTGCAGTGATGTCCTGGAGCTAAGATGATTGACCTCCAACAACCACAACCATCTTCCTTTGTGGCATGTATGACTCCAGCCAGCAGAAAGTTTTCCCCCTGTTTCCCATTGACTCCAGTTTTGCTAGGGCTCCTTGATGCTACACGGTAAAATACTGCCTTGATGTCAAAGGCAGTCAGACCCACCTCACCTCTGGAGTTCAGCTCTTTTATCCACGTTTGAGCCAAGGCTATAATGAGGTCAGACGCTGAGTGACCCTGGGGGAACCCAAATTGAGCATCAGTGAGCAGGTTACTGCTAACAAGTGCTGCTTGATAGCACTGTTGATGAACCCCTTCCATCACTTTACTGATGATCGAGAGTAGACTGATGGGGCAGTAACTGGCTGGGTTGGATTTGTCCTGCTTTTGTGTACAGGACCTATCTGGGCAATTTTCCACATTGCCTGGTAGATGTCAGTGTTTTAGTTGTATTGGAACAGCTTAGTTAGGGGTGCAGCAAATTCTGGAGCACTAGTCTTCAATACTATTGCTGGAATATTGTCAGGGCCATAGCCTTTGCAGTATCCAGTGCCTTCAGCCATTTCTTGATGTTGCATGGAGTGAATCGAATTGGCTGGAGACTGGTTTCTGTGATACTGGGGACTTCTGGAGGACGCCGAGATGTATCACCCACTCGGCACTTCTGGCTTAAGATTGTTGCAAATACTTCAGCCTTATCTTTCACACTGATGTGCTGGACTCCTCCATCACTGAGGATGGGGATATTTGTGAAGCCTCCTCCTCCAGTGAGTTGTTTAATCATCCACCACTATTTATGACTGTATGTGGCAGGGCTGCAGAGCTTAGATCTGATCCGTTGGTTGTGGAATCGCCTAGCTTTGCCTATCACGCTGGTTATGCTATTTGACCCGCAAGTAGTCCTGTGTTGTAGCTTCACCAGGTTGACACCTCATTTTTAGGTATGCCTGGTGCTGCTCCTGGCATGCCCTCCTGCACTCTTCATTGAACCAGAGTTGATCCCTGGGGATCAACCAGGGTTGATGGTACAAGGACTTGGGGTTTTGAGCAAAGGATGCAGTTGGGATGTGAGGAAGAACTTTTTAATGCAACGAGTGATAATGCCCTGGAACTTGCTGCCTAATAGGGTGGTGAAAGTGGAGATAATGAATGATTTCAAGATGAAATTTGATTGGCACTTGAGGAAAGTTAACTTGCAAGGCCATGGGGATGGAGCAGGCTAATGGGATTGACTAGATTGGTGTAGAGAGAGATGGCTTTGACCCAATATGGTCTCCTTTGGTGTCATAATGACTCTATGGGCCGATCTTTGTCTTGGTGTGGTGGTGTGTTTTGGTGCGTGAATGGCCACATTTTTTTGGAGGAAATCAAATTTCCTCCACATTCCCAATCCCACACCATTTTCCTCTGAACTTTTTGCGGGTTCAGAATACCTTGTGAAAAACGCAGACTGGCACCTGGAAAAGCATGCCAGGTTTGAGAGTTCATGAAGAAAATAGAAAGCCTGCTGAGGAGTCTGGAATATTCTGAAAGGTAAATGTCGTGTTTTCACACCTTCAAATGTCAGTATTAGGTGTTACAAATGTAGTTGTGTTTTTAATGCATTGATTCAGCATAGGGATCTGTTCTTTAAAGGTAATTTGACCCTTACATTGACCAGCCTTGTGTATTTGTTCACATGCATTACATAGTTTTCCCAGTGGAGAAAGCACCATAATGCAATGAAAACTGTTACAAAATGTCTTGTCAACCTGTGCTGTCAACTTTTCTACTGTGATTTAAATGGCTGGCTGTTGAAAAAAAACTGATTTTGGCACCTGAAAAATATCTACACTTGGGGAAAAAAAATCTACTGCTCCCTTACATTCTGGTTTTAGCACTTGAAAAAAATCTAACTACATGTTCTCTTATATTGATTGACAGGCACTCTGATTTGAAGCTGAAATGAGCACCTGATGTTCTTTCTTTCCCAGAGATCAGCCTGTTGTTTGGACAGTTGTAGCCATTATCAATGCTTGGATGTGTTGCCAGTACTAATGGGTTTCAGCAGAGTATCTGAGAATGAATGACAGTTTCAAGAAGTTAGAATTTCAAGCTGATAAGATTACAAATATACAAAGCTTTTTTTAATACAAACAAATGCATATTTTTGACAGAATTAATGATATGGAGGCTTCTATTATATGGTGAGAGATTTACTTTTTCACAGTGAATGTAATTTTTTCCCACTGATATTGCATGGGATCTGAGGGCATATAGTGCATACTAGGTGAGTGGCTATGAAGGTTACATGGTGGGCATGGACGTGACATGGGGCTATCTGAAGGGGCATTGGGGTGGCATGAGTGATCTGAGAGATCATGGAGGATACATGAAGGCATAGAGGTGCCATGGGGTGGCATGAGCGATCTGAGGGGGCATGGGCTGACATGAAGGGTGGGTGGGGATGATGAAGGAAGTGAGGTTTAGGGCTCCTTTAAACACTGTTGGGAGCTGGAATACCGTGTTGGAGAACCAGGGTAGGCCTTAACCAGCCCGCCTCCACATCCACATTCCTCATGTACTCCAGCATGGCTCACAAACTGCACCATAAGCCCAATCCCGTTTGAAAAGACAAAAGTGGCGTGTGAAGTCACACAGGGCTCTGGTATGCAGTTTGCGAGCCGTGATAGTGTGCAGGTTGGGTTTTCCTGTGCCCGGAGGAAGGTTCAACCCTGTGACTATGAATTCAGTGCTCACCTACTGTAGTGCCTAGTTTCCTCAGAGCTTCTGCCTCAGGCTACTTACAGCAAACGTTATAATTGCTGAATTTTTTTTTAAAGATTGTATCATTATCAAGACCTGATTTAAGTGATATTTTCGAGGCAATAACCTTGCTTAAAATATTCAAATAATACACTTAAATTGCTTAAGCTTTGCTCTTGCAAACCATTTTTTAACTGTAAACGAGGGGATCAGATTACAGTTGTGTTGCACTGAATATTTTTTTGGCTTGGTAATGCATGCCTTTCATTTACATCGATGATAAAGTCATAATAATGGTACTAAAGAACATAAGAGAAGCTGATAAGAAAGGGGCTGCTTAACCCATTAAAACTTGCCTTCTAGCATATCAACTTATATTTAACTTACCATAATGTTGGACTTGTAATTGGTGGTATATCTTTATGAATGTATGCTGCCTGCTTCTGAGGTGCATGTAATTGTCAAAGATCCCAAGGCACTATTTCAGGACAGAAGGTAGTTATCCAGGTGTATTGGCTAACATTCCACCCTCAACCAATGCTGTCAATAATAGGTTAAGTGGCCGCTCAACTTATTGATATATGTGGGATATCATTGGTACAGAATATGCCCCTCACTTTTGTGTAACAGAGGAATAGAAGTAAGCCATTCAGCCCCTTGAGCATGTTTTGTCATTTAATCAGATTATGTCAGGTCTGTATCTCAACTTTCATTTGGCCTGCTTTTGATCCCTATCCCTTGTAGTATTAGGGTATCTGGCATAGCAAGGGTATGGGAAACAGTACCACCCATAGTGCGATGTAAAGAGACACATGACTTGAGATTAAGGTCAGTTGTATACTGGACAGAGACTTTTGTAGAAGCAAGCATGGATTTAGCTCATAGTTTGGGTTATACCCTGAAAATATGTAAATAGTTAAGTGTCATCAATAAACAGTTGATATTCAACCATACAAGACTCAGAACATCTTCATGAGAATGACTGAACATACAACATCCCTTGATAACAATCTGTGAGCCTCAGTCTAGAAATTTTTAATTGGCCTAGCATTAACAGCCTTGTTGGCAAAAGAGTTCCAGATTTCCACTGCCCTTTGTGTGAAAAATGCTTTCCAATTTCACACCTGAATAGTCTACCTGTAATTTTAAGAATATGCTATTTTGTTCTGGATTCCTTCACCAGAGGAAATAACTTCTTGTATCTGCTCTATTAAATCATATTAGCATTTTAAACACTTTATTTGGCTCACCCTTCAAATTTTAAACTCTAAGGAATATAAATCAAGTTTATGCAAACTGTCCTCATATTTTAACCCTTATAATCTCAATAACATTCTGGTAAATCGGAAGCATTTAGGAAGATCTCTGCTGCTCAGTAAACCATGAGATCCTGGTCCTCAAATGGCTAAAACAAAATCGATGTGTAATAAACAGTGAGATGTTTTGATGTTTAAGCATCATTATTAATACAGTGGTATCTCGATGAGTCAAACTCAGGTGACACAAAATTCTGCTTGTGTTGAAGTTATCAACCGTTCCCACACGCAGAATAGGGAAAGCTATAGAACAATGCCTGTGATCAAAATTCTGCAGTGCTCGATCTGGGTTAGCTGAACCCAGGAAGAGAAATAATGCCAAAATCAGGGCCATGTGATCACAACGACCAATCAGAGCAGAGAGGTTGGATCTAAACACGCTCGAATTTCTCTGTGAAGCAACTTGCAAAGCATACAAGTATGGTGAAACCCATGAGAAAGTTAGAAATGTTGTCTATGGGAGAGAAGGTGAAGTTGATAGAGCAAGTGGAAAACCATGGCATGAAGTGGAAAGCAGACATCGCAAAAGAGTAGGCTTCAAGTTTGCCCACCATTCTGAAAACCAAGGAGAACATCTTGAAACAGTTCAACAGACGTTCTCTCCAGCAAGAAAGAGGATGAGAACAACTGCTTATCCTGATGCCAAAAAAGCTCTGTTAATGTGATTCAAGACAGCCTGAGCAGAGAACATGCCCAATCCTGCAGGAAAGGGGATTCATCAATGGTGAAGAAACATGGACACATGGTGTTCACCTGCAGCGACGGATGGCTGGACCAATTCAAGGCAAGGCACAACATTGTTTTCCACTTAGTAAGCAGTGAGGATGCTGCGATTATGACAGGGAATAGTTGCCGCTTCTTGTGATAGAGAATTCCAAAAAGCCATGGTGCTTCGTGAAAGTCAAAACACTACCTACATAATTCGAAGCAAATAAAACCTCCAGCATTTTTGAGGCCTGGGTTAGAAAAGTGGACAAACTGTATCAATGAAAGAAAAGGAAGATTTCTAACATATTTAACAACTGCCCCACACACCCTGGCCTGATATCGCTGGCCTGAAGAATGTCAAGCTGATGTTCTTGCTTCCCAACACCAAAGCCAAGCTCCAGCCAATGGATCAGTGATGATTAGGAACTTGAAAACCTACTACCAATGGCAGCTGATCTCTCAACTTATTGAGACCATCAATAAGAAGCAGGACTACAATCCCACTGTACTAGAGGCCATGTTGATGCTGAAATAGGTGTGGAAGATGGTGAAAGAAGCCGCAATCGCAAGCTGCTTCAACCATGCTGGGTTCAGACAGGCTACAGGTGTGCAAGATGATGAGGACGAGGAGGAGCAAGGTGATGCTAATCAGCCCGATGACGAGGCACTTTTCACTTGCCTATGGGGGGCTGGTATGGAGATTCCAGCAGAGACAACTCATATAATGCACAACGGAACTAACCATACTGAGAAGGCCAATAACCTTGAAGATTCCAATGAATTCCCACCTGCTTACATGCCTATTTTCCTGACTGATGCATGTAAAGGCCATAAAGATGCACTGGGATTTTGCACTGAAGCATGAAAACACCAAAAACATATCTGACAGCATTAATGACATGGCAAATTGAATTCACAGAATCAGAGAATTTTAACGGCACAGAAGGAGGCCATTTGGCTCATCATGTCTACACCAGCTCTCCAAATGAGCATTATGACCTCGTGCCATTGTCCTGTCTTTTCCCCGTACCCCTGCACCTTGTTTCAATTCAAATGATCATCCAATGCCCTCTTGAATGCCTCGATTGAACGTGCCTCCATTACACTTACAGACAGTGCATTCCAGGCCTGAACCACTCATTGTGTAAGAAAAGTTTTTTCTCACATCACATTTGCTTCTTTTGCAAATGACTTTAAATTTGTGCCCTCTCATTCTTGATCCTTTTACAAGTGGGAGTAACTTCTCCCTATCTAATCTGTCCAACCCTCTCATGATTTTGAACATCTCTATCAAATCTCCTCTTAGCCTTCTTCTCTCCAAGGAGAACAGTCCCAACCTCTCCAATCTATCCTCATAACTGAAGTTTCTCATCCCTGGAACCATTCTTGTAAACCTCTTCTGCACTGTCTCCAATGTGATCACATCCTTCCTATAGTGTGGCGCCCAGAACTGTACACAATACTCCAGCTGAGGTCTAACGAGTGTCTTATATAAATTCAGCATAACTTCCTTGCTCGTGTATTCTCTGCCCTTATTAATAAGGCCCAGGATACTATATGCTTTATTAACTGCTCTCGCCACCTGTCTTGCCACCTTCAATGATCTATGAACATATACACCCAGGTCTTTCTGCTCCTGCAACCCCTTCAAAATTTCACCCCTTATTTTATATTGTCTGTCCATGTTCTTCCTCCCAAAATGCATCACCTCACACTTCTCTGCATTGAACTTCATCTGTCACCTCTCTGCCTACTCCACCAACTTGTCTATGTCCTTTTGAAGTTCTACACCATCCTCCTCGCAGTTTACAACACTCCCAAGCTTCTTATCACTCACAAACTTTGCAATTGCCCCCTGCGTACCAAGACCTAGATCATTAATATATATCAGGAAAAGCAAGGGTCCCAATACTGACCCCTGGGGAACTCCACCACAAACCTTCCTCCAGCCTGAAAAATATCCATTGACCATTACTCTCTGCTTCCTATTTTTCAGGCAATTTTGTATCCACGTTGCTACTATCCCTTTTATTCTGTGAGTCTCACAAGTCTGTTGTGTGGCACTGTGTCAGATGTTTTTTGAAATTCCATGTACACCACATCAACAGCATTACCCTCATTGATCTTTTCTGTTACCTCTTCAAAAAACTCCAGCAAGTTAAACACAATTTCCCCTTTAGAAATCCATGCTGGCTCTTCCTTATCAACCTATATTTTTGCATGTGACTACTAATTCTATCCCAAATAATTGTTTCTAGAATCTTGCCCACCACTGAAGTTAAACTGACTGGTCTGTAATAGCTGGGCTTATCCTTACAATTTTTTTTGAATAAGGATGTAATGTTTGCAATTCCCCAGTCCTCTGGCACCTCCTCTGAGTCTAGAAAAATTATGGCCAGTGGCCCTGCAATTTCTACTCTCACTTCCTTCAATATCCTTGGATGCATCTCTTCGGTCCCGGTGCCTTGTCAACTTTAAGTACCGACAGTCTATTCAACACTTCCTGCTTATCAATTTTGAACCTTTCTAGTGAACCTTTCCTCATCTGTCAGCATCTACCTCCTTGGTAAAGACAGATACGGAGTATTCATTTAATACCTTAGCCATGGCTCCTTCGTCCATGTGTAAATTCTCTTTTAGGTTCCTAACTGGCCCCACTCCTCCTTTTACCACCCTTTAACTATTTATATGCCTATAGAAGACTTTGGGATTCCCCTTTATGTTGGCTGCCAGTCTTTTCTCATAGTCCCTCTTTGTTTCTCTAATATGCTTTTTCACCTCCTCTCTGAACCTTCTGTATTCTCCTTGGTTCTCAATTGTATTTTCTACATGACACCCGTCATAAACATTCTTTTTCACCCAGGGAGTCCTGGGTTTGTTTGCCCTGCCTTTCCCTTTCAATGGAATATATCTTGACTCCCTGAATCAATTCTTTTTTGAAGGTAGCCCATTGTTCAGCTACAGTTTTTCCCGCCAATCTTTCATTCCACTCTATCTGGCCCAACTCTGTTCTTGCCCTATCAAAGTCGGCTCTCATCGAGTTAATTATTCTTACTCAGGATTGCCGATCATCCTTTTCTATCATCATCCTAAAACGGACAATACAATAATCACTGTCTCCTAAATGTTCCCCGATTGACACTTCATCAACTTGGCCCACCTCATTTCCAAGAACCAGGTCCAACAGTGCATCTTTTCTTGTTGGATTGGGCACAGACTGCTTTAGAAAATTTCCTGAGCACAACCTAGGAACTCTTGCCTCTCTCCATCCTTTACACTATCACCGTCCCAGTCTACATTTGGGTAATTAAAGTCCCCCGTTATAATCACTCTATAATGTTTACATCTCTCTGCAATTTCCCTGCAGATTTGTCCTTTTACATCCTTCTCACTAGATGGTGGTCTATAGACTACACCAAGCAATGTAATTGCACCCTTTTTGTTCCTTACCTCTAGCCAAATTGATTCTGTCCTTGAACCCCTGGGATATCCTCTTTCCCCAGCGCTGCAATGATCTCCTTAACCAATACGCCACTCCTCCTCCTTTCCTTCCTGTCCTATCTTTTCTGAACACCTTGTACCTGGGAATCTTTAACATCCAGTTCTGCACTTTCTTGAGCCAGGTCTCTGTTGTTGCCACAACATCATATTTCCACATGATAACCTGCACCTGTAACTCCCCAATCTCATTTACTATGCTCCGTGCATTCACATACATTCATAGTAACCCTGAGTTAGATTTTGTTACTTTCTCCCTCACCCATACTTCACCTATTATCTTACCATTCTCTATACTAGTGCTATCTGTTCTTCCCAGTAATTTGTGCACCCTGGTATTCCTCTCAAATATTTTCTCTTGGTTCCCACACCCCTGGTGCTTCTCAGTTAAATCCAAGTATAGCTTCTTGTTTAAAAATATTAAACTTTTCTAATTTACTCACCAGGTCCTACTTACCAAAGCCGCCACTCTTCTTTCTGAAGAAAAGTAGAAAAGGAAAGGAGCACCTCCTCCCATCTCATCAAACTCTTTCAGTCACCTCTGCTCACGAACTCTTGCCCTTTCTCGTGCTGTTTTTATAGCTCCTCTGCTCTCCTCTGGATGCTACTGATGCCTGACTCGGGGTCCTCCTCTCACACTCTCCTCTAGGTGCTGCTGACTGCCTGTCCCAGGGTTCTCCTCTCACACTCTCCTCTAGATGCTGCTGAAAAATTTAGATATTCACTTGGGTTGCCATATCCTCCAGGGCTATGGGTCAAGTGCTGGAAAATGGGATTAGTGCAGTCAGATCTTTGTTGAGCAGCAAAATGGCCTCCTTCTGTGCTGTAAACGTCTATGACTCTATGAAACTGCTTGTCCCAGGGTCCTCCTCTCACACTCTACTCTAGGTGCTGCTGACTTTTGTTTTGAAAAATATACTTTATTCATAAAATATCTGGAAGAACATTCCAAACCATTTCAAAATCACCTTCACAAAGGTACAATCGGGTTCAACTTTTACAATATGTATCACGAGGTGCATCAATACAATCAATGAATATTACAATCATTTGCAGACATTCATTTTGAGCTCAGATCCCAGCCCCTCAGTGCCCTATGGCAGAAAGGCCTTAGACAGCAACCCTTCCCCAATGCACCTTTGCGGTGGTTGCCCAAGCTTTAGTGCGTCCCTCAGCACGTAGTCCTGTACTTTGGAATGTGCCAGAGTGCAACACTCGGTTGGGGACAACTCTTTGCGCTGGAAGACCAACAAGTTTCGGGCAGAACAAAGAGCGTCTTTCACCGAGTTGATGATCCTCCAGCTGCAGTTGATGTTTGTCTCGGTGTGTGTCCCTGGGAACAGCCCGTAGAGCACAGAGTCCTGTGTCACAGAACTGCTCAGGATGAACCTCGACAAAAACCACTGCATCTCTCTCCAGATCTTCTTTGCAAAGGCACAATTCACAAGGAGGTGAACAACGGTCTCATCCCCACCACAGCCACCTCGAGGGCAACGTGCAGAGGGGGTGAAACTCCTGGCATGTTGGAAGGATCTGACGGGGAGGGCCTTTCTCACCACCAGCCAAGCTACATCTTGGTGCTTGTTGGAAAGTTCTGGTGATGAGGCATTCTGCCAAATGACTTTAACAGTCTGCCCGGGGAACCATCCCACAGGATCCACCCTCTCCTTTCCCCGCAGGGCCGCTAAGATGTTATGTGCCGACCACTGCCTGATGGACTTGTGGTCAAAGGTGTTTCTCTGCATATATTTTTCCACGAGGGACAGGTGGTATGGCACGCTCCAAATACTTGGAGTGTTCCGCGGCAACGTGGCCAGACCCATCCTTTGCAACACCGGGGACAGGTAGAAGCTCAGCACGTTGTGACACTTGGTGTTTGCGTACTGAGGGTCTACGCACAGCTTGATGCAGCCACACACAAAGGTGGCCATCAGTATGAGGGCGATGTTGGACACGTTTTTCCCCCTTTATCTAGAGGCTTGTACATCATGTTCCTGCGAACATGATCCACTTTCGACCCCCAGATGAAGCGAAAGATGGCTCGGGTGGTCGCCATCGCGCAGGAGTCTGGAATGGGCCAGACCTGCGCCACGTACAACAACAGCGAGAGTGCCTCACACCTGATGACCAGGTTCTTACCCGCAATTGAGAGGGAGCGTCGTTCCCACATGCCCAGTTTTCTTTTCACCATAGACTCTCACTCCTTCCAGTTTCTAACGCATGCCCCGGTCCCTCCGAACCACATCCCCAGCACTTTCAGGCCGTCAACCCTGACGGTGAAGGGGACAAAGGATCAGTCAGCCTAGTTCCCAAAGAACATGGCCTCACTCTTCTCATGATTTACCTTGGCTCCCGAGACCAGTTCGAACTGGTCGCAGATGTGGATCAGTCTGCACACCGATCTGCGGATCTGAGCAGAAGAAGGCGACATTGTCCATGTACAGGGAGGATTTGATCTGAGTGCCTCCACTGCCTGGGATCGTCACTCCTCTTATGCCTGGATCCTTCCTGATGGACTCAGCAAAGGGTTCTATGCAACACACAAACAGGATAGGGGAGAGAGGGCAGCCCTGCCTGACTCCAGATTTAATAGGAAAGCTTTCTGATTCCCACCCATTGATTGAGACTGCGCTACTGATGTTAGTGTAGAGCAGTTGGATCCAATTGCGAATTCCCTCCCCAAACCCCATTTTGGAGAGCACATCCACCATGTAGGTGTGCGATATTCTGTCAAAGGCCTTCTCCTGATCCAGGCTGGTGAGGCAGGTATCCACACCCCTATCCAGTACCTAGGCAATCGCATCCCTGAACAGCGCGAGGCTGTCAGAGATCTTCCTGCCCGGCACAGTGCAGATCTGATCAGGGTGGATCACCAATTCCAGAGTGGACTTGACCTGATTAGCGATGACCTTGGACAGAATCTTATAGTTCACATTCAGCAGTGAAATGGGTCGCCAATTCCTAATTTCCTCTCTTTCCCCCTTGTGCTTGTAGATGAGGGTGATGATGCCTTTCCTCATGGATTCTGACATACTGTCAGTCAGGAGCATACTCTCGTACACTTCTAGCAGGTCAAGGCCAATCCAGTCCCACAGAGCCAAATACAACTCCACCAGCAAGCCGTCACTTCCGGGAGTTTTACTCTTCTCGAAGGACTCAAGGGCCTTAGTCAGTTTGTCAGGAGTTAGCGGTTTGTCCAGGCTCTCCCGTGTACTGTCGTCTAAGACCTCTGTGATAGAGGACAGGAAGGACTGGGAGGCTGTGCTGTCTGTGGGCTTCACGTCATACAATCCGGCATAAAAGGATTTGCTAATCCTCAAAATGTCGGATTGCGATGACTTTCCTGAGCTGTCTTCTTTCTTTAGGCTGCTCATCACAGAGCTCTCTCTGTGTACCTTTTGGAAGAAGAAACATGAGCACATCTCATCCTGCTTCACGGAGCGGACTCTGGAATGGAAGATGATCTTGGAGGCCTCCAAGGCAAAGAGCGAGGCTTGCTGGCTCTTCACCTCTTGGAGTTCCTCCTTGACATCGACCCCCATCGACTGCAGCCGGAGCAGATTCTGCATGTTTTTCTGGAGTCAGGACATTTCCCTCTGTTCCTTTCTAGCTTTCTGGGTGCTTTTGAGGATGAGAAACCTCTTGATGTTTCTCTTGATCGCTTCCCACCAGTGTGTCAGGGACTCAAAGAGTGGTTTCACGGTTCTCCAATCTTTGTAATCCCTCTTGAGCTCCTCAATGTTCTCTGGGGTCAGCAGTTGCATGTTTAGCTTCCATGTCCCCCTGTCCACCCTCTGGTATTCCTCCAAGTGACAGTCAGCCAGTAGGAGGCAGTGGTCAGTGAAGAACACCGGCTTGACGTCGGTGGATCTGACTGCGAACGCTCGGGACACAAACAGGAAGTCTATCCTGGAATGGATGGACCCGTCTAGCCGCGACCAGGTGTATCTACGCTGCGCTCCGTCTGCAGGGTTGCTGAAGACATCGTGCAGCTTGGCATCCCTAACTGTTTCCATCAGGGATCTGGACGTAGTGTCCAATCTGCTGTCAGCCCTGCCGGATCGTCCAGCCGCATCGATGATGCAGTTGAAGTCACCGCCCAGAATGACCGGCCTGGAGGTCGCCAGCAGCAGTGGGAGCTGCTGAAAAACCTCCAGCCGCTCAGCCCCTTGTGCCGGGGCATACACGTTAATTACCCAGAGTGGAGCATTCTTATACATTACGTCTGCTACGAGGAGGCACCCGGCCACCACCTCCTTAACCTCGGAGACGGTGAAATTGCCTCCCTGCAGCAGAATACCCAGGCCAGAGGAACGAGAGTCGTTTCCTCCCGACCACATCGATGGCCCATGGGACCACCATCATGACCATTGCCTGTAGGAGCTGAGGTGCGGTATCATACACTCCTGCAGAAACAACAGGTCAACTTTGACCTTGGCAAGGTAATCCAAGGTTGCAACATCACATAGTAGATTTAATGCTACGCACATTTATGGATACAATCTTTACACCCATTTTAAAGCATTTAGTCTCTTACCAACCCTGTTGCCTCTGAGAATCCCAGACCTTTGGTCTGCTCCTGCATACCCATAGTGTTCACAAATTGCCTCACTTTGGATGGGCTGAGGAAACTGTCCTGAACCTCCCCATTGGCAATGTTCTACTCAGGTGACATCTGGGGGTTTGTGCAGAGAACGGGATTTGAAATGTCCTCTGTTGGAGAAGCTTCTCCAATCCTCTCCCCCTCTGGGACGTTGCTGCTCCCTGCTTCCCGCACTTGGGGTGCGCTGAGCGCCTCACTGCTCCCAGATTCCTGGGGCTGGTGTGCGCTGGCCTCTTCGGGTTGTGGGCAAAGTTGGGGTGCGCTGGTCTCCTCATTGTCTCCAATGTTCTGGAACATACGGTGTCTCGTCCTCCAACTCCCTAAAACTTTGCCACTTCTTCTGTAGGTACCACCCTTGCCCTTCTTCGTCCGAAGAGGAGCTGCCCTTGTCATCCATGTCGGATGGGAGACGCCTCTTGCCACTTGTCTGGGAAGTGGCTTGGTCCCTTCTTAGCCCCTTCTTCCTTTTGGCTCTCTTCACCAGCTGCCACTCCCCCTGCTGATTTTCCGCTGCCTCCTCCTCCTCCATTAAATCGCTCTCCTGAAGAGTGGGAGGTTCAGGGGGCAGTGCTGTTGATTGGCTGTCTGCTGCCCCAATCTTTTCCTCCACCTTGTCTCTCTCTGTAACCTCCTTTGTCCCGTTGTTCTCACTGGGGGCCATGGTGGTTGGAGTACTCCTGGGTAGTAGTGACACAAAGCATTTCTTCTGCTTTCCCCTCGTTGGCTTTGGCTGCCTGTGCATAAGTGAGGCAGCGTGTGGGGCAGGTCCTGTAGAGGTGACCTGCCTTGCTACACAGGTTGCAGCACTTAGTCGGTTCGCAGTCCTTTGTCTGGTGCCTTTCCTGTCTGCAGTTCTTGCAGAGGGCAGCACTGCAGTTGGCAGACATGACCAGACTTGCCGCATGAGCGACAAAGTTTGGGCTGCCCAGCGTGGACAAGGTAGCCACGGCTTCCCCCGATAGTGAAGCTGGAAGGAGGGTGGCAGATGGCTCCCTTACCGTTGGTCTTGAGCGTGACCTTAACCTGCCGTTTGCATGTCCAAATCCCGAAGGCGTCTCTAACCTTGGTGCAGCTCCCAACCTTGTCGACATACCTGGCAAGGAAGGTGAACACGTCGGCCACAGGGACATAGGTGTTGTGGAGATGCACCATCACCACACGGTCCCATTGCAACGGCAGAGCAAAGAGCTGCTCCCCCGTCAGGATCTGCATCTCCTGCTGGTCTCTCTTCTCCTCGAACACCTTCAGGATCTTGACGCAAGCTGCCACTCGCTTGAAAGTCATGTTGAAACATCATGCGCTGGGAAAGTCTTGCAGGGAGTAGATCTCCTCCACTTCAAATCCACACCTTCAACAGGATCCGCTTGATGAAGAAGGCTCGATCCATGGGTGCTCCTCCTTCACTGTCCTTCACCGTGACCCGGACAGTGTTAGGTACCCCATGGTATGGGGCTCGACTGGTTTTAGCCATCGCTTCACAACTACACTTGATCTTAGCCAAAAGGCCGAGAAGGTGCTGCTGACTGCCTATCCCAGGGTTCTCCTCTTGCACTCTGCTCTAAGTGCTGCTGACTGCCTATCCCAGGGTTCTCCTCTTGCACTCTGCTCTAAGTGCTGCTGACTGCCTATCCCAGGGTTCTCCTCTTGCACTCTGCTCTAAGTGCTGCTGACTGCCTATCCCAGGGTTCTCCTCTTGCACTCTGCTCTAAGTGCTGCTGACTGCCTATCCCAGGGTTCTCCTCTTGCACTCTGCTCTAAGTGCTGCTGACTACCTGTCCCAGAGTCCTCCTCTCGCACTATCCTCTAGGTGCTGCTGACTGCCTGTCCCAGGGTTCTCCTCCTGCATTTTACTATGATCAAAAATGGTACACTATGTAGAAAAACATTACAGAGTTTTTCCAGTGCTAAATCCCGGCCTTTCTCAAAGTCAGCCCCGTACCCCGCCACCACCCCCCCAAGCATTTTTCGAGGCCAACACAATGTAAACTACACATGAACAAACGGAATAAACATTTTTTCACTCTTTTATTGCATTTTACCAAGTGTTTTTTATTCGATATTTGAATCTGAAAACCAGAAAGTAATACAGTAAGTGTTAGAAGCATTTGTAGGCATATCTGGTTGTATAGAGATACAATGATGTGGCAAATTGGGCTTTTCAGCTCAATTCGGCTATCACAAAGCTCTACTTAATCCGAATATGAGGGAAATTCCCCTAGGATGTGACTCATTGTGTGTTTACTGTAAATGAAAAAGCATCTTCAGAATTTGAAATTTAAAAAAAAGGTTGTTATCATCCAAACCTAATTCTCTCATAATTTTCCTGAGTGTCCCTAACCTCCCACAGATGCTTCTAAACCTCCGCATCTCCATTTCAATGCTGGCAAGCAAACCCACCCCTGCTGCTGAGGATGCAGACCTCACCTGAGCTCCCCCTGATGCTTATCTGACAAGTGGTCAAAAACCCTAATTCCCCTTCAATGGGTACCAAGGCCCAGGCTAATCCTTGTCCCTCTCCTCCTCCCAAGGCCCAATCTTACTTAGTTCTCCCAAGCTCTGGGCCACAAGTTTCCCGATCCTCGCCACCTTTGAGTAGTCCCAGGCAACAACTCCTCCAACCTTTCATAGATTACGTTCATTGTCACCAACATTCTGTGTTACTGGTTGTAACATCTCTGTAATATATAATGGTTACATGGTATGACGTTCCTGTGTTATATAATGATGCATTGTATATTACATAGCATAATGTTTGTATATCATGCAATAAATTGTGTGCTACAATATATAATGCTCCATGTTATATGGTACATAGTGTTACATTGCATAATACTCCCTGTATTATTTAATTCTTGTATGCATTTATTTTTTTGCTGCAACACTAGGGGAAACACTTCCAGCATATGCACAGATGTAGTTACAGTGATGCAGGAGTTAAATGTTGCATCTACTGCATGCTCCACCCTAAAATTATGCCTCAAAATGAAGACCAGGGTAGCAAAACCATGACAGAATAAGAGGGGGAAATGCCAGTGAGAAAGTATCAGCAATGCCAGCAACAATTATTGGTTCCCAAGACACTAAATTCAGATGCTTTCCAATGAATGTGTCAGCTACAACAATTCATAATGGAACACACCATATCTGCCAAAGAGCTGTGTCCAAACTACCTTGTCCAAACATTTCTTGCTCAGTCAATTGCGTACAGTTTATCACCTTAAATAAAATATTAAATAAAAAAATCCCCACCCCATGTGGGGTTTGAGACCATGATCCTGGTGTTCAGAGCCCCAGTAACTACCAGCTGAACTAACCAGGCTGTGCAAGAACTTGCCTCACAAAGCCTTTCCAATTTGGTGACAGGTCCTCAACTCACTGCCTAAACTTTTCAAAGTTATGCGCCCCCTCCCCCGCACCCCCTCCCCCCCCCCCCCCCCACCCCCCACCCACCCACCCACCCACCCACCCACCACTGTCAGGCTGAGCAAGAAACTTTAAGACAAGGTAGTTTGGGCACAGTTTTTTGGCAGGCATAGTTTATTCCATTATGAAATGTTGTAGCTGATGCATTTATTGTTCTTGTTGATGGCACTGTCGCTACTTTCCCATTGGTATTTTTGCCTCTTAACTCTGTCATTGTTTTGCTATCTTGGTCTTCATTTTGAGGCATTAAAATACCTTCACCAATTCTCATACTGCCAACTGGAAAGGCATCAGGAACAGTTGCGCATGTGCTGGCAGCTGTAGTGCGGGCCACGTGTGCATGAACAACCATTTTTGATGCCTTTCCGGTTTGCAGCAAGAGTTACAGTGACAATACATTGAAGGGGAGAATTCGTTAAGGCCTGTTTTCAGGCACGGGGATCACAAAGTGTGATCTGCCCACGCCTGGTCCCATTGAGACAGGCAGCATTCAACTTTGTTTTTGCTTCTCAATTCAATGATTTCAGCGTGCAGCCCATCACAGAACACGCTGCTGTCTGGCTGTATGTTCAACAGTGGGCTAAGCACAGTGCACGTCTAGCCTGCACTTCTTAAAGGCAATCTAAACTCTTAAAGGGAAGCTGTACTCATTATACAAAAGTTACTGCAAATTGTTGAAGACTTGGATAGAAGAAAAAGCATACCAAGTGCAACAACAGACCAGAGAGGATTCCCGGGTTTTCAAATGTGGCACTGGAGGTGTTAGTGTGGGAGGTCCAAAGGAGGAGAGATGCCATGATTCCATTGAGGGCCAGGAGGCCCTCATGGTACACCCTGAGTAGGATTTGGGAGCAGGTGACCATGGAGGTCAATGACTCATGCCAAACATTCAGATAGTCTTCGGAATAGTTCACCAGCCTCACACCCACTTCACACTGCATCCACATGCCTCCAATTATTTAGCTATGATGAGCACATCACCCAAACGCATTGCAAGTCACACACTGACATTCTGCCCTCTCTCTTGCAAGACAAGGTGGTCCATAACAGGAGGTGGCAGCACAAAATTGGCAGGGGAGCAGGCACACTGGCACTGCCTGAGCTTCTGGAGGAAACAGTGTGCCACATCTTGGGGCTACCTCTGACTGAAGCTGTTGTATCTGGCATCACCTAAAACGTTCAGGATGATGGTATGCTCCTGCCTTCTCAAATCCCACCTCAGCTTTATCTTGCTATCTGGCATGAAATGCAAGCTGAAAATGGTGTGACCATGAACTTCTTACTTTGCATTCCATGTCCCTTCAGTCACCGTAATCCTTGGGCATTTCTGCTTTCAAATACCAGGAACCACAGAGCAGTAGGACAAGCAAAAGCATCTGCAACACAAGCACTCAAGGAATGCATAAAGGTGAATAGTTCAGCTTGGTATGCATCATTGGAAGCGTTGTTGGATAAAGTTGTTATGGAATGGCATTTTTTGTTGGCTTTTGTTTCAGGATTTTGACAAAAGAACACTGTGATGATAAGTACTAGTTGGATTGAAAGGTGACAAATTGTCGAATGACTGTGATGATGGGGTGACAGCTTAGGAGAACCAGAGTCTAAGTATCCACTTACAGACGGCCCATCCAGAGAGAAAGGGTCCCAGATGTCTCCTCCCTGTCTCCTCTTTCACTTTCTCCTTTTCCTTTTGAGATGGCCTGAATGCCTGGTGGCAGTTGCTGCACCATCATGATAGCTAGGTTATGGAGGACAGAGCAGACCATCATGAACTTTGACACATGCGCTGGTGAGTACTGGAGAGCACACCCTCTTTCCCCTACAACAGCTCGAGCTGTTCAGGCAGCAGCATTGTTGTTTAAGGATGTAAATGATTTGTTCCATGACATTCCTTCTTGCTACATGGCTCTTGTTATAGGTGTGGTGTCTTTACATGGTCAGGTACTGGGGGGGAAGGGGGGAGGGGAGAATTCATTAGTCAGGTATATAGATGATATCCCTTGTCACCCAGCTTCCAGCTCCTAGTTCATCATAGTGGGCCAAATATGGAGGGTATGGCTGCCTGTTGCAGTATGAAGGCATCATGGTTGCTGCTAGATAGTAGACATTGACCAAGAGGATGCTCTGGTTATGGTCGCACGTGAACTTCACATTCATTAAATGCTCTTACAGTTGCGGTACATCTCTGCATTAACATGTGGGGCCCACAGAATCACTTTTCCACAGTCAGTTGCACCCTGCACCTTTGGGAATCTCACCAGCCTTGGAAATCCATGTGCTCCCTTCTCCTGATTCTCTCTGGTCAGTGAGAAGATGATGAAGTCCCCTCCCCTTCTATACAGGGCCTCTGTGGCCTCCCTGATGCACTGACGGATGGCAAACTGTGAGATGTTGCTCCCATCTCCTGTTCCCACCTGGAAGGATCTACTGATTGAGAAATTGGGGTGACAGTGACCTTAATGACCACTGGCAGCACCGATCTCACACATTGGCTGTGTGGCTGAAGGTGTTACCTCCTTGGGTTGAAGGAGTTGACACATTGCAGTCATCACCTCCTTGTTGAAAAACAGGTACCTCACACAGTGCTCCTGGCCGAAGTGGAGATTGCAGTTCTCCCTAGACCCTGGGTGGGTAGGGCCTGTTATTGAGAACCCTCCTCCCTCTCTGCACCAGTTTCCATTTCTAAGTCATCCTGTAGCGCAAGAGGGACTGCAACCATAGGGCCCATAACTGAAGCAGGTTTTGCCTTGAGAGGATAGAAAACTCCTGACCTCCTTGTCAGGATCCAGCACCTATCCCTTGAAAATCCAAAAAGTTAGCAAAACATCTGCATGTTTAGGTGGGATTGATAAGAGGACGGTATCAACTGGACTTGTACAGTCCAAATTGACAGATCATGTGCCAAATCAGCCTTAGAGACTGATTGATGTCAGAATCCGCCCGCTCTGCATGCTTCTAGTGCACACATGGCACACCGCACTAGCACACTACCATTCAGGGTGTGCTGCGTGAGCCATACCAGAGGTGGCTGAAAACATTTCACTGGCATTATTCCACTTCAGGGGCTCCATAATACCAGCACCAGTGGTACTATAAAGCCCAGTTTTGCAGCCATAGTGTGTTAAATTGTATAATATCCCCACTAGTAAAAATATGTGTTACATGGAATAACAGACTGTCAATATAAACAAGTGTATGCTCTGACTCAGTTTGAATCAATACCTCAGGAAGTTCATGAGTTGTTCTAAAATAACAAAAGCACCTAAAACTTGTTGGTAGCAAGATCCAATGTATGAAACGTGACAATGTTATTTCAATTTATAGGAACGTAGGAAATAGGAACAGGAGTCGGCCATCTAGCACCCCCCTCCCCCCGAGCCTGTTCTGCCATTCACATTGATCATGGCTAATCTTTTATCTCTACATCATTTTCCCACACGATCCCCATATCCCTTGATGTCTTTAACATCTAGAAATCTATCAATTTCTGCACTGAATCTACTCAATGACTGAGTCACCACAGCCCTCTGGGTAGATACAAAAGCCATCCCAGGAATACTAGAGGACCAAGGAACTAGCGAGAATGAGGTACTGAAGGAAGTTAGTATTAGACCATAAGACCATAAGACATTGGAGCAGAAATTAGGCCAATCGGCCCATTGAGTCTGCTCCACCATTCAATCATGGCTGATAAGTTTCTTAACTCCATTCTCCCGCCTTCTCCCCGTAACCTTTGATCCCCTTACCAATCAAGAACCTATCTATCTCGGTCTTAAATACACTCAATGACCTGGCCTCCACAGCCTTCTGTGGCAATGAATTCCATAGATTCACCACTCTCTGGCTAAAGAAGTTTCTCCTCATCTCTGTTCTAAAAGGTCTTCCCTTTACTCTGAGGCTGTGCCCTCGGGTCCTAGTCTCTCCTACTAATGGAAACATCTTCCCCACGTCCACTCTATCCAGGCCTTTCAGTATTCTGTAAGTTTCAATCTGATCCCCCCTCATCCTTCTAAACTCCATCGTGTATAGACCCAAAGTTCTCAAACGTTCCTCATATGTTAAGCCTTTCATTCCTGGGATCATTCTTGTGAACCTCCTCTGGACCCTCTCCAGGTCCAGCACATCCTTCATGAGACATGGGGCCCAAAATTGCTCACAATATTCTAAATGTGGTCTGACCAGAGCCTTATAAAGCCTCAGCAGCACATCCCTGCTTTTATATTCTAGTCCTCTCAAAATAAATGCCAACTTTGCACTTGCCTTCCTAACTACCGACTCAACCTGTAAGTTAACCTTAAGAGAATCCTGGACTAGGACTCCCAAGTCCCTTTGCACTCCAGAGTTCTGAATTCTCTCCATTTAGAAAATAGTCCATGCCTCTATTCTTCCTACCAAAGTGCATGACCTCACACTTGCCCACGTTGTATTCCATCTGCCACTTCTTTGCCCATTCTCCTAACCTGTCCAAATCCTTCTGCAGCCTCCCCGCCTCCTCAATATTACCTGGCCCTCCACCTACCTTTGTATCATCTGCAAACTTAGCCAGGATGCCCTCAGTTCCTTCATCTAGATCATTAATGTATAAAGTGAACAGTTGTGGTCCCAAAACTGACCCCTGCGGAACTCCACTAGTCCCCAGCCGCCATCCTGAGAAGGACCCCCTTATCCCCACTCTCTGCCTCCTGCCAGACAGCCAATCTTCTATCCATGCTAGTACCTTGCCTCTAACACCATGGGCTCTTATCTTACTGAGCAGCCTCCTTGTCAAAGGCCTTCTGGAAGTCCAAGTAGATAACATCCATTGGCTCTGCTTTATCTAACCTACTCGTTACCTCCTCAAAGAATTCTAACAGATTTGTCAGGCATGACCTCCCCTTGATGAAACCATGCCGATTTTACCACGCACTTCCAAGTATTCTGAAATCTCATCCTTAATAATAGACTCTAGAATCTCACCAATGACCGACGTCAGGCTATTCGGCCTGTAATTTCCCGTCTTTTGCCTCACTCCCTTCTTAAAAAGGGGGGTTACGTTAGTGATTTTCCAGTCCTCTGGGACCCTCCCTGACTCCAGTGATTCCTGAAAGATCACCACTAACACCGCCACTATCTCTTCAGCTATCTCCTTTGGAACTCTGGGGTGTAATCCATCTGGTCCAGGTGATTTATCCACCTTCAGACCTTTCAGTTTTCCTAGCACCTTCTCCTTGGTAATGGCCACCATACTCACCTCAGCCCCCCGACTCTCTTGAACATTAGAGATGTCACTCCTGTCTTCCACTGTGAAGACTGACTCAAAGTACCTATTCAGTTCCTCCGCCATTTCTTTGTTCCCCACTACTACTTCTCCAGCGTCATTTTCCAGTGGCCCAATGCCCACTTTTGCCTCTCTCTTACCCTTTGTATATCTAAAAAAAACTCTTGCAATCTTCTTTTATATTACTGGCTAGTTTACCCTCATATTTAATCTTCTCCCTCCTTATTTCTTTTTTAGTTGTCCTCTGTTGGTCTTTGTAGGCTTCCCAATCCCCTGGTTTCCCACTGCTTTTTGCCGCATTGTATGCTTTCTCTTTAGCTTTTATGCTGTCCCTGACTTCCCTTGTTAGCCATGGTTGCCTCATCCTCCTTTTAATATGCTTCTTCTACCAAGGGATGAATTTTTGCTGTGTCTCCCAAATTACTCCCAGAAAGTCCTGCCATTGCTGTTCCACTGTCTTTCCTGCGAGGCTCATCTCCCAGTCAATTCTGGCCAGTTCCTCCCTCATGCCTCTGTAGTTGCCTTTATTCAACTGTAATACCGTTACACCTGATTCCAGCTTTTTCCTCTCAAATTGCAGGGTAAATTCTATCATATTATGGTCATTTCCTCCTAAGGGTTCCTTCACCTTAAGCTCCCTTATCAAATCTGCCTCATTACACATCACTAAATCTAGAATTGCCTGTTCCCTTGTGGCTCCACCACAAGCTGCTCCAAAAAGCCATCTTGTAGACACTCCACAAATTCCTTTTCTTGGGATCCACTACCAACCTGATTTTCCCAGTCTACCTGCATATTGAAATCCCCCATGATCACTGTAACCTTGCCTTTCTTATACACCTTTTCTATCTCCTGGTGTATCTTGTGCCCCACATCCTGACTACTGTTCGGAGGCCTGTACATAACTCCCATTATGGTTTTTTTTTACCTTTGCGGTTCCTCAACTCTATCCATACAGATTCTTCATCATCTGACCCTACCTCATTTCTTGCTATCGATTTAATTTAATTTCTTATTAACAAAGCAACCCCACCCACTCTGCCAACCTGCCTATCTTTTCGATAGGATGTATATCCTTGGATATTTAGTTCCCAGTCCTGATCCCCTTGCAGACATGTCTCCGTAATGTCCACCACATATCTGCCAATTTCAATCTGCGCCATAAGCTCATTTACCTTCTTTCGTATACTGCGTGCATTCAGATACAACACCTTCAGTCCTGTATTTCCCATCCCCTTTCTCATTGTCATCCCTTTATCTGATGTGCTTGAAGTTAGATTCCTAGCCCTTTCCAAACACTCTGTCCTATTTTGTGTTCTGGAGACTTTAATAGCCTCTCCTGGGCTCTCCTTTCTTTTCAGTTTCATAATTTTCCATGAAGTTGAATCCACCCCCCCCACTCGCTAACCTGCTGCTTTGTTTCCCATTAGTCATGCTTCTTGGAGTTTTACTCTTCCCTCCACCCCCCACCCCCCCCCATTCTACTTTAAAGTCCTGTTGACCACCCTATATACCCTTTTCGCTAGAACATTGGTCCCAGATCAGTTCAGGTGGAGACCGTCCCAACAGTACAGTCCCTCCTGTTCCAATACTGATGCCAGTGCCCCACGAAATGGAACCCCTCTTTCCCGCACCACTCCTTTAGCCACGTGTTTACTTCCCTTATTCTCGCGTCCCTATGCCAATTTGCACGTGGCTCGGGTAGTAATCCGGAGATTATAACCCTTGAGGACCTGTTCTTTAATTTAGTTCCTAGTTCCTGATAATCCCCAAACAGGTCCTCTTTCCTAGTCTTACCAATGATATTTGTCCTGACGTGGACCACAACAACTGGATCCTCTCCATCATCTCCAATATCCTTTTAAGCCTTCAGAGATGTCCCTCACCCTGGCACCGGGCAGGCAACATACCATGCGGGACTCTCGATCTTGCTTACAAAGGAAGCTATCAATTCTCTTAATTATAGAATCCTATACAACTACTTTTTGCTTCCCCTCTTGAATGGCCTCCTGTGCCATGGTGCCGTGGTCAGCTGGCTCATCCTCCCTACAGCCCTGTTCCTCATCTACACAGGGAGCAAGTACCTCGTGCCTGTTGGACAAGGTCAAGAACTGAGCCTCCTCTGTTCCTGAACACAGGATCCCTCTACCTGCCTCACTTACAGTCACATCCTGCTGACCTGACCACTGACCGGACTTGAGGTACTTAACCTACCGGGTGTGACCGCCTCCTGATACAACGTGTCCAGGTAACTCTCCCCCTCCCAGATGTGCCGCAGCATCTGGAGCTCGGACTCCAGCTCATCAATTCTGAACCGGAGTTCCTCCAGCAACCAACACTTGCTGCAGATGTGGTCACTGCGGCTTGCAATGGGATCTGCCAGCTCCCACATCATACAGCTACAGCACATCACTGCCCTTATCTACTTAGATAATTAATTTATTAATTAGCTTTGCAGTGTTTTTTTCTTCAAATTTGGTGCAGATTTCCTACCAACCAATCAGGTCACAGCTTTCCTGTGACATCACTGTTTCAGTTTTGGCTTCAGTTACTCTGTGCCCCAAGGTCACCGCTCTGGTGCTCCTCCCCCCAAGTCTGCTCCCTGGAGACAAGGCCGCGAATCCCCGAGGTAAGCTAGATTTATGCTCACCGCTCTGGTGCTCCTCCCTGGAGACAAGGCCACGAATGCCCGAGGTAAGCTAGATTTATGCTCACCGCTCTGGTGCTCCTCCATCCGAGTCTGCTCCCAGGATTACTCACCAATCAGCTGCTTTTTCTTTAAATCCACTTTCAGAAGAGTGTCCCTTGCAGGTCTGGTGCACTCCTGAAGGCACTGCCTCTTCCTGTCTCTTTTTTTTTAGGTTTGAGGAGGTGGGAGGGATGGAAACACTACAGCAATGTCATGTTTGCGGCTATTCCGTTCTTTGACAGTGTTTCTTATTTTGACTTTTATTGGTAAGAAAGTAGTACTGGAGAAATTAATGGGACTGAAAATTAATAAATCCTCTGGACCTAATGACCTACATCCCAAGTTTTGAAAGAGATGGCTTTGGGATAGTGGATGCATTGGTGGTAATCTTCCAAAACTCTACAGATTCTAGAACTGTTCCTGCAGATTGGAAGGTAGCAAACATAACCACACTATTTAAGAAAGGAGGGAGAGAGAAAACAGGGAACTATGGACCCATTAGCCTGACATAAGTCATAGGAAATATATGAATCTATTATAAAGGATATGATAACTAGACACTTAAAAAATAATGGTAGGATTGGTCAGAGTCAACATGAATTTATGCTTACTACTTTTTTGACAAATTTATAAGCCACTTCCTTTGATCTGATACAATCTTTAACTTCCCTAGTTAGCCACAGTTGGATCACTTTTCTTGTTGGGTTTTGGTGCCTCAAAGGCATATGTATTTGTTGTAAAACTTGTATTAATTCTTTAAATGAGAGCCATTGCCTGTCTACCATCATACCTTTTAATGTAGTTTCCCAATCTACAACAGCCAACTTGCCCCTCATACACTTGTTTCCTTTGTTTAGGTTTAAGACCCTAGTTTTGGATTGAACTACATGACTTTCAAACTTAATGTAAAATTCTATTATATGAGGGTCACTCTTCCGTGAGGGCTCCTTTGCAATGAGATTATTAATGATCCCTTTCTCATCGTATAATGTTAGATCTAAAATAGTCCATTCCCATGTTGGCTCCTCAAAATACCATTTTAAAAAACCATCTCATATACATTCCAGAAATTCAACAACCATAGGATTAGTGGTAATTAGGTATGCCCAGTCTATATGTAGATTGAAGTATCCCATGATTACTGTATTGCCCTTGTTACACACCCCTCTAATTTCCTGATTGATACCATGCCCAACATTACCACTACTGTTTGGTGGCCTATAAACAACTTCCACAAATGTCTTCTGCCCCTTTGCTGTTTTGTAGCTCTGCCCAAACTGATTCTACATCTTGATCATCCAATCTAAGATCTCACTGATGTATTGATCTTACCTTTTATTAACAGCGCAACCCCACCTCTGTTTCCTTTTTGCCCATCCTCACTAAATGTCGAAAACTATTGCATATTCAGTTCCTAGCCTTGGTCACCTTGCAGCCTTCACAATGGCAATTAGATCATACCTGTTCACTTCTATTTTTGCCGTCAATTCATCTACCTTGTTGCAAATGCTGCATGCACCCAGATAGAGTGCTTTTAATTTTGCCTTTTTAACATTTTTCTGTTTTTTTTTACCGTATTTGATGCTGGTCTTGATTCTGCTGCCTTCCAACTTTGCTTACTGGTTTTCTTTCTCCCATTACCAACTTTGCTTCTCTCCTATCTGAATTCCCTCTCTGGTTCCCATCCTCCTGCCAAGCTAGTGTAAACCTCCCCAAAGCACTAGCAAATCTCCCCGTGATTGGTCCCGGTCCTGTTAAGGTGTTACCTGTCCTCCTTGAACAGTCCCACCTGCCCCAGAACTGGTTCCAATGCCTCATGTACCTTCTCTCCAGTCACATGTTCATTTGCTGTATCTTCCTATTTCTCTACTCACTAACATGTGGCACTGGGAGTAATCTTAAAATTACTGCCTATGAAGTCCAGCTTTTTAATCTTGTTCCTAGCTCTCTAAAATCTGCTTTCAGGACCTCATCCCTCTTTCTATCAAAGTTGTCAGTATCAATGTGGACCACAACCTCTGGATATTCACTCTTCAGTATGAGAATATCCTGCAGTCACTCAGTGACATTCTTAACCCTGGCAACATCATAAGGTCAGAAGTGGGGATGTTCGCTGATGATTGCACAATGTTCAGCACCATCCATGACTCCTCAGATACTGAAGCAGTCCACACCCATATGCAGCAAGACCTGCTGACCTATCAGCATTGGGTTGATTGGTGGCAAGTAACATTCACACCACATAAGTGCCAAGCACTAACCATCTCCAACAAGAAAGAATCTAACCATCTCCCCTTCACCTTCAATGGCATTACTATTGCTGAATTCCTTTCTGTCAACATCCTGGGGTTACTATTGACCATAAACTGAACTGGAGCATCCGTATAAATACTGTGGCTACAAGAGCAGGACAGAGGCTGGGAATTCTGCACAGAGTAACTCACCTCCTGATTCCCCAGAACCTGTCCACCATCTACAAGGCACAGTCAGGAGTGTGATGGAATACTCCCCACTTGCTTTGATGAGTGCAGCTCCATCAAAGGTCAAGAAGCTCCACACCTTTTAGGACAAAGCAGCCCACTTGATTGGCATCCCATCTACCAACTCCAACATCTAATCCCTCCACCACTGATGCACAGTGGCAGCAGTGTGTACCATCTACAAGGTGCATTGCAGCAACTTACCAAGGCTCCTTTGACATCACCTTCCAAGCCCACGACCTCCACCACCTAGAAGGACAAGGGCAGCAGATGCATGGGAACAGCACCAGCTGGAAGTCCCCTCCAAGCCACACACCATCCTGACTTGGAACTATATCGCTGTTCCTACACTGTCACTGATTCAAAATCCTGGAACCCCATCCCAAACAGCACTGTGGGTGTTTGGGTTTTGAAATGTAATCAGTCTGATGTCACATCTGGATTTCCATAGTCATATGACTATGCCATGGGGTTGTCTATCTGGAGGCCGTGATCTTAACATGCAGTTCAATAAAGAGCAGAGTAGTCGCCCACAAAGGGCAGGATACAAATACTGTTTTAACTGCAAGAAGCAGAATCATTTCGCACACAAGTGTTTGGCTAGAAAGAAGCAAAACAAGCCCGTACAAATGGCCACTGGAGATATGTAGGCAGAAGAGTCTGATGAGCAACTATACACGGTACAACACAGTGGTTCCATCAAGTCCATAGGTGAAAAATGGTTTGTAACAATGATGACCGTAGAAGAGAGTATCAAGCGAACAAGAAGTGTCAGATAGACATTGGTGTGTCATGCAACATAATGACTTGCAACCTGTTCAAAGTGGCTCAACATGACGATCCAAAAATTAAGCCCTCAAAAGTAAGGTTGAGGCTATATGATGGCATGATACTCATGCCGAGAGGACAAACTAGTCTGTGAGCCCAATGCAATGGCAACAAGGAAGATGTAAAGTTCCAGATCATAGATGGGGACACAACAGCCACTCATTTCAGCTGAAGCCAGCCTAAAGTTTGGACTGGTAACCCTGAACACGCCAACAGAGGTTTACAACGTGTCACAGCACACAAAAACATTGACTGCTGAACAGATCTCAGAGAAGTACAAAGCTGTCCTTTCAGGGTTAGGATGTTTACCAGGAGAATATCATCTAGAAGTAGATGAGAGTGTAAGACCAATTCAGCATCTGCCAAGAAGAGCTCCAGCTATCCTCAAGTCAAACCTAAAAGAAAGATAGAAGAGCTGGAAAGGAAGAGAGTAATCAAAGACATGACAATTCCTACAGACTGGATTAGCAGGATGGTAGCAGTGAAACAACCTGGAAAGCTGCAAGTATGCCTAGATCCAAATAAAACACTTAAGATATCTCACTACCCAATGCCAACCATCAAAGGAATTTTGCTGCAACTTGCCAAGGCTTTACTATCCTGGATGCAAAGATGGTTACTGGCAAGGGAAGCTGGATGAAAACAGCAGCTTTCTAACAACATTCTGGACACCATTTGGGAGATACAGATGGTTGCACATATCATTTGGCATTTCCACAGCTCCAGGCAGCATGAGAAAGTCAGTGATCTTCCTGGAGTGGAAACTGTAGTGGATGATCTGCTGGTCTACAGATGTGGAGACACAATGGAAGAAGCATAGCTGACCATGATCAGAATTTAATATGACTGCTGGAGAGAGGTTGCCAGATGAACCTGAAGTTGAACAAGAAAAATTGCAACTGAAGATGCCTGATGGCAAGTACATAGGTCATGTATTAACAGCAAAAGGTCTTCACCTGGACCCTGACAAGGTGAGAGCTGTAGCAGCGAGGCAGCAACCAACAGTCGTGAAAGCAGTGCAATGATTTGTTGGATTCATGAAATATTTAGCAAAATATTTGCCTAATTTGTCATCAAAGAGTGAACCATCATACAAGCTCACTGCTAAGGTTGTGCACTGGTATTGGGGAACAGAACAAGAAGCAGTGTTCACTAAAATCAAACATCTAGTGACAACAACACCAGTGCCGAAGTGCTATGATGTCAATGATGCTGTCACCTTGCAGTGTGACGCCAACAAGAGAGGTCTGGGAGCAACCCTAATGCAGCAAGGACAACTGATCGCATTTGCATCCAGGGCACTAATGCAAACGAATGAGGCTACACACAGATTGACAAGGAGTGCCTGGTTATTATTTTTGCTTGTGAGCATTTTCATCATTACCTGCTTGGAAGAGACAAAGTAACAGTAGAGCCCGATCATATGCCACTCAAAGCCTCTTTCTCAAACCATTACTATCTGCTCCAAAGCATCTGCAAAGAATGTTACAAAGATATCATCTGGATGTGACATTCAAACAAGGTAAACAGATGTACATCGCAGACGTGCTATCGAGAGCAGGGCTCCCCATGAAGAAAGCGGAGGATGCTACAACAGAATATGGAATCTTCCAGATTCAACATGAAGCAGCAGCTCAACATGATCTGGAAGTTATCAACCCAACAGAGACATTGAATCTGACAAACAAGCACCTTGCTCAAATCAAGCGAACTAGCCAACACGATGCAACTTTACTAGCACTACAAGAAGTAGTGATGAAAAGATGGTGTGAGCGCATCAAGAACACACCTGGGGTCACGAGCGCATATTAGGCATGTTGAGATGAACTGAAAGCCCAAGATGGCATCTTGTACAAAGGAAATAGAGTCATCATCCCTAAGGAGATGAGAGGAGAGATGCTGAAGCACATCCATGCAAGCCATCAAGGAAATGAACTGACTCTGAGAAAGGCAAGAGAAGTACTCTACTGGTCAAACATGAGCAATGAAATTAAAAATCACGTTGTTAATCGTTATAAGCACCACATTGGCCAAACTAAACAAGCTAGAGAACCGTTGATGATGCATGACACATCCCAAACAGACATGGATGAAACTGGGAGTAGACCTCTTCACTATCAGGAACTGATTATCATATCACTGTAGACTACTATACTGACAACTGGGAGTTAGGCCAGCTGACTTCAATGACAACAAGAGTATTAGAATGCCTGAAAGCGCACTTCAGTCAGAACGGTATTCCAGACATTGTGATGAGTGACAATGACCCACAGTTCATGAGTGAAGAATTCAGTCAGTTCACAAAGGATTGGGAAATTCAGCACCACACTATTCCCAGTCAAATGGAAAGGCTGAGGCAGCAGGCAAAATCATTAAAGGAGTTGTCAAGAAATCGAGCAAATCTTGCACAGATGTATATAAGGCATTCCACAAGTGGAGAAAAACACTGACTGAAGGCATGGAAAGTTGCCCTGTCCAAAGACCAATGTCATGCCGCACGCAAACTACATTTCCAATAGCAAAAAAGCTACAGAAACCAGAATTAGTAACAGGCATGGGTGAAAAGATCAAGATGAAAAGGCAGAAAGCCAAATTTTAGTTTGACAAGACTGCTAAACCATTACCAGAGCTGAGCATTGGAGAGCCAGTCAGAGTACAAATATATAAAAACAAAAAACTGCAGATGCTGGAAATCCAAAACAAAAACAGAATTACCTGGAAAAACTCAGCAGGTCTGGCAGCATCGGCGGAGAAGAAAAGAGTTGACGTTTCGAGTCCTCATGACCCTTCGACAGAACTAAGTAGAAATAGGAAATGGGTGAAATATAAGCTGGTTTAAGATGTGTGTGTTGGGGGGGGGCTGGGTTGGGTGGGGGGAGAGAAGTGGAGGGGGTGGTGTGACTTGCAGCGCTCTCAACAGGAGTCATCCCACGTGGAAACTTGGGACATGCATAGAGAAATGTTCACCTTGATTGTACACTGTGAATGACCAAATATACCAGCACAACTGCAGGCATATATGCATAATTAGGAGCTCCTTCACAGCGTGAAGCTGTTCCTTCACAGCAATTGGCCAGTCAGGAAGAAGGGATGTCACCAGCTGTATTAAGTATGGAACTACCATCAATCCCAGAGGTCCACGTATCCCCAGCACCACAATGGAACAACAATAGTTACCATGGCAACAATTGCCACAGGAATGACACTCCCCTGAGAGGGGACATCATCCAGACGAACAGCCAATATCAACACACAGGTGCATCATTCAGACACCTGCGCAATTTAAAGATTATATCTGCAATACATGTGCAGTGACTGACTAGTAGAATAAACAGTTGTTAATGCATGAGAACAGTGAGTGTACTGTGGGTAACTTGGGAACTCACAGTCACACAGAATCATGCATGCAAAGGTGTCTTCTGTTTGCTAGGAAAAGGGGAATGTTTGTATCTTTTGTTCAATACGAAAAGGGTCATGTTTGGGTTTTGAAATGTAATCAGTCTGATGTCACATTTGACTTTCCATGGTCATGTGACCATGCTATGAGACTGTCTCTCTCGAGGCAGAGATCTTAACAAGCAGTTTACTAAAGACCTACAATGAGAAAGCACTGAGAAGCTCTGCTGTCTTTAAACATGAAACAGTGTGTGTACCAACACCTCATGGACTACAGCAGTTGAAGAAGGTGGCTCACCACCATCTTCTCAAGGGCAATTAGGTATGGGCAATATAAATGCTGGCCTTGCCAGCAATGCCAAGGCCCTGTGAAAGAGAAATAAAAGGCAACATACCATCTTGGAGTCACATCTACAGCCTGTCAGTTCTCACAACTATTGAATCCCCTACCACTATTGGTCTTCCACTCTTTTTCCTCCCATCCTGTGCAGCTGAGCCACCCATGGTGCCATGAACTTGGCTCTGGCTGCACTCCTCTGGGGAACCATTGTCTTCACCAGTATCCAAAATGGAAAACCAGTTAGTGAGTGAGATTTACTCGGGAATCCTGCTACCTGCCTGGCCTCTTAGACAGTCTGGCAGTCACACGCTCCCTCTCTGCCTGTACTCTCTTAACTTGCAGTGCAACCACCTCCCTAAACGTGCTATCCACATAGTTCTCAGCCCTGCGAATGTGTGACGGTGACTCCGGCCATCGCTTGAGTTCCAAACCCACAGCTCAAGCTTCTGCAGCTGGTGACACTTCCTGCACATGATTGTCTGTGCCAAGGGAAGTGTCCAAGACGTCCCACGTCCCAGGATTTGTATTCCATGCAACCAAACCTTAACTGTACTTTACAGACAATTTATTATAAGCTGGAGACCAAAAGGTAGAAATTAGAATTTCTTTGCAGCTACTCACCAATCGGCACCTTCCCCCGTGCCAACATCACTTTTTATTCCTGACGTCATGTTTCGAATTCTGTCTGTGGTTCGCTCCCACCAGCTGCATTTTATGCCCCACCCAGCTCTCGCTGCCTGCTGCCACTTTCTAAGATAAATACTCACCAGCTAATCACCCCGTAATGCAAAGGTTATGATGCAGAAAGAGGCCATTCAGCCCATCATGTCTGCATGGCCAGAAAAGAAAGAAACTAGCCTCTTATTTTTAATCTCACTTTCCAGCACCTGGTCCGTAGCCTTGTAGGTCACAGTACTTCAGGTGCAGATCCAGGTACCTTTTAAATGAGTTGAACATTTCAGCTTCAACCAATTTAGGCAGTGAATTCCAGATGCACACGACCATCTGGATGAAAAGATTTTCCTCATGTCCCTCTAATCCTTCTACCAATCACCTGAAATCTATGCCCTCTGGTAATTGACTCCTTAGCATGGGGAAACAGGTCTTTCCTGTCTACCCTATCTAGGCCCCTCATAATTTTGTACACCTTAATTAAGTCACCTCTCAGCCTTGACTTTTCTTTTAGAATGTGGGTTCTGACTGGCTCCTGGTTACAAAATAGCCCTGCTGTTCTTGCTATTTCCCGAAGTGCAAGTTTCATTTTCTCCGCCTTTTTTTAAGCCCTGCTGCTCTTACTGTTTCCTAGAATCAATCGTAGAATCGGTACAGCGCAGAAAGAGGCCATTTGGCCCATCATGTCTGCAACAGCTCTCCGAATGAGCAACTCACCTCGTTCCATTCTCCCGCCTTCTCCCCATAACCCTGCACATTCTTTCTTTACAGACAACAGTCCAATTCCCTTTTGAATGCTTGAATTGAACCTGCCTCCAGCACACACTCAGGCAGAGCATTCCAGACCCTAACCACTTGTTGTGTGAAAAATTTTTTCTCGTATTGTTATTGCTTTTTCACTAATTACTTTAAACCTGTGCTCTCTCATTCTCGATCCTTTGTCGAATGGGGACATTTTCTCCTCATCCACTCTATCCAGGCCTCTCATGATTTTGAATGCCTGTATCAAATCTCCTCTCAGCCTTCTTTTCTCTAAGGAAAGCAGTCCTAACTTCTCCAATCTATCTTCATAACTGAAGTTCCTCATCCCAGGAACCATTCTTGTGAATTCCCAAAGTACAAGCCTCAATTTCTCTGCCTCTTTTTAAGCCCCACTCCTCTCGCTGTTTCCTAAAGTGCAAGTCTCACTCTCTCTGCCTTTTTTTTAAGCTCTGCTGCTCTTACTCTTTCCTGAAGTGTCCGCTCAGCAGGTTCTTGGGAAGAAGCATCTCTCCAGCTTATTCACCAAATTCATTGTCATCCTTGCTTCCACTGAGTAAAGAATAACAAGAAGAATCAAAAGTCTTCAATAATAAATCCCCCAACTCCCCCAAGTACGAAATCTGTTGGCTACCACCGTCAGTCACTCCCACCAGTTACAGTGCGCTGAGACAAGAGGCCAGTGCCATCTCACTCCTGCTCAGCCCAAACTCACTGCTTGAGGTCCGAGACCGACTGACTCTAAAGAAAAATCCTGGGCAGAACTGTTCCAAACAGATTCATTAGAATGGCCCGTAACTTCCATGCTCCCCAGCAGCCAATTTGGGGGGTATCCCAAAGGTGTGCTGGGGAATCCCTCTGGCAAGTTCCCAGGTAAGGGTTTGCACGGCAATTGCCCAGAAGTGCACACTTCCATTGCACAATTATGCTGCTCTGGGAACCATCTGAAAATGCAATTTAAATCGCAAACTTTGGATAGTTCTGCTGGGGTTATGCTAATAGTTACCCAGAAAAAGTTAGAAGAATTAAACCCTCTTCCAACTTCCAAGTAACTATTGTAGGGACCCAGACCTACCCCAAACGACTCCCCCACCCCCCCAACCCTCCTCTCCACAGGAGTCCCCCCTCCTCCCCACCCCCCCAACATCACCCACGATCTCTGATATCCCCACCTCCCCCACTGAGCTCAGACCTCCCAAAGCTCCCCCCCCACCCCCCACCCCCAACCAACCACTGACCTCGGAGCCCCTCGACCTCTGACACCTCCTGACCTCGGGCCCTCCAACCCCACCCGACTCAAATCCATCTCCGACCTTGGACCACCCCCCCCAACCTTTGGGCACCTCAACCCCCAAATCCTATCTACTTACCTTAGACACTTACCTTCCCTTGGGCTGTCAATTTCCCTGGCCCTTTAAACTTACCTGCTTTACGGCAGCGAGTGCCATAAAAAAAGGGGGTGCGGCCTCCTTGAATATTCTGAATCTAGACTTCGCTGGGGCCTGCGAGGATTCTCTTGATGCAGGCCCCAAACAGCTCTGGCAAATGGAAGTGTCAACGTTATTTTCAAGATCAGGTAAGTAAGTATTTACTTCTTCTAATTTCTGCAGGCCAGCACTTTCCAATGCTAGTTGGAGGTTACGGCCCAATGTGATTGCTGGGAATTGAACTGTTTGGAAGGTAATCACACTTAGCACCGTACCACCATCACACAACTGACATGTAGATTTGTTCAGTTGAATTTCATTATGAAGCATATTGTTTATTATTTGGGATTTATTTGGTGCACTGGGACTGTTACATTGTTATACATGCTATATACTAACACATTCTAGGTTAGTACATACAAATAATGTTCCAAAAATTAAAGAACTTGTAAAATTCCTGATGAAAAGTTAAATGATTTTATTTTCATTACGTCGTTGTAACTTTCATAGAAACTTAATAATTTAAAGCACATTGTTGTAATATTGGGCACAACTAATTCAAGTCATTTGATACATCTGAAATTTACATTTCATCAAGAAAGTATTAGAAAACCTGCTGCAGCCACACCTGAGAAATATGAAACAGCAACTGTTCCAAACCAACCTTCAGAATACAAGGAAAGGATTAAGCAATTTTTAAGGCATTCTGAGTGGGCAGCCCGAAGGCCAGAAGAAGGAAAACTGAACATACTTAACGAGGGCAACTATATTCAATCTATCAATTGGAAATTGAATGCATCATTGTGAAGCTGTCCAAGAATAGTGTCTTTTGTGAAGACTGCAGGAAATCTTTCATTACACTAAGGATGATGTGACCCGTAGAGCCTCGTCAGAAAACTGATTCGATTTTGGAGTGACTTCTTTTCTCTCTGAGTGTCACTTAATAATACCATGAAGCATTTTGAAATGTCACGTAATGTGGGCTAATTGTTTGTGATCAGAGAACAATGTCCAACTCATTCCTGTTGAGAAATACAATGTAATCACAATAGTGCCATGAAATTGTCTTGTTGCCATCCTTTTGGGTTTAGGAGTCACTAATAGATACTTTTGTTTCTAGTCACATTGTGCTTTTATATTGGACCAAATACATCTTCTATAAATAAGTAACTATACATTCAAAACTAATACGGAAACAACAGGTCACGATGTGTAACATTCCTCTTTACAAATAGCTCCCAAGTGGGGTTTTGGATCAAAGACAAGTTATTTCTTATTGTTAAATCTCTACGCTATTGCCGAATTTTAAGATTACCGGTTAATCTATATGGCTTTGCACAGGGATCCAAGGTCAAGCATAACTTTCAGATGAATTGGAGTTTGAGGGCAAGGGATAATTAGGTCAGGGAAATTCAAGACCTATTTTAAAATCAGATATTCCTTCTCATTTTATATCCAACTTTGAATTAGTATCGTTATTTCGAGTTGAATATTGACTCTTACAACAATTTGGGAAGCAGAGAAATAAAGATGAGCAGAGGACAGGAGTTTCTGTCCAGCACACATTGATGTGTCAAAGTGCCACCAGTGATGGGAATGTATAACTACGTTGTGACAAGTTTACATAGGCAATTTTCATGATAAATGTAGACATATGAATTTATAATGGGAAACATCAACACAGAAATGTGACAACTCGGACCCTTCTATTTATTATTCTTCTACACTTTACTCACACATTCAGATGCATATATTGTAGATAATTTTCAGGACAAAATTTAACCATGTACGCTCTGATTCATAGGACACATTTGTGTTATCATGCTACTAGGCCTGCCATTCCCAAATAAGTGCCTTCGACAAACTCAGCACCTCATGGCATTTAATGTCACTTACACCATCGTACGTTGGAGCACAGGTCATCCCAAGGATTTAGTTTGAGTGTTTACATATGGTGAATCATAAAGCCATTAAAGGAGTTGGAAGCACGTGAACCTGCTGTCTGCAGAGTCAGCTCACATTCTCCATCAGCTGGATAGTTCTGGCAGCTGAATTTCAAGGGTATTTAAACGAAGGATGTTTTCTAAGTAACAATATTTTATCTCATTGTCGGAGAGAGCAACAAACTACCTGAACAGTCTGGTAGTGACAACAGAGTAGTTCACTATCTACTTCTGTGCAGTTGTGCTTGACTGTTTAACACAACTGAAGGATGTATTGTTTCAGGACTCTCTGAAGCACAGCTTCCAGTGACTGAGTTCCAAAGCTCAGCTGTCATATCCTTCATAAATACTCAGCTGCCATTGAAGCCATGGGCTCCAATCTCCAAGAGGCTGTCTTGTATTTCAACATGCTGGATGGATCATATAGTGGGAGCCACTGTTCAGTGCTTCGTTGTTGTTAATGTTGCCCGAAGTCAGTTTCCATTTACATTCTGAGACAGTGCCCATCAGCAAGGGCAAGACTGAAGTAGCCATAGATATGTCTTTGCCTTTGAGGTCCAAACAAGATTTTGCTCTCCAGGCTGGACAGAGTGGATTCAATTGAAAAGCCATCTCAGGACTCAGTACATGGAGCCAGAAAGTCACCACAATTCCAAGAGATCCACTCTTATACTGGTTCCTAGTCTTACATTAGAAATTTCACATGACCTGTTAGAGACAGACTCTCTCCTTGTCCCATGTATGGCCATCAGCATTAGCAGAAATGAGAATTTCCTAAATCAGGAGTACCCCTACCCTATGTCCTAGGTGGAACCTGCGACATTTGGTGGGCAGTGCAGGCATGACCAGTTAGACTGGGCCTACCTCTCGCACCAGGGAGACTTGATCCTCCAAAGATCTTTTACTTTCGCTGGATACAGTGGCAAAGGAAGCTGTGATGGAACAGCTGTATCTTCTTTCCAGTTGGTAGCTTAACATTCCCTTCACCATCAAGGCCATTTCCGCTAAAATTTTCAGCATCTTTAAATAGCAGCTATCACAGATGCACCCTTACTGGCATAGGAACCCAATGCTGGCAGGCAGATCTAGAACCATTTCCCCAATAACCAACTCTGGATGAGAAGGACACTTCGCCATGGTGGGATATTGGTGAGACCATGGGAGTCGGAGGAGTCCCAAAAACAAACTGCCAACCTGCTGCAGCTGATGCAAAAGCAGACACAAAGCCTGCATAGATGGAAGAAATCTGGGGCAAAACGTGTGCCAGGAAGGCCTTCCTGGGATTCAGGACAAAAAGCCGAATTATGGGGCAATCCTAAAAAATCTGGAATAGTTGGTTAGCCTGCTTCCTCATCCATAAAGTTTTCTAGGGTCAACATCAAATATTCCAGCAGGAATATCTTGGTTCCTATGCCTTACTATCACCAAGGGGAAGCAGGAGGGCAACAAACATGCATAAATCACTTGTAAGGCATTACAAAAACAAAAATATCTGGAAAAACTCAGCAGGTCTGGCAGCATCTGCGGAGAGGAGCACAATTAATGTTTCGAATCCGAATGACCCTTCAACAGAACTAAGTAAAAATAGAAGAGAGGTGAAATATAAGCTGGTTTAAGGGGGGTGGGACAAGTAGAGCTGGATATACTTGATGGAATACACCCTGCGGAGTACCTAGGATATCCAGCTCTACTTGTTCCACCCCCCTCCCCTTAAACCAGCTTATATTTCACCTCTCTTCTATTTTTACTTTTAGGGTCATTTGGACTCGAAACATTAACTGTGTTCCTCTCCGCAGTTGCTGCCAGACCTGCTGCATTTTTCCAGGTATTTTTGTTTTTGTTTTAGATTTCCAGCATCCGCAGTTTTTTGTTTTTATCTTACTGTAAGGCATTACGTTTGATTGAACTTTAACTCAATTGTGTCTCTTGGATGAATGGTAGGTGAGTTAATGATGACACCAATGATGATAAGGGTGCATATAATTGCCATGTTGTGCAAATCTGAGGAATACATTAGATAAATATGACACATTGAAAGTTTCACCAATGAAAATTTGCCTTATGATTCTTGCTTTCTGCCTGTAGCTCTGAAGAGATTTCATCTTGTCTTTGTCTCTGCTCTTGATCAATAGCAGGTGCCGTCTGCTTCCACTTGCTCTACTCTTATCTCTCTTTGGAACACAAACCGATGGAGTACATCCCTGCGAAGTGCCTAGGAATGTCTTACTATGTTAAAGATATTACATAAATACAAGTTTTTCTTGTTGTACAAAGTGGACCCTGAAGAACGTGGAGAACATAATGTTGTAGTGAAGGACACCTCCAATTACTCCTTGAAGAACTCTTTCAAGACTTGTCTGGTATATTTGAAACAAAAGCTCCGGGACACCCTGGTCCACTCCTCCATCACCCCCTACTCCTCAACCCCCTCCTATGGCTCTCTCCCACCCCCCCCCACACACCTTAAACCAGCTTATATTTCAACTCTTTCTTGGACTTGAACTCAAGTTCTGTCGAAGAGTCATGAGGACTCGAAACGTCAACTCTTTTCTTCTCCGCCGATGCTGCCAGACCTGCTGAGTTTTTCCAGGTAATTCTGTTTTTGTTTTGAATTTCCAGCATCCGCAGTTTTTTTTTTCTCTGGTATATTTGATATTGATCCTGATGGCTGCATGGCTCTCAATGTCTTTGCTCCCGAAGTTTAGAAGCCAGAGTTGAAGACAACAGTCTAGGACTGTTAATGAGCTGTACTTTTATTCCAAGATGGAACTGTGCATTTCCTTTAAATAAAGATGTTAATATGGCCTCCTGAGAACTGAGCATTCACTTACATGATTCTGTTGGTGATCATGAAGGGTATGGGATTGTGTCCAAGCCTGTATGGTCACATGGCTGCTATCAAAGGTGCTTTGGACTTTGGGTGATCTGCAAATTGATTTATGTGTACTGATCCCTGTAGCAGCTTAAAATGAGACCTGTGCTTTAAAGCTCATGTCTATCATAACCTTGACAGACATTAGCAGTATCACTATTTGGTGGAGGGTAACTGGAGGTCAGATAATGGGAGCACGGACACTATTCTAAGACAGTTTGCCTCTTCATAAAAATACAGCTTAGCGTTAAGTGCAAGTGGGACAGTCTGGTCTGCTTCACATCCTTTTCATTTTCTACTAAATAACACAAAAAGGCTGGAAAGGTCCATGACCCTTCATCAGAGCTGAGGAAAGATAGAAATGTAATAGGTTTTTTTTAAACTTAGTTCTGTTGAAGAGTCTTATGGACTCGAAACGTTAACTGTGTTCCCCTCCGCAGATGCTGCCAGACCTGCTGAGTTTTTCCAGGTATTTTTATTTATTTTTGTTTTAGAAATGTAATAGGTTTTGAACAAGTGGCAGGGCTTCTTCTATACTGTGAGATTCTGTGAAAGGGGGAGTGGAAGAAGAACAAAAGAGGTATATTATAGGATGGAAGGCAAGAGAGATTAAATAACAAAAGGTTTCATGGTATAAAATGGTGTCATGGACAAAGGGAGTGTTAATGGTAGTGGTAATGGCTAAAAAAGGTGCTGACAGTGGCATTGAGGTTAAGAATGCAGAATGTGATAATAGCAGGACAAAGGTAAGCACTCTGAAAAGAACATGAACAAGTAACAATGATCCTTGTGGGGGTGGTTGGGGGGGAAGGAATCAAAAATTGGATAAGAAGGGGGATAAAAAAGGAGAATTTTCACATTTATCATAAGGGAGTGGTAATGGGTATAGTTAAAGAAACAAAAGATGTATCCAGACGAGGTATGAATGGCTAGATTAAACATTAAACAGTATAAACGTCATCACATTTCTACTTCTCTTTAACTCTGAGAAGCCACACAGACTCAAACCATCAACTCTGTTTCTCTCTCCACAGATGCTGTCACATCTGCCAGGTTTTTCCAACATTTTCTATTTTTGTTTTGGATTTTCAGCATCCACAGTATTTTGCTTTTATATTAAGCTCAACATTTTTAGATCATAAACTCTGTCTCCAATTTGTTTTAATCTTTTGCTGTTTTTTTGTTTCTTTTTTATTCCTTCCTTTGCATTTGGTCATCTATCTAGCCATTTTTCCCCCGCCACCATCCCCACAAGGGCCATCTGTGAGTTCTGTTGAAGGGTCATGAGGACTCGAAACGTCAACTCTTTTCTTCTCCGCCAATGCTGCCAGACCTGCTGAGTTTTTCCAGGTAATTCTGTTTTTGTTTTGGATTTCCAGCATCCGCAGTTTTTTGTTTTTACCATCTGTTAGTTGATCATGTTGAGTGCTTTCCTTGTCCTGCTATTATCACATTCTGCTTTCTTACCTCAATGCCACTATCAGCACCTTTTTTTTTAGCCCTAACCACTACCATTAACACTCCCTTTGTCCAATGACATCATTGTCAATCTCTCCTTTGCCCTCACCTATTGCTGGCCTTCTATCCAGCTTCACCTGCTCCACACCCCTCCCTTAAACAGTATAAATTTCATCACATTTCTACTTCTCTTAGGCTCTGAAGAAAGGTCAGACGGACTCGAAACGTCAACTCTTTCTCTCTCCACAGATGCTGTCAAAGCTGCTGAGTCTTTCCAGCATTTTCTGCTGCTGTTGAGCTTAATGTTGAGTCTAGAAGGTTGCAGCAAAGTCCAAAGACGAGGTGCTATTCCTCGACCTTGCGTTGAGCTTCATTGGAACACAGAATCGGGACAAGATCAGAGCATTAGCCCAAACCACGGCCTTCGCTTCCTCTTGGTTCTGGCATATGCGAGGTTAAGCATGATTTTCACTTTTCCCGCTGGCGCACAAGTCACGTGGGCAGTAGCACCGCGGGCGCGCGCGGCGTACGTACGTCACTTCGGTGGCGCGCAACGTGCGCAGGGTTCGGTGACGCGCGATGCGCTCTGGGTTCGGTGACGGAAAGCACATTTTCCCTTCCCCCCCCCCCACCCCTCCCCTCCCAACGACGTCAAATCGGAAGGAGGCGGTCGGAGCGCAGCTATAGCTGCTTCACAATAGAAAGAGCCGGAAATGAGGAAGCTGCTCGAGGTGTGACTGACTATCCCGTTCTCCTTTTGCTGGTGGACCCCCTAACTCAGAGCCAGGGAGAAGTGTCGGTGGCCGCTGCGTTGTTGCTGGAAGAGCGGGGATAAAATAGGAAACAGGTCGGTGTCCGGGGTGAGATGAATTTTATTTCCAGAGTGACGGTTGGGCCCTTTGCCTGCCATCAGCGGGTACGGTCACTGCGCATGCTCGCCATCTACCTGTCAATCAGCGGCAACCATAGGAGTTTGTGCAATGTTGCTCGTTCACTGCTGCATCCAGGTCCCCAGACCCCTTTCACTGCATTGCTTTTGGGTTGGTGTCACTGCAAATGTGCTACAGCTGCGCAGACAACTCCTCCTCTCGCAACTTCTGCCTATTTTCTGTATAATTCATTGACTTGAATCAGAGTATATGGCGCTATTTTGAAGGAAAAAATATAGTCCTTGACATGATCAATTGCTTTCAAGTTCAGTTATTTTCCTGGACGTCTCTGGCTCTTTATGGAAATTTGCTTTGTGGCAGGATTAAAAAAAAATGCTTGATTTTAATCTGCTAGAAAGGCTACGGGTTTAAATTTGAAGCCCGGTCGTGGTTATTTGAGGTTGGCGTTAAGATTGCTGAACGTCAGCTCTCGAATGCTCATTGGAGTGTTATTTAAAAGCAGCAAATCTGACTGATGGTTCTACCTTTTGCAGTGTTCCAGTCGTTCTCTATAAACAGGCTGCCAAATTTCAGAGTCTGTCTTATATCCACAAAGAAACATAAGTATGCAAATACTTTCCCAATGTAGTGAAATATAATTGATTTTTGCTTCTTTTGGACTGGTTCTCCACACTTCAATGTTTACATTTTCATGGAATTTAATTTTTTCAGTTTTTAATAGCCACCAACAGTTTACCATTTTTGTCATATACTCCAGAGTTGTAATTGAATTAGGAAATAGTAACTCAGTCAAGGAATTCATATAATCAGCAAAGCTTGGTCAGTTTAGGAACATTGTCTGAATACAGAGATTAATAATGCTTTCGCGGCTTTGATTATTATCATAGTCTGAGTGGGTCTGTTTCTTTCATATTGATGTTTTTGGTTTCCTGTTGGAACATAAACAGAGTGCAGATGATGTAGGATTTGAGTTTTACTAGTTTCATGACCCATGGATTGTTGGTACGCCTGACTGTTGTATTAGTTTGTTTAGATCTGCAGATTGCTTATGTAAACCAGCATTAAAGCTTTCTCTGACTGCTGCTGTTGTCACCACCCTTTTACTTAACATATAAACAAAAGGTGACTGACCACGAGACAGGAGTGACTGCTGTCATTGGTGGCTCTGACATCAAAGCATTTGAAATAAGAGGCAACCTGGAGAGGGGAGAATACATTTTGGGATTGACCTAGTCACTGCATTCCATGTTTCTAAAATAAATGAATTCATGCCATTTTGTACAAGAGAGCTGGAGAATGAAGGTAGAGATTTTAAAAATTGGTACAAAATATTTTTTCTGGTTGAGAATTGAATCAAATCAAGCATCCTTCAATAGATAAGATATGAGCACAGTACATAATGTATAAGATTTGTGTATTTTTAAAAATAAATTCTACATTTGAAGATTCTCTTCATTTCAGGAAATCCTTCTGTAAAGTTCTGTTTTGCTAATGAAAATTCCAATTACCCAAAATGAATTTTGCTCACGCTGTTAGAATCTACAATTAGTGTGATGATAATGTCTCCAAAAATTCAAAATATCCCATCATCTTGTATTTTTTACCTAGTCATTTGGATCAGGCATTATTTACAGCAGTGAAGGGAAAGTCCTAGGCCTCTGCCAGGGAGTGTGTGACAGCAGGCAAAGGTTGGCTTTCCCTGTTCCAGCTGGTGCCTCCCTACAGCAGCACAGCCAAAAGTTTCAATTTGAGAATTGGAAATTGTAACTGCTGTTATGAATACATTGGTTCAAGCCTCACTCCAGAGAGTTGAGCACATAATCCAGGCTGGCATTTCGGTGCAATACCGAGGGAGTGCTGCACCGTTGGAGGTCCCTTTTGTTGTGCTAACGTACTAGGCTGACATACATAAATCATGAATATTACTGGACGACTTCTTTGCTCTTGAATTTGCATGGATCTAGCTGTTATGTATGACAGTTGTTGCAGCTAGTTGGAGCTCAACCCTGTGACAATACATGAAGCAGGTGGTGAGGTGGTAACCTGTTTGTGTTCTCCTTTTTAGAGCAAGAAGTTGAGAGGCTGATATTTAAGTTGGTACACAAAGCAGTTCACAATAAGGATTCAACAGTTTTAATTAAATATAATAGGATAGCAAGCTTGAAAAAAAATTACAAAACATGATTAATCCAAGTGCATTCCTCCCAAAAAGGCATCTACTCATACATGGAACATTACAGCACGAAATGAGTGATTTGGCACATCAATCATGCGCACCAGTGTTTTTCTGCACATGAGCTACAGTATTCAGTCTAATCCCACTCCCATTCGCCCTACTCTTAATATTCTTTTGCATGCAACTATCTAATTTCTAAAAGAGTTCCTTCACTTTCTTTCAACCATGGTTTGTGGTGCAGAATTCTGAAACCATCTGCTGCATGAAGACTATCTCTCCCCTTTAATCCTTTACTTATTGAGGAATGATAATTATTTTGTGAATTTAATTATTTCTGGCCAATTCTAAAACCTTTAAGCAGAACTTCAAGACCACCTGCTTCCACATGAATTCATGGAGCATTGACTATTTGAATTTAATAATTTACTAATATTCAGCAACTGTTAATTAAATGCAATAAACTATCAAAAAAGCTGGTACTCCATAAAGATAAATTTATGCATGTACTCTCCATTGTCTTCCTGTCTTTGTTTAATCTATCCCTCATATAAACTCCAGAGATCCATATTCATGGGGATCTCTGATTACTACCTTTATGTCTTATAACTCACCCCTTGCAACTTCGCCAGAAAAAAAACTCTCCCCTAAGCCACTTGCAATGGCTTTTTCAAATTCCAAACTGTTTAGCCTTTGTCCACTGCAATACTTTTGCAGCTGTTGATCCGCTTAATCACCCTCTCACCTCTTCCTTTGTCTTCGTGCCCAGTCCCTTCCTCCTCCCATCCTGGTTGTTTCCCTATTATGGCCCCCATATTCACTCTCTCAAGGCCAAAGGGCACAGATATGAACATGTGTAGCCCACAACTGGTTTTGTCGTTCATCACCAGATCTGACTGGATTGTACTAAGCACTGTTGGGCCCCTCACTCCTCTGCCCAGTGCACTCCTTGCACCATATCTTCTGGAGAGATAAAATAATCCTAGCTTGTCTTTAAACCCCTCTCCCTCTGCGCCCTCCATCCTTGCACCGAACAGGTGCAAGTAGCTGATAGACTTTGCTATTAAGATTGAGACTGTTAAACTCCCTCTGGCCCTACACTCGAATATCTGGAATTCCCTCCTTAAGCTTCTTTCTTTGTCCTTCTTATAGTAGTCCTAAAAATGAATTACTTGACCAAGCTTTTAGTCACCCATCTTTAATATAGCTTTCTTCAGCTTGATGTTTTATTATGCTTCTGTCAAGTGGAGGAACAGCAATATATTTCCAAGTCAGGATGGTGAGTGGCTTGGAGGGGAACTTCCAGATGGTGGTGTTCCCACAAGTCTGCTGCCCTTGTCCTTCTAGGTGGTAGCGGCCATGGGTTTAGAAGGTGCTGTCTAAGGAGCCTTGGTGAGATCGTGCAGGTGAGTTCCTGCAACGTATCTTGTGAATGTACACACTTGCCACAGTCCATCGGTGGTCGAGGTAGTGAATGTTTGTGGATGGGGTGCCAATCAAGTGGGCTGCTTTGTCCTGGATGGTGTCAAGCTTCTTGAGTGTTGTAGGAACTGCACTCATCCAGGCAAGTGGAGAGTATTCCATCACACTCTTGGCTTGTGCCTTGTAGATGGTGGACAGGCTTTTAGGAATCAGGAGGTGAGTTACTTACTGCAAGATTTATTGCCTCTGACCTGTTCTTGTAGCCACAGTATTTATATGGCTAATCCAGTTCAGTTTCTGGTCAGTGGTAACTGCCAGGATGTTGGTAGTGGGGGATTCGGTGATGGTAATGCCATTGAATGTCAAGGTGTGATGGTTAGATTCTCTGTTGTGGGAGATGGTCATTGCCTGGTACTTGTGTGGCACAAACGTTGCTTGCCACATGTCAGCCCAAGCCTGGATATGGTCCAGGTCTTGCTGCATTTGGACATGGATTGCAGCAATATCTGAGGAGTCATGAATGATCTGAATATTGTGCAATCATCAGTGAACATCCCCACTTGTACCCTATGATGGAAGGAAGGTCATTGATGAAGTAGCTGAAGATGGTTCGACCTAGGACACTACCCTGAGGAACTCCTGCAGTGATGTCCAGGAACTAAGTTGGCTGACCTCCAGCAACCACAACCATCTTCCTTTGAACTAGGTACGACTCCAACCAGTGAAGAGTTTTCTCCCTGATTTTCATTGACTCCAGTTTTGCTAGAGCTCCTGGATGTAATCCTCAGTCAAATGCTGCCTTGATGTCAAGACCAATCACTCTCACCTCACCTCTGGAGTTCAGCTCTGTTGTCCATGTTGAACCAAGTCTGTAATGAGATCAGGAGCTGAGTGACTCTGACGGAACCCAAACTGAGTGTCAGTGAGTGGGTTATTGCTAAGCAAGTGCCGCTTGATAGCACTGTTGATGACCCCTTCCATCACTTTACTGATGATAGAGAGTAGACTGAAGGGGTGGTAATTGACCGAGTTGGATTTGTCCTGCTTTTTGTGGTTCGGACATAACTGAGTAGTTTCCCACATAGCTGGGTAGATGCCAGTGTTGGAGCTGTACTGGAACAGCTTAGCTAGGGGCGTGGCAAGTTCTGGAGCACAAGTCTTCAGTACAATTGCTGGAATATTGTCAGGGCCCATAATCTTTGCAGTATCCAGTGCCTTCAGCCATTTCTTGATATCACGTGAATTGGCTGAAGATTGACACCTGTGATGCTGGGGACCTGCGGAGGAGGCCGAGAAGGATCATCCACTTGGCACTTCTGGCTGAAGATTGATGCAAATACTTAAGTCTTATCTTTTGGCTGATGTTTGGGCTCCCCCATCATTGAGGATGGGGATGTTTGTGGAGCCTCCTCCTCCAGTGAATTGTTTAATTGTCCGTCATAATTCATGACTGTGTATGTGGCAGGACTGCATAGTGTAGACCTGATCTGTTGGTCGTGGAATTGTTTAGCTCTGTCTATCACTTGCTGCTTATGCTATTTGGCATGCAAGTCATCCTGTGTTGTAGCTTCACTAGGTTGACACCTCATTTTTAGCTATGCCTGGTGCTGCCCCTGCCATACCCTCCTGCACTCTTCATTGAACCAGGGTTGATTTCCTGGCTTGATGACGATAGTAGAGTGGGTGATATGCTGGGCCATGAGGTTACAGATTGTGGTTGAGTACAGTTCTGCTGCCGCTGATGGCCCACAGCATCTCATGGTTGCCCAGTCTTGAGTTGCTAGATTTGTTTGAAATCTTCCCATTTTGCATGATGGTAGTGTCACTCATCACGATGGAGGGTACCCTCAATGTGAGGATGGGACCTCCCCCGACTCCTGAAGTGTAGTCACTGTTGTAGGAATTGCACTTGGCAAACTCCCACAAAGATGAGGTCATGACCAGATAATCTGTCTTCCTCATGTTAATTGAGGAATAAATATTGGCCAGTAGATCAGAGATAATTCCACTACTCTTATTCAAAATGAGTTTTTTCCACCCACGGTTCTTTTCCATCCACCTGAGGAGACAGGTCACAATTTAACATCTCGTCCGAAAGACACCACCTCCGACAGTGTAGCACTCCCGCAGTACTACTCAGCCTTGATATTTATGTTCAAATCCTAGTGCAGGACTTGAACCTGGAACCTTGTGAGTCAGCGAGAGTGCTACCAACAGCAACAGCTGACACCTGCTTTCTAATGCTGAAGCAGAACTTGCTGCTATCCAGCTTGCTGTTAAGTGGAGTAACCTGTCCTCCTGTCCTATATGTGCCCTGACTAGATGGTCGCCTGTGTGGTGTTTTGTGAAATGAATTAACCGTTGCTTGCTACACTACGCATTTGATATTTTGCTCTTAGCTTCATAGTGCTCTAAGTAATCAAGCAAGGAGAGAGTGAAAACTCTTCCTGTTCCTTCAGCACAAAGTCCTTTTGCCCTTCTCTTAGGTTCTATATCAGTAACCCTTCAAGAAACTCCAACCAGCTGATAACATTTTTTAGTTCCATGCATTTTGTAGGATGGTTTAGATTTGTAAATCTGTGTTCAACAAATTGTGAGTGTGTTATAACAGTATAGTTTAAGCTTTTTGTATTGAGTTGTTATCTAATTTCCTGTTACATTGCAAAAATATGATCTGATAGTTTATTCAGGATGGACCTCAAAATTAATACTCATTTTGACCAAGCTAAATATTTACATGTTTATTGTTAATATACTATAATACATGAAGTTTCAGAATGAACCATATGGGTGATGTCCAATATTATGTATATAATTAATTGAAGTGTTGAGATTGGTTTATATGCAGATGTAGTTTGGACTTAAAGAAACAATCTCAGCTGAATAAACCAGTTCCATTTTTAGTTTGACTGTTTAGCTCTGAATTATCTTTATTTTAGGTGAAGTACAGAAGCTTAGAAGTCCTGCTGAACTAAAAGGCCATTGATAGTTTTTTGGTTGCTGAGGATTTCTTGGTGAAAGGACGTATCTTGTTTCTTTGTGTGCCTTACCCACAGTCTACCAAAGAGGTAAGAGACTGACATCTTTTTGGTGTGTTTAAATTTATTACATTTGCTACTTTTTAGGTGGAGCTGCAAAGGCAGTGTTCCCACTTTGTCAAAAGTCACATTTCTGCTGAGAAATTGTTGTATGTTGCATGAAGGGCCCACTTTCTGGTTGTCCTATGTATTAGTGATGATGTAGTGGAGTCTTTCCAGAAGTTTTCTCTGTTCCATGGCTTTTATGCCCCTTTCTGCCACCCAAGTGCAAAGGACAATTCTTTGCCAAAGAAGTCAAGCAAAGAACTTGCATCCAGGTCTCTGCCAGGACCATTCTGTTAACACCTGAGAAGATGTGTCCAATAATGGCACAATGTTTAGTTGAGTTTGATTTGTTCCCTGCTTTGTGAAGGAACACCTTTTCCTTCTAGGCAACAAGCTGTGGACAGTTATTGCAGGTCAAGACATTGCCATGCATTGGCTTAGTATGTCAGTGTACAAACTACTTGAACTACAGAGTTTATTGTAGCATGCTTTTTAAAACACTTTTTTCTTTTTGAGGGTGATAATCATAATCCAATTTGCAGCTTTATCCCAAAGATTCTATTTAATGCAGTAGCAAATGGCACATCTGTGAGAAACTAACTTTTGTACAAATCTGACCACAGACTGCAACCTTCAATCTTAAAGCAGCTAATGTTCTGAAGTTAGTTCTTGTCGTGCCGTGGGCAGCGTTCTTGCCTCTGAGCCAGCAGCTTCAGATTCAAGACTTGATGGCCAAAGAATATGTGTTCATAATGCAGCCAAACAGGTTGATTATCAACTTGCAAATCCTTCCAACATATGCTAGTGGCAGGAGGTAAGAGCAGAAGAGACTCCTGGTCAGCCATCTCAGTAGGCAACAACAAACCACATCAGTACCTTACCAAGCATCACCATGGGCCAGCACAGGAGTCCATGGTTGCCAATGTCCTTTCAGGGCATGGCATCTAGAGAGAGAGAGAGATTTTTAAGTTATCTTTTGATTTGTATCAGTGATGATATTTATTAATCAATAACTGAACCTGTTGCATTTGCCTAAATCACTAAACAACTACAAGTAGGTTCAACTGTCAGTCACTAAGGGGCCTAAGGGAGCGCTTGGTATTGGTACACTATTCTGATTATTTCAGTGCTATCTAGGTTAGAGCACTATTAAGGTCTTTTGTTGCATAAATAATTGAGTGATATTTCAAAATTTGAAATTCTAATTAGTTGAGTAAAATACAACAGAGCTGGAAAGACAAGTGACGTGTTGCCGCTGTGACATGTGGGGACAGGTGGACACCAGTGTGATTCGCAGCAGTCACATCTGCAGTGAGCGTTTGCAACTTGAGGAATTTCAACTCGGAGTTGATGAGCGAGAGTCTGAGCTTAGGATCCTGTGATGCATCAGGGAGGGAGAAAGTTACCTGGACACTTTGTTCCAGGAGGCAGTCGCACCCTTCCATTTCGGTCCATGGTCAGGGATAGGAGGATGTGACTATGAGTAAGGCAGATCTGGAGATCCAGAAAATAGTGCTGGAGAAGCCTCAGCCCAAGTACTTACCAGTTGCAAGGTTCTTGCAGTCTTTGTGGACGAGAGCAGAGACTGCAGGGAGCATAAGCAAACAGGCCATAGCACCATAGTAGATTTGTGGAGTTAAATTTCATAACAGGTAATTTTCGGTTGGCATCAGAGAAAATGACCATGGGAGCTGATGGATTGCTGTATGATTTTTCACTTGCTCCTTCCTCCCAACCCAGACTGGAATATCATGCCAGCTTGGACTATCTTAGCTCGGCAATGAAGATGGCCACAGCCTATTTGGTACTCGTGGAGGTGTACAATTTTTTTTATTTAAATAGCTCCTTGTTGCAATTTCTACTGTTTTAATGGTTTTCAAATTGCTCCACTATTATAATTGGAGAAGTTTACTGTGGTTTGTTGTAGATTTGCGCATTGGCGAAATCATTTAAGATTTCCCACATTGTATGTTGGGCAAATGAACTACATAGCTTGTGAATGATATTTGTACTTTTTTTTTTAAATCCCCTATTTTTAGATACATGGAGTTCATAAAATGTGCTTGAGATTTTTGTTCCAGGCATATTAGTCAATTTCTTGTGCTTGTGTTAAGCAATGGAATGGAACATGCTTCCAGCTTTGGCGCCTATTGTCAATATCAAAATATTCTTGTCAAACCAAGTACAGAGATACAGAGCATAGCATCTCTGTCCTGCTCCAGTTTGTTTTAGCCTCTACCTCATAACACTTAGCCTTCTTGAAGGCTGTGTACGTATACATTTACCATTTTATGCTAGGGTAACTGGAGGTGTTACGAATGTGAGATTTTATAAGATGGTTATGCTCTCTCTTTAAATTCAAGGTAAAATGGTGTAATGAAAAGGGAAAATGTGACCTCCTGCTAGTTCTGCCTGGTTACCATGGGGACAGGGGCCCAGGTCAAGTGCTATTGAAATGTATGTTCCAGGTTTAACACCTGAAAACAAAGGACACAGCAGCTGATTTTTGCCATAGGTAGACTTGCAGACTCTCAGGAATATGATTTTAAAATAAATCCTGAACACAGAGAGAGAGGGTCCCAGAGAGAGAGAGAAACAAGGGACAACAACTGCTGTGGTCAGCAGGGGGAAAAAAGGCTTTTTCTCTGTTGTCTTCCAGACAGAATGCAGATGGGAAGACATTCTCTGGTCGAAGAGACAAAATTTTTAGACGTTTAAGGACAATGGAAAATTTGCCCTGACAAAGCCAAGGAAAGGAATCGTGGAGTGAGCCATGGTTCTGGAGGTTGGTTTAGGATTTCTCAGAAGACTAAGGAAAAGGACCTTTGGTTGCAGGGCATTCTAGCGACCCAGTGAAATGGGGAGAAGTAAGCCCATTAGAAGCTGGAAGTAACTTTGGACTAGATCCTGAACAGATTACGGAGAGTGTGCTGAAATGTATAAAAGTGGTGTGGGGTTTTCAAGTGCGTTAAAACAATAATAAGGGATGTCTTTTCTGTAGCTTCTGTGTATTAGTTGCCTACTAAACAACGTTTAGTGAGTGTTGACTTTAGCATGTTTGTTGCAGTAAAAGTCTTAACATGAAATCTTGCCGTGTGACCTTTTGAGTCGGTCACTGGGAATTCAATTTTTTTTAAACTTATTGGTCTCTTTGGGATTTGTAACGAGGTAATCAATAAACAAAACATGATGGTCATTAGATTCCAAAAATAAGAACATTTTTGTATTTTAGTACATGCTTCTTGATTTTCCCTACTTCAAAATTTTCTCCCTGTAACTGTTATATACTTGTCCTCCAAATGAGGGGGGAAGGTAGTTGGTCTCAATGGCATTCTGTAGCGTGTCAATAAGTGATGAGTGAGAATAGGTTGACTCATATCCTCTGACTTGGAAAAATTCTCTTCATTTACAAAGGAATTGCACTACCTCTGTTCTGCATCTCACTGTTCAGGCCAAGGTCAGGATTTGGCTGTGAGGGAAAATACAGGCACAAGCCTATTAAATTTTATTATATTTTAAAATGGCTATTACTTTGCCTGCAGTGCAGAGTCTTATGTGATTGCAGACAAGTGTTGTTTTGAACAAACTTGCTCAACTTTTGTTGCATTTTTGTCACAATTTTGTCATCCCACTTTCTCCTCTGGCCTCTTTGTTGAAAGCCATTTTGTTTATTAACAGCAATAAATTACATTTATTTAGTACCGTGAACATAAAACATGCCAGGGTGCTCCAGGGCTGTTTTTTTTTATATTTATGGGATGTGGGCGTCACTGGCGAGGCCAGCATTTATTGCCCATCCCTAATTGTCCCCATTCAGAGGGCATTTAAGAGTCAACCACATTGCTCTGGAGTCACATGCAGGCCAGACCAGGTAAGGACAGCAGATTTCCTTCCCTAAAGGACATTAATGAACCAGATGGATTTTTATAACAAGCGACAATGGTTTCATGGTCATCATTAGACTTTTAATTCCAGATTTTTACTGAATTCAAGTTCCACCATCTGCCGTGGCGGGATTCGAACCCAGGGCTCCAGAGCATTGCCCTGGATCTCTGGATTACTAGTCCAGTGACACTACCACTACACAATCACTTCCCTATTATTGTCAAACAAAATTTGACACCGTCAAATGAGACATATGGGCAGATGAAGTGGTAGGTTTTATGGGTCACCTTAAAGAAGGAAAAAAATCTAGAAGTTTAGAGTCTTGGCAGCTGAAGGCATGTTGCTCATTGGTGGGGCAACTGCAGTCTGGGATGTTCAAGAAGCCAGAATTGGAAGTGCATAAATATCTCAAACAGTTGTGGAACTGGAGAAGATTACCAAGATGGGGAGGATTGAGAGCATGAAGGGATTTGAAAACTAGCATAAGGATTTTAAAATCAAAGCATTGGCTCCCAGTTGAGCAATGTATCTCTGTGAGCATAGGGATGACAGGTGATTAGGACTTGGTGACAATTAGGGCATGTACATCACGTTTTGGATGACATCACGTGCACAGAAGGTAGGATGTGTGACGCTGGTGTGTGTTGAAAAAGTTAAGTCTATAGGTGGTAAAGGCATGGATAAGGGTTCAGCAGCAGGTGAATTGAGGCAGTGGTGGATTGGGCAATATGGCGAAGGTAGAAATAGATAGCTGCAGTATTGGTGTGGGTTTGTGGTTGCAAGCTTACCTTAGGATCACCAAAATTGTGAACAATCTGGTTCAGCCTCTGACAGTTGCCAGGGAGAGGGATGGAGCTGGTAAGTAGGGAACAGAATTAGTGACAGGAACTGAAGACAGTGGCTTCATCTTCATCACACTTAGTTGGAAGAAATTTTTTATCCAGTGCTGGATGTCAACAAAAGTCTGACAAATTAAAGACAGTGGAGGGTCAAGAGAGGTGGTGATGAAGTAGATTTGGGTGTTGTCAGTGTACATGTTTTTGGATGTTGTTACTGAGGGGCAACGTGCAGAGGAGAAGTAGGAGAGGGCCAATAAAGGCACGTCAATGGTAACAGGAGTCGGAAGAGAAGCCATTGCAGGTGATTCTCTGGCTATTATTTGGTAAGAATGGGGCCAAGAAAGGGCAGTTCCACACAGTTGGATAACAGAGAATGGTTTTGGAGGAGGATGGCATTGTCAACTGTCAAAGGCTGCTAATAGATTGAGAAGGATGAGGAGGGGATAATGAGTTGCAGTCACAAAGAATGTTATTTGTTACCTCCAAGTGCTGTTTCAATATTGTGCCCAGCCTAGAAGCCTGATTAGAGGAGTTCAAACATGAAATTGCAGGAGTGATGGGCATAGATTTGGCAGGCGACAGCATATTCAAGGACTGAGGAAGGGGAGGTTGGAGATGGGCAGTTGTTTTCAAGGACAGAGGAATCAAGGATTTTTTTTTTTTTTGAGAAACGGGGTGAAAGTGGCCCATCAGAATGGGGTTGGAGGACAGTACCTGAGGAGGGAGAGAACTGTTTATAATATCAGCTAAAATGGGGCCAGGAAGGGAAATGGGGGTGGCCAGAAGTTTTGGCTGAATGAGCTTGAGGGAGAAGGTGGTCATAATTTACAAAATGGGTTTAGAGAGAGCAAGGAAGGAGATGGGATAGAATCTCATGAGTTCAGGACTAAAGTGGTGGGAGCCATCAGGGGGCCAGATGAGCTAGTAGAAGGAAAAATCTGCAATGTTACTTCAAAAGTCCATACAATTGTGAATTTTAGTGAGCTTGAGTGTTTTACCAATTGCTTTAGTCATAATATATTTTTGTACAACAACCACACTTTATCATAAATAATTTCACTCTTGTTCTTCTCCCCCAGTGGTACTTTTAATCATTTACCTGTACTATTCATACCAATCTCCCACTTCGAAAAGGAATAGTTTCCATCTGCAGAATTTATCAGTTAAGTTAAAGCCCTCTGCAATAAAGGCTTTGAAATGTCCTTTGTTAAGTAATAAACTGGCCATTGCTTTAAGGTCAGCCTTAATTCAACTTTTCAGTGGCACCACATCTGAGTGATCACAATAGTGATATACAATAATATGACAAAGAATATCAAGATTCAAATTCATTAAAATAGACAAGAGCTTTATTGCTTCAACAACCTTATAATCATGGTGGGAGATGAGAAGAAAGAGCCTGAGAGAGAACAGTGTCGGATTTTTTATTTTTAAAACGAATTCCCATAAATTGACGTCAAAACTTGCAGTGTAAGTGTTAGATTTATGCTAGAGAAATGTCAGTGACATTCAGGGAATATACCATTGTAATCATCTAAATGAGAATGCTTTAAAAGGATGACCAGAAACCTTAGAAGGGGAATAAACTGGAAAAGCCAGGACTTTCATCTCTAGCTGGTCCTGATAACAGTTGTTACACTCTTGGACACCAAGCATGGCAATTGTTATTACGGTTTGATGAGTTTTGTATGTTGCCAGTTCTTTATGACACATCCATATCTTTTTGCTTGGTTATTGGCTACACCCTGATTACATTATTTTTCTATCAGATTGTTTGTTTCAACTATTGTCTTAATTGCAGTGAAGTTCATTTTAAATGTCACGTATTTTGGTGTCCAACTTTGAAAACTGGAGTATAATGGAACCATCAAGAAGAACATTGTGCACATAGATATAACTGAGATAATGCTGCTATCATATATATTCTATCATATGATAAAAGAGTTCTAATGCCTTTCCTCTGACATTCATATGAGGTCAATTTTAAATTTAACCACTAAAATCTCTCCAGTATTGAAAAAATACTCATCTAAAGTTGACTTGGGCTTCCTTGCTTAACAGGCAAATTTCAGGGCTAATATTGTTAAAATATAAAGGGAAATCAATAGACATATAACATTAGTAAACTTCAGGAATATCTAATTTAACCTTTTCCTTACAGATAGACAACAGCAGTCTAAAATCCTAGTTTTGTCAAGTGAATAACAGTACTAGGACCTCTTTACAAAAGGCGTGGTGAGCAATACAGCTTGCTATAAAATGTCAGTTATTGCTTCCATCTTCCAGAGTACAGCTTGAATTTCCCATTAAACACTAATTTTGCAACTTGGAACTCCTTGCAGAATTTCAGCAGCAGCAGCTGGTTACCCCCCTATAATGCATTAGTGGTAGATATCAAATTCTGGACATAAAGAGTATTTGTTCACACACCTGGTGTCAAAATAACACCTTGGTTTCTGAAATCTGAGGTCTCTCATCAGCTATATGGAGGGCATTTTTTTTTTTGCAGAAAAAGGAAAATGAAGACTTATCAAGTACCTTTCACAGGAACATCAGAATAGGAGTAGGCCATCCAGCCCATCAAGCCTGCTCCACCTTTCAAGTTGATCACGGCTGATCACCTACCTTGATGCTACATCCCTGTACTACCTCCATATCCCTTGATGTCATTGGCCTCCAGAAATCTATTGTTTTCTGTCTTGAACCTTCATGATCAAACAATGTACCAAAGTACTTTACAAACAAGGAAGTATTTTCTTTGAAGTGTGAATAACTGTTGTGTGGGGGCCGGTTAGCTCATTTGGCTAGATGGCTGTGTGGTGCAGGGTTCAATTAATGTTCCAACTTGGGATCTGCCTCTTGCCCTGCCCCTGAAGGTGGAAAGCAATGGCAAACCACGACTGACGGAAACAGCCAAGAAAATGACTCATGGTGAAGCATCGGCTGATAATGAGCCCAAGACCTGCCTTCAGGCAGAACACTGTTGGAATGGGGAAAAAATGTTAATCAGGAGAAAGAAATTTAGAATATGAGATGAAGCTAGCTAGAAATATAAATGGATAGCAAGAGTTTCTACAGGTATTTAAAATGGGGAAAAAAATAAGTAAAGTGAGTGTTGGTCCTCTGGAGAGTGACAATGGGGAGTTAATAGTAGATAATAAGGAAATGGTGGATGAAATGAACAAATATTTTGCTTCTGTCTTCACTATAGAGGATGCAACAAGCATACCAGTAATAGCTGTAAATCAGGAGGTGGAAGGGAAAGGGGAGCTTGGTGAAATTATTATCACTAGGGAAGCAGTACTGAGCAAATTGATGGAGCTACGGGCTGACAAGTCCTGATGAACTATATCCTAGGGTCTTAAAAGAGATGGTTGATGAGGTAGTATATACATTGGTGTTAATTTTCCAAAATTTTCTAGATTCTGGAAAGTAGCAAATATAACCCCTCTTATTCAAGAAGGGAGGGAGGCAGAAAATTAGAGGCCAGTTAGCCTGATGTCTGTCATGGGGAAGGTGTTAGAATTGATCATTAAGGAGGTTACAGCTGGGCATTTAGAAAAACACAAGGTAATCAGGAAGAGTCAGCATGGTTTTGTGAAAGGGAAATCGTGTTTAACTGATTTATTGGGATTCTTTGAAGGAGTAACATGCACGGTGGATAAAGGGGAGCCTGCAGAGATACTGCATTTGGATTTTCAGAAGGCATTTGATAAGGTGCCACATCAAAGATTATTGTAGAAAATAGAAGCTCATGGTGTTGAGGATAACGTATTAGCATGAATAGAAGATTGGCTGGCTGGCAGAAAACCGAGTATGCATAAATGAGTCTTTTTCTGATTGGCAGGATGTGACGAGTGGGGTTCCGCATGGGGCCTCAACTTTTTACAATTTTTATATCAGTGATTTCGATGAGGGGTGTGAAAGCATGGTAGCTAAACTTGCAGATGACACAAAGATAGGTAGGGAAGTATGTTGTGAATAGGACATGAGATTGCAGATGGATATAGATAGGTTGAGTGAGTGGGCAAAAATCTGGCAGATGGCGTATAATGTGGAAAAATGTGAAGTTGTTCACTTTGTCAGAATAAAAAAATCAGAGTATTACTTAAAGGGAAAACAGCTGCAGAATTGAGGTGCAGAGGGATCTAGGTGTTCTAGTGGCATGAGTCACAGAAATTTAGTATGCAGGTACAGCAAGTAATTAGGAAGCCTAATGGAATGCTATCCTTTATTACAAGAGGAATTGAACATTAAGGATGTTATGCTTCAATTATACAGGGCATTGGTGAGACCACATCCTGAATGCTGTGTGCAGTTTTGGTTTCCTTATTTAAGGAGGGAGGTAAATGCATTGGAGGCAGTTCAGAGGAGGTTTACTAGATTAATACCTGGAATGAGCAGGTTGTCTTATGAGGAAAGGTGGACAGATTGGGCTTGTTTCCACTGGAGTTTAGAAGAGTAAGGGGTGACTTGATTGAAGTACATAAGATCCTGAACGATCTTGACAAGGTGGATGTGGAAAGGACGTTTCCTCTTGTGGGTGAGTTCAGAACTAGGGTGCACTGTTTTAAAATTAGGGGTCGTTCTTTTAGTACAGAGATGAGGAGAATTTTTTTGAGGGTTGAAAGACTTTGGAACATTGCCTCAGAAGGCAGTGGAAGTCAAGCTATTGAATATTTTTAAGGAGGAGATAGATTCTTGTTAGGCAAGGGAATCAAGGGTTATTGGGGGTTGACGGGAATGTGGAATTTGAAAGGCAAACAGATCAGCCAGAGGTTGGGGAGTAAAACCCATGCTGTTTGAAATAGCATCATGGATCTTTTCATTTTTGTTGCCTTTATTCCCATGGCCTACTCCTGCTCCTAATTTGTATGTTTGTATCTATTTTCCACACATCTGAGGGGGCAGAAGTTTAAATTCTCATCTGAAAGACAGCATTTCTGATGTTTGAATCCATTATAAAGGATGTAATAGTAGAGCATTTAGAAATGTATAATATAATCAAGCAGAGTCAGCATGGCTTCATGAAGGGGAAATCATGCCTGACAAATCTATTAGAATTCTTTGAGGAGGTAACAAGCAGGATAAATAAAGGGGAACCATTGGATGTAATATATTTGGATTTCCAAAAGGTGTTCGCTAAGGTACCACACATAAGGCTACTTAATAAGATAAGAGCCCGTGGTATTCGGGGGTACTATAATAGCATGGAAGGAGGATTGCCTAACTAATAGAAGACAGAGTTGGGATAAGGGGGGCATTTTCAGGATGGCAACCTGTAACTAGTGGAGTGCCTCAGGGATCACAATTGTTTACAATATATATTAAGGACTTGGATGAGAGAAATGAATGTACTATTGCCAAGTTTGCAGATGACACAAAAATAGGTGGGAAGGCAAGTGGTGAGGATGATACAAATAGTCAATAAAGGGATGTAGACGGGTTAAGTGAATGGGCAAAAACTTGGCAGATGGAATATAATGTGGGAAAGTATGAGGTTATGCACTTTGACAGGAGGGATAGAAGAGCTGAATATTATTTAAGTGGAGAAACACTGCAGAAAGCTGCAGCACAGTGGGATTTGGAGGTCTTCGTGCATGAATCCAAAAAAGCTAGCAGATGTTCAACAGGTAATAGGTAAGGCAAATGGAATGTTGGCTTTTATTTCAAAGGGACTGGAGTATAAAAAATAGAGAAGTCTTGCAAAACCTATACATGGCACTCGTTAGACCACACCTCTCTCCTTTTCTTTTCTCTCTCTCTCTCTCTCTCTCTCTCTCTCCTGTTCTTTTCTCTCTCTCCCTCTCTCCTCTTCGTCCCCTCTCCTTCTCTCCTCTTCGTCCCCTCTCCCTCTCTCCTCTTCGTCCCCCCTCTCCCTCTCTCCTCTTCGTCCCCCCTCTCCCTCTCTCCTCTTCGTCCCCCCCTCCCTCTCTCCTCTTCGTCCCCCCTCTCCCTCTCTCCTCTTCGTCCCCCCATCTCCCTCTCTCCTCTTCGTCCCCCCTCTCCCTCTCTCCTCTTCGTCCCCCCTCTCCCTCTCTCCTCTTCGTCCCCCCTCTCCCTCTCTCCTCTTCGTCCCCCCTCTCCCTCTCTCCTCCGTCCCCCCTCTCCCTCTCTCCTCCGTCCCCCCTCTCCCTCTCTCCTCTTCGTCCCCTCTCTCCCTCTCTCCTCTTCGTCCCCTCTCTCCCTCTCTCCTCTTCGTCCCCTCTCTCCCTCTCTCCTCTTCGTCCCCTCTCTCCCTCTCTCCTCTTCGTCCCCTCTCTCCCTCTCTCCTCTTCGTCCCCTCTCTCCCTCTCTCCTCTTCGTCCCCTCTCTCCCTCTCTCCTCTTCGTCCCCTCTCTCCCTCTCTCCTCTTCGTCCCCTCTCTCCCTCTCTCCTCTTCGTCCCCTCTCTCCCTCTCTCCTCTTCGTCCCCTCTCTCCCTCTCTCCTCTTCGTCCCCTCTCTCCCTCTCTCCTCTTCGTCCCCTCTCTCCCTCTCTCCTCTTCGTCCCCTCTCTCCCTCTCTCCTCTTCGTCCCCTCTCTCCCTCTCTCCTCTTCGTCCCCTCTCTCCCTCTCTCCTCTTCGTCCCCTCTCTCCCTCTCTCCTCTTCGTCCCCTCTCTCCCTCTCTCCTCTTCGTCCCCTCTCTCCCTCTCTCCTCTTCGTCCCCTCTCTCCCTCTCTCCTCTTCGTCCCCTCTCTCCCTCTCTCCTCTTCGTCCCCTCTCTCCCTCTCTCCTCTTCGTCCCCTCTCTCCCTCTCTCCTCTTCGTCCCCTCTCCCCCTCTCTCCTCTTCGTCCCCTCTCCCCCTCTCTCCTCTTCGTCCCCTCTCCCCCTCTCCCCCTCTCTCCTCTTCGTCCCCTCTCCCCCTCTCTCCTCTTCGTCCCCTCTCTCCTCTTCGTCCCCTCTCTCCTCTTCGTCCCCTCTCTCCTCTTCGTCCCCTCTCTCCTCTTCGTCCCCTCTCTCCTCTTCGTCCCCTCTCTCCTCTTCGTCCCCTCTCTCCTCTTCGTCCCCTCTCTCCTCTTCGTCCCCTCTCTCCTCTTCGTCCCCTCTCTCCTCTTCGTCCCCTCTCTCCTCTTCGTCCCCTCTCTCCTCTTCGTCCCCTCTCTCCTCTTCGTCCCCTCTCTCCTCTTCGTCCCCTCTCTCCTCTTCGTCCCCTCTCTCCTCTTCGTCCCCTCTCTCCTCTTCGTCCCCTCTCTCCTCTTCGTCCCCTCTCTCCTCTTCGTCCCCTCTCTCCTCTTCGTCCCCTCTCTCCTCTTCGTCCCCTCTCTCCTCTTCGTCCCCTCTCTCCTCTTCGTCCCCTCTCTCCTCTTCGTCCCCTCTCTCCTCTTCGTCCCCTCTCTCCTCTTCGTCCCCTCTCTCCTCTTCGTCCCCTCTCTCCTCTTCGTCCCCTCTCTCCTCTTCGTCCCCTCTCTCCTCTTCGTCCCCTCTCTCCTCTTCGTCCCCTCTCTCCTCTTCGTCCCCTCTCTCCCTCCTCTCTCATTTCTTCTCGCTCGTATGCTCTCGTTCCCCTACCCCTTTTTCTCCCCACCCCAAGCTAAGCCCTTCTGTTTCATGCCCACAGTTCTAAATCTGAGAGGAAAACTGCCCGCATGCCTTGTGATCTTGACTTGCATTGAGACTTTGATGTCTGTCAAGAAGGAAGAAAAAAACTTTTTTTTTCTTCATGGCATTGATATGAGCATCAGTTCGAAACTTCTCTCTTCCACCACCACTGCAAGGACTCATATGCACCAACAATTCAGATTTCCCTTGAAGGACCTAGCTCAGGCTGTGCAGACTCAGCACTGTAATCCTGAATTTGGAATACCCACCATCATATGCCACTGGTTAGCCCTTTGCTTTAATTAGTGGATAGAGTGCCCTCAATCCCTAGTGATTCACCTTACAACACAATACTTTTAGGAATACCTGGAACAGATACTCCCCCAAGTCCATCCCTTAAAGTACCATCCAATACATCATTAATGAAGACATTTCATAGAATGAGTTATGGTGAGCGTCTTTGCAACACTCTTTTGACAGTTGGGTTTGATGATTAACTGCCTCTCTCCTACAGGTTTTTGAGCTGGAGAAAAGCTTGGTTAAATCTTAGGTTTTAGTCAAGTACTTGCATAGCTTCCATCGCCTTCATGACTGCCATAGCCTTGGGAAGAGTGATTTTAAAAGTATTGCAAGTTCATAGAGCCTTAAACGTTCTACAACCTGGAATAAAGCTGCAACCTGCCCCGCATCATCATCATGAGAACAATAAAACTGTTCTTTTCTGATTGCTACACTGGCCTCCAAAATATTGATTATACATGTTGCAACAGGCTGAAGAAATAACTGGAAGGTAACCGATAGTTCATTCCTGGGTGGTTTTGGGGCTTGGTAGCTTCCTTGTAGGTAGAAGCCACAACTATGCTCTGGAATATTGAGGGTATGAAGGCTTCAAGTAGATCTCTCTGCCTCAAAAGGGCAGCTGAAATGCAAGTTAGTAATTCTCCCTCTTCTCCCACCCCTCCTCATAATGTGGGCTCAATCATTGTATTGGCATATTTCTGATCGTTTCTGCATACTTTATAACTTCCATGCTGGTTGGATGGAGTGACTTGACAAGATCAAAGAATGATGGTTTTAATTATCCAACTCACCAGTTGGTTTGCAGACACTATTCTGGCACTGAATATTGCATAAATATTACGCACATCTTAGCTCGGTGTCAAAGGGGGGGCAAATGCATAATATACCAGACATGCCAAATAACTTTGAAGCTTGTGCTAAGAGCATGTGACCTTAATCTGCAGTTTGTGGTAACTATTGATTATAAAATGTTTGTGTATAACAATGCATTAAAATGTGACACTGGTTTATTTTTTCTTTTCAATTTGTTTATTTACAGGTAAATCAGGGTGAAATAAATCAAACAAAAATGCCGCTGTTCAAATCACACAAAAGTCCAGCAGACATTGTCAAAAATCTCAAAGAGAACATGGCGATGCTGGAAAAGCAGGATATTTCAGACAAAAAGGCTGAAAAGGTATCTAATGGTGCTTGAAAAGGTGTTGTCATGTGGGAGTAATCTTGTTCAACGCATGAGTGAAAAAAGCGTAGCATTGAGTGTAGTTGAAAGCTGACAAAATAAATTTTCCAGGCTTTTGTCATGTCATAATCAAAGTGCCAATGTTCTATAATTGATTAATTAATTATGCTTTTATGTCAGATTTTAAAATATTTTGTTTGGCTTCTATGGAAGGAAAGAACTTGCATTATATAGTATCTTTCAGCTGATGAGTTGCTTCAGAGATGCAAGCAAACGAAGCAGCCATTCTGTGCACAGCAGAGTGATAAATGACCAGTTATTCTGTTTTGGTGATGTTCACTTAGGAATAACTGGTATACCAGGAAAACTCCCCTTTTTGGAGTAGTGCCATAAGATCTTTTATGTTCAGCTGAACAGGCAATCTCAGTTTAAAGACCTATTTCAGAGGTTGAATCACTGACAATAGAACAGCCCCCCAGTGCTGCACAGATTATATGCTCAGCTCCTGAGGCAGGATTGGAAAACGTTCCCTTCTGAATGGCAGATGAGAGTCCGACGACTGAGCCTGGCTCATGGTTGTTGAAGTGCAATTACTTGGATGTTCTTCAAGGCTCAAAGAAATGCAAATGTTTTGAAATTCAGCTGTATGAATACTAATGACAGTTATTTTAATGATACACTAATTCATTTATTTAAATGGGCTAAAAGTTAAAATAAATGAGCAAAATATTTGCATAAGCACATGTTGAGAATTCGTATGCACAGTGCAGTCAAGAGACTGGATGAGAGCTGCACTTTTAAAACATGAACATGTGATAGAAGGATTGTAAGTCCTTTAACCATGATTTCTTAGTTTGGTGTCAGCTATGTATTATTGCTGACATCTTTGTGGTCAGTTCATTTTTTTTAAAAGCAACTACACCTTAATAGGCATAATATGCTTAGGGATTGCATCTGCAAAATGCTTCTCAAATTTGTTTCTTCATAAATTGTCATGGAACAGGGCATGTTATTGAATTGTAACAGATAGTTACTGTATAGTTAAGAATGTTTCTCCGTACGTTCCAGAGGAGAAACAGCCAGTCCTTTTAACACAGAAGTGCTCCCGTACAAAATATAAGCTTGCACAGCGAGATATATTGCTCTTTGTGGGTATTAATCTTTGCAGCCTCTTTAAATTGGTGAGCATATTTGATTTCAATCATTTTGACCTGTATCACTGATGTAGTACATATTTATTTCGATGCTCAGCCTGGTTTTGTGCACGTTTTTAGTAGATTTTAGAGTATTTGGGAATATTATTGAATGATTTTACCTGTGCACAAGTTTGTAAGCTTTTAGGTAAACTATGGTTACATGACTGTGATGTAAGTAAAATACTTGAAGGAAGCACTGTGCAGTGCTTGTTTTTATATGTCAGCTTGGTGCAGTTGATGGCACTTTTGCCACTTTGGCCAGAAGATTGTGGGTTCAAGCTTCACTCAACCTCTGTTTCTCACCCTGAAGAGAAAATCCAGCCCTTCATCTTTATATCATTCCATCCCTTTATTATTACTAGTATTATTATTAAAAATAGATTTGTCAAGATAATCCAGCAGTTACCTCGCTCTTTCACATCCTTAAAGTACTGTCTTTTCCAAGTTCTTCTTCTTCAAAGATTTCACTGAGCGTCTCGCCTCCTATGCTGTCAAGTGGATTGTCCTGCAGATCAATATATCTGTTAATAGGTAGAAGAGGTTTAATTCATTCATCTTATTTGACATTGGCTTTTATATATGTTGAAATCCTGAGGGGACTTGACAGGGTGGATGTTTGAAGAGATGGTTCCCCCTGTGGAAGAGACAAGAACTAGGTGACACAGTTTAAAAATAAGAGGCCTTCCGTTTAAGATCGAAGTGAGGAGAATTTTTTTTCTGAGGGTCATGAAAATTCTCTGCCCCCAGATAGTGGTGGAGGCAGGGTCAGTGAATATTTTTAAGGCAGATTTCAGTAGATTCTTTACTAACAAGGAAGTCAAAGGATATAGAGGGTTTGCAGGAAAATGGAGTTGATGCCAAAATCAGATCAACCGTGATCTTGTCAAGTGGCGGAGTAGGTTCAAAGAGTTGATTGGCCTACCCCTGCTCCTATTCTGTATGTATGTTCAGCACCTTTTAAGCTAACATTGACAGGAGGTGCTACCTGCCAGATAGCACCTTTTCTGAACTTAGATGTTAAATTGAGGTCCCCCTGATCTGGTGGTGGTTAAAGAATCCATTCGCATTACTGTTTGTGGGACCTTGTGTACAAAATGACTGGCTTGTTTATCCATATAGCAATACAGTATAATGCAACTTATTATGTAAGATGTGGCTGGGGAAATTTATGACACACTGAAATGCTACAGCGGTTGTTATTTGTAAAAGATACTAGTAAGTTTTGTCTTACTTGCTATTCCCCCAAAATTGTGTGTGAACAAGTTTGTGTTGCAAAAGAATGTCTAAAGTTGATGAATATGGTAAATTGGCACAAAGATTACACATCAGATTTCTGTTAAACTAGTAACCAATTATTTCTCTCATTTGAGATATTAGACACATAATTCCATTTTTATTATTTGCATGTTTCATTGATGTGTGTATGGATAAATGCTTAAAAGACCTGATCAAGTTTTTATTACATGAAAATTGAGTATTTTTAAAAATTCCTCCAGTGACATTTCTGAGATTGACTGCTAAGATTCTATTCCTTTTCCATGAAAGCAGTGGTTTTGGTCCTTGTATATAGTACTTTGAGACCGGTGTATCAACAGACCGAATGCTAGGATGTGAATTCAATCCTACAACTGATCATGTATTGAGTTCCTGATCTCAACTGGGCTGTCAGGAGGAGGGGCTTCTTTAGAGAGAGAATAAAGGAAAGATTGACTGAACTTGTATAGCTTCCAGCAGTTGGTTCAAGAGCAATATTTGAAAGACAGCTTGACATAGACCTCTCAATCTGGTATTTTGCTCGAGAAATTGTGCTTAGATCAGAGAACTTAAAATGGTGAAGAAACTTTATTTTCAAAAAAGTTGGGTGGTGCAGGAGATGGAGTAATAGAAAATTTTGATTATATATAATCTGTTCACATTTTGATGTTAAGGAGCGTGTCTTGGACTGGTATATTTCTACCCCTTTTAAATTGAAAGTCTCCTGGCCATTGGTGAGCTTTCCTTCAATCTGCTTTTGCTGCTGGGATTTTTATGCTGATTCTATGGTATGCGTTAAGGTGGGGCAACAATTTTTCTGGATCATTTAACTGCTGTTAAAATGAATGTAACTTCAAGAGCGTAAATTAAGCAAAAGAAGGATGGGTGCAGTTAGCTGATAGTTCCTTTCTAGGACTGCTGATGTGAATGAATTAACTAAATTGGCAGAAGAGAGTTAGTGGCTTTTTATTAATGACTTCTATAATTCTACAGAATAAAAGGAAAAAGTGTTTTGCAGTCTATCAGTATGCAAAAATTATATAGAGAAAATTAATTGAAATGTGAAATTTGTCATTCTTAGAATGTAGCCCTCAAGTTCGAAACAAGTAAGATATTGCAGATGCTGGAAATCAAATAAAAACAGAATACTGGAAATAATCAGGTGTGGCATTATCTATGGAGAGAGAAACAGAGTTAATGTTTCAGGTTGATATCCTTTCTAACTCCACAGATGCAAGACAATATCATTGGAGGCGGAAGTTGGGGGGGTGGTGGGGGGAGAAAATTTTAACACAGCAATGGATCAGGTATAACAGAAACAGAATTACCTGGAAAAACTCAGCAGGTCTGGCAGCATCGGCAGAGAAGAAAAGAGTTGACATTTCGAGTCCTCATGACCCTTCAAGAGAACTGGGTGATTCCGAGGAGAGGGGTGAAATATAAGCTGGTTTAAGGTTGGGGGGGTGGTGGTTGGGAGAGAAGTGGAGGAGGGTGGTGTGGTTGTAGGGACAAGCAAGCAGTGATAGAAGCAGATAATCAAAAGATGTCACAGACAAAAGAACAAAAGAACACAGAGGTGTTGAAGTTGGTGATATTATCTAAACGAATGTGCTAATTAAGAATGGATGGTAGGGCACGCAAGGTACAGCTCTAGTGGGGGTGGGGGGCATAAAAGATTTAAAAATAATTGAAATAGGTGGGAAAAGAAAAATCTATATAAATTATTGGAAAAAACAAAAGGAAGGGGGAAGAAACAGAAAGGGGGTGGGGATGGAGGAGGGAGTTCAAGATCTAAAGTTGTTGAATTCAGTATTCAGTCTGGAAGGCTGTAAAGTGCCTAGTTGGAAGATGAGGTGCTGTTCCTCCAGTTTGCGTTGGGCTTCACTGGAACAATGCAGCAAGCCAAGGACAGACATGCGGGCAAGAGAGCAGGGTGGAGTGTTAAAATGGCAAGCGACAGGGAAGTTTGGGTCAGTCTTGCGGACAGACCACAGGTGTTCTGCAAAGCGGTTGCCCAGTTTACGTTTGGCCTCTCCAATGTAGAGGAGACCGCATTGGGAGCAATGAATGCAGTAGACTAAGTTGTGGGAAATGCAAGTGAAATGCTGCTTCACTTGAAAGGAGTGTTTGGGCCCTTGGATGGTGAGGAGAGAGGAAGTGAAGGGGCAGGTGTTGCATCTTTTGTGTGGGCATAGGGAGGTGCCATAGGTGGGGGTTGAGGAGTAGGGGGTGATGGAGGAGTGGACCAGGGTGTCCCAGAGGGAACGATCCCTACGGAATGCTGCCGGGGGTGGGTGAAGGGAAGATGTGTTTGGTGGTGGCATCATGCTGGAGTTGGCGGAAATGGCGGAGGATGATCCTTTGAATGCGGAGGCTGGTGGGGTGATAAGTGAGGACAAGGGACACCCTATCATGTTTCTGGGAGGGAGGAGAAGGCGTGAGGGCGGATGCATGGGAGATGGGCCGGACACGGTTGAGGGCCCTGTCAACGACCGTGGGTGGAAAACCTCGGTTAAGGAAGAAGGAGGACATGTCAGAGGAACTGTTTTTGAAGGAGGCATCGTCAGAACAGATGCGACGGAGGCGAAGGAACTGAGAGAATGGGATGGAGTCCTTACAGGAAGCGGGGTGTGAGGAGCTGTAATCATTGATTTCATTGCTATGGTATGTTTCCAACAGATTTGACCATGTAAACTGAAATTAAAGGATTTGTTTGTGAATGCCAGAATACAGCAGCCTGAAAAAAACAATAGATTGCAGAAAGGCTTGTGGCTGGATTCAATTTGAAATGTAATGTAGTTTAAAAACTGCTTTTCAAAAAAATAAATCCTCTGCTTCAAAGTTATCTTGTAGATGGCAGGTATTTTTATTGGGGACCTGCATATAAAATCACAATGATTTGTGACCACATGTGTCCTAAATTAAGTAGAAACTGGCTTGCACTAAGTTAATGAAGTCAGCATACCATTTGTCGACAAAATATGAAGCGAGCCCTAAGTTGCGAGAGCACTTGATAAGATTTGCATTTATTTTTTTTTTAAGAACTAAATTAAACTATTCAGCTTTCTAATTTGAGACTGGGTGAATGGAGAAAAAATAATGGCAAGCAAATTTTATCTCCTGGACAAAGTTGATGGCTCACATTGCTGCTCCATAGATAATTTTTCACCACTTTAAGTATATGATCAACACCGGAATCAGAGTAATATGATAATTGGCCATATATATCCTTGAAGCTATTCTGATTTTGAGAAAAGAGAACGAGCTAGAGTTGATAGAAATTACACCAGAAGCTTAAAATCATGCATGTAGGTTGCTAGAAGAGAAAATTTTCTGTAAAAAGAATGGAGAATGGGAACGACTATAAAAGGCGGGTGAGTGGAAATCATTGCACTTGAGTAAAGTGTTTCAGTTAAGTCTGAAAACGGGTTGCTGAAGGTACAATATTACACTTTGTTTCTACGTTATGTTTGGTGGCTAGAAGCTTCAATGCAAAAACTTGGAAATGCTTTCCTAACTCACGGGGGTCCAGCAAATGAAAATTAATTACTCTAACTGTACCCCCAACTAGTCTCTGTGTACTTTTTCGTGAATAAAGAGGGCTGCAAAGTCTGAAAGGGGATTTTGTATTTGCTGAGTATTGATAAAACTGTTTACAATGTGTATGTGGCTCAGAACAGCATGTGACACATGCTTACCTTGCATGTGTGGAATATGGGATTCATGAAACTGCACTCTTTTTAACAATACTGTCTAAAGATGATGGCTTGATCTATTAACCAATGATGCTGCATATTGAGTTGTTGATGTCATTTGGTTATTGAAGGGTTTTCTAAGCATGGCTGAATGCCTTTTTATTCAATGCTTTTACATTGTATCAGTTAATGTTCTCCTCCCACCCTCATCTCATGCAGGTGCTGACTACTGGGATGCAGTTGAAAAAGTACTGGTAACTTTCCCAAGCAACCATCCTTTCTGTGGACTTGGACGCAGTGATGAGAATCTCTGAATCCAGTCCCCTCCTGATGTGTGTACTTCCAGCAAGTTTGCTAGATGATAATCCTAGTCAGGACATTTTCCCCTGTCACCCCCTTTCCCTCCACATAGCTTAGGTTAACTAAATCACTTCAATTTCACAGTTTGAAAATGACACACAACTTGGAAATGTAATAAACAGTGAGGAGGATAATAGCAGACTTCATGAAGAAATAGATTGGTGAAATGGACAGGGATATATGGCAGATTAAATTAATGAAGAGAAATGCAAAGTTGCAGGAACAGAAAGACCTGGGGAGTCACATACACAAATCTTTGAAGGCAGCAGGGAAAGTTGATATAGTCATTTAAAAAAATAGCCTACAGGATGTTAGGCTTTATAAATAGAGGCATAGATTGCAAAAGCAAAGTTATGCTAAACCTTTGTAAAATACTAATCAAACCTCTGGGTTATTGTGTTCACTTCTGGACATCATACTTTATGAAGGATTTCAAAGCCTTGGTGAGGGTGCAGAGGAGATTTACGAGAATGGTACCGGGGTGAAGGACTTCAGTTACATGAAAAGATTAGAGCAGCAGAGATTGTTCTCCTTAGAACAGAAATGTTGGAGGGGAGAATTGATAGAGGTGTTCAAAATTATGGAAAATTTTGTTAGTGTACAAAGGGAGAAAGTGTTTCTATTGATGGCCGGTAACCAGGGGGCGCAGATTTGAGATACTTGGCAAAACAGTTGGAGGGGAGCTGACAGCATTGTTTATATAATGGATTATGATGATCTACAATGCAATGCGGGAAAGGGTAGGGGAAGCAGATTTGGTAATAACCCTGCATTTCTTTTGAAAGTTATGAGGAAAGAGCAGTGATGTGGGAATAATTGGATGGCTCTTTCAGGGAGTTGGCACAGGCATGATTGTGGAATGGCCTCCCCTGCTATGTGATTCTATGAATTGTCTCTGAATTAAAACTGCACAGTCTGGGATTAAGTGTGGTTAAAGACATAGCCATTTGGTCAGTAGAGGAAACCATGCCTAAGGTATGGGTGCAGTTAACAATGTCTCACTGCAGAGCAGCAACCATACTGTTGAGAGTTCTGACAGGCTGGATGTTGTCAGCATATGTTTTCAAGTTGATCCTGTATTTGCGCATAGTGTTGGCGAAAGACAGAACATAGATAAGGAATATGGAACCTTGGGCACCCTAGAGCAAACTGTGTAGACACAGAAGAAAAAGTCATTGTAGGAGACGAGCTGGCTATGTTGGGATAGATAGGATGGAAGTGACAAGCCCTGTGGATCCACAGTGGTGGATCACTGGTGGTGGAGGAAGATGAACGAGTCAACTACGTCAGAAGGTTTGGGAAAAGTAACATGTCACTGTCACAAGGATATTGTTAGTGACTTGGAATAAGGTAGTCTCAGTAATGGTGGAATGGAAACCAAATGAGGGGATTTAAACCAGTCAAAGTTGGTGACTCATTTCAACAATCTTGAAGAGGAAAGGCAAGTAAGAAATGATTTGGATATCAGGATTGAGTTTTTTGGTGAGGGTTCATTACAATTGCTTTGAAAAGAGGAAAGCTGAGGTTGGGGAAATGAATAGTGGAGACAGTGGCCTTAAAAGGGGAGAAGTAGGGGGAAAATCAATGACAGAAGGATTGACCCAGCAATTTGGTGCAAAATAATCAATGAACTCCTCCCATCTGGCATCAGATAAGGAAGGAAGGGCAGGCGAGGGAAATCTTAAGGATGCAATTTGTAATGAAGAGAAGCTTAGGTTGTCTTTATCTGATTCTTGAGTTTTGTATTAACGTGACAGCAGAGGGGGAGAGCCAATAATGTCACAAAGGTTGGTAAATGGCAGAGGTCAGAGGATGTGAGCGATCTGGTGGCCACAAGGACATTGAAAGCTGAAGCAAGGCAGCTTTTTAGTGGAGTGATGGAATTGGCAATGTTGTGGTGGGACAGATGACAGGAAGTTGGACATTGGAGATGGTGCCAGTTAGATGGTTGGGTGTATGTAATTTCCCTCCCCCATAACAAATGGTGAGAATACAGAGATTGGAGACAGGCAGGAAATTGCAGTTTTTGAGAAGGAAGCAAGAAAGTAATTGAAGATGGCCTTGTCAATGAAACATCATGCAATGGTTTAATCTGGTTGGGGTGGGGAAATTGAGTCAGGGTGGTAAAATCAGGGAGATATAATTTGGCTCTCTGAACATCTTGTGTTTAAAAAAAATGTTGCCCAAAAGTTCATCTTCAAATTTTCAGAATGGCATATGAAGGAAGAGTGGTGATAGTGGGGGAAGGAGAGTAAGAATTTGTAGGGTGAAGACTGAAGATGAGTCATTCTATCTACAGGCTAGAGGAGGAGAACGGAAAAGAGATTTAAGCAGAAAATTGCCAGAGGCCTTGGGAGGGTGGTACAGTAATGAGCCAAGATAGTGGTTTGGGCATAGAAAGTTTATCTGGGTGGGGTAGGCTCAGTAATGAGAGAGAATGAAATATTACAGATGCTGTACAAAGGGTGTGTGTTAGTTCATGTGTTAGTTGGTATGTTTTTTTTAAAAGACAGTTTACCTATGGATTTCTCAGTGCTTTTGTTTAGTTTCTGATATCAGACATCTGGTTAGCAAAGGATCTGGTGCTGGTTCAAATGTAATTAGATCATGGTACTTGTGATACAAGCAACACCAATTAGTTTATTTTATAATTGAATCTTTTAATTGTAGTGGGAACTTTTTCCACGTACTTTTCAGCTGTAATATTGCAGCAAAACAAAACCGAAGGGAGGTTGGTCAGCTTTATATCGTAAACCTAAAATACCTTCTGTTTTGGGTGTGTCTCATCTCTTCAATGTTCTTTGCATACTCTTGTTTAAAATAGCGTGTGTGTGCATAATCTCACAGTCATTTACATCTGCTTGATAGAACATTGGTACAGAATAAATAAATGTTAGGTGCCACGGGAAGCTGACTGCTAATTAATTCCAAATGATAGCAAGAATGTTCAGTAACTTTGGGGAAGTGAGAATGAGGAGCAAGATGGTTGACAACCTATATTAAACCTTCATGTTTGAAACTTTGAATATGCTCAAGTCTAAGCAATAGAACTAGATGCACTACACCCTTATTAAAATGTAATCTATAGCGTTCCATGGTTTCCTCCCTTTATAACCATAGGGTGACCACTGACTGAACTCAAGAATACTAAACACTCTTTTCCTCCATCACCAACCCCTGTGCACATGTACACGCCAGGCCTTAAACCAGCTTTTGTTTTATCATTATACTATTAGACACTTATTCTAAAGAGGAAAAACAATTTTGTTTTGCTTTATGCAGTAATCGAGCGCTTGATTTAGACATGCAGCTCATGAACTTTTTAATGGATAGAGCACAAAGATGGGAATTGCAGACACATTGGCAAGGATTTCACCAGCAGAGGTATGAAGCAACCAGATGATGTGGAGCAGCTGGTGCTGGTGACAGCTGCACCATGACTGGTGCCATTGAGTGGATGGCTGTTATATAACACTAGGATGGGTGGGGTGCGGATTACAGGTACAGACAGACCCCTGGTTTCCTTACCTGACCATGTAACTGTCACTTATCAGTACAAACCTGAAAACAGTGGGATTCAGCAAGAGTCCCATTTGGTCAGCATCCAGACAGCACAGTTAACCCTTTCTTATTGTTCTCAAAGGGAATGGCCAGTTTCTCTTTGGTTGGGTGGCCATTTGGAATTGCCCAGTCTCTGATTTCATTGATTAATATCAGTATAATTTAAAATAATTTATATTGATTGGCAAGTGCCTGCAAATAAAGATCCTAATAAAGCATTGTTTCTGCAAACCACAGAATTCTTTTGTATCTTGCACGCAACAATATCTTGCATGCAACAATTTAGGCAGTGTCCCCACTTATTCATTCGCACTGGTACAAGGACTAATGCCAAAGTGAATACACTGTAGATTTCAAATCACTGTTTGAGTATTGCCAGCATCTTACAGGAAAGAAACTTAGGAGCAGGTTAATGTCAGGCAACCTGCCCTGTGATTGTTTCACAGATATCAACAACAACTACTTTCATTTACATAGTGCCTTATGTAGAAAATCATCCCAAAGTGTTTCACCCAGACAAAATGAAAAAAATGCCATTTATTACATGTTAGAATAGTGGCCTAAAGCTTTGTTAAAGAAGTGAGTTACTTAAAGGATCACCAGGGAGGTGGAAAGGCAGGATTGATTTCCAGAGCATCAGCCTGAACAACTAAAGGCATGATCTCCCTCCACCCTTCACCCACCCTAATCATGGGGTGAAGAAAGGAGGATGCATGTACAATTTAAATTTTGAGGAATGGAATGTCCAGGTAGGGGTCCTATACAGCTGCATGAGATTGTAAAGTTTAGGAGGGTGAAGGCTTTAGATTCCTAGGGCATTGGGATCTGTTCTGGGGGAGGTGGGACATGTACAGGCTAGATGAATTGCAGAAGTCCTTGCTGTTGGGTTGACAGCACTGTGGGGAAGGTTTAAATTAATCTGGCAGGCAGTGGGTTCAGAATATGGTCCCCTCTACATTGGGGAGACAAAACACATTTGGGTGACCACTTTGCAGAGCACCTTTGCTCAGTCCACAAACATGATCCTAAGCTTCCGGTTGGTCGCCGTTTTAATTCAACAGTTTGCTCTCATGCTCACATTTCTGTCCTCTGCCTTCTGCAGTGTTCCAGTGAAACTCGGCGCAAACTCGAGGAACAGCACCTTGTCTTCCAACTAGGCACTTCACAGCCTCCTGGACTCAACATTGAGTTCAACAATTTCAGACCATGAATTCTGTCTCCATTTTGATTTTTCTTTTTGCCAGGTGCCTGTTTGAATCTTGTGTATTGAAATGTTTATTTAAATTATTTATTCTCTCCCACCCTCTACCCTCTCCATCCTTCCCTTTCATTATTCCCTCCCTTTCCCCTATTGACAGCATAAAACCCTTCACATTTCTACCTTCCTTCAGCTCACATTCGACTCTACATTTACTCTATTTCTCCACAGATGTTGCTGGACATGCTGATTATTCCCAGCTGTCTTTTATTTTTGAGTTTCCAGTGACTGATGAGATTTCAAGTTTTAAGACTTTTATTGTAACAAGCAACCTAAAAGCAAATTGATTAAATGCTATTTAATAGACAACTTATGCTTTTAAACCCAGAAAAGAGCCCCCATGTGACTTTTAACACATCCAAAAATCCCATGCCACAGTTATACTTTTAGTTGTCCCTTAGGTGATTACTTCATTCTCCTGGAACCAATCCAAAGCTATTCTGCACCCCTAATGGCCGGCTTCCTTTTTCCTTTCCTAACTGGGCAATTTCTAATCCCGGAATTGACTTGCATTGAGTGTTAAACTGGAGGTCCCTTCTCTCTAGCCCAGGCTAGGTGAATATTCCTGTTTCCTTTAAATCCTAACAAACTTGGTCTCTTCAATCTAAGTGGAAGCTCCCACTCTCATTCTTCGTGGTGAAAAATAGGGTCAGCATATTCTCTGCTTTGTGTGTAGGACTAACTGCCTCTCTCTCCTTATTTCTGCCCCTCAGATGACTGCAGACTCATTTGGGCCTGTAAGATTCAGCAATGTCTTAGGAAATCTTTTAACCAGATACTGCAAGGCTTGCTATAGATTCTTCCCTTCCCAAAGCCCATCTCCATGGCAATGGGTATCACCATAGGCCTCGTATCCAGGTAGAAATGGCAATTAGTTATCCTCTAGATCCCCACTTCATTTTAACTTGGAATTAAATAGTTTTAAAGTATAAACATTTACAAAATCTGACATTCCTAACACCTCCCCCAGAGACCTGGAGACTACAGACCACCCACAGTTAATTAGTACAGATGCTGTTGCCGTTGTCCACAGGTGTAAACATCTTGCACCTTCTCAGCAAGTCTCTCAGCATGGGCACCTCTTGTCCTCATAACCACCAAGCTACCCAGGTATGTTAAAAACAAAAAAACTGCGGATGCTGGAAATCCAAAACAAAAACAGAATTACCTGGAAAAACTCAGCAGGTCTGGCAGCATCGGCGGAGAAGAAAAGAGTTGACATTTCGAGTCCTCATGACCCTTCGAGGGTCATGAGGACTCGAAACGTCAACTCTTTTCTTCTCCGCCGATGCTGCCAGACCTGCTGAGTTTTTCCAGGTAATTCTGTTTTTGTTTTACCCAGGTATGTTGTTGGGCAGAAGTCAGCAGGCCACATGACTCCCTTCGTTCTTCCATTTTACCCTAAATTGTAAGGGTTTGGTGCAAGAGAACTCAAGGATTGTAAATGCTAAACCTTGTGCAAAAAAAATTATAATGATAAACCCAGTAACTACAAGTCAGTTAGTTTAACCCCTGTCAAGGGAAAGTTTCTCGTAACTATAATTCAGGACAAAATAAACCGTCACTTGGATCAATGTGGATTAGTTAAGGAAAGCCAACGCTGACTTGTTAATGGCAGACTGTTTAACTACCTTGCCTGAGTCTATTGATGAGGTAAGAGTCGATGATGGTAATGTGGTTGATGTGGTGTACAAGGGCTTCCAAAAGGTGTTTCTTAAAGTACCACACAATAAGCCTGCAAACAAACTTGAAGCTCATGGAGTAAAAGGAGCAGTGTAGCATAGATACGAAATTAGCCAAAGGAGCAGCTGTGAAGGATTGTTTTTTGGATTGGTTGTACATGGGTTGGTACTATATATATTTATATATGACTTGGACCTTATGTCAAAATTTGCACATGGTACAAAACTTAGAAGTGAGGAGGATAAAATGGGTGGGCATGTGGCAAATGAAATTTAATGCAGAGAAGTGCAGTGTGATACATATTGTGAGAATGATCAAGGTGATACAATATTAGAAGGGGGTGCAGAAGTAGAAAAACCTGGGAGTACATGTTGACAAATCATTGAACATTGCAGGGCAAGTTGAGAAAGTGGTTAGAAAGGTGCACAAGGTCTGGGCTTTATAAATAGAGGCATAGAGTACAAAAGAAAGCAAGTTACAATAAACCTTCATACCACAACTGCAGTATTATCAAATTCTGCGTACCACACTTTAGAAAGGGTGTGAAGGCTTTAGGGAGGATAAAGTAAAGTTTTACAATAATGGTGCTTGGAATAAGGAACTTCAATAACATGGATAGATTGGAGAAGTTGGGGCTATTTTCTTTAGAGCAGAGAAGATTGAGAGGAGATTTATTGGAGGTACTCAAAATCAGGAGGTTTAGACAGAGAAATTGTTCCTATTGGTGGGTCAAGAACCAGAAGAGACAGATTTAAGGTGATTGGCAAAAGAACCAAAGATGATTTAAGGATTTTCTTTATGCAACGAGTGCTTACAACCTGGAATGCACTGTTTGAAAGGGTGGTGGAGGCAAATTCGATCTTGACTTCCGAAGAGAAATTAGAAAAATAGAGAAATGAAAAAAATTGCAGGGCTATGGGGAACGCAAAGGGGTGTGGGATTACCAGGATTGCTCTTGCTGAGAGCTGGCATGGACTCGATGGGTGAATTGCCTCCTCCTGTGCAGTATAAGATTCCAGGAGAGACAAGGCTAGGAAGGGATATGGAGAAAAAAAAATGAAATTTTAAAAAGGGACTGAGCCAATGTATATCAGTAAGGATGAATGATAGTTTATCAGGACTTGCAGCAGGGTATGGTGCAAGAAGTAGATTTTAGGATGAACTGCCATTTACTAGGGATTGGGAAGCCAGCCAGGAGAGCATTGGTACAGTCAAGTCCAAAGTTGATGCTTGCATGGATGATGGTTCTAGCAGTAGATGGGTGATACGGAGATTAAGTGGGCAAGCTTTGTACTAGGTAACATGGAGTATGCTTAAAAAATACAATAATAATTTCTTGTGGCAGTGTTACATTTTCAGCATTATGACAATATGAATAATCCCTCCTCTTCAAGCAAATTCCCCTACCTTTCAAAACTCCTGGTCCTCAAAATATCCAACCTTGCAAATTACCACCCAACCCTCAAATTTCCTTTCCAAACATTGACTTTTCACAAATTTGTGCTCATTTTATCCACAACTCCACATTTGAATCTCTAAATCAGATAGCATAACACTGAAACGGTTCCAACTAAAGAACTTAGGAATTGAATAGGATGCATACGTTCTGAACATTTGGCTGACAGTAGTTAGAATGGGGTTGGTGGCAAGAGTATAGAATTTGTGGCAGGGGCCAAGGCAGCTGGCTTCAGCCTTGATATTTAGCTGAAAGGAGTTGAACCTCATCCAAGTTTGGGATATCAGAGGAGCATATAGAAGCAGAGGATGTGTGGAGGAAAGGTGGTGAGCGGTCGAGCTGGGGGAGCCTGAGTAAGTACGTGGAAGCTGACCACATAGCCATAAATGTTGCAGCCATCCACATGTGGATGAGGAAGATTGGGGCTGCGAGGCAAAAGATGTGAAGGGCTCTGGAGGAGCAAGGAGAAGCCATGGGTGGAGATGCAGTGGCTACGATTTGATTGGTAGGAATGGAACCTAGTGTGGGCAGTTCTACTGAGCTGAATCTCTAAAGAAAGGTATTGGAGTGTGATGATGTGGTTAATCATGACAAAAACTGCAGTTAGGTTCAGGTGGGATAAAGCAGCATGGTGTGCATCTTTAGTTGGAACCATTTCAGTGCTATGCTATCTGATTTAGAGATTCAAACGTGGAGTTGTGGATAAAATGAGCACAAATTTGTGAAAAGTCAATGTTTGGGAAGGAAATTTGTGGGTTGGGTGGTAGTTTGCAAGGTTGGATATTTTGAGAACCAGGAGTTTTGAAAGGTAGGGGACTTTGCTTGAAGAGGAGGGATTATTCATATTGTCATAATGCTGAAAATGTAACACTGACACAAGAAATTATTATTGTATTTTTTTAAGCATTACTATCTAGATTTAATTGCTGTACAAGACCACCTCTTTGGCCAATTTTGTCCTGCGAATTGATTGTTTTGTTTCCTGCAAAACCACTTGCCCACCACTCCTTGCTTCTGTAATATGTAGAGAATTAAAGGGTTTACATTTTTTTGTCAAAGAGGATGGTGCAAATGTCAAGTGGATAGCTTAAATCGGTACAAAACAGTGGTCTGGTGTACGTAAACCGTTGCAATTTTTTTGCATGCCATGTGCACAATTCCTCACATCCTTTTTAAACTGGCCAATTCTCCTATGGAATGAGGAGGGTGCTTGCCTTTTTACATGGTGACAAGGCATTACAAGTAGATTTTTTTTGTGGCACCTGGCAAGGGCTTTGAACAGTGATTAGATGCTTTTGCCCAATTAAAAGTTGCATCTTTCCACACTATTTCTATGGCGTTGACAAAGGCTTGACAGCAAACCACTTTTCCCAGCTCAGATGATGAGGGTATCTCATAAAGTAAATGTATTTCCAGTACAATACATCAATTCTTGAGGAGTGTTGACACTATGGTGTCAATAATGGAATTAACTTGGAAGTAATGCTTATTGCACTAAATTTTGTGATAAATTAGCCACTTCAGTTCATGATTTTATTGGTTTATTTTCTGAAATGAACCATACAACTGCACGTGTTGCAATAGATGCATCACCAGAGAGTTTTCTCCGCCAGTTTACTATTTTAATGTTTTTATTGATTTTTGACCCACGATCTCCATTCAGATTTTACTGGCTTTACTCTTCTTCCCTAGCTATACCTTGAAGACCAACTTAATTTATCTTTACCTTTCTCCTATATCTTTAGGCCTCCGAAGAAGTGTCAAAATGCCTGCTAACCATGAAGGAGATACTATGTGGTACCAATGATAAGGAGCCTCAGACTGAAACAGTTGCACAGTTGGCGCAGGAACTCTATAATAGCGGATTGCTGATATCATTAATTGCACACTTGCAACTGATAGACTTTGAGGTGAGTAATCCTAGATCAGTGTATTTTGTCCCTGTGATAATAACTATGCTGTAATTAAAGAACTGTTTCAGGTAGCTAAACTTTAAAAGGCAGTCTGTTGTTTTGTCTGATGTTTCAGGATAAAATAACCTACAGTTTTCATTGTTTTAGGCATTTACTCAAGATGGAAGGGAAAATGCTTAAAATTTAAGTTCCTATTTAGGAGGTCTCAGTTTAGATTGCAGGGCCTGGGGTTTAAAACCAGTGAGTTTTTTCCACCTGTTCTGTCTGAGTGTAACTTGTTTATAAGACTCCAGATGTAGTTTGCTACAATTAAGATACAATAAGTATTCTTTGAAGCAAAAGAAGAATGTTGCTGCTCTTGCAGAAGTTTGTTTCATATTTTATTATCCAACACACTCCAGTTACTTTGTTACTTCTGAAATTGATAGCCCGAATCGCCAGATTATTTATCTGGAAATTTGCAGCTCCAGTATCTATGTTATCATGTGCACATTGTTCATTGTACTGACTACTTCCTGTGCAGTTTGATCATCTTGACCTTCCACAGGCTTGTGCCCTCAAATGGAAAGATAAAAAAAAATATGTGGACATTAGGGGATATTTTGGATATGTTTGGGGCACCTTCTTCCTTTTGGGCTTGTACTGTCAAATCATTCCAGTTTATAGATCTTTATTGAACAGTATTAGTTTTTTTGTTTAAGTAGAGTTTTGGTTTCCTAAGAAACCCAAGCATATCTTGAGACTTTTGAAGATAAGTTTGAGATCGTTGTCAACTCCAGTTTGCTTCTAGATTGTAAATGAAGCCCCTGGACATAATCAACAGTCAGGCCTGAGGCCTTTGCAAACTGAATAATTTTTGGCACCTTAAAGTGGCAGATTGCCCAGGTGAAGGCAGGAGCACTTCTAATGTAAAGTTTCTTTACAAATGGGGGAAATTCAGATATTTATTCCAAATGGCAAATAGAGACCTTTTTCAGTTTGTGAATATTGAGCACTCCCTTTTGTATAGCATAGCACATATAAAGCTCTCCCTCCATATAGAACAATCCTCAACTATGATAATGTGACTTTTCCATCTCTCAATCTAACTGTTAATTGTATATCAACACTTTAGTTATAAGCAGGTGGGAGGAATTAGTCACTTGAGCACGTATGAAAAGACGCCTATTGAAACTGTAGTGTGATTGAGTTAGAAAATATATGCTTGTAAGTTTCACTTTAAATATATGTAAGACTGAGTAAAGATTGGCTTTGGTACTATCTTTCACCCACTGGCTTTCTGGAAACTAATGATCCTTTAGGTCTGGGGGAGAGAGTAAGGTGGGATGAATTATGGTATGAACAGTTTTGTGCCATAGAAGAATAATCCAGTTTCTGGTGAATGTGATTTTCATTGTAACTTGGGTTCCTTTTAAAGCTGGCAGAAAAGAAAATTTAATTTCATTGTTGTGCAACACATTTCAGCTCATGCCTCCAGAAGTAAAATTACATAGTTATAACCCACTGATTCATTCCAATATTATTTTACATATACACTTTGATTTTATATCTGTACAGAAGAAGTGAATTTGCATCCTATTTTTGCACCTGTTCTGAACCTGAAGTTTGTGTTTCTTTTTGCAACGCTTTAGGGATGAAAATTTAACAAGTTGCTGTCGTCTTGGAGTGGCTCAAGACTGGAGAATACCCTGCTGCACTGCAGTCATTTTGTTTGCTTCAGTTCCCAAAATAGAATTTGAGGACCTAAACAATGGGGCTTCTTAAACCCAATCTAACTTGGGCTGCTTTTGCTTGTCTGCAGGGAAATAAGACAAGGAAGGTGGTCCTCTGTCTTTACTTGCACACATTTCTGCTGAGACTATCTTAGTGGGATTAGAATTTGCAGAAATGGAGAATTTAGGAGATAACCTGAAACTAGTGGAGATGCACAATTTTTTTTACTTGTAAAATTAATGTAGGATTCATCCATTTAGGCTAAACATTTAAGAGGTCCAGAAACATTTAAACACGCTAACCCAGGAACATATATAGGAATAGTTTGATTGTTTCAATCTCTGTCTCAAGTTGATCATTCTAGCAGAGAATGGAGTTGAGAGAGCTAGACAAGAACTGTAGAGTAATGCATACACAGGATTTATACTGGCAGTCATGAACCAAATTTAACAAATGCATATAAGTGAAATTAGTGATCTGTAAGAGAGGGCTTTTTGACAGAAAAATGTAATGCAGTATCCATAATACAATGCATTATATTATGTTTTCTCTTCCAATTAGGGCCAATAACTAGGCTTCAGCATTGACTTCAGTTAGCAGACCAGCCAGATTGTAGAACAGAGTGAACTGTTGTTGGCTTCAACTAACAGACCAATAAAAGTAAAATATAGACAGGTATTTTTTATATGGCAAGTATAAAACTTTCTTTGAACAGGAAATATTTCCTGTCATATGATGATGGAAGGCAATATTTTCTTCTCTCGCCCTTTATTTTAATGTCCATAGCCAAGTAATATTTCATTTGAATTAATTTTAAACAGTGTCATGAAAACTATTTGCTAGCATGTGACTGAACATAACTTAAGAAATAGGAGCACTCAGTAGACCATTCAACCCTTGTTTTGCTGAATGTAAGTTGGATTGTCCCCTGTTTTGTACCATGTAAAGCAAAGTGCATCTTTCTGCTGCACTTTCATCTTTAGAACTGTTAACACTCCAGTACAAAAGTTAATTGTTTTAATTTAGATGATCCTGAGGTCACTTAAAGGCTAACACTTCTTCGAAACATCCTGTGGACGAGAGGTTATTGTTCCTCTATAAATTGAATCTAAAAGCCCGGAAAAATTCCCTCACCAAAACCTTTCCTGCCCACACCCGCCCCCGCCCTCAAAAAATTGTCAAACTTGCCAGTTTAGGACTTTATTGAGCACTTTGTAAATGAGTGGCACCAGATATTTAATAAGGCAGACTACATGGAAAAATGCTTCCTGCACCTCAGAATAGAAAGTTCCAAGAGGGATAGAATAAAACCTAGCAAAAGGCCAATTCATGTTTAACAACCTGATAGAAGTTTTGGGGAGGTAATGGAAAGAATAGATCAGGGTAATGTATTAGATGTTGTACTTATATTTTCAAAAGGCCTTCAATAAGGTACCACATGGTAGGTTCATGTGGAATCAGGACAAATAACAGGAAGGACAGCAAATTGGTTAAATAAAAATTTAGAAAGCAGAGAGTGCAGGTTAAAAGGTGGTTATTCAGACTGAAGGAAGATAGAAATCAGTGATCGGTGCAGGGACCGTTATTTTTATAAATTATATTAATGATTTGGAGCCAACTCAAACTGGGGGCAGGGTACAGCTTAAAAGATGCAGAAGGTATTAGAAAAGTTGCAAACTGGACAGTTAAGTGGAAAATGAAGTTTAAAATAGATGTGTGCAAGGAAATTACACTTCAGTGTGAAAAATTGGAAACCTCACCAACACCTTAAAAAAAATGTCGTAGGGTAGAAGATCAAAGGGATCTAGGAATACAGGTGAACAAATCATTAAAGGCAGTATCAGTAGTAAGTAAAGCAATTAATTCCAAAAAAGCACTGGGATTTATTTCTAGGTGCGTAGAATTCAAAAGTAGTGATGTTATGTTAAATTTGAATAGATCCCTGGTCAGGCTGATCTTTGAGCACTGTACAGTTCTGGTCTCCATACTTTAAAAAGGACATAGAAGCACTGGAGAAAGCGCAAAAATAAAATTTACAAAGAGGGTACCAGAACTGAGAGATTGGGCAGGGTTTCCAGCTCCACCACCTGAAGAGTTGGGGAACCCATCCCTGGTGATACCCGCTGCCCCGCAGCCACTTAATGCTCAATGGATGTTAATTGGCCGAGGGTGAGACTTCTGCCTCCATTTGGGGAGGAAGACCCACCTTAGAGAGTTGTCAGCCAATTTGATGAGCCAAAAGCTCTGTAGTACTCGCCAGTCTCCGGAGAAGAGGAGCTAATGGAGGAAAGTTCAGGGGGTGTCGGCGGGGCCTGACTGGCATCAGGGGTTTGGGGGGACTGAGCTTGAGATGGAAGGTGGTGGAGTGAAGAGTTAAAGGGAAGTATGACCCTGGAAGGGGCTTGGTGAAGGGTTAAAAGGGAGTATGAACTTGGGTTGGGTGGGGGCGGGGTGAAGGTTTAAAAATATTCCCTTTGCAGGTGGTGCATCCAGTGGGAACATGGGACTTCTGAAGGAGGTATCCCCACCACTTCCTGGCTTATGCTTGTGCAGCAAAGCTGCCAGGCTACCCATGTCGTGTGGCCTCCCCCATCCGCTGGTAAAATTGTGGCAGGGGTGGATGAAACAATTAAGTGGTCATTATTGAGGCCTTTAAGTGGCCTATTAGGCATAAGTGTGAGGCCCAACACCTCCACACCGCCGGCCCCTCCCCCCAATAAAATGGGAGATGGTTTGTGGACAGGCAGGTTGTCAATGGGCAGGTCACGTGTTACATTTAATGAGCCAGCCTACTTTCGGACCCACTGGCAGGGGGCTGTAAAATTCCACCCAAATTCCAACCATTATTGCTATCAGGAAAGATTGGAAAGGTTGGGGCTTTTATTCTTAAAAAAGAGAATACTCAGGGGTGACCAAACAGGTCTTTAAAATTATGAATCGGTTTGACAGGTTGGATGTGGTGAGAATGATTCTGTTTGTGGAAGAATCCAAAATCAGGAGCTATATATACAAGATGGCTACTGAGAAATCCAATAGAAAAATTAGAACTTTCTTTACTTAGAGTAATTATAATGTGAAAATCGCTACCACAGGAGGAGGTTGAGGCGAATAACTTAAATGGTTTCAAAAAGAAACTTGATGAAGATGCAAATGAAAAGGGAATAGAAAGATATGCTGGAAGGCTAAGACATGGTAAATGGAATAGCAGGAGAGCCTGGTTTATAAACAGCAGCACTGACTAATTGGGCTGAATGATTTGTCTGTGTTTGAATAATCAGTATAATTTCAATATTCTTGAAGCGGAGAGCATCATATAAGTTATCTTAGTGCAGCGATAGAGAAGCTTTAACAATGGTCATAAAAGAAGTTTCCTTGCATTGGTCTCTGGATAAGTGGACTGTGTGGTGTGTGCTGTTAGATCATGTAAGCCAAAAATGTCTGAGGTTTGATCCCTTCTTTCTCTTCAGAGAAGTTTCGCAGACGGTGATATTGAAAATGCTGCATTTTTAGTTGGTGTCTCAGGGTGATAGAGACAAAAGCTAGGATTCAGATTATTGCTTATGACCTGTTACCCTTGCTGATGACATGCATAAGTTGTAAAGAGGGACTGATTCTTCTGTGATGTGCATGCACAAAGAATGGAACTAACATCAAATATGAACTATCCTCAGGGTGAGAGGAGGGTAGGATCGGGAGTGAGTGAAGGAGAGAGAAGAAATTTGGCCAAGGTAACTTGGGATTTTATTTTCACTCTTTTTTTGTTTCCAAAGCTTTTATGTGGGACTAAATTCTCAAGAAAACTTTCAAGATTGTTTTACTACTTGGAGTTCAGAAAGGCTAGGAGACTGTTGAGAAATAACTGTGCAGACTTACCTTCATGCTTTGCTTAAAAGACATGCATGTCTGAGTGTCTTAAAATTCTCCAAAGGCAGCGGTTCATGTAGTTTTGAGTACTGTCTCCATACAGCTGTGGAAGTAGTCTGTTCTTGGACATACAGGTCCTGGGATGGATGGGAAGTGACCATCTGTGTGACTTTAAATTTAAGAATAAAGTTGCTGCAGCTAAAGCTTCTTTGTGGGGTGCTCAACCCCACAATATCAATCAATACAAGACATTCAGTGTCTTAAAATATAATTCTCTAGAAGTAGTGTCCTCACAATGCTATTTTTTTGTCCTTTATTTCATTTTTCATGTTTTTCTTCTATTATTTTTCCACCTCTGTTTTGGGTCTATGTCCTAACAACCCAAACAATGCTTTCTGGCCATCCTTTCAACAATTAGTTCTCATAAACTTTGGCAAATCCAAAGCTTAGACCAAATCTGTTATGCACCAAGATCCCCACATCCTAGAATCATCTCACTAAGCTATACTAGTTCCCCCAATTCCTCATATTTAAAATTCTCATTATAGCTTCACCTCTGCATTAACCAGCACACCCTGCTCCCCACTACCGAACTCTCCATTCCAGGAGAGAGAAACAAGTCATCTTGATCGTTAGTAAATTCAACCCCTTTGTCCCATTGGAAGTCTTCGAGCTGCCTAGGCTTCATGCTTGGTATTTGTTCCTTTAAACCCTTCAACCTTCCACTTGTTCTTTGAGACCCTCCTAAAAATCCACCTTTTTCACCAATGTTTTGGCCACCCCTCCTAAGATTTTCTCAAGCTTGACATCTACTTTTGGTTACCTCTCTTGTAAAGCACTTTGGGATGCTGTTATGTGTTAAAGATGGTTTATAAATGCAGTTGTTCTCAGGATATGCAAATTTGTCACTATTGTTGCTGGAATATCATGGCATGAAAAAGGTCCAAATGTGCACAGTAGATTCTTCAACGAAAGACCAATCTTTATCTTCAGCGGGTTGATGTTTTGAAGTTGGTTAACATAATGGCCTTAAGGTCAGACTTTTTTTGCAGTAGAGAATAAGGCAATCAAACTGTTGCTCTGGATGGACTCAACCTTTCAGGATTATTCAGAGAATTCATTATAGGAGGCGGCATTGATTTTGATGACTTCTTACTGATAGGAGCAAATGCAATGTTGGAACTTAACTGGTTCCTTGTGATTTCTTGTAAATGGGATCTCTTGTAAGTGGTGCATCAGATCTGGTGTGTGTCCAACACAGGCTTTTATTTGTCAGCTTGGCTCTTGGGAGGAGTGTTCACATAGGCAATAGTTTCTTGGTTTAGTTGTAGTTGATAATTGGCATCATGGGAAGATTACTGTACTAAGTGGGAAAGAATTTAACGGTGCCACATCCCGGAAGTCCACACCTATTCATTGTCATTGTACTTGAACATTTATGGTAGCAGCTTCTCACCCATATCTTTTTGGAAAATTCAGGAGAATTCCTCAAGATACAGAAATTTCTGAAGTGCATTTAGAAAGTTTAAACCATTTGCCTGGTAAGTCACATGCACCTGGGGTATTAATCTTGTTGTTCTCTAGTTATGATCATTGAACCCAAAGTGTTAAGGCTATGATGCAACCTGCTTTTCCACATTCAGTTATCTGGCTTTGTGCTAATATAGCGGGTCCACGACATACTTCACAGTTAATAGAGCTTCCAAGATGACATTGGAAGTTGAGGCATAACATTGTTTCTGGGTTCAGTTCAGACAATTGTGCTATTTAAACATTTCGCAGTACTGAAATGGATTAATTTGTTGGTTTTCATTGATTGTGCAGGGGTGCGTGCATGGTTGGAACTGAGTATGTTTGCCAATTTACTCAGTTGACATCAACTGTTTTATTTGATGATTGGACTGAAATTAAATTATTAAGCAAATAATTAAATGGTTAATATGATGGATGTCTTCGATCATGAGCAAGAAAAACATGTTAGACTTATTATATTGTATTGTATAATAAAATAATCAGCCAGGTAATGTCCTTTTCTCCCATGTAGATGCCTTGCATATAACGGCTCTTACATGCTTATCTCACATATATTGTCTTGATTGACAATTAAGGAGATGAATAGTGCTAAAGCATGTCAAATTGAGGTCATAATTTAGCATAACCACCCTGATGGCTTAATAAGCGAGAGGGAAACTTATATTAATTGCTAGTGTATGCTTCTTATTTTATACTTTTAAATGCAGTTCACCTTCACCTGGAAAACTCTCATTCCTATTGGCATTTGATTCTCTCTCTAGAGTTGGAAATTCCCGCACATGTCGTTTTTTTATTCCCCTCCCTGTTGCATCAAAGTGGTCTCGATTGAAAAGAGCAGAGGTGTGATAGCATAAAGAAACAAGCCAGGCTAATGTAGATAAAATTAAAGTGCTGTATTTATGAGCATGCAAAATGACTCAAAATGCACACAGTGAAAATGTACCCATTAGGGTCATCGAGGTCTACAGCACAGAAAAAGGCCCTTTGGCCCATCGAGTCTGCACTGGTCAAACAAGTACCTAACTATTCTAATCCCATTTTTCAGCACTAGGCCCATAGCCTTGTATGCCATGGCATCGCAAGTGCACATCCAAATACTAAAGTGTTATAAGGATTTCTGCCTTTACCACCCTTTCAGGTAGTGAATTCCAGATTCCCACCACCTTCTGGGTGAAAAAATTCTTCCTCACATCCGCTCTAAACCTCCTACCCCTTACCTTAAATCTGTGCCCCCTGGTTATTGATCCCTCCACCAAGGGGAGAAGTTCCTTCCTGTCTACCCTATCTATGCCCCTCATAATTTTATACATCTCAATCATGTCCCACCTCAATCTCCTCTACTCCAGCGAAAATAACCCCAGTCTATCCAACCTCTCCTCATAACTAAAACTCTCCAGCCCAGGCAACATCCTGGTAAATTTCCTCTGCGCTCTCTCTGGTGCAATCACATCCTTCCTACAATGCGGATTACAGAACTGCATGCAATACTCTAGCTGTAGCCTAACCAGCGTTTTGTACAATTCCAGCATAACCTCCCTGCTCTTATATTCTATACCTCAGCTAATAAAAGCAAGAATCCCATATGCCGCATTAACCACCTTATCTACCTGTCCTGCTACCTTAAGGGACTGGTGAACGTGCACACCAAGGTTCCTCTGCTCCTCGGTACTTCCCAGGGTCCTACCATTCATCATGTATTCCCGTGCCTCGTTTGTCCTGCCCAAGTGCATCACCTCTCACTTATCCAGATTAAATTCCATTTGCCACTGATCAGCCCATCTACATCCTCCTGTAATCTAAGGCTACCCTCCTCACTATTTACCACCCCACCAATTTTCATGTCATCCGCGAACTTACTGATCAACCCTCCTACATTCAAATCTAATTCGTCTATATATACCGCAAACAGCAAGGGACTCAACACCGATCCCTGTGGAACACCACTGGACACAGGCATCCAGTCACAAAAACACCCCTCGATCATCACCCTCTGCTTCCTGCCACTCAGCCAATCCAATTTGCCAAATTGCCTTGGACCCCATGGGCTTTTATCTTCGTTATCAGTCTCCCATGCGGGACCTTTATCAAAAGCCTTGCTCAAGTCCAAGTACTATGTCATATGCATTGTCTTCGTCTATACACCTGGTCACCTCTTCGAAAAATTCAATCAAATTGGTCAGACATGACCTCCCCTTAACAAAACCATGCTGACTATCCTTGATGTAATCCCTGCCTCTCCAAGTGTAGATTAATTCTGTCCCTCAGACTTGCTTCCAATAGTTTCCCCACCACCGAGGTTGGACTGACTGGCCTGTAGCTCCCTGGTTTATCCCTTCCTCCCTTCTTGAATAATGGTACCACACTGGCTGTCCTCCAGTCCTCTGGCACCTTTTCTGTGGCCGGAGAGGTATTGAAAATTATTGCCAGCGCCTTTGCTATCTCCTCCCTTGCCTCACTCAATAGCCTGATTACTCAATTGCCCAAGGAAGAAAAGGATGATAATCTGATTATTCATCATTCACCATGTGTTTTCCGGCCATATCCAGCAACAAGGTTAACAATACAGAGCTTGAGATCTTCTCAGATACTTGGGTTTTGAACTTTTGTCACGACTCTTGGGGGATAGTGTATATCAAGCCCCACTGTTCTCTGAGCCGTGACAAATGTGAAAAGTTTGACCAAACCACCAGATTACCCCAATTCTACCTAACTGTTTAATTTAGGTTAACAGAATATGAGCACCCACTGTTTATTGAACAAACTGTCTTTAACCAGCAGCAAAAGAGAAAAAATGAACTGCTAACATCTAACACTATAACTTAAGCTCTACCCCCTTCTTAAATTCCTACACACAAAACATGGATTCTAAGGGTGGGATAAAGCAGTTCAATAGCACCAATCCGTCATACAGGGTTCGATGGGTTGATTTTGTTCAATGTCTTCCAAATTTCTTACAGTTCTTGTTGATGACACAAGATGGTATTCCAGCACTTTCAGTATTTAGTTCACTGGTTGAGAACTTGCTTTTCAATGTCTCTAATAGTGGTTTTCCCCTTTTCCTTTACAGGGGTTTCTCAGAGAGAGAGGGAGAGAGCAGGTTATAGAGATATGAGGAAAAAAGATTTTAGATGTTTTCTCTTTGCAGGCCAGGAGTTTTTTCCTGCACTGCCCTCACATAAAACCTGGTCACCTGGTCAGGAGCCAAATAAAATGCTGTTGTCAGGCACCTCCCTTGGTCTAGGACTCCTTTCTGGCACCATCCTGTCTTTCATGGCACACTCTCTTTTCCAGGATCTGCAGCCATTGCAATCCCAATCCACAGTCCAACAGAAAATAAAAAGATATGTTCTTTAAAACAGTCCAACAGAAATAAAAATATATGTTCCTTACACTTTTGATTAGTCACTCCTCACACCATGGATATTGTATACAAATTTGAACCCATACATTGCCTTCAAAACAATACTGCCTGGTGGCAAAGGCTCAGAAATAAACCAGAAGGATGTAAAATATTGGACATACAAAAAGACTTGTGGCATCGGTGGTCTGTTCATTCAGTCCCTTCATAAAAAGAGCTCTATAATTGCCTGGGAACAGAATTAGTGATTTTATTAACATGTGAACTCAGATGATCAGATGCTCAATGTAGCATAATGGCACACCTGTTGCTCTGAGGGAGGAAAGCTTGAGTGTTGTATGCAGAAAGCTGCAGTCAATGTTGAATAATAGAATCTGAGAGTGGCTAATGATTTTCATGACCTGGGCTGAGATGATTGGCCTCCAACAACAATAAGCATCTTTCTTTGTACTTAGGTGTAACTCCAACTCAGAGTTTTCCCCCTGACTTCATTGATCTTAATTTTGTTAAGAGTCTTTGATGCCACAATTAGTCGAATGCTGCTTTGATGTCAAGGGCAGTCCCCCTCACTTCACCTTTGGAATTCTGTGCTTTTTTCTCCATGTTTGAACCAAGTTTGAGATTTGGAGCCAAGTGGCCTGGTGGAACTCAAACTGAGCATCAGTGAGCAGATTATTGTTGAGTAAGTTTTGCTTGATAGGACTGTGAATGATGCCTTCCATCTCTGCTAACGATTGAGAGTAGATTGATGAGGCAATAATTGGCTGAATTGGAGTTGTCCTACTTTTTTGTGGACAGACCATACCTGGACAATTTTCTAAATTGCTAGGTGCATGCCAGTGTTGTAGTTGTACTGGGGAGCACAATTCTTGAGTACTGCTGCCAGATGTTGTCAGGGGGTATAGCCTTTGCTGCGTCCAGTGCTTTCAGCCACTACTTGATATGACATAGTGAGTCAAATTGGCTGAAAACTGGGGACTTCAGGAGGAGTCCAAGATGGATCATTCCCTTGGCACTTCTGACTGAAGATGGTTACAAATGCTTCAGCCTTGTCTTCTGTACTTAAGTGCTGGACTGTGACATCACTGAGGAGGGGGATGTTTTTGCTAAGTTGTCCACCACTGTTCTTGGCGTGGATGTGGTAGGACTGCAGGGCTTTGATCTAATCTGTTGGTTGTGAGGTTACTTAGCTCTATTTATAGCATGCTGCTTCCTCTGTTTAGCATGCATAGACTCCTGTGTTGTAACTTCACCACATTGGCACCTCAATTTCAGGTATTACTGATGCTGCTCCTGGCATGCTCTCTTGTACTTCTCATTGAAGCAGGGTTGGTCCCTTGGCTTGATGGTAATGTAGAGTGGGGGATATGCTGGATCATGAATGAATTAAATAAATGAAGTTACAGAATGTGGTTGAATACAATTCTGCTACAGCTGATGGCCCTCCCCCCAGCACCTCATTCATGCCCAGTTTTGAGCTGCCGGGTCTGTTTTAAATCTATCCCATTTAGCAATGGGATAGTGCAATACAACATGATAGTGTGCCCTCAGTTTGAAGAAAGAACTTTGTCCACTTGAGGATCGTGTGGTGGTCATTCCTATCAATACTGTCATGGACAGATGCATCTGTGACAGTGAGATTGGTAAGGCTGAGTTTGAGTAGGTTTTTCCATCTTAGTTCTTTCACCGCTTGTGATAGGCCCAGTCTGGCAGATATGTCCTTCAGAACTCAGCAAGCTCAGTCAGTAGTGGTGGTACTGAGCCCACTCTTGGTTATGGACCCAGTCCTACTCAGAGTACTTTCTGTGCCCTTGCTACCCTCAGTGCTTCATCATGGAACAACACTGATTCATCACCTGAGGGGAGAGTAGGTATAATCAGCAGGAGATTTCCTTGCCCATGTTTGATCTGATTCCATGAGACTTATGGACTCCCAGAGCCTCTCCCTCCCAACTGTGTTGTCACCTTTGGGTACCTAGGGATGGTGATGGAGGTGTATAAGACTTTGCCTGTAAGGTATAATTCAATGAGTAGGACTATGTCAGGCTGTTAATCAAGTTGTCTGTGGGACAACTCTCCCAATTTTGGCACAAGTCCCAGATGTTAGTGGGGAGAACTAGTGGGCAGGACTAATGGGCAGGGTTGACAGGACAGGTTGTCTGTTTGTAGTTTCTGGTGCTTGGGTTGATGGCTAGGTGGCTTTATCTGGTTTATTCTTCAACTTTTCTGTGGCAGTTTGATGCAACAGTGTGGCTTGCAAGGCCATTTCAGAAGGCACTTTCAATTAATTCAGTCAGACCAAGTCAGATTGGCAGATTTCCTTCTCCAAAGGACAGTAGTGAACCAGATGGGTTTTTATGGCAATCTGGTAGTTTCACAATTGTCACCACTGAGACTCACTTTTTATTCCAGAGTTATGAATTAATTGAATTTAATTTCTCCCAGTTGCTGTGGTAAGATTTGAACTCATGTCCTCAGACCTTCTATTTTGACCGCTTCTGTTTATTTATTGATAATAAGGGAGCAGCAACAAATTATTCATCTAAAGCAGTTGAATATTTATGATGTACATACAACTCTCAAGGAGCAATTAAACCATTCAGTGTCACAGTTCTATTTACGACCATGGCTTAGCTTCAGTATTTCATACCAATTCCACAACCAAGAATACAAGTTGTATTAATACAAGTTCAAGTTTAACATCTTTACTTTCAATCCTATCCCTCCAGAAATGAATCCGTGCTTGATTTACTTAGGTTTTATACGGACTCGAAACGTTAACTCTGTCTCTCTCTCCACAGATGCCAGACCTGCTGAGTTTTTCCAGCATTTTCTGTTTTTATTAACCTGCCTCACTACTTTCATTGATTTGTCTATCTGTGCCCTGAGATTCCTCTGTTCCTCTACCCCAGTGCCAAAGTTCACCTCTATTTTTCCCACAAAAATGCACCAACTTAGATTGATTTGAAAGACTCGTGAGAGACCAGAAGAGAAAAGCCAATGAGAAAATGAGCAGTATGAACAAATAACTCACTTTATATTACCACTATGCTACTGTCACCCTACATTACTATCAGAGTATTAGCCAGAATCACCTTTCAACAAATTAAATTAGTGGGAAGAGACCATGATCTGTGGAAGAAGCCAGTTTGATGAACGAAATGACCTACCCCCAAAGCACCCTGTAACCTCATTCAGTGCTTTATGTTCTCAGATATATAAGATATTCGTTGTAGTGCCAAATGTGACTCAAAACTCTGCAAGGGACAATATCATTGTAGTTTCCCTCTTTAAATGACATGCACATTCAAAGAATGAGCAAGACAATATCCTAGGTAATAACATGCACTATTCTTTTGAACACTTATTAAATAGACACCCTCCATATGCATTTGAAGCTTTATTGTTTGGAATTAGTACTGCTTAGTCTTAGTTTTACTTTATTTTGCTTATTGATTATTGTTCATTGGTTATTTTGAAATGTTCACTTGTCTGGTCGAATGACTGCATTTTCATGTAGTTAGAATTGTTTTAAAAATAATACAATGCAAATTTCAGGCTTTTGATTTTGTGACTATATATTTCATGAAATAGGGTAAAAAGGATGTTACCCAGATCTTCAACAACATTTTGCGGAGACAGATTGGTACTCGCACTCCAACAGTGGAATATATATGTTCCCATGAGCAAATCTTGTTTATGCTGTTGAAGGGGTACGTATTATCCAATAGTTTTCTAAAAGGATTCAATATAATATAAATGCTGAATGCACATGCTTCAAAGTTATAATGGAAATATAATGTGGCATGAGTGTTCACGAGCTTTTGGTACAAGAGGAAGGTTGTCAATAAGATCGAAAGCTAATATTTTATTTCAATATTTTGGGCAATATTTTACAACAGATACTTGGTGTTCTTGGAGGCCCTTTTTTAGAAAATTGTATGTAAAGTCGGTCTTAATTCACTGAGACTTTGAAAGATAAGGTGTGAATCTGCTACCTGATAGGACTGGAAAATTCACTGACTACTGATGAAAATGCAGGTCCTGTCAATGACGAATTGTGCGTGCAGATTTTGCATTTCAGAATGTGAACTATCTTTTGTTCTGCATTATGTGACACTGTTGCTTGATTCAAATCATACTGGATGACCCTTCAATTCATTTTTCTTAAACTAAAGAACCTTTGAATGAAAATTCATAGTCTGGTATCTTTAAACAGCCAAGTATGACTGAATTTAGGTCCATATTCAACCTGAGTCCATATTGATAACATATAAACTACAGCTTACAGTTTTATGCACAACTTCTGCTGCTGCTTTGTAACACACAAGCATGACACACAGTTTATATATTTTGATTTTTGACTTAGAGGTGCAGCCCCCACCACTTTTATAACGGGCATGCTGGTGTCAACATAAATTTCTTGGTGTAACCAAGAAAATTTAAAATCGCGCAGAGGGAGTCTTCCCCCTCCATCTCTCCATTTCCCAACCTTAGGCGCCTCAGTTCTGGAACTCAAATGGAAAATGACCAACTCTATCTGGAAGAGAGAGCTATCGAGTATGTGTTAAGACACCAGAGCAATACTCACCTATTATGGAGAGTTTAACAGGACTGAACTATGCAGTGGACTGATCATTTTCACCTCTAGTTTAGGATTGAAATGACATTGCAATGGAAACTACTGTGTGCCAGCAATGCAGCAGGTAAACACAGCTGGAGTTTCAACAGGATGTGACTGAAATCTTTTATCTTTGTCATTTGTTTGTAAGCAACAAAGGTGGGAGTTCTAGAGGCCATAGGGTGGGGAATGGAGGGGTCATTTGGGGGAATGACTGAAACTGGTAGGGCTGCTAGAAGGTATTTAATGACAGGTAATCATGTTTTAATGATATACGTACATCTATTTAAATTGCCCAAAATAGTCAACCTGCTTAATATGCTTAAGATGTTGCCTTTGTAATTGCGCTTGTGGTAGTGACTACAGGTTAGTGCCATTTACTTGACATAGGTGGCTGTCTGCGAGAAGTGACAAGAGTGCAAGTCTTAGGGAATTTAATGCTAAAAGTGTCAGATAATTTTGGGTCAGCATTTCTGACCGGAGTTAAGTTCTTTAGTTTATATTTTTAAGTAAACAAGCATCTTTCTTTCTGTCATTTACTTGACGGTAAGCTTCAATATAAACTTAGAACCTTTTATTTCACATGCATTATCCTCACAAAGTTCTTTGGGGCTATGGGTCATGACCTAAATTGGGCAGGGGGTTCAAGTTATAGTGAAAGAGAGAGAGATGTTTCTGGCTTTTGGTGGAGTGTTTTTTTATTCCCATCCCTTTGTCAGGTTTACTGATGTGTATGTACAGCTTAGTCTTAAAAGCCTCGATGCTGTAAAACACCATGTTGCTTGTGAAAAATCAGACAGGTCGTTCGGAATCCTGCAAAATGCATGTCCTAGATCAGCATCCTCAGTGGACACTGGTTTGTGGTGGGATAGTTGGGAGTAGAGGAATTTGAACTCAGCTGAAACCAATTTAAGGTTGTCAGCCAGGCTTGCATTGTGGCGCATTTGCGTGTACCAGAAGCTATATATATTAATACACAGGGCCTTGTTCTTTGCAGACAGAACATGTACACATATTGGGCCTGTTTGAGCTAAACAAAAGAAGTGCTAGCTATTCACTTCATTTCTCAGGGCAATGCCCTTGACCAATCACAGTCAAGCTGTTTGGTTTAAAATTTCAAACAATGCTTGGCAGTTAACTGTCAGCCACCATTAACTGGTGCACTTTACATAGCAACACCTCTACCAGTCAGAATCCACTTGCCAACCAATCAGCACACTTCTCATACAGTGTAAACTTTTGCTTCCCCTGACATTGGTTTTCTTGTGATTGTCCTAATGAATGCAAGCCAAAAAGCTTTGACAAAATATCTTTTTTCAGCAATACTCAAGTTCTGCACTACCAAACGATTATTTGTAGCAGTATTCTTCTTGAGTTCTCCGCCCGAAGGCAGATCCTTGGCAATTGTTTGTCAAACCATGGAAAAATGCCGTGATTTTTTTTTACTATTCAAAAGGCGAGGAGCCAGGTCCCAAATCTACCTCAGCTGGAACAGGGACCAAACCCGTGCTGTTGGCAGTTATATGATCCACACGTTACGTGTCTAGCCAACTGAGCTAACCGGCCCCAGTAGCAACATTAACACTGCACATATTTGCTTGGTCTTCAGTATAATTTTGTAGAAATGTTGTGAGAGCTCTAAAAGTCACCCTGTGGCATTAGCCCTGCTTTTGTGCATGTGTATCTTCAAGCAGGTACTGCATTTCAGTCTTCTCCATTTCATCATCTGACTCATTCTGGGGCCAGTGCATAAGTGTTTCATGGCTCTTGTGCTATGAATACAGTGTAAGCTTGGCAAAATGCGAGTTACTGTCCTGCAACCCTTATGCTATAGCTTTCACCTCCAAGTAAAAATGAAGTCGAGGAGGCACACAGCAGGCATATCATAATTTGGAAGGAAAATTTAGATGATTATTTTAGGTGTTTTGAAAGGACAGTTTTCAATTTTTTTGTATGCTCAGCCAAAGTGAAAGTGGGCAAGGGAAAAATATAAGGAATGGAAAAGGGCTTAAAATACTATTAGGCCTAATTTCTTTTAATCAAAATTGTTGTTAATCCACAACTGTGATTGCTAGCTGCCATATTAATATAGTCCTTCAAAGAAGGATAATTATAGGGATAAATGGCAAGCTGCTGTGCTATTGGGGATAACATACTTTATTGATGGGAGGAAAATTCAATATGGCTAGCTGCTGCATAAGGATAGCTGTTCTGTGCATTTTACTTCAGGTCTTTATGGACGGGCTTCATTCTGTAGAAGCCAAAAAATCCATATTTGTTTATTTTCTGTTTTCTTCCCAAGTCCCAGTATGATGATATTTATGTTGTTCCATATCTTTGTTATTCTGTTTATTTTCAGAAAATTATTATTGGGGATGGTTCCTAAGGGAAAATTAAAAAGGGGGAGGGGATACATAGCACTTTGTGTCAGTGAAACGCTAACGGTTTCCAAGCCTGGTGTTTTTAAATATTTAAAGTTAGTGTTTTAGTCTGTGATGCTGACGATAACAAACTTTGATGTTTGCACTTTGAGAATCTTCCAAAGTATTTACTTTTCTCTTGTTCAGGTATGAAACGACAGAGATTGCCTTGAACTGTGGAATCATGCTGAGGGAATGCATCAGACATGAACCACTTGCCAAAATAATTCTTTATTCAGAACATTTTAGAGATTTCTTCAAATATGTGGAAATGTCAACATTTGACATTGCTTCAGATGCCTTTGCTACATTTAAGGTAAATTTATTTCACTTAACAGCTTCATTAATTTTATCATATTTAAGTTTCCATTCTTTTGTCATGCAGGCGTGCTAACTGTTGCATTGTTGATATTTTACATGCTATTGTGACCTTGCTGTTGCTCCTACTTGCACAGGATTATAAATTCCCATTTATCTTTTGAATCCTTCCAACCGGTTTCTGCTGCTGCCACAGTACTGAAATAGCTCTGATCAAAGTCGCAAATGACTGTGAGACTCTGGCAAAAGTAAACTATCCCTCCCCTTCCTTCTCAACTTCTAAGTCTCTAACACAGTTGACTGCAACATCCTCCAACCTTTTCCCACTGTTGTCAGGAGGGTGGAACTGCATTTGCCTGGTGCCATTCTTAGTTGGGATCAACTGCAATGGCTTCTCTTCCTGCTTTTGCATGGTCACCTCAGTTGGCTCCTCAAGATCTATCCTTGACCCCTTCCGATTTCTTATGTATGTGCTGCCCCTCAGCAATATCAACAACAACATATTAGGTTAAAGTCGCTATATAATTAAAATGTCCCAGGGTGCTTCACAGGCGCATAAGTATGACACCAAGCCACATAAGGAGATAGTGGATTAGGTGACCACAACTTAGTCAAAGATGTAGATTATAAGGTGTTTCTTAAAGGAGGAAAACGAGGTGGAGAGGTGTAGGGAGGGTATTCCGGAGCTTAGATCTTTGGCAGCTGAAGGCTTGGCCACCAATGACAGAACGAGTAAAATCAGAGATGTGCAAGAAGTTTCAAATGCAGATATCTTATAGGGTTGTGGAGCTGGAAAGATTGCAGAGATAGGGAGGGGGGGAAGCCATAGGGAGATTTGAAAACATGGATGAGAATTTTAAAACCATGATGTTTTTTGACCGGGGGGTCAGCATAGGTCAGTGAGCACAGGGGTGATGGAGAAATGGCACTTGGTGCGAGTTAACACACAGGCAGCAGAATTTTGGCTGACTTCAAGTTTATGGAGGGTTGATTGTGGATGAACAGTGAGGAGTGTGTTCGAATAGTCAAATCCAAAGGTAATAAAGGCACGAATGGGGGTTTCAGTAGCAGATGAACTGAGATAGGATGAAGTTGGGTAATGTTACAAAGATGGAAATAGGCAGTCTTATTGATTGCATGAATACGAGGCTGGAAACTCATCTCTGGGTCAAATAAGGTTGTGAATAGGCTGGCTTAACCTCAGTTTGTTACCAGGGAGAGGAATGGAGTCGGTAGCTCGGGAAAGAAACTTGAAGTGGGAACAAAAAACAATGGCTTTAATCTTCCCAACATTGGAAGAAATTTCTGCTCATCTAGTGTTGGATATTGGTAAGTAGTCTGATAATTTGGCAATGGTGGAGAAGTCAGAGTTGATGGTAAAGAAGAGCTGGGTGTCATCCGTGTACGTAGAATCATCGACTGGTAACAGAAGAGAAGGAAGCCAGTTAGCCCAAAAAGCCTGTGCAAGAATGACTCATCCAGTTCCACTCATAAGGTCATAAGAAATAAGAGCAGTAGGCCATTCAGCCCATCAAGCCTGCTCCACCATTCAATAAGATTATGGCTGATCTGATTTTAGCTTTAACTCCACTTTTCTGCCTGCCCAATAACCCTTGACTCCCTTGTAGACTAAAAATCTGTCTAAATTGGCCTTGAATATGTTCAATAACCCAGTTTCCACTGCTCTCTGTGGAAGAGAATTCCAAAGACTAACTATCATCAGAGAGAAAATATTCCTTTTCATCTCAGTTTTACTTGGGAGACCCCTTATTTTTAAACTGTGCTCCCAAGTTCTGGATTCTCCCACTAGGGAAAATCTCCTATCAGCCTCAACCCTATCAAGCCCCCTCAAAATCTTGAATGTTTCAATAAGTTACTTCCCCTCTTTCTAAGCTCCAATGAGTATAGGCTCAACCTTTTCTTATAAGACAAATCCCTTCATCCCAGCTTGCAGCCTAGTAAACCTTCTCTGAACTGCTTCCAATGTAAGTATATCCCTCAAGTAAGGAGACTAAAGCAGTACTCTAGGTATGGTCTCACTAATGCCCTGTACAGTTATAGCGAGACTTCCCTTACTTTTGTACCCCATCCCCCTTGCAATAAAGGCCTTTTCCCCATAACACTGCATTTTTTTTTCTCTTCAGGTAATTACCCAATTCCTGTTTGAAAACGATAACTTACCCTGCCTCCATCACACACTCAGGCAGTGAATTCCAGATCCTATCCACCCATTCATTAAAAAAAATTTCCTTTCATCTCCCTGGCTTTTTTTGCCAGTTGCCTTAAATCGGTGTCCTCTGATTCTTGATCTTACCACCCATGGGCACAGTTTCTCCCTATCTACACTGTCTAAACTTATCATCATTTTGAACACTATGATCAAATCTCCTCTTAATCTTCTCTCCTCTAAGGAGAACAGTCCCAGCTTCTCCAATCTATCTACATAACTGAAGTCCCTCATCCCTGGAGCCATTCTCAAATCTTTTCTGTACTCTCTCTCTAAGGCCTTCACGTCCTTCCTAAAGTGTGGTGTCCAAAACTGAATGCATTAATCCATTTGAGGCCAAACCAGTGATCTGTACAGGTTTAATATAACTTCCTTGCTTTTGTATTTCATTAATAAAACAGAGGATCTTGTTGCTTTATGAACTGGCTTCTCAACCTCCCCTGCCACATTCAATGAATTGTGCATGTATACCCCAGTTCCTCTTCTGCTGCACTCTCTTTAGAATCATACCAGTTATTTTTTATTGCCTCTCCTTGTTCTTCCTATGAAAATGAATCATTTCACAGTTCTGTGTATTAAATTTCATCAGCCACTTATTCCACCAACCTGTCCTTTTGATGTTCTACACTATCCTCCTCAAGTTCACAATATTTTCAAGTTTTGTGTGATCTGCAAATTTCGAAATTGTGCTCTGTACACCTGAGTCTAGGTCATTAATATAGATCAAGACGAACAGGAGTCCTTGCACCAAATCTTGGGGAAACCTGCTGTAAACATTCCTCCAGTCCAAAAAACCATTTTCTACTTTTCTGTTTCTTGTCACTTAGCTAGTTTCGTATCCATGCTATTACTGATCCTTTTATTCCACGGGCTCTAATTTTGCTGACACATCTGTTATGTGGCACTTTATCAAATACCTTTTGGTAGTCCATGTGCACTACATCAGCTGCATTACCCTCATCAGCCTTCTCTGTTACCTGTCATCAAAAACTCAAGCAAGTTAGTCAAACACAATTTACATGTGAAAACTAATGCTGTGGTTTTGGGCGATGTTACCGAGGGGTAGCATGTAGATAAGAAATAGAAGGGTCCTAAATATATACTTTTGGAGGGGGGCATTAGAGATAACTGTGTGGGAGCATAAGGAGAAGCCTTTGCAAGTGATTCTCCAGCCACCATTAGCTTGGTAAGAATACCTAGATGAGAGCAGTTCCACCAGCTGAATGACAATGGAGAGGCATTGGAGGAGGATGGTGTGGTAAACCGTGTCAAAGGCTGCATGCAGGTCAAATAGGACATGGAGGGAAAGTTTACCTTTGTCATAGTCACCTAGGATGTCATTTGTAAAAGCTCTTTTGGCACTATGGCAGGGGCATAAATTGGAGAGTTTCAAATGTGGAGTTCTGGGAAAGATGAGAACTGCTTTGGGAAGTGACAACACATTCAAGGATTTTGGAGAGGAAAGGGAGGTTGGAGATTGGCTTGATTTGCAAGGATGATGGGGTCAAGGATTGTTTTTTTGAGGAGAGAGGTAATGTCATAGATTTGAAGAAGAGAGGGACAGCACCTAAGGAGGGAAAGTTAAGTGATCAACAGTTTCTTGAGAAAAGGATTGTGGGAGCTGATGATGGTTCTCATGGACAGGGTGGGCCTAAAGAGGGAATGATGGGAGGGAGATGGGAGAGAAACTAGAGAACGATGTGAGTTTCAGGGCTATGGCAAGGGGAAGCATGATAGGATAGGAAATTTGGCCTGGTGGGCTAATGGAAGGGAGAGACGTGGCAGAGGCAGTTGATTGAATGGTCTTGCTCTTAGTGACAAAGAAGTCCATGAGCTCCTCACACTTATGTTGGAGGTGAAGGTGGAGAGCTCAGGGGAGAGGGTTTTAAGAAGATGGTTTGCAGCAATTAGAAACCATAGAAAAGTTATGAGGCCAATCAGCCCCTTGTGTCTGCGCCAGCCAAAAAAAAACAAAGAATCTAGCCACTCATTTTAAACCCACTTTCCAACACCTGGTCCATAGCCTTGCAGGTTACAGCACTTCAGGTGCAGAACCAAGTACCTTTTTAAGTGAGTTGAGCATTTCAGCTTCAACCACCAACTTGAGCAGTGAATTCCAAATGCCCACCAGCCTCCTGGGTGAAAACATTTTTCCTCATGTCCCCTCTAATCCTTCTATCAATTACCTTAAATCTATGCCCCCTGCAATTGACCCCTCAGCTTGGGGAAACAAGTCTTTACTGTCTAATCTACCTCAGCCCCTCATAATTTTGTGCACCTCAATTAGGTCACCCCTTAGCTGTCTCTGTTCTAAAGAAAACAACCCCAATCTATCCAATCTCTCCTCATAGCTGCAATTTTCAAGCCCTGGCAACATTCTTGTAAATCTCCTCTGTACATCTCCAGAGCAATTATGTCCTTCCTGTAATGTGACCAGAACTGTAGAGAAAATTCCAGCTGTGGCCTAACCAGCGTTTTATACAGTTCCATCAGTACATCCCTGCTTTTGTACTCCATACCTCGTCCAATAAAGGAAAGCATTCCATATGCTTTCTTGACCTACTTGGCCAACTGTCCTGCCACCTTCAAGGACCTGTGCACATGCACTCCAAGGTCTCTCACTTCCTCAATCCCTCTCAATACCTTCCCATTTATTGGATATTCCCTTGCTTTGTTTGCCATCCCCAAATGCATTACATCGCATTTTTCCAGATTGAATTCCATTTGCCACTTCTCCGCCCGCATGATCAAACCATTGATATCATTCTGGAGCTGACAGTTATCCTCTTCACTATCAAATACACGCCCAATTTTTGTATCATCTGCAAATTTCCCAATCGTGCCTCCACATTTAAGTCTAAGTCAGTAATATATACAACAGACAGCAAGGGCCCCAACACTTAGCCCTGTGGAAACCATTTACCATCAACCATTACCCTTTGCTCCCTGTCACTTAGCCAATTTTGGATGATTAATCGCTCAATTCTCCTATTTCTATACTTGCTTGCATGTGGTATTGGGAATAATCCTGAAATTACTGCTTTAGAGGTCCTGCTTTTCAGTCTCCTTCCTAGCTCCCTAACGCCTGCTTCCAGGACCTCATCCATTTTCCTACCTATGTCATTCGTACCAACATGGACCACAACCTCTCGTTGATCATCCTCCCCCAGAAGAATGTCCTGCAGCTGCTCCGTGACATCCATGACCCTGACAACATACCACCCTGGAGTCATGTCTACGGCTACGGGAACACCTGTCTGTTCCCCTAACTAACAAATCCCCTATTACTACTGCTCTTCCCTTCCTTTTGCTCCCCTCCTGTACAGCAGAACTGCCTGTGGTACCACAAACTTGGCTCTGACTGCACTCCTCTGAGGAGCCAGTGCCGTCACCAGTATCCAAAATGGAAAATTGGTTGGTGAGTGGGACTCCAGGGGACTCCTTCACTACCTGCCTAGTTCTCTTGGATTGCCTGGCGGTCACCCATTCCCTTTCTGCCTCCAGGCTCCTAAGCTGTGGTGTGACCACCTCCCTGAACGTGCTATCCACATAGCTCTCAACTTTGCGGATACATTGGCTCCATCCACCGCTTGAGCCTGAAACCCAGAGCTCAAAGTTCTGCGGCTGGTGACACTTCCTGCACATGTAGTCATCTAGGACACCGGTAATGTCCACGACTTCCCATGTGTGCAGTGCCTGTCTTGTAACTTGACTGAGCTGTCCTGCCGTGGCTTTAATTGACTTCCCTTGCATTAACTTGATTTTACTCTGGCTTAGTTACGCAACTTTATTATCCTGGCCTCAAATTAACTTTAGTTCCCTATTGCTTGTGTTTCTTACTTAAATGTAAGCAACCCCTTTTAAAAAGAATGAGTTTTTCTAATTCTCAGCTACTTGATGACACTCCCTAACAGCAGTTTCACACCAACCAATGATCTTATGTTTATCCATGATGTTAGGTGCAAGGTGCTGCTGACTTGCCTGGCCCAGGGTCATCCTCTCACGCTCTCCTCTCGGTACTGCTGACTGCCTGGCTCAGGGTCCTCCTTTCGCAATCTCCTCTCAATTGTAGCAGAGTGAAGAATCCGGCTGTTATCCTTGCATTCCAGCAACATATCTACACCATTACAAAGACCACCTGTTACCACTTCTATGATAGTACCTGTCTCCACCCCTGCCTCAGCTCATCTGCTAAGATCCTCCTCCATGTCTTTGTTGCCCCTAAATTGACTATTCCAATGCACTCTTGGCCAGCCTCCCATGTTTTACTCCAGGTTGCTCAAAACTCTGCTAGTATCCTAATTTGCACTGATCTGAGTTCACCCTAGTGCCCACTGAGTTACACTGGTTCCCATTACTAAGATATCTGCATTCATCTAATTCTTGTCTCTTAACCATCTCCAATTTAATCACTCCACCATTGGTGAGCATGCATTTTTCTGCCAACAAGTTTCAGAATTCCCTCCCTGAACCCCTCAACTACTTACTCTCCTTCAAGATGCTCCTTAAAACTGAACTCTGAGCAGCTTTTGATCATCTCTAATATTTTATGTGGCTTCCTGTCTAATATTTTTTAACGCTCCTGTGAAGGACCTTGTTTAATGTTTTACTACATTAAAGGTGCTTATATAAATGCAAGTTGTTGTTGTAGGTACATTCAGTATTTTGGCTCTCAGTTGGCAAGTTCTAAGTATGTCAAACAGATCCTGAGACTTTTATCTTTGAAAGATTCTGGATTGAAGAGCATTAACCCTCTAGCTAGATACAGTTTTTGAGTTGTAAATTATATTTTTCCTAGGTTTAAAGTTAACTTCCGCAATATTTTATTACAGGACTTACTCACCAGACATAAAGTCATGTGTGGACAGTTTTTAGAACAGAACTATGATCTGGTAAGTAAGCAAAACCAATTCTGGTACTTGGCTTTAAATTTCTTTTGCATTTTAATGTTTATTTGCGTGTGTTTAATGAACTTCTAAAAAGAACTGAATTTCTAATTTTGGTCAAATTTATTTTTTCTTTCAAGGTATTTAATGACTATGAGAAGTTGTTGCATTCCGAAAACTATGTGACAAAAAGGCAGTCTTTAAAGGTAACATGAGAAATTTAGTTTAATTGTGTAGCATACTTAATATTTACAAATAAGTGCCAGCATTTATCAAGTTACTTGCTTCGTTCAGATTTCCCTCTTTCTGAAGGTAATCTGATTTTTTTTGTAGTCGTTTGGTAGTACAAAACTTGACTATTGCTGAAAAAAGAGACATGCTTTCGAAGCTTTTCATCTTGCACTCATCAGGACAGAATAACAAATCTCAAAGGGAGCAACAATTTATTCTGCATGAGAAGTGGGTGCTGATTGATTGACAAGTGGACTCTGATTGGTAGAGGCGTTGTCATGGAGAATGCACCAGGGAACAGTTAACTGCCAAGCTTTTGTTTAAATTCAAACCAGGCATGTCGACTCTGGTCAAGGCATTTCCATGAGGAATATGTGAAACTTATCAAGTGAATAGAGTTCAAAAGCAGAAATTATTTTATACTTGGGTAGAAACTTGATCAGACCACACTTGAGTACTGTGCAGATTCCTGATCTGCATATTACAAAAAGATTATAGAAGGACTGGCGAAAGTGCAATAAAGATTTCAAGGTGTTACCAGAACAAAGGGCATAGTTATTGAGAAAGACTGAAACAACTGAGCCTCTTTTCTCTAGAAAAGGAAAGGCTAAATGGGTACTTGATAGAGGACTAAAATTATGAAAGGAGTTTGATAGGATGGATGTAGAGAAGAATTGTTCAGCGGTGCCTGGCCATAGCTAACAGCAGAATTGATACTGTTTACTAACTGTCGAAATATTAGCTTCATTTAGTTTATTTAAAATAAACTTGTACTTACATATGTAAGAAAACATTGTCTACAACTTTGAACATGTTAATACATATCTGTAATGCTTAAAAATAGTAAATTACCACTAAAGCACCATTGTTTTTAAGAATTGGTCTACTATTGTACATTGATTTGGTTAGACATAGGTATGATAGTCCACGACCTATTGCATTTTAAGTCCTTAATTAACATTTTTAATATCTATTAGAGATTTGGCTGGGGACTTCAATCTAATTTTTTTGAGATGGGGATGGGGTGGAATTAATTGATAACTATAAAATTCCATGGTAGTGGAAGCATTCAGAGACACGCTGTTGAAGCTTTTCACCTTGCACTCATCAGGACAGATGCAATAATGCCAAATTTCAAAGGAAGCAGCAATTTATATCCTTTTTGCCTGCAGCGGACAGGTACATGCCTATGAGTGCACGGAACTTCTAGCAAGCTTAAGTGAGCTTGAGCACCTTGCCTATTGCGAACAGCCAAAAGGGCATGCTGTTTGATAGGATCCACCAGTCGTTAGGACTTACAGCCTACATACCTGGCATCACACTGGCACTGAATAAGGAACATGTACAGCTGCCTTTTTTGAATTAAATAAAAGCATGGGGGGACGGTGGTTCCGTCATGGCAACCCATCGGCCAATAAGAGTCAACTTGCCAGCCAATCAGCACCCTTTTCTCATACTATAAAAATTGTTGCTAAATTTGAAATTTGGCACCCTTGCATCTGTCCTAATAAATGCAAGATGAAAAGCTTCAACGGCATGTCTCATTTTTACAGCAATAATCAAATTCTGTTCTACCAAGTGACCATTTATAGACAATACTTTGTATGCAAATAAGTTTAATTTAACAGTTTAACAGTGCTTGTTATGATTTATTTAATCATTAAAGGAGCTAAGTAATATATGCAGATAGATTTGTGTCTCGCACCTAGTAATGGTTCATGAATCATCATTATTGAACTGTGCAAGGTGCCATTATTTTTCCTATATCCCAATAAAACATTAAAGGGTATCAGAGGTATTGCTAGGAGAGTGAGTTTCCAGTGCTTCTCAATCCATTGGAGGCTCCATGGTGGCTAAAAAGTTGCATCATGTTACAGTTTCGTATCGCTGAGTAAACAAAATATCACATCTTTTCTGTTGTTGTACCTGAAAGGATGCAATTTAAATTTTGTAATCAAGTGAAATCGGCTATATTGATTTTTCTGTCTTTTACATAAATCTGGCTTGAGTTTAAAGCCCAAGTCCATGATCTGACAATTCACAATTCTGTGAACTAACCATAGTTATCAGATCATAAGGAGTAGGCCATTCATGCCATCAAGCCTGCTCTGCCATTCAATAAGATCATGGCTGATCTGATTGTGCCCTGCACTCCACTTTCCTGCCTGCCTCCGTAATCCTTGATTCTCTTGTATAACAAAAATCTGTCTAACTTGGCCTTGAATTTATTAAATGATCCAGTTTCCACTGCTCTTTGGAACAGAATTCCAAAGACTGACAACCTTCTTGAGAAGAAATTCCTTCTCCTCATCATCTTAAATAGCAGACTCTTTATTCTTAAACTTAACAAAGTTACTCTTTAACCTCTAAGCACTGTTCATAACCATCCTCTGACTCCAACTTGTCTTAGCTCATCTGCTAAAGCCCTCATCAATACCTTTGCCACCTCTAGATTTTACAATTCCAGTGCTCTCCTGGCCAGCCTCCCATCTTCCACCTTATATCAACTTGTGTTCATCCAAAACTCTGCTGCTTGTATTTTAACTCTCACTAAATTTTCGCACGTCACTGCTGTGCTTACTGACCTAAAACAGCTCCAAGTCCAACTGCCTTTTTGAAGCCCTCATCCTTACTTTTAAAGCCCTCCATGACCTTGTCTCTCCCCATCTCTATAAACCCCTCTAGTCCAACAAGCCTTCAAGATATCTGCACTCCTCAAATTCTGACATCTTATGCGTCCCAGATTTTAATACCTCACCATTGGCGGCCGTATTTTCAACTGCCTTTGCCCTAAATTCTGGAGCCTCTCCCTAAACCTCATTACTTCTATCTCCTTTTTAAGATGCTCCAAAACCTACTTCGTTGACCAAGCTTCTTCTCACCTTTCTGTTATCCCTTTCTGTGGCTCAATGTCAAAAATGCCTTCATTCATTTTTTCAGCAACTTGGAATGTAAAATGCTGTACAAATGCAAGTTGCTGTATATATAAGTCACATTGTATGTCCTATGTTCCTTTTTAAATCTGTTAATTTACTGTTGTGCTGTATACAATTTGCCTCATGTCTTCATTGCCTTAAATTAATTTTAATCCCAGTGTTATCTTTTGAATTTTATCAGTCTGCTTTCCATACACCCACTCTATTGAGACTAGCCCTGTCAAAGTCACCAGCAATGTCTACTGTGACTGTGACCTTGGTGCATGATCATTCCTTGGCTTCTATCCAACATTTGATTAAAGTAAATCATGCCATCCATGGAACTTTTTGTAGTCCCACTCCCATCTGTGCAGATTGCTAGCAGTGTATTCTCCTTCCATTTCTACATGCTCACTCTTTTCTTATTTAAATGTTGCTCTTTGCCAACATCATGCATGGACATCAGTCAGTTTCCGTGTGTATATCGACACAGCACCTCCATAGCATCATCGTTTCCCTGCTCCACCCTACTGACTAGTAGGGAAGGTTCGGGTGAGGGAGTTAAAATCCTGAAAATCCAAATCCCACCTCCAACACTCCACATTCCTGACCACCATATTATTTACAGTGATGAATTAGACCATGGATAAGACCCCCATTAAAAGCAAGCAGGGGCCTATTTAAGATTCATAAATTGCAGCATGATGATAACCTGATGCCACAATAAGAACACAAAATTTTAATTTCGAAGCAGGAGGAGTCCCTTACTGTCTACTACCCAGTAGAGACTGAAGAAGGTTTTAAAACTACTTGTCTTTGAAATCCTTGTGGGCCAGAAGGATCTGGAATGCTCCATCACCTCCAAGTCCCTCCATGAATTTTTGACTTCCCCCTGTTCCTGATTTTCCATGTTGTATTCTGATATGCAAAAGGAGTGGAGGAAATAAATACAATAATTATCACTAGCGAAAAAGTATTAGGGAAACTAATGGAGCTAAAGGCCGATAAGTCACCTGGACCTGACAGATATTAAAGGAAACAGCTGCAGAGATAGTGGATTCACTGGTAGTAATCTTCCAAGGGTCCTTAGATTCTGAAAAGGTCAATGTAACACCTTCATTCAAAAAGGGAGGGAGTCAAAAACCAGGTAAGTATTGGCCATTTACCTTAACATCTGTCATTGGGAAAATGCCTATTATTAAGGATGTAATAGAGCATTTAGAAATACATAATCTAATCAAGCAGAGTCAGCATGGCTTCATGAAGGGGAAATCATGCCTGACAAATTTATTAGAATTCTTTGAGGAGGTAATAAGCAGGATAGATAAAGGGGAATCTTTAGTAGATGTAATATATTTGGATTTCCAAAAGGCATTCGATAAGGTACCACACATAAGACTACTTAATAAGAAAAGAGCCCATGGTGTTGGGGTAGTATATTACTATGGATAAAGGGCTGGCTAACTAATAGACGAAAGAGAGTTGGGACATGGGGGGCATTTTCAGGATGGCAACTTGTAACTAGTGGAGTGCCACAGGGATCAGTGCTAGGGCCACAATTATTTATAATATATATTAATGACTTGGATGAGGGAAATTAATGTACTATTGCCTAGTCTGCAGATGACACAAAAATAGGTGGGAAGGCAAGTGGTGAGGATGACATCGAGCCTCCAGAGGGATATAACATGTTAAGTGAGTGGACCAAAATGTAGCAAGTAGAATATAATATGGGAAAGTGAGAGGTAATGCACTTTGGTAGAAAGAATAGAGGAGCTGAATATTTAAATGGAGAAAGACTGCAGAAAGCTGCAGCACAGGGATTTGGGGGCCCGCGTACATGAATCTCAAAAAGCTAGCATACAAGTTCAGGAGGTAATAGGTAAGGCAAATGGAATGTTGACCTTTATTTCAAAGGGAATGGAGTATAAAAATAGGGAAGTCTTGCTAAAACTGTACAAGGCACCAGTTAGACCACACCTAGAATACTGTGAACAGTTTTGGTCCCCTTATCTAAGGAAAGATATACTGGCTTTGGAGGCAGTCCAGAGAAGGTTCACTAGGTTGATCCCGGGGATGGAGGGATTTTCTTATGAGGGGAAGTTGAGTTGGTTGGGTCTGTACTCATTGGAGTTTAGAAGAATGAGAGGTGACCTTATTGAAACATACAAGATTCTTCAGGGGCTTGACAGAGTAGATGCTGAGAGGTTGTTTCCCCTTGTGGGAGAGCCTAGGACCAGAGGGAATCATCTCAGAGTAAGGGGGTGCCCATTTAAAACAGAGATGAGGAGGAATTTCTTCTGAGGGTGGTGAATCTGTCGAATTCTTTACTGCAGAGGGCTGTAGAGGCTGGATTGCTAAGTATAGTCAAGGCTGACAGATTTTTAATCGGTAAGGGAGTCAAGGGTTATGAGGAAAAGGCAGGAAAGTGGAGTTGAGGATTATCAGATCAGCCATGATCTCATTGAATGGCAGAGCAGAATTGATGGTCCGAATGGTTACTTTTGCTCCTACATCTTATGGTCTTGTGCCTTCCCCTAATCTCAACATGAAAATGGAATCCCCATGCCTCCCCTGATCCCAATATGATCAGCGTGCCAAGCACCACTCCCTTGAGTCCCTGGCTGCAGCCTCCTATGGCCAAAGGGTCCTCTTGCCTACTAACCAAGTAGTCAATCTGGTTGGGTATTAGGTGGAAGTCCAGGATGTTTTATTCAAATGAAGCCCAGCCCTGCTGTTAGATTGGCCTCCTATCAGTTCAACCATATCATCCCTCCTAATCATCACTGTGAAGTCAGGACTGTGAAGTTCTTTTGGGATAAATTTGATTTTTCTTATATTCTACATGCGTTTGGCTCAGGGTGTGAAATTCCTTCTGCTAGATGTAGTGGGAACCTTAAGTTCTGGTAAATAATGTGCCACAATAGAGAATACAATACCAAACCTGAAAAGTGAATTTGCACCAGCAAGTGAAAGGTGCAGCTAGAAAAGGATATTTAACCACTTACAGAAGATGGTATTTGAAGAGCTTGAATTGTGTTTATTGAAACCCAAGCGCCATTCTGTTTGTTTTCACACACAATAATTGGTGCTATTTCCATTCATTTAAGCTTGTTCAACATGTATTCATGCATCTCTTATCTGTGGACCACTATCTCTGTCCTAATGCTAATTGCTGTGGAAGAAGAATTTCAGGGAAAATGCTGGGAAATTCTCTCTAAGGCAATTAAGCAAGTTACAGGGATTCCATAATACATTCAATCAACCAAGCCAATCTTTTCATCCCCATTTCCAATCCATTATGTTATGATCTTCTCTCGAGCATGGAGCTGTATGATCCTGGAAAAGACTGCTTCCATCCATCAGATTGGTTTAAAGGTCAATCTTACCAAGTTTACTCTTCAACAGCCCTGTCTGCCTAAAATGTATATGTCACTTTCTTAAGATCTATAATGCCCACTTTTCACACAGTCTCTGTGATTATACTACAGTATTCCACTTAATCCTCATGTTTTAGCTTTATGTTTGCCTTTTATCATCATTCACGAATTCATATCCCTTTGACTTAGAGCTTTTAATATTGAGCATATTTCTACCATCCAGTTTGTTTCCTTCAGAGTTTTAAATATCTCTAGGATCAGCTGTAAACCACACTCCGGGGTCCTTGTTTATTCTTCTCTCATAGCAAAGGTAACCAATCCCAGTCATGACCTTAGTTGCACTCATTTGTTACACTCTCCTTCACAGGCTGAGGATGCAGACCAGAGCTTTTGCAAACTTATCACTTGCTGCAACTCATCATTTTTTTTCTGCTAATATCACCATTTATGGTCTTTTATTCATTCAGTTTGGTCTGAATTATGGTTGAAAACATGTTTAATTTTATGGGGGAATGGTGGAGTGAGCAAGTTAAGCTATGGATCTATAAATTTGTGAATTTGCTTTGAATGCAATATTGTGTTGTGCACTGTTCTTTGACATTTGCTGTCTCTGTTACCTATCAAGCTTGTGGGCGAGCTGCTGTTGGACAGACACAATTTTACAGTTATGACGCGGTACATCAGCAAACCTGAAAACCTCAAGCTCATGATGAATCTCTTAAGGGACCAAAGTAGGAATATTCAGTTTGAGGCATTTCATGTATTCAAGGTGAGTTGTTATGATTATTTATTTCTTAGCAGGCTGATCTGGAATAAATGCAATTTAACCTACTAATAGATTTTTTTGGAAATCGGCAACTAGTTGCTGCATTAAAAGCCATCTCTCTTGAATAAATTAATCCTTTTCAGTCTAGATTGGGTATAAGGAGGTTGACAGAAGCAATAAATAACCTAATCCTTATGTTTTTCTCGTTTTAAGTTGAGTTGGAGACTGTTTAATTTTTATCACCTGAATGCATCCTATTGAGTTCCATCCAACTATCCATGCACACTAGGTTTAAAACATTCACCAAGGCATTACTGCTGTAGAGGATTACTAGTTATGAGATATAGTAGTTTTGCCACCAGTAAATTTGTGATGATTCCAGGTAATTGCTTTTTTAGTTATCTCCTCCTTTTGTTTCTTAAAACCTCTTTTTGGACAAGTTTTTAGTCACCTGTCTTAATGCCCCCTCCTTTGACTTAATGTCAGTTTTTGTCTAAGGACACTCCTCTGAAACATCTTTGGATGTTTTGCAGCATTAAAAGCCATGTATAAACAAACTTCGTTGTTCAGTGGATTGAAAGCAGTCGATCACTGGGGTTTTCTGATGACCTATAGAATAAACCAATTTTCTAACGTTGCACTGTGCCACACAGACCAGAAAACCAAGGGCTTGATTCTCAGTCCATGTTGAGTTACCTTAACTAGGGCAGGGCGTCTGCAATTATCCATGTGCTTCTGAACAGGTAGTGGAATCTGAGTTCACACTGACTGATTGCAAAGCTGAAAATGCAGATATGGGTGCTGAGACCAAGATTGGACTCTGCTGTGAAGTGTGTGAATGCCCTCTCTCCCAGTCAAGTAACCTACTGACACTTGCTGCCTTGCCCCACACATGAGATAGTAGAACAATGTTTTAGATCCACACCCTAGTAATAGTCAATGCCTTAATTGAAACTTTTAAAAAGAGGTTTTAGTTTTGACCTGCTTTGTTCTTTCAATATGAAGAGAATGTATAATTGGGCCTCCTGTGTTCCTTAGAGAAATGGGATTTAGTTTTCGCACCTTATCAATTCTGCTGGCCTGTTATCACTTTGGGCCATTGAATTGGAGAAATTCATCCTTTTCAGTATAGATTAGGTATAACTTCTCATCATCTTGACTGTTGATGAAGGAGGTTCTTCCTGTCCTTTCAGTTGTGTTACTTAATTTGTGATTATTTCTCTTTTTAAAGTGACTTCCATTTATACTCTGCTTTACTGTAAAAAGCTCCTTAAAATGTTTCACTGATGCACCCAGGGCAACAGACAGCAACCAGGAGAAGGGACAGCAGACAAGAAGCAGAGAACTTATAGCACAGAAAGAGGCAATTTGGCCCATGTATGACAATTGAAAAAGAGCTATCCAGCCTAGCCCCTTTCCAGCTCTTGGTCTGTAGTCCTGTAGGCGACAGCACTTCGTGCAAATTCAATTTTTTAAAAATACGCTGAGGGTTTTTGCTGCTACCATCCATTTAGGCAGTGAGCTCCAGACTCCTAACACCCCATGGATTTTCCTCCATTCCTTTCTAATCCTTCAGCCAACTACTTTAAGCCTGTGTCCCCTGGTTACTGGCCCCTCTGCTTTGGAAATAGGGCATTCCTCTCCAATTTATTCAGGCCATCATAATTTTATACATCTCAATTATATTCCCCCTCAGCCTCCTGTGTTCCAACGAAAACAACCCAACCGATCCAATGTTTCCTCATAGGTAAAATTCTCCATTCCTGGTAGCATTCTTGCAGATCTCCTCTGTACCCTCTCTAGTGCGATCACGTCTTGTCTGCAATGTTATAAACTAGAGCTATACCAGTATTCCAGCTGTGGCCTAACTAGTGTTCTATACAGTTCTAGCATAACAGCCCTGCTATTGAATTCTATGCCTCAGCTAATACAGGAAAGATTCCTGCATGCCTTCTTAACTATTTTATCCACTTGCCCTGCTACCTTCAGGGATTTGGGGGATTTGCACAAAGTATTCATTAAGAACCATACCTACATTTTCTGCCTCCAGATACAAGTTACCTTTTTCATCTCTTATTGGCCCTACTCTTTGCTTGGTTAACCTCTTGCTCTTTATGTATTTATAAAGCATCTTTTGATTTTGCTTGAAAGTATTGTTTTTTTCCCATGCTTTGCTTTCCTGATTTTCTTTTTAATTTCACTCCTGCACTTACTATACTCCTCCAAGCTTTCTGCAGTACTGCAGTCCTGGTATCTGACATAAGCTTCCCTTTTTTGCCTTATCCTACCCTGCATGCTCTTTGATATCCAGGGGCATCTAGTTAGGAGTCCTACCCTTTCTCTTTCTGGGGGCTTATTTGTATGATCTCGCGCTCTTGCTGCCCTCATTTAATGTCTCCCATGACTCTGACAGTGATTTACCTTCATGTCGCTGTTTCTTGTCCACATCTCAGCTTATTAAAATTGGCCTTTCCCATTTTAAAACATTTACTCTTGCTGTCTTTGCCCTTTTCCATAATTACTTTAAATCTGAATGATGACCCCTAGCACCAAAATCTCTTCCATAGAATCATAGAAAGCTTAAGACACAAAGAGGCCACTTGGCCCATCCTGTCTGCATCAGCCAAAAAACAAGCCACACAGCCTAATCCCACTTTCCAATATTGGCCCGTAGCCCTGCAGATTATGGCACTTGGTGCATTTCCAGGCACCTTTTAAATTTGAAGGTTTCTGCCTCTACTACCCTTTTCAGGCAGTGAGTTCCAGACTCTCTCAACCCGCTGGGTGAAAAATATTTTCCTCATCTCCCCTCCAATCTTTCTACCGATCACTTTAAATCTATGCCCCTCATCACTTATCTATCTGCTAAAGTAAATAGGCCCTTCCCATCCACACCCTTCACAATTTTGTGCATCTCAATCAAAAAGAGAGAATAACCTAGCCTATCCAATCTTTCCTCATGAGTGCAATTTTCCAGTCCTGGCAACACCCTGGTAAATCTCCTCTGTACCCTCTCTAATGCAATTACATCCTTTCTGTAATGAGGTGACTAAAACGGCACACAGTACTCAAGTTGCAGCCAAGCTAATGTTTTATATAGTTCCAGTGTAACCTCCCTGCTCACAACTCTATATCTCTGCTAATGAAAGAATTCCATATGCCTTCTTAACTACCTGTTTACTGATGCCCCCTTCCACCTGCCCAGCTTCTTTTCTTAAAACTAATCCAGAATTACCCTTCCTTCTTGTTGGACTTGTTACATACTGGCTAAAAAAGTTCTGCTCAACGCATTTCTAAGAATTCTGCATCCTCTATCTTTTATATTGATTTTATCCCAGTTAATATTAGGGTAGTTGAAATCCCTACTCTTACTGCCTTTTTGGTTTTGCACTTTCAGAAATTTGCCCACATATTTGATCATCTATCAGTCTGTCTGACTGTATCCCAGTTGTCTGATTTGTCCCTTTTTCTGTTCCTCAATTCAGCCTATATGGCCTAATTTGATGATTCTTCTAGAATATTATCTCTTCCCACAGCTTTAAATGTTTCTTTAACCAATATTGCAACCCCACCTCTTTTTTTTATTCTCTGCTCTGTCTGAAAGCCCTACAAGCAGGAATGCTGACCTGCTTTTCCTGCCTTCCTTTAAGCCATGTTTTAACAGCTGGAGTATCATTCATACAAGTGTCCATCTATGCCTTCAGTTCATCTATCTTTTTCACTAGACTCCTGACGTGTGACATATGCCACTTACTTCCTTTAATTCTATTTTCTAACCTTCGTTTTATCTGCCTTCCATACTTGTTTACTAATTTTCTGCCTTCCATCTCCACCTTTTGTGTTCTCTCTTCTGAATCTACGCTCAGATTTCCACCGCCCCTTGTCAAGCTAGTTTAAAACCTCCTGAACAGTATGAGCAACCTCCCTGCCAGGATATTGCTCCTGGCAAAACTTGTCTGGTTTATACAGGTCTCATCTTCCCCAGAACTGGTCCCAAACCCCCAGGAATCTAAGGACCCCTGGCCCCCTCCTGAACCATCTCTCCAGCCACACATTCATCTGTACTATTCTCCTGTTTCTCAGCTCATTTGGGAGGTGACCAGTGGTTTGATGAAAAGCCCCAAGAAGGTCCTTTTTGAAGGAGGAGCAAATGTAGAGAAGCAGACAGTTTTAGACAAGGGTTCCAGAGAGTAGGATACAGGTGACTGGGGCCATGCTACCAGTGATGGTTCAGAAAATTGGTGGGGAGGAGAGGGGAGGTGGGGGGAGAGGGGAGGTGGGGTGGCAGGTAATGCACAAAAGGCTAGAGTTAGGAATGGAAAGTTCAGGTCAGGATATAGGACTGGAGGAGAGACTGGCGGTAGGCTGGAGACCATGGAGGAATTTAAACATGAGGTGCGGGAGACATTGTAGTTCAGCAACAATATGAGAGGGAATCATAGAAACAGCCCATTGTGCCTCAGCTGGGTCTTTGAAAAGCTACTCAATTAGTCTCATGTCACTGCTCTTTTAACCCTTCAAATTTCCATTTTGAACGTTACTATTGAATCTGCTTCCATCATCCTTTCAAGCAGTGCATTCCAGACCATCATAACACTGCATTTACATGAAAACATAATTCTTCCCTCGATTCCTGGCCAATTACCTTAAGTCTAAGTCTTCTGGCTTACTGAGCTTCCTGCCAGTGGAAACCATTTCTCCCCATGTACTCTGATGTTGGCTCAAACAGAACTTAATGCTGACAGGATACGTGCAGCAGGGTCTTCTCAGTGTTTACAGCACTGGCTTTACCTCTACAAGTACAACCCTAAATAGCCAAGTGGTTATGGTACTGGGTTTGTAACCCCAAGATCAAGAGTTCAAATCTCACAATGGGAAACTATGAAACAATGTAACTTCATCTGAATAGGAACAGATGGAAACGTGTTTGTACTCGAAAGAGTTACAACTGAAGAGTTGTGTTGTCAGATTGTGGTTAGGCCGCTTATGCTCCTAATGAGACAACCCATCCTGCGTTTTGCACTTCAAAAACTGGATTATGTTTGATATCACCTGGTCCTAAATTACCTGAAGAACAAGATCTCTGCTAAACAGAAGTTTTTGTAGTGCAAATTTTTCCTCCCACGATTTATAAAAATGGAGGTATAGCATAGGGTCTTGTCAAAAAGAGAGAAAGAATGAGACAAAGATGAGAATAAAGGGGATGGGGTGAACAGAAGTGAAATGTTTGAAATGTTGTAATATTTATGTAGAATTGGCTTCCTGCTTGTTTTATTTCAGTTGGCATCATGTAACCATTTTTTAACCTGTAATATTAAGGTTTATGTCAATGTTTGAGAGTTGATTTTTTTTAAAAGAGACCTGAGAAGAACAACAGCTTATGGCTTTCAAAAGGGAATTGGATAATTACCTGAAGAGAGAAGATTTCCAGGGACAACGGGAAAAGGCAGGGGATTGAGATTAGCTGAGTTGCTGTCACAGAAAGCCAGCAGACACAATGGGCTAAATGGCTTCCTGTGTTAAAATCATAGAATGATTATTTGATTATACAGTACTCTTAATGTAGTAAAATGTCTATGCTTCACAGGACAGAAATCCAATAAAATTTGACACTGAGTCACATGAGATAATGGGCCAAATGACCAAAAGCTTGGTCAAAAATAGCTGTTAAGGAGCATCTTAAAGGAGGAAAGAGAAGTAGCACGAATGGAGTGGTTTAGTGAGGAAATTCTAGAGCTTGGAACCTCGGCAGCTGAGCGCACGGCCACTATTGGTGAGGCAATTAAAATTGGCGATGCTCAAGGCCAGAATTAGAGGAGCACTGATATCTGAGAGTTGTGGTGCTGGAGGAGCTTTGAGAGGGGGAAGGGTAAGGCCATGGTGGAATTTAAAATTTAGCTGTTTTGCTAGAGTCATTGGAGGCCAGTGTACACAGGGGTGATGATGGGTGAACAGAACTTGGTGCGAGTCAACACACAAGTTTTCTGGACATGCTGATGTTTTGTTTTTATATTATATATGAATAAATGCCTTTGAGCTGTAACCAGTCTCCAACTTTAATTGTTGTTTCTAAATAATGTTTCACGCTCAACTTAATGTTCAGTTCATTGCAGCAAACAATGGTTGGGTGTGTGTGTGTTGTCTATAAACTAAGGGTGGAGAGTACATTCATTATTTTGTCACTTCATGTTCATTTTGCACTAAACAGCATGTAAAAATCCGACAATGGGAGTTTTCTCTAAAACATTATAAAACTACCCCCAACTTTAATGCAAGGACTAACTCGCTTGGGGTTATATTTAAGTAATTTTATTTTGAAGTCCCTAGGGTTTCTGAGAAAACGAGTGTCGTGAAATTAAAACCAAACCATTGCTAAAGCAAGCAACATAATTCTCTCCACTCATGCTCCTTAGCAGAGATAACATCTCCGAACATGTGACCTTTCAGGAGTTTCTCATTTAGTTCAGTTTTTGTGTACTTCAAGTCTGCATGTCCTTTATTTAATTGAGGCTGTTAGTTCCATTAAGTTGTTGCTTATGTTAAGTGGGACAATGTGCCCAAAATTCACCTGATGTAGGAACAATTACTGCAAAAACCATCACTTGTTTCTTTATAACTAACATTTGTAAAAAGTAGCTTGACAAATGTTTGTTTTGCAAATGTTTGGTTTGTTTTGACCAACAGGTCAATTTTAGTTTTGGGGTTGGGGGTTAGAAGAAAATGGCAGATGCATTGTGTTCACATTACTATGCTCCAAATTTGAGATTTAATTCCACAATCTCTCAGGGTACATTTACACATTTACGCTCACTTCCACAATCCTAAATCTATGCTGCATTGAATCTTTAACACTGCACTCTCTGTAGATACTACTTCCTGTTACTTTTTGAACCAGCAAATGGAAAGTCATGGCATAACTGCCTTGCCCTGGAAAGAAACCTTTCTTCTACCTTGCAGTTAGCAAAAGTGCAGAGTGCTCTTCACATCCATTGTCATAATCAGTGATGGGAATGGGTTACACAGAATGAGATGGTGGACAAAACAAAGTGCATCAGAAACGGCCATTGAGCTGAGGCCACAAGCCAGTGTGATTTTATCTTAATGGGCTAAAGCATTGAGTTTCTGTTTTTTATTTATACCTTTTCACGGCCAAGGAATTTGCAAGTCCCAATGACCTTACTCATGTTTTCTCATAAGTAAGACTGATTTATTTGGAATACAGAGGTGGATTCCCTTATCCTGAGAAGGTATAGATACTCTAGGGTGGTAAAATTGACATTTGGAATCTGTTAAACTATGAAAGTGGTTTGGAGAGTCTGTTAGGTGCCCCACAATAGTCACACTGCTGTAATTTTATCCTGAAGTGCAATCATTTCTCAAGTATACTGAATCATCATTCAGAATCAAAGAACAGTTACAGCACCCAAGAAGACCATTCAGCCCATCATGCCTGCACTGGATCTCTGTAGGCGTAAGCCTAGTGCCATTCCCAGGCCTTCTCCACGTAGCCCTGCACATGCTTCCTTTTCAGATAATCCAATCCCCTCTTAAGTGCCTCGATTGAACCTGCCTCTACTATACTCTTAGGCAGTGCATTCCAGTTCCCAGCCACTCGCTGCATCAAAAACCTTTTCCTCATGTCACCATTGCTTCTTTTGCCAATTACCTTAACTTTCTGTGTCCTTTTGTTGTCGATCCTTCCACCACGGAAACAGATTTTCCTGTTTATTCTGTCCAGACCTTCATGATTTTGAACACCTCTAACAAATCTCCTCTGAACCTTCTCTTTTCCAAGGAAAACCGTCCCAATTTCTCCAGTCTATCTACGTAGCTGAAATTCCTCTTCCCTGGATCAATTTTCATGTATCTTTTCTGTACTCTCTCTAATGCCTTCATATTTTCCCTAAATTCCAATGCCCAGAACTAGACTGGACACAATATTTCAGTTGAGGCTGACTGTAACCCATTTAGAATTGTATCCTTCTTCCAATTTCTATATTCTTCTGCTTTCTTTCTACCAAAATGAATCACTCCAAACTTCTGTGCATTGAATTTCATCTGCCACATGTGTGCTCATTTCCCCAACCTGTCTGCTCTTTGAAGCTCTGCACTATCTTTCTCACTATTCGCAATGATTCCAAGTTTCGTGTCATCTGCAAATTTTGAAATTGTCTTGTACATCAAGGTCTAGGTCATTAATATATACCAGGAAGAACAAGGGTCCCAACACTGACCCCTTGGGAACTCCAAACATTCCTCCAGTCCGAAAACATTCATTAACCACTAATTTATTTTCTAGTCACTTAGCCAGTTTTGTATCTATGTTGCTACTTTCCCTTGATTTCCGTGAATTATAATTTTGTTCACAAGCCTGTTGTGCAGCATTGTATCAAATGCCTTTTGGAAGTACATGTACACCGCACCAACAGCATTACCTTCATCAACCCTCTCTGTTGCCTGTTGAAAAAACTCCAATTTCGTTAAACATGATTTGCCCTTAACAATTCCATGCTAGCTTTCCTTAATTAATCCACATTCGCCCAAGTAACTATTAATTCGAATGATTGATGTAAAATATATGGAGAATTCATGGTATTTTGGTGGTTCTTAAAGATGTTTTAAAATTAGCAAAATGCAAAACTGTTCCCTGTTAAAAAATTTTCATGGACATTTGTTGTGATGTTCTATAGTAACGGACTAGCAACCCAGGCATTGCAAATTCAAATTCCACCATGGCAAGTTGTGAAATTGAAATGGATGAACTTGCCAATTATTGGCTCATCTCAAAAAGAATCAGTGGCCTACAAAGGAGGTAACCTGCCACCCTTTCTCAGTCCAGTCTACACATGACTCGTCCACAATATGCAGTTAATTCTTAATGTCCTCTGAAGTAGCTCAGCAATTGCCTCAGTTCCACAGCCCACCACTTTCTCAGGGCAAGCGTGGACAGCAATAAATTCAGGCTCAACAGTTGTCCACATCCTAAAGTCTTTTTTTCTAAGAAGTTCATTTTTAACAAAAAAAAACAAAAGCATCTGTTTTTCATTTTCTTTTCCTGTTTTTTGAATGTTAAAAATGAAACTTTTGGATAAGCTTTTCTGTCTACTATGATATATGAACTCCCATGCCACAACTTGAGCAAAGAATTCCCCAACCCTTCTCCTCCCTCAACCAACATCACCAAAACAGATAATCTAACTAAAATTTACAGCACTGAAATGGACCATGAGTCCAACAAGTCTATGCCAGTTCTGTTGAAGGGTCATGAGGACTCGAAACGTCAACTCTTTTCTTCTCCGCCGATGCTGAGTTTTTCCAGGTAATTCTGTTTTTGTTTTGGATTTCCAGCATCCGCAGTTTTTTGTTTTTATATATTTTTAAGTCTGTGCCAATGTAGATGTTCCACACGAGCTTTCTCCCACCCAACCTACTTCATCTAACTTGATCAGCATTTCCTTCTGTTCCTTTGTCATATAATTATCTAGTTTCTCAAATGTGGCTATGCTATTTGTCTCAAATAACCACTATGCTACTGTATCCTTAATGTTACACAAGGCTAGTAATCCAGAGGCCTGGACTAATGAGTTCAAATACTACCATGGTAACCGGGGGAATTAAATTCAGTTAATGAATAAATAAATCGGGAATAAAAAGCGAGCATCAATAATAGTGATTATCATAAAAATATAACTCATCTGTTTCACTAATCTCCTTGAGAGAAGGAAATCATCTGTTTTTGCTTGGTCTGGCCTATATGTGACCCCAGACCCACAACAATGGTTGACTCTTTAACTGTCCTCTGAAATGGCTCAGTAAGCCACTCAGTTGGATCAAAACTGCAATAACCTTCGCCACAAAGACTGCAATAGTTTAAGAAGGTGTCTCATCACTATCTTCCCGAGGGCACTTAAAGATGGGCAATAAATGCTGATCTTACCAATGATGCCCACATCCCATGAATGATTTTTTAAAAATGAATTATTCCATGTGTTAGTAAGCTCTGCATTCTCACCACACTCTGGGCAAAGAAGTTCTCCTGAATTATTTAGTAGGTTTAGTAGTGGCTATCTTATAATTATGGCTCCCAGTTTTGGTTTCCCCCAAGTAGAAACAAATGAACCTCTGTATTTTGTTTGCATTTTTATGGTCTTATTAACAGGTCACTAATCTGACATTCATTTACTGTTTGTGTAGACTGTGTTCAAATCAGCTGTGGTGTTAGCTGATGTGTAACTGACAGTCATCTGTCTCTTGCATGGATGGTCAGTGTTCTAGATCATGTTCACCCTGAACATGCGGGCAGGACATCAGCTGTTCTGAGTGGGTGGGAGGGGATGAAATTAAGCAGGTCACCACAGCACTATTGACTCAGGTCAGAGAAAATTGAGTGTAGTGCACCTGCGGTTATTTTACATTTTGAACAATGATGAATGATGACAGATATCCTTTTCCCCCCTTGCCTCTGTTTCTGTGGAGCCTCTTACAATAGCCCCCCCCCCCCCCGCCCACCACCACCCACAGAGATCCCTATAAGCCTCTAATTTTGGCCTCTAGTGCATCCTTGATTATCGTATTCCTCCTGTTGATAGCTATGCTTTCAGCTGCCCAGGCTCTAAGCTCTGGAGTTTCCTCCAAAAAAACACTCATCCTGTCTACCTCTCCACAGCTGTTTCCTCCTTTAGGTCATTCATTAAAACCTACCTCTTTGACCATCCTTTGGTTACCTGTTCTAATATCTGTTTGTACCTCGGTGTCAATTTTTGTCTCAACGCTTCTGTGAAGCACATTGGGATGCTTTTCTTACATTCAAAGATGCTATAGAAATGCAAGTGTTGTGTACAACCAGGATTACAAGTGCTAAATGCAGTCAATGGCAGCAAAGAGCTTGAGGAAGAGGGCAACATAATATTTCTCCTTAAACTCATCTCACGTCCTCCAAATAAAAGGTGTGCCTATAGGTATCCACATGGGCCCCAATTATGCCTGTCTCTGGCAAGGCCTACCAAGACTATTCAGCCAAAAATACATACCAAAAGCACACTGTAGTCCCCTTCACAGAAGTGTGATTGTATTCATGTGTTTTTGGTATGTAATTTCTTTCTCACAGCAGTGCAGCAAAGCAATAAAACCCTCTGCCCAGTTCCTAGCAAGAACTAAGGAAGCTGCCTGGCTGGGAAGTTCTCTTGGCTAAGCGTACACATTTACATCATTGCGCGTTTGTTCCTGTCAAGGTGTGCTCCTGGATTTAAAAAAACTACCACTGAAGGATAACGTAAAATACAAAAGTTTGTATGTATACTTCCGAGCATAGTATTTACCTCTGCTAATGTTTGAAGTTGAAATAAGCCCCAATTTAGAAGCACTGTATCATTTAACACTCTGCCTTTTCTACTAACGATAGAATTTTAATACCAGTCCATTTCTTATTCATTTATATAGGAATAACCCTTCCAGGTATAATACTGGTCTTGATAGAAATTGCTACTGATAATTTTTCACTGCAGTTAATATATGGCTGTTTTCTTTTGGGGTTGACCTGTAGAAGTCATTGTGCAATAAATTTCTAGCTTTATAGGCTGTAAAGCACTTTAGGGCATCCTGAGGTTGTGAAATGGTGCTATAGAAATGCAAGTTCTTTCTTTAAGGACAAAAATTTATGGAAATCCCAACCCCACTCTCATTAATTAATGACTCTTCCTAGCAAGCTAGTTGTCTGTTTTATCAGGATTTGGCTTCAACTGCTTGTGAATCCAAGGCACTTTGTCTTCTGCTTGTTTGTTTAGAAATTGTTTGTTTAGAAATCTTTTGCCTTTTTGTTCCAGCTATTGAAAGCTTTATTCCAACTATTGATAGTTTGAAATACATCAGAAGTAATTTTGTGAGGCCCTCCAATTAGTCAATGAAGTAACTGCTTATAGATTCCTTAAAGTTTTTTTCTTCACTTCCCACTCCTCACTCCCCCTCCCATCCACTGCTTCCCAAGTTTTGTCACCTATTGTTACAGTAGAGGTAATTTCCTTACTCTGGGCCAAAAGCTCTGGTTTCAAGTCCCATATCAGAACTTGTTGGCCACAGAGGGAGCATTCAACAGCCTGATGGTAAGTCCAGGGAATCCTTCCACCACCTCCCCATTATTCCCCAAAGGGGAAAAAAGTGTGTGAGAAGGTATACTTAAAAAAAACAGTCAAATGGGAAGGTGGGGGTTGCTGTTTAGGCTGGTGTCTTCTGTGCAACATTCTCTGAGGCGTCGATAGGAGGAATGCTGCATCTGCTTCCCTTTTAAGATGGGAAGTGTGACTGGGGACTGGTGCACAACATCTGGTGTAACGTCTCAGGGCAATTGCTGTTTGTGCTTCAAACACAACTAACTGAATATCTTGCAAAAGGATAATGAATTTACAATCGGATATTCCAATCACTGACAACAACCAGTAAATGTCAGCATAAGATTTTTTTAAACTGTTTTGCTTAGTATTATAGTTTTGAAACTATGTAACTATAAAAGAAAAATTGTCTTCATTTAATTAGAATTGATCACAATCCCACATAAATATCACTATAAGTCTGCCATAACAAAGCAGGAAACCCTCTTGGTGACCAGACAGCTGAAAGTAATTTTCATTCGAACTGGAACTTTATTCTGCAGCCCTGATGTGTTGTAGAGTGTAATGTGAGGGTTTGATTTTCTGTGCTGGCTCACTGGTTAAATTGTTGTTGTAAAAGTTCCTTGCTGTTCTGTTTAATGTGTCCACTGCCCAGTATCCTATCAGGAGAAACAAAACCCATTTGTCTTCCTACAGCCTCAAGCTTCATTGCATCACCATCCTCATCCAAAGTTTTAAAATAAAGAAGGAAATGAACTGAGTGGATGTGAACAGTTTGTCCTAAACCACAAGAGAACTAGGGATGTAATGAGTTAAGCAGCTAGACAAATAAATCTTCATGTTTAGCTTGTTAAATTCCCAGTTAATGCAGCAAATCAAGATTTTGTGAAATATTTATTTAAAATTTTAGAATTGAATTCGTGAGCTGGGGTAAAGTGGGCATAGATTTGATTCCATGCATGAAAAAATGGTAATTTAAAATGGTATCCATGAGATTCGGACATTACAGGGAAAGCTGCATTTGCCTAATTTATGAGTAACTTGCACATCTTTTTCTCTCTTTGCTCTTTCTAGGTTTTTGTGGCAAATCCAAATAAAACACAACCTATCCTGGACATCCTGTTGAAAAACCAGACCAAACTGATAGAGTTCCTCAGTCAGTTTCAAGCAGACAGAACAGATGATGACCAGTTTAATGATGAAAAGTCCTATTTGATCAAACAGATCAGGGATTTGAAAAGACCAGCTCCTCAACAGTCGTAACATATTTGTTTAGAAGCAGCATCTATGGATGGAGCTTTAACTATTTGCCGCACCTGTATACAATTTGATTACATTTCTTTGTAGGGAAGGGATTGTGTAGTAACAGTAACTCACTTCTAATATTTATATATAATAAAACTAATTTTATTCATGCATATTGTCTTTGAGTGCCTGTATATTAGTTTTTTTTCCTCCTACATCTATGGTTGTATGTGGGTTTAGGAGTTTACATAATTGTACAGTAGCAGTGATTCTTTGCCCTGCTAGTTTTAAGTTTTTAAGTAACTGTGGCTGGGGTTAGCATGCTGTTGGTGATTTGGCTGTAGCCTCGGGTCAGATCTCATTTGCTACTGTATTACTATGTAAATGAGGTTTTTTTTTATTTTGAGTACGTTTATCACTATAGATTAGGGAAAGTCTGCGGCACTATCTTTTCACAATGGCAAATCTACAGAGCTTGCTACTTTTGAAACTATTCTAATTAGCTTTAAGAATGGGCCTGATCCCATAAAACACCCGCCATGTTAGCCCTGCATTAGATTAACTAGCGACTGAGGTATTTAATATTGCTAAATGTCAAGAGCAGACACCCTAAGTCTATGCATGTAAACCTACTCATTAATATTAGTACACAATTTTTATTGTGAACAGGTCAACATAAAGCAGATAAAGAATGATTGGTGAATATTTTCTTTACGTATAAAACCGAAACCATGCCCCAATCATTTTTTTTTAATTTACTTGGAAGGGGTCAAGCTGTAATTTAATTTTGTGGTTGCACATATTGTTTTTCTTTCCAAAACGTGTAATTGTACATACGTGGTTGCATTCAATGAATACTTGTTACAATGTACGGCTGCATTTAGAAGTAATTGCTCTGATGGTCAGCTTTTCACAAAATCACAAATACAGCCTAATTTGAGTACTTTTTAAATAAAAGATATTAAACTTATGAAAAGCTTAATTTGTTTTTTTTTGTTTTAAATGATTTATGCTGTATGTTTGCCAAAATTGTTTCACTTGGTTTCACTTTTAAAGATGTAATTTGAATTCTGTATTATTTCGAGAGGTCATTAATTCCTATAAATTGCTAATCATGTTTTTTTTTACATTTCAAAATCAGATGGTTTGGGGGAATTCTTTCTGTACTGCGCTATGAAGTTGTGAAACATTGTACCAGCCTTACGAAGGCAGTTATTACTGAAGGAAATAATCTAGAGAATACTTCAGATTAAATTGATAAATTGTTTATTCCACTGGTGAATAACTATACAACATTTGTGTGGACATAGTTGAAAAATTAAAAAGAAAAATTACTGATTTAAGACTACAGTTCTGGTCCATTATGGTGCTTTTATGTTGTATGAGAGCGTGTGTAGATCTATAAGCAAACAGTGTAGTATTTCTCTTTTAAAACATTTTTAACATCCTTTGTTAATCTCATCTTCCACCTGCTTTGATCCCCTCTTTTTATTTCCCTCACCACCCTCTCCCGCTATTCCTTCATATAAGATGAGAATTTTGGCAGATTGCTCGTAATCTTAAAACAAATTCTGCCCTTCTCTTGAGGGAGGGGTTCCATGGACAACAGCCATTCTCCAGAGTCTCATTCAAGTGACTTGTATGATCCAGGTTGTTGGATCAGAGGGAATCAGTGGATCCTGTTCTGACCTGATATCCGTATGTTTTCAGACAGGATCACTGAATGCCAATTCAATGTTGACCCAACACAGTGAAAGAACAGTGATATAATTCCAAGTCAAAATGGTGTGTGGCTTGAAGGGAAATTGAAGGTGTTCCCATGCATCTGCCCTTGTTCTTCTGGGTGGTAAAGGTCACTGGTGTCGAAGGAGCCTTGGTGAATTGCTGCAGTGCATTTTGTAGATGGTACACACTGCTACCACTTTGCATTGGTGGTGGAGGGAGCGAATGAGGTGTTGGATGGGGTGCCGATCAAGTGGACTGCTTTGTCCTGTATTGCCGTAAGTTTCTTAAGTGACCGCATGTACTCATCAGGACAAGTGGAGTGTATTGCATCACAGTGACCTTTAGCCTTGTAGATGGTGGACCAGCTTTGGGGGTTCAGAAGGTGAGTTACTCTCTGTAGAATTCCCAGCCTCTGATCTCTTGTAGCCATGGTATTTAAGTGGCTGGTCCATTAAAGTTTCTGGTCATTCCAACTGGATGTTGATGGTAACGCCATGGAATCTCAAAGGGAGATTGTTAGATTCTCTCTTGGAGATTTCATTGCCAGGCACTTGTGTGTGCACATATGTTACTTGCAACTTACCAGCCCAAGCCTGAATGTTGTCCAGGTTTAGAACATAGAGTAATGTGGAAAAATATTTTGGGACTTTTCATTGTACTAGCAGCAATATATAAATGTAGGCCACTGACTACTGATGTGATGGGTGAGTAGGACTGGATGCATTAGGATAAAGACAGAAGAGTTTTGGATTGGCTCGGGTTTATGGAGGATGCAATGTGGGAGGGTAACCAAGAGAACTTAGTTTTGCAGAATAGTTTTCTTTAAGCTGGACATACTAGACTTCAGCAATAGTAAAAATTATTTTTCAAATCCATCCACTCTCTTGGATACTATTAGGAATGATCTCTTTGTATTTTTTCATATTTTCACTCTCGATTTAACCATTTTAGTCAAACCTAGAAGGATCAAACCATGTATGTGTAAGTTACCATGAGACTACATTAGAATACTCAAGCCTTGAATTAACAAAGACATTAATGAGAGTTCCGGAAGCAGATGAGCTGAGGCAGCGTTGGAGAATGGGAATATTCTGTAGGTGGAACTAAGCAGTCTTGGTGATGGAGAAGTAATGGGGTTGGAAACTCAGCTCTGGGTCAAATATAGTGTCATGGTTGCAAACAGCCTGGTTTGAATAAAAAGGGCTTATGTGCTACAGAGAGTTTACACACTTCAACTCTAGGGCCTAAATTTGAATCCAAACCAGACTGATAAGATGGAAGTCTCTGTCAACTGGCTTTAAATGTCTTATGTAAAATATGTTTAGCAATCTGAAGCCAGTTTGTAGTGGGAGTGGGCCAATGTCACAAATGTATCCATGATTTGGCACTGAAATGGCGATCTCGTTTGGAGGTATCCACAAGAATGGTTAGTGTGGAAAATGGAAAGATTTGCACGAATGTGGTGGTCAGTTTTTCTGAATTTTGTGCTATAAACCACCTTTATTGGGTTAGCTTAATGGGAGCTTATTGCCGCCTAAGGTTGTACTCTGGAAGTACTCTGCTGACACTGGGTATTCAAAGTGCAGAGTTCTCTTTCTTAGTGTTGACATCACTTACACTGATGAATGCAAAACTTTAACGAAGTGAGGAAGAGAAAAGGTTACAAAAATTGATGGGGACTGTGGAGATTTATCTCTCTCCTGCCTTTCAGGTTCTAATTGTCTCAAGCACACTGAGGTGTAAAGCAGACATTGAAAAGCACAAACTCATCAATCTCACACTAGGACTGGTAAACTATATGTAGGTATGATTTACTTGAAGATACAGCACAGGATGGCTCAGAGACCGATCTACTTTATAGATTCAGCAACTATTCAGGGAACAGTATAGCTGCAATTCCTGGATGGCTGATTTGTGACGGCAACAGTGTAAGTTCAATTCCTGTACCATCTGAGGTCATGTGAGGACCACAACTTTTCACTTTATACATTAATGATCTAGATAAAGGAACTGAGGGCATCCTGGCTAAGTTTGCAGATGATACAAAGATAGGTGGAGGGACAGGTAGTATTGAGGAGGTGGGGAGGCTGCAGAAGGATTTGAACAGGTTAGGAGAATGGGCAAAGAAGTGGCAGATGGAATACAACGTGGGCAAGTGTGAGGTCATGCACTTTGGTAGGAAGAATAGAGGCATAGACTATTTTCTAAATGGGGAGAGAATTCAGAAATCTGCAGTGCAAAGGGACTTGGGAGTCCTAGTCCAGGATTTTCTTAAGGTTTACTTGCAGGTTGAGTTGGTAGTTAGGAAGGCAAATGCAATGTTGGCATTTATTTTGAGAGGACTAGAATATAAAAGCAGGGATGTGCTGCTGAGGCTTTATAAGGCTCTGGTCAGACCACATTTAAAATAGTGAGCAATTTTGGGCCCCGTATTTCAGGAAGGATGTGCTGGCCCTGGAGAGAGTCCAGAGGAGGTTCACGAGAATGTTCCTAGGAATAAAAGGCTTAACATATGAGGAACGTTTGAGGACTCTGGGTCTATACTCGATGGAGTTTAGAAGGATGAGGGGGGATCTGACTGAAACTTACAGAATACTGAAAGACCTGGATAGAGTCGATGTGGGGAAGATGTTTCCATTAGTAGGAGAGACTAGGACCCGAGGGTACAGCCTCAGAGTAAAGGGAAGACCTTTTAGAACAGAGATGAGGAGAAACTTCTTTAGCCAGAGAGTGGTGAATCTATGGAATTCATTGCCACAGAAGGCTGTGGAGGCCAGGTCATTGAGTGTATTTAAGACCGAGATAGATAGGTTCTTGATTGGTAAGGGGATCAAAGGTTACGGGGAGAAGGCGGGAGAATGGGGTTGAGAAACTTATCAGCCATGAATGAATGGCGCAGCAGACTCAATGGGCCGAATGGCCTAATTTCTGCTCCTATGTCTTATGGTCATCCATGAAGGCCCCACCTTATCAACCTCACCTGAGGTGTGGTGACCCTTGAGTTAAACTCACCACCAGTCGTGTCTCTTTTAATGAGAGAACAGCCTATGGTCCTTGGGACTATGGCAGCTTTCATTCATTCGTTTCAATTCCTACATGCACTACTAGCTGCTGGTTACTTGTTTATTTGCATATTCCTTAAAGTGATATCACAATATCCCTTTTTTCCCCCAAGATAGCATTACTTACAATAGTGGTTAAAAATACATGCTTAATAGGGCGGCTGCGAAAACTATTTACGCAAAAGATAGATATCTGTTTAAGTATTTGAGTTCAATGTTTGGGTGGCTTACTAATCCTCCTGGACCTCGTGTTTGTGTGGCCTTCCTCAGATCTAGACTTATCACTTGGGTGTTCTTGATTTATAGGTGTTTTGGCATCCTGGGTTTTATTGGAGCGCTGATTGTTTTCATGGTGGTCTTCCACAATTTCACTTTCCAAGTTCATCTTTGTACTTGTAAGTGCATGGGGTGCTGGGTGTTATACAGTTGTGCAATTCCCTTAGCTGGCTTCTGTTTTTCTTTAACATCGGTGTTGTGACCTCATAAAATCTAGGCTCACTGTACACTGGATATCTCTGTGGATGACTAGATTCCCTGGGTAAGATGTATGACCTGAACAAGGCAGTTCACAGCTGCATGTTGGTTGTGTGCTGTCTTCATTGTCCTTTATTTTTCAAGAAGTTTCTCCTGTATTTCTGAGAACTGGAAGAGGTGATAGCTTGGCATCATTGTCCTAACCTGCCGCCTGAGCATGATTTTCACTGGTGGTGGTAAGTCCATATCTAAGGGTGTTGCTCTTAAATGTAACAGGGCAATGCAGCACCTTACTTTGTTCCCCTGTACTACATGATTAATGCCTTAACGGTGCAAACCATTCGCTCACCAAAACCATTGCATCTGGGTTAGTGTGATGAGGCTGTGACATGGTCTATGCCCCTTTTAACACACACGTCCCTAAAAGTGGCCCGTTGTCTAATATGATCCCTTCAAGCAGACTGAACAAATCGAATATTGCACTCATTGTTTTCAGCCACTTGAGGTATCTTTCAGTTGTCTGACTGGAAATTTGGAAACATAGTCAGTGACTAGAAGAAAGTTGTTGCCACAGAGAGTGAATCAAATCCATCGCAATTTTAGACCAAGGTACAATGGAATCTCAAGAGAGTGTTCTTTTTGTTGATATGATTGGTGACTCTGGTCTGCTTCATGCATCCTCACTACCTTTTCAATATTATTGTCGATCCCTGACCAATACACAGTTTCCCTATTCAGGTGCTGGTTCACTCTGTGCCCAGATGCCTCCAGGTACAAACACCTTTTTTTCTTTGAAAATCTTGAAATACCAAGATCATCTTTGTATGGCCAAAAACATACCAGGGAGTGTGGCATTTCTTGTTTCAGGCCAACCTTCTACAATAATTCTCCATAGTGCTTTCAGTCGTGGATCATTTGCTGTTTCTTCCTGAAGTTGGTTGTGTTTGAGTTGACCAAAAATTATTGGATCGACATTACATATGTCTTCTAATTTGATGTCTTTGCCACCCATTTGCAGGTCTAACAAAGCATCCACAGTCTTTTTTGGATTTGTAACCTCTGTGTGTTTGAAGTAACCATTTTACTACCTGGTTTATAATAGACATCGAAATCATATCCCTGTATTTTTATCAGAAATTTTAGGCTGGGTGGTGCACTCGTCAGTGGTTTGCAGCAAATCATTTCCAATGGTTTGTGATCCGTTTTCACAATGTATTGTTTACCAGGTTCATGTGGAATCTTGTGACACAGAGTATGACACACTGTGGTATTCAGTGTTCAAATAATTGGATTGTGCTTGTGTTACGGCTGAGATGGGAGAACAGTACTGTCTGGCTCTAGTCCTACTACTCCATGGGTCACAACATACATTTAAATGATCTTTACAGTCAGCTATATGGCCAAGTAAGTGCTTTACCTATTAATCTCAGAATAACCACTCAATGACCAGGTTTCTTCAATAAACAACAAAAGTATTAGTTTATTATCAAACCAGACTTGTCAACTAGAAGGCAAAGCTTATTAACTTACAGTATGAAATGTGAAAGTATAATAATTACTCTTTCCAAATACCTTAACACTCACACAAAAACACACACATACACCAAAGAAAAATAAAATAAAATGGAGGAATTCTGCCGAAAGGTCCAAAGTTAATGGTTCGAGGGAAAAGGATAGATGCTGGAGTCCTTGAAATGGCGTCCTGGTTGTATGGTTGATTTCTCAGCACTAGTTCGCAAAACGGTTAATTACTGTTGCACAACTTTTCAGGCAAACTCGAGGAAAACTTGAAGGCACTTAATTGCAGAACATAGAGCAACTTAGGAGCAGCTTCTATATATTCACTTCTGGCTCTGGACAATAAAGAGCTGTGATCTAGCAGTTGAGCCTTCTTTCTATCCCAAAGCAAAACCAAAACCAGCTTTTTAAACACAGTTTTCAGGCATGTTTTTTTTCCCCAAATCCATAAACCACAGAGGTTTCCAGCTTCTTTAAAACTGCTTAATCACCTTTTCTTGTAAAATGCTGTGTTTTCCAGGAATAGCATTTGGAATCCTTGCATTAACCCTTTAAGGGACAGTGTCTTATAAAACACACATTCCCCCAGAGTGTTCTTAGTTCTTGAAGAAAATGAAGATTTTCTGTGATTACAGCATTTATGACATTTGTGATGAGACTTTTGGAGCGAAATGAAATTGATTTGTCATCTTGTATAATGCATGCTCTTAACTCCTTTTGAGATGCATCCACCAGTAATACCATCTCTTTTCTTTGGTCAGAGTATTATAGATTACATGTCTCTTCTGACAGTGCCTGTTTAAGTGACTTGAACACATGTTGATGTCATAGATATGGAACTTCCTTCCTTAAGAGCTCTGTAAATGATGATGCTTTACCTGGGTATGTATGGCACTAAGAAGTTGAAAAATATGAGTCATCTCTGCAAGTCCTCTCTCTCCTAGATGTACTGCACATCTTCAAGTTTGCCTAGGTTGGGACGGATACAGGAACTTGAATAAATAGAGCTGATAAAGTTAATCTGACCCACATTCACCTGGCATTTCTTTCTGTTGAGGAAGTCCTTTGCGATGAGCTGCTGCCATCAGTGAGTGTAGATTTCAGTCATGCCCCTTCTTCAGTTTTGCTATTACCACAATATCACTAGCAATTCATGTGCATCCGGGAATAATTTCTATAATTCTGTCTATGTGCTGCTGGAACAGTTTCTGACTAATGGATAAACCAAAAGGTAATCTCTAGAAGCAATATCTTCTGAATGGTGTGTTGAAAGTAGTGATTTCTTGAGATCCCTCTGTCCAGTGAACCAACCAATATCCATGTTTGGCATCCAACTTGGAGAAAAACTTTGCTCCTGTGAATTTAGGATTCAATTCCTCTAATGTTGGAATCTTGTGTGGTCATCTCCTTAGAGCAAGATTTAGATGTCTTGGGTCCAAACATACCCAGATGATGCCAGCTTTTTTCAGTATGCACATGATAGAACTGCACCAGCTGCTGATGCACATGACAGATAATGTCATTAGGCTCCATGTTGTCCAGCTTGCTCTTAAGCTTCTCCTGTATGCACACACTACACTTTCTAGGAAGGTTGATCTAAGGAATTGCATCTTCTCTGGGTTGTACTACAGTATCACCTCTAAAGTTTCTTATGGTGTTAGATCTGTCTGGGTATATCTGTTATAGGTCATGGACTGACTCAATGCAATTATTCTTGGCCTCTTCTCCTGCAACTGGTATGTTATTGATTGGTCAAAATGTTGAGTTCCGTGGTAACCCTACTATTGTCCACTCATGTCCGCACCCCCCCTCGCCCCCCTGCCCCGCCCCAACAACCCCCACCAAGTAAAATACTTGTGGTTTCTATGCAGACTTGCCCTAGCTGCATTTCAATGTCAACGTCACTATACAATGAATGGGTGATCCATAGTATGCAGTTAGCTTGGCTGTATCTAGGTTGTAGCGTTGACTTACAATGATCCAGGTACACATCCTTCAGGATTCTGACTGGTAAGATGTTCACGCTTACCCGCCATGTTGACTTTGGCTGTGAGCATGTGTTTGCTGCTTTTCTTTGGGCATATAATGCTGATAGTAGCAAAAGCCTCTAGCTGTTAGACTTTATACATCTTTTGTCCAGGGGTGTGGTGCCAAATTTTGAGGTGCCAGAGCTCTAAGAAGATGTGTTGGCCATATCATTTCTAAATCTACTATTATGTTGTTTTCCCATGTATTAATCATTTGAGTTCCCAAACATCAGTAAAACTATGCCTTTTAAGTGAAAAATACTAGTGCCAATAGGCATTTTATTTCGAACCATTTGGTATTTTGAATCATTAGCCTTTAGCATAGCTAGAATTTTATTATGCAAGTTTAATTATTTATTCCAAGCCTATTAAAAACATTAATTACAGAAAACCTTACTTACTTGTGACTGAGGGGTGTTATATAGAGGTGGCACAGGACAGGTAGTTGAACCAAAGCTGGGTAAACATGTGACTAATAGGCAAAAGGCCTTGAGAGATTTGAGAGATTCATAAAGTCCAGAAAGAGCCAGTTCAAATGCTGTAATTCTTTTATGTATGTTTGTAAAATTTTTTAGCAATTATATACAGAATTCATTTTGTGACAAGGAGCACATGTGTTATTGAAGCTTCTTAGGTAGAACTGTGATCATCCTTTCCAATGTTAAAAGTGTCAAACTGTAAGACACACACTGGCCACCATAATAAAGTGAATATTTATCACCATGAGATAAACTAGTGTAGTCATCAGCCAAGTGCCTTGATTACATGTCTGATTTCAGACATGCCTCAGTGAATAATTCAATAATATTGTGCTGAAATACGTAATTTTTCAATATTTACATTCTCTTTAAACCCTTATTTTGAACATTAAACATTTTTTTACTCAAAGTGAAATCTTTATTTTTAAAGGGAGCATTTTGAATTTTGATTTGTGGAAAGCCAGCAGCTGGACTCTGCAGGATAATATCTTACTTCAATATTGTGGCTATTCAGCTCCACACAATGGGACCTTTGTAGTTTTTGTTTTCTATAAACTTTTTGTATACTAAGCTGAAAGAGAAAGTTAGAGACTTCCACATTCACGCTCAATTTCCTCCAAAATACATGAATTTCAAAGCCAATTATCCACCTGTAGAAACAGTAATTCCTTAGTCCCGTGAAACAGAAAATAATTGCTAACACCTAAGATAGAGAAAAGCAAGATAGAGAAAGGATGATAGACAACATCTTTCCTCATTCTAATTTGACTGTTTAACTGGAGTTGAATTTTGAATACAGCATAGCATATTTGAGTCAGATAGGATGGAAAGGAATATAGGAGGAAACAAGCTGAGAGTGAGTGGCCTCTAGCCTTTCTGAATCCATGCTTTGAGAAAGTGAATTAAAATGGATAGTTACAACTGGTGAAGTGAATGACAGTAAAGGGGAGGGGGCAAACAGTTGTTTGAATGAACAGTTCAAAAGGAGAAGAGGAATGGATAATGGGGAATTGAAAGAGTGGAGGATGTGATGGGAGTAAGGGCTGGAAGAAACATGAGAGGGACTGGAAAGAGAGCCACTAAGAGTCACATTTCCTCCAGAACTCCCATTCCGTATGTGACCAACAGTCATTTGTGGCTCTTTTCCTTACAACACCACAGCAAGCCTCTCACCCAAAAAAGTAAAGTAAAGACCAGTTGAGGGTGAGAGGAAAGCAAAACAGAAGTTAGGAAAAGAGAAACTAGAAATTAGAGAGAGGCAAAAGTCAAACCTGATAGAGAGAAATATACGTCAAAAATAAGATCATGTTCTCTGACAAGTGCAACATCAAGGGAGATTGACTAGTAATATTAATAATTAGGAGCTCAAATAACAATACAAATGCAAACCAGGTGAATTAATATGCTTTTATACCAACAACATGATTCACATATTTAAATGAATATTTTGTGCATTACAACAGTAACTACACAGTGCTTCATTGCTTCAGAATGTCCTGGACTGGTGAAAGCAAGGATTTCTTTCTAAGTTTACTTAGATCAATTAGTATGAAACTTTTGGCGATTATTTGAAAGTTGATCTAAATGCCCATTCTTTTGATATTTTCTCCTGAATAATTCCCAAAGTATTAATTATTCTTTCTGAACAATGGAGCGCATAAAATGTACTGAATGGCACACTGCAGTTTCCCAACATTAACTTAGAGATACACCGATTATAAATATGATAACCTATCCAAAATGAACTGAAAATGTATGTAAATTAAGTGTACAGATTGGTTATTCCTTTTTAACTACATTACTTGTGCAAGAAGGATGACTTGTCTCTCAGTTAATGTCTAAGGTAAGTAAGGTAATCGAGAACAACTGGAAAGTGGTAGGTTGCCAACAATAAACTGGGATCTCGGAAACAAGAACTGAAAGCAGCTCCCAGATTAAAAGTATAAATCGCTGCTCCAAGTTAAGCTACTGCAATCTTCTGACCATTTGTTCCTGCTTCCTCTCCCAAGATGGCTATTGGCACCAAGTCAGCACTACAGATGCAAGTTATTATTACAAGCAGGACTTTTAAACGTAGTTTTATTTCAGACTTCCATCCTGTCCCAATCATTTGCTTTATTTTTAAGATTTCAGCTAACCCATCACAAAGTTTAAATTGTCTATGATTACAACAGTGAAACATAGCGGACTGGCCATTAAAGTCTTTAAATAGGAGATGTCAGACTGGTGCTTGGGTGCGCTCCGGCAGCACTACACCCCTGATTGTGTCACGTTCACAATGTGGAAAGCCCATTCACTTCCCAACTGAAGATTTCTTTAGAATTAAAAAAATAGTAAGAACTGGGAAATAAGAGTACTGGTCCGAACTGTATTTTCCTTCAGTCTGAATCCTTACCCTGTCTTACCATTAATCTCATACATAGGCTTGCGCTTATGTGGGTGTCTGGTGCACTCCCTGTTGCAGCCAGTATGCTACACATACTTTTTGTTTGGTTGTACCCTATTGTAACCTCTGGTCACACCTTGGAACCAGATTTCCTACATAGGCGAGCCCCATGTCCTTATACACTACATACCTTGCAAAGATATTGGAATGGAGGGCAGCTTCGTGGTGGCTGCAGTAAACCACAATTAGCACATGACTTGCTTACTTTCCGCATCCTGACTACCCGCGCCAAGCTTTTAGCAGCGTGTCAACAGCGTGACCCTGCTTTCTCTACAAAAGGTCTTTTTGGAATCGGCATTGAAGCTATAACCAGCTCCATTATCCGTTCAGACGGCTCAGCTTCCAAAAAATTGCAGATTTTTGATCAGTTGATTCTTGTGGCTGCTGCTGGTAGGACATCAGCTCCAAACGGTGAATCCTGAAGTTCTCTTATACACAAAATTGATCCTCCAGCATGTTCCATAGTTTAACAGGATCTTTCTGAGTTCTGTTGAAGGGTCATGAGGACTCGAAACGTCAACTCTTTTCTTCTCCACCGATGCTGCCAGACCTGCTGAGTTTTTCCAGGTAATTCTGTTTTTGTTTTGGATTTCCAGCATCCGCAGTTTTTTGGTTTTATATCTTTCTGGTCCTCCTAGACAGGCCCGAAGTGTTGACTCTATGCAACGCCTTGTTTCCAATGGCTGTCTTTATTTTCACTATTTGGTTATCCAGTTCTGTGATGGAATAATCTAAAAAGTATACTTCCATCCTTTGTTTAAAAAGCCTAAATTCAGATAGGATATATGCTTTCCATTTCATGCTGAGGAATTTGGTGATGTTCTTCCTTTAAGTTCCCAGTCTTTTACAGATGCTTCTGATGTGTAGGGGATTTATAACCTCACCACCCTGTGGTGAGATTCACCAATGCAGCTGCTGTTTTTTTCTCTCTGTTCTCTTCCCTCCTTTTTTTCTTGTGGCTACAGTTCAGGTTTTTCCATTTCATGCACTTTTGTCTTGCATGGGAATGGCACCTGAGGTCATCTTGATGGCCTTGCGGCTTTTACTGCCCGGTTAAAAACCAACTTGTTGCACCCATTAACCACAATTATTCCACAAATCAAGTACTCACTGTTCTGCAAAGCACCATCCATAGAGGGAATCTGCCTTCTGGGGTTTCAATGTACCTGCAGCCTCTTGTCCTCAACGTCTCTTTTAACTCAATTTTTCCAAAATATAAAAATCTTTCATGTTTTCCTATTGCCTCTGCTTTTGGGTCAAATAAAATTCAATAGCCTTCCCTTGTTTACTTATGAAACATTCGTAAGTGGTAGAAGTCCCTTGAACTCCCCTTTGAAATGTAAAGCTGAAAAGCCAAGTCTGCACCTATCTCCTAATGCAAATGTTTAAAACCCAACCTATTTACTTGTAAACCCAACTTCACCATAGCCTCTCATTACAAATGCATACATTTAGCTCCTTTACCCTCTAATTGCACCAATATTGCCTATGTCTTGTCTTGCGGGCTTCAAAAGCCCACTGCTGCCACCATGTTGTGTTTCTATGTTTGCTTCACACAAACTCACCAATCTCAAACCAGGACTGGTAAACTATAACTAGGTTTGGATTATTTGGAGAAACAGTACAGGACAGCTCAGCAGACATATGTAGTTTATGGATTTAGCAACTATTACTCACAGATATGCTGCTTTACATCCTGGTAACTTGCATGTTCCCTTAAACTGATATCACAACAATGTGAAGCTCACCTATATTCTGGCTTCACAGAACAATCCACTATGGGTTGTGAAGATGGATTTTTAAAAATATTTTGGAAATATGGTGGCATTTTGTAAAAAAGGCCATGAGTCTGTGATTAATTAAACTGGGGTAAGGTTAATAGAGACAGCTTGTCTGTGAGAGTTGAGATAAGAGGGTAAAGGAGCTAAATGTATGCATTTGTAATGAGAGGCTATGGTGAAGTTGGATTTACAAGTAAATAGGCTGGGCTTTAAACATTTGCATTAGGAGATAGGTGCAGACTTGGCTTTTCAGCTGATAAATTTCAAAGGGGAGTTCAAGGACTCCTACTACTTATGAATGTTTCATAAGTAAACAAGGGAAGGTATTGAATTTTATTTGACCCAAAAGCAGAGGCAATAGGAAAACATGAAAGATTTTTATATTTTGGAAAAATTGAGTTAAAAGAGACGCTGAGGACAATGGAATCTGAGATGAAAGGGGAAAAGGATAAGGCAAGATGTCAAGCTGCTTTGTGTGGCTCTGTGGGGGAGATGTCATGAGACCAGGTCTGTGCTGGGAGGTGGTGTGAATTATCAAACAGCCATCCAGTCAAGCCAGAAAGGTCTTTGTTTCCAGAAAGCAGTTTGTTTCCGAACTTTCTTGGATTTCTGCAGCAGTGTGAAGTGTTTGAGGATTTGTGTGGTATACCTTTACTCCAGTAACAGCAGTTTTGCCTTTTGGTAATGTTACTGGATTTTTATAGTTAAAAAGCTATAAGGGAGTTGTTGCCAATTTGTTTACTTGTGTGTTCTGATGTTAGGGGGATGTTTTGTAAGGCTGTTTCAACTGTGTAACTTTAATCTTATGTGTTTAAGTATTTTTCTTCTTGTTAATACATTTTTTAACATTTTAAAATCCTATAGGTGTTACTTGTAGTTCAGGGCTCAGTGGCTTTTCCTCCTTGTTTTCAAAATATGAAAAAAATGTTATGATCCGCAAATAACATTAGTTGCGGTTGTTAATAAGGTGAGTAGTATAGTAGCTATGTCTCTGGACTAGAAATCACTGGTAAGCAGGAGAACAGGAGTTCCTCATCCCACTTCAGCAGTTTGAGAAATTTAATTTGGTTCTAAGAATTTGAAAGTAAAAAGTTGATACCAATTAAAACCACAATGAAACTGCTAAATTGTTGTAAAAACCCTGACTGGTTTCCTAATGTCCTTTAGGGAAGGTAACCTGGTGTGCTCACCTGGTCTGGCTTATATGTGACTCCAGTCCAACACCAATGGGGTTGACTCTTAAATGCCTGCTGAAGGGGCCTAGCAAGCCACTCAATTGTGGTGGTAGATGGGTAATAAATGCTGATCTTACTATTGGTGTCCAAAACCTGAGAAAGGAAGCCATTGGCTTCAGTAAATGTACTGGCTAGGAGAATCATGAAAAATAGAAGAGAATGACTTTCCAGCAGTTACCAGTAATCGGAGTGGTTTGACATTTTTATATGGGAAAATAATGATAGTTAGATGGGATATTTCCAGTGACATAAGGTCAGAAGTTGTCTTGTGGAAATACATCCAAGTTTTTATTAAAATCAGCTGCTTTTCTATTTCCATGTGACACTAACTCCTCTGCAATTCAGTCAGTTGGATAATACTTTTGCAATTATTTAAACTGACAAATCAAAAGAAACATACCCTTAACTGATTATTAGAGTCTGAGCTTTTTCCCCAGTTTATTTTTCATGCTTATGGTGGCTCTTAAACAAGTTGAATTTTTTATTAGCTGAAAACTATGTATGGTCTGCACTCTAGACCTGGCCTACCCTAACTAATAATAATTAATAACTGAACCTCATGCGTTGCTTACTGGAGAATATATTGGTTTCTCCCTAAGGTCAGTTCCAGAATGTGGGAAATTCTACACCTCTGAATTAAGACACACAAGTCCCATTTGTATCCTCTGGTTGATGTTAACACCATCTTTTGTTGTGCCCGTCCCATTTTGGATTGAAAACTTCCCTGCAGAAGTCACACCAGGTTTTCCACCTTCCCTGCCTGAGGTACGCCTGGAAATTTGTGTTATTTCATAGGAAAATCTTCTCAGCTGTGTCCATTCATACACAAAATACCCTCACAAGAGGCACGCCTGCCCTATTTCTGATCTATTTTCCGCTCTGAGGGTTACGCGTACATTCCTGCTAACTTTCTGCGCCTGTGTTGGAGCATTGCTGCTACAGGAACTCCCTCTAGTGGCTTGTCTAAGAACTAGAAAAATTCTGTATTGAATGGTGAATTATTGTAAGATTAGCTGCACCAAGATGTTCTTTCAATTTACTATACCAAAGAAAGGATTTGCATTTAAATACTACTTTCACCACCTCAAGATGTCCTACCATTTTCACAGTCAATGAAGTACCTGTTATAGTCACTGTCATAATGTAGTAAATGTGGCAGTGAAGTCGCAAACAGTAAGGTCCCACGGACAGGACTGTGATAATGCCCAGATAATCTATTTTAGTAGTGTTTGTTGAGGGATAAATAGTGGCCAGAATAACAGAGCAATCTCTCCCATGCTACTTCAAATGTGTGGCATGGGAATTTTTACGTCCACCTGAGAGGGAAGATGGGTTCTTAATTTAGCATCTCAACCAACCTCCGACAATGCAACACTCCCTCAATATTGCACAGCCTAGATTATGTGCTTAAGTCTCTGGAGTGGAACTCGTGGGTGAGAATGATACCATTCGATTACTATTAAGTAATTATATTGCAGTTGCATGTCTTTTGCATTCCACTCCCCTTCCCTGGAGGGAATGATTAATGCTGTAAACTATTTATCAGCACCCCCAGATCTTGCCAAAGAGATAATTTCTTATAAGGGAGTTTAGACTGTAAATGCTATCAGGGACTTAAAGGAAAAGCACCAAGCTTTACCCTGTCCTCGCTCAATATCCATAGGCACAGCTTCCACCAGGAAGTGGATAGTTCAGATGCACCGAGGCCTATTTTACTGTTTTGCTACCCTGTCTCCCCTTCATGGAGATCAGCAAAGACCATGAATAAAGTAGACCTGCATTTATATATCAATTTCACCACTCCAAGGCATCCCAAAGCACTTTACAGCCAATGAATTCCATTGAAGTGTCATCTTTATTGTAATGTAGGATGCGTGGCAGCCAATATATGCACAGCAAGGCACCACAACAGCATTGAGGTAATGACAAGACACAAATTGACTGTTGCATTTCCTATATTACAGCAATGCAGTTGCTTCACAGTAATGATGGTGTTGGTAAGATTAGTAAAGGAAACACTTAAAACAATGATGTTGAATAGCTGTACATATCTTTTTATTACCAATAGCTTCATTGCCTTGAAGAACCTAAATAGATCTCTTGCTGCTTTAGCCTTAACCTATCCTTGGTCTTCATCTCCAGTGAGATTTCTCCTTTATCTGCATTCAGCAAATACCACACGCTTGGGATTGAAAGAATGAAATGTACTTTATGCAGATTTCTGGAAGGCCTTCCTACACAAGGATCAATGCGTGAGCTGTCTGGTCCTTTTTAATCTGATTTATTAAAGGTCTGGTGCCTCTGGGTTGCAGTAGAAACCACATTCTACAGGAGTGGCTTGGTGTTGTAAATAGGTTATTTCTATAGATGACTTTGCTATAGCTTCATGAAATGTAAATATTTGGTTTGAATAGATTCTTATCTTCCAGTTACATATCCATCAGTGCTCATCATAAACACTTCCTGTTAAGTATGTGTTGTTCTGCTTATGAAATTATTAATTAAATTGCTAGTCACTTTTCCATTTAAGTTTCTTACGTTCTACTGTCATATTAATTTATTAACTTATTGATTCTTTAGAAATTTCTTAATTCTATAGTGTCTGCTGCTTCATTAATTCACTATTGTCTATATAGCTGTGCAGGTGTTCATCAGTATCTCTTTCCTGTCCCCAACTATGTGTGGTTTAAGTTTCCTAGTGTATTGTATATAAAAAAAACTGAAGAATATTTGAAACAAACTCCCTCGTTTATTACTTTTTAAATCTTCACAATAGTGCTGTCTGCTGGATATAGTCATCACATTCTTTGGGAACATTCATACATATCTTTCATTATTGTTCAAGTGTTGACTGCTTTCATCCTCTATTGCAATATCACATGAGATCATAGATACTGAACACTTTGGTATGTTATGACAAAGCCAAAGAAACTTCAGCAGAATATAAAGCATTTAGGAGGAAAAGGTGATTCGGTCTAATTTGCACAGGATAAATTAAAGAAACTAAAGCAGAGCTTGAAAGTGCAGCCCAATTTGTAGTGGAGAACATAACTTTTTTTTTTTCATAGCACAGATCCAGGAATTGTAACAAAGATAAAACAATTCTACACAAATCGGTCATATTGCTGGAAATGTTAGAGGCCCAAAATAATTTGATAACAGGAAAGGTTTGTTGTGCAATGTTTTATGTCCTGACATTGATCAACACAGAGGCGCGGCACTGAAACTGCCAATAAACTTTGGAAAATAGGAACAGAAAGAGGTCATTCGGCCTCTTGAACCAGGTCCGCACCATTCAATTAGATCAAGGCTGATCTGTACCTCAACTTCGTAGCACCATATCCTTTAATTACCATGCAAAGCAGAATCTATCAAACATAATTTAAAAATTTTCAACTGACTGAGCTTTTCTTTGGGGTTGGTTTGGGGGGGAGGAATAAGGAGTTCTAAATTTCCACTACTGTGTGTGAAGAAACCCAGAATGACATCACCCCTGAATGACCTAACTCTAATTTTAAGGTTATGCCCCCTTGCTCTGGATTCTGAGGAAATACTTTTTCTCTCTCTACCATATCAACTCATTTAACCAACTTATTCACCTCAGTTAGGTCTCCTATTCTTCAGAGAAAACATGTTTACAGGGATGTTTTAACTGGAAGTCATGAGGGAATGTGATATCAACAAAACTGCCCATTTTATGCTGGTTAACTACCCAATGTAGTAGTCAAAATACTGAAGCACAGCGATAATGTATGAAAGACACCAGAGAATCTTTTTGCCCTAAATAAAATTGGTGAAAGGTAGAAGACTCATGATCAATCCCCAGTTATCCTTTAGTTGAGTCAAACATGCATAGAAATGGCAACCTTTTTTTAAAAACACTCTTGCAGAAAGCTTCAAAAGGCTGCAGTTGATTGCTGCTTGGAAATTATCAGTAGAAGTAAAAGAAGCCAAGCACAGTTTGATATTCCAGTCATCCCATTCAAGGCCCACCATCAATATCCAGGTACAGAAGTGCTGCAGCAAAGAAGAACGTAAATCTTGTGGACAGATGTGATTGTTACGAAAGCTTGCAATGAGTGGCTAAAGAATCTGGCTGAGTACATTGCCAAGCCTGAACGTGCTTTTAGATTGGCGAAATGTGGAAGGGTCAAGTTATAGAAAAGGTTTCTTGTTCCACAAAAAAATCTCTGTGAAGGCTCAAAGTAACACAGTAGCTGGGAAAGCTAATGTTCTTGTTACATTACAATAATGAACTATAGTGTGAGCTTAGTCAATCATTTGAGCAGAAGTAAAATGTTGTTTTTGTTGGAACAGTGATGCCCCATGTAACTGGTGTGTAGCCTTTACCACAGAGTAGGGTAGTTTTCATCAGCATTACATGTCAGCTGCCTCATGCCCACATTATTTAGTTCAATAACATTCTCAGGTAGTTTATTCTGTACCTCACTTAGCCTTCACATAAAGGAAGTATTTTTAGACTTTTCTCCTTACTCTAACCTCCTTAGGTTTTTGTGTCTCCAGGTATTTGAGTCACCACAGAGGGAGTCCTGCTTTCCAGTGAGGAGCCAGGTGAAAGCTGGCCTGGGTGGTGCAATAAATGGGACAGGCTGGTGTTGAGAGTTCCAACCTCTTGTGATGAGTTATTCAGGCCCCCAGTGGTTGAGGCTCCTTCATTTCTGTTGCATAGGTTTTGGCAAGAAGTATATTCATTTATTAGACTGGCAAAACCCTCTCTCATGGTTGACTGTAGTTTTTCCCCAAGGCTTTCAAATCCCACTTGCAGGCTTTCTTGTACTTTCGAGCCCACATCAGATACAGCACCAGTCAGGGCATTTTGAAGTGATGCTCCCATGTTGCTCAGTCCCTGGGTAAAAGAGCTTTCCACCACAGATACTGTGTGAGATGACGCTCCCTCCCTGCTAGATTGCACAGCAGTGAATTGTTGGTCTAGCACACTTTGGACATCAGATATGGAGGTATTCAGCCTTGACATGGTCACCTTCATCCTATCCACCATATCATTCATCACAGCGTGCATTGAAGTCACAAGACTTTGCAGATAGCACTGTTGCTCCAACACCCTCTTTTTGAAAGCTGGTTCACTGATCCCCAAATTTAGCAGCTCTTCCCTTTGGGATTCAGATCTAGAAATCTCAAGTGGTCTTTTCAAATCACCTTTGGCCAAAGGAGACTGGGGGTCCTCCATACTTTCCATGCACCCCAGTAACAATGATTCACAAGATGGTGCAGATTCTGTGGTGGAGCCTTTTGCACACATGATTCCTGTGGACAGGGTGCTCTGGAGTGTGGAAGGTTTGTTTAGCCCTCGCTTTCCTGTGGAGAGAACACATGTCAAGATACAGTGTACTGGAAATTATTAGATGAGAGTCCACAGTATTGCACCAAGTGCCATGAGGCAGATAAACGTCCTCCAAGGAACAGCCACTAACACTTTCATTGGAGGCATCACATCCTATTCAGTGAGGTACATGGAAGACGACATAACATTTGACGTACTTACCAGAGTTGGTGACAATGTTGACAGCTTGGCTTGTATTCTCTTGAATTTGACAAAGGTGTGATCTGATCAAGTTGTCTAAAATAGGGTAGAAAGGGAGAAACTATTTCCTCTGAAGGGGAAATCAAAAACAAGGAGGGCATAACCTTAAAAATGAGAGCTAGGCCATTCAGGAGTGAAAGCAGGAATCAGACAAAGGGTAATAAAAATCAGGAATTCTCACTCTCAAAAGGCTGTGGTTTCTGGGGGTCAATTGGAGCCTTCAACAGTGAGATTGGTAGAATTTTATAAGGTAAGGATTTCAAGGGAAATGGAACAGAGAAAAGGTAAATGGAGCTGTGGCTGATCAGCCATGATGTAATTGAGTGGAGTTGACTCGGGGGGCTGAATAGCCTACTCCTATTCCTAAAGTTCCTACCAGGGGTTGAGGCATGAAAGAAATTATGTGCCAAAGCTCGGTATTGTTTCTGTTGTTCGGTATCCATGTCCTGTGCTCTTCTTGTAGATTCCACAGTAAAAACTGAGGAATCAGGTCAGCACAACAGTTGTGTTGAACATCTCTTTTCCCAAACTTGAACCCAAAAAATTATGCTGTTGAACGATAGCTTTCAGAGATTGTTAGACCTTTGGAAAAGAGTGGTAACTACAGCGCTGTTATGAGGAAACTGTAGGACTTGTGAATTCTTCACATTATAACCAATTGATCCAAAAGTAAGCTTAAGTTGCTAGCATATACTCCCCAGGAGTCACTAGATAGACTTTTGAAAAACCAAGAGATCCGAATTGGAATCCCAATTCTGACAGGTATACTTAACTTTCAACTACAGATGGCTTCTTTACCTGACTGAGACAGCTCTTTGATCGCTCCAAATCTACAAATGGAAGAATGGGAGGAGGGCCTGAAACAATATTCCACAAAGATTCTTTTTCGAGTCAGTGTTTTGTGGCCTCTTGAACAGCAGAAGCCAGAAAGATCAAATAAACAAACTGAGGATGGGGTACCAAAATGGGCAGGACAACACTCTTCCACAAAAAGTTATAAGAAGCAATGTAATTGTATCTTGGAAACAGCACACATAATCCACAACTGTTGTCTTGTTTGTCAATACACTGAGCCCTCTTAAAAGCGCAACCTTCTATCTAAACTACAGGTTTATTCAGTACAGAAAGTTTGTGGTTAACAGCAGTGATCAGATACTCACTGTGAGCAGCTCGGACGCTTGACGTTACAATATTGTTGGCTGGAGCTTTCTGCCACTGTTTAAAAAAAAGTCAAATTAGAAGCTTTATGTGAATAACTTGAGATAAATTTTTGAATGAATTTCTTCTAATAGATGCTTATAATCAATCAGTCATTTGCTCATGTATCTCACCTCACCGACTGGAAGACAGTGTGATAAAATTGCTCACAGGTTTTAGGTTATTAAAACTCACTTATTCCAAATATTGGTATTAGTATATTTAAATAATAGCATTTGTTTTAACCCTTTAATTAGGTTCTATAGGGGTCTCTGTGATGCTTTATCCTATTGTTGGGGCTCACTATAAGTTATGGGTCGGAGTTAGAGGTGTAACGTTCTACAGCTGACTCCACGGGTGAGATTTTAACCCATTCAAAATCCATCCATTTAAACAGAGTTAAAATTGAGTCCATGTATGAATCTCATTCCTGTCTGTGCAGGTTCCACACTGGGACTATGCCCTGGCAAAATATGAGCCTACAGTCTGGTTGTGAATATTCAGGATTAAGACTAAGTTGAAGCTCCCAACATCATAAAACATCAGGCGGCAACATGATGCGGCACATTAGGGTCTCAGATCACTGTCCTACAATAGTAGGAAGTAGCCCTCACATGCTCACTCCTCCACATGGTAAGTTTCTGATCTCATCTGTAAAAGATAGAGGTTAGGCACTTCTGCATGACGACTGAGCAGAAAGTCAGAACTCTAGGGACCCAAGCTGTTTTCATACACTTTCTAATGCCTGGTTTGACAGAAATTGACAGACGCACCTTACAGGGCTTTTGTTTCAAGAGTAAAATAGATCAAATAACAACTAGTATGAGCTATTACACTTACCAGTGGAATAAAAATTGTATTGAATATAATGATACTTTTACCTGTATTACCTGAATATTTTGTTTTTAAACGATCTTCCTTTTTTGGTTAGGGGTGTGTGTGTGGGGGAAACAAGTGTTAATGATATGGCAATGTGATTCTCTCTTCTAAATGAAGAGTAGGTTGGGTGTTATTACCAGGCCTACATAGACAAGAACATTATATTAACAGCATTGGGAAAACAAACTGCTTCCACTTGCACTGAATCAAAATAAGATAGTGTGCATACAGTGTAATAGAATGAGGAATGCTTTGTTTTGAGATCTTGTGATAGATAAATCTCCAATAAGTTGCAAGCTACATTAAGAATGGATTTTTTTCATAATATACTCCCTCATGCAATATTTTATTTAAACGATTAGCTATTACGACTGGGATGAAGGACTTATCCTATGAAGAAAGGTTGAGCAGGTTGAGCCATTACCCATTGGAGTTTAGAAGAATGAATGAAAGGTGATCTTATTGACACACAAGATCCTGAGGGGAATGACAGGGTGGATACCAGGAGGATGTTTCCACTTGTGGGAGAGGCTGGAACTAGCACTGTTTAAAAATAAGACATCTCCCTTTTAAGACTGAGAATAGGAGAATTTTTTTCTCTGAGGGTTGTTAGCCTGTGGAATTCTTTTCCCCAGCCATGAGCTTATTGAAAGGCGGAGTAGGCTCGAAGGGCCAAATGGCCTGCTCCTCTTACGTCCTATGTTCCTACTACTTAACTATTATTTAGCTAAAAATGTGGGGACAAAATATATTTTTTATATAACTAGGATATATAGCCAGCACTCAGGAAGAACGCAACATAATACAAGATATTAGGAAATTTGCAATCTTGGGCAACCGAGTGGCAAATGAACTTTAACATGGATAAATATGAGGTGATGCACTTTGTAGGAAAAGTACCTCATCTACACCTTAGAAAATTGTACCATCCATGGCTAACAAAGGAAGTTAAAGGTAGTATCAAATTGAGAGAAAAAGCGAATAATTCCACAAAGGTGATTGGCAGGTCAGAAGATTGGGCAGAATATAAAGAACAGCAAAGGCTAACTAAAAGATTAATAAGCAGGGAGAAATTAGAGTACGAGAGAAATCTAGCTAAAAATATAAAAACATGGTAAGAGTTTCTACAGGCACTTGAAAAGGAAAAGAGCGGGGTAAATTGAGTGTTAGTCCTCTAGAGTGAGAATGGGGAATTAATAATGGAAAATAAGGAAATGGCAGATGAATTGAACAGATATGTTGCGTCTATCTTCACTGTTGAGGATATAAATAAAATCCCAGAAATAACTGAATCAGGAGGTGAAAGGGAGGGAGAACTTAAACAATTACAATCACCAGGGAAAGGGTACTGAGAAAATTATTAAAACTAAAAGCTGACAAGTCCCCAGGTCCGGCTAGACTTCATTCCAGTCTTAAAAGAAATGGTTACTGAGATAGTAGATGCAATGATTTTACTTTTCCAAAATTCCCTAAACTCTGAAAAGTTCCCATCAGATTAGAAAATAGCTAATGTGACTCCTCCATTCAAAAAGGAGGGAGACAGAAAGCGGAAGATTCAGGTCCGTTAGCTTAACATCTGTCATATGAAAATGCTGGAATCTATTATTAAGGAGGTTATGGGGGCACTTTGAAAATCTCAATGCAATCAGGCAGAGTCAACATGGCTTTGCGAAAGGGAAATCACGTTTGCCTAATTTATTGGAGTTCTTTCAGGACGTAACAAACAACTTGGATAAAAGGAACCTGTGAATGTACTTGGATGTCTAGAAGGCATTTGACAAGGTGCCACATCAAATGCAAAACAAGAGCTCATGGTTTAGCGGGTAACAGGTTAGCATGGATAGAGGATTGGTTAACTAACATGAACAGAGAATAGGCATAAATGGGTCACTTTCAGGTTGGCAAGATATGACAAGGGATCAGTGCTGGGTCCACAACTATTTACAATTTATATCAATGACTTGGACGAAGGGACCGAAGGTATAGTTGCTAAATTTGCTGACGACACAAAGATAGGTAGGAAAGTAAGTTGTGAAGAGGACAGGAGGAGTCTGCAATAGGATATAGATAGACCAAGTGAGTGGGCAAAAATTGGAGTATAAGGTAGGTAAATGTGAACTTGTTCACTTTGGCAGGAAGAATAGAAAAGCAGCATATTATTTAAATGGAGAGAGAATTCTGTGCTACAGAGGGGGTGTGTGTGTCCTGATACATGAATCACACAAAGTCAGTATGCAGGTACAGCAAGTGATTAGGAAGGCAAATGGCATGTTTATTGCAAGGGGAATGGAATATGAAAGTAGAGAGGTTTTGCTACAGTTGTACAGGGTATTGGTGAGACCATATCTGGAGTACTGTGTACAGTTTTGGTCTCCTTATTTAAGGATATAAATGCGTTAGAAGCAGTTCAGAAAAGGTTCACTTGACTGATACCTGGGATGGGATGGGGTTCTTTTAAGAGAAAAGTTGGACAGGGACAGACTGGGTCTGTATCCATTGGAGCTTAGAAGAATGAGAGGTGATCTTAAAATACAAGATCCTAAAGGGACTTGAGAGAGTGGATGTTGGAAGGATGTTTCCCTTTGTGGAAGAGACTAGAACTAGGGGACAGAGTTTAAAAGTAAGGGGTCTCCCATTTAAGACGGAGATGGGGAGACATTTTCTTTCAGAGGGTTGTGAGTCTTTGGAATACTCTTCCCCAGAGAGCAGTGGACGCAGGGTCATTGAATATTTTTAAGGCAGATAGATTCTTGGCTAAGGGGAATGAAAGATTATCAGGAATAGGCGAATCAGCCATGATCTTATTAAATGGCAGAGCAGGCTTGAAGGGCCATATGGTCTACTCCTGCTCCTAATTTGTGTGCTTGTATGTAGATGGGGAAGATCCTCATAATTCCAATAACTTTATAAAACATTTCTCATTATTATAGATACTTACACATAGTGAAAGCCAATAATCTACAATATAAACAAGGTCATGTTTAGGGCAAGATTAGAATCAGTCAACAGATATTAATGGATCAATAATCCACAAGTACAAATAAGGACGTGGTCTAGGCACTGAGCCAGGCATACAATTACAGCAGACTAATAGAAAAAAGGCATTAAAAGATACAATAGGAATTAATAGGCTCTGATAAAGCAGAGTGTCAAGTGGATACTGTAAAGAGGTATAAGGTGATTTCATAGGTTATATTACATATTAAAGCTAATTAAAAATCATCAGAACTTTTTGTCATGTTATCATCACGCTTGCACGACATTACAACACACAAGTTCAGTGGAACTTGACCTTCCACCATTGACCAATATAAGCAGATTAGAACTCTGGGCTTTCATTCTCCCTCATGGGTCCCTACCACGATTATCTCTCTTTACCAATAACCTCATGGAGTAGGTTGGGTGTTAGCATTAAAATGCATTACAACATCATTTCATTGTTTCCTAGTTTTGAGCTGGTGTAAAGGGGATCTATACATGGATCATCCTTTAAAACCCAATAACCTCAAATTTCAATCCTGTAGCGCCCATTTTCTTGGTGCTAGGGATGTGGATTTGGGTACTTCTGTTGCAGCATGCACTGTACCCCATTTTGGTGATGGTGTAGCGGAGGCATAAGGAACATGTGCTGGAAGTATGCAGAGTAGGCAGATCATGGCAATGCTGATTTGACTCTAACGGTTCCATTTTTGACCACATCTCTCCAGCTAATGCGCTCTCTTAACCTCATATGTTCAAAACTCACCAAGGTTCCTTAGGCAGCACCTTCCAAAGCCATCTAGAAGGACAAGGGCAACAGATACATGGGAACACCACCACCTGGAAGTTCCCCTCCAAACCACTCACCATCCTGACTTGGAAATATATCGCCGTTCTTTCACTGTCGCTGGGTCAAAATCCTGGAACTCCCCCTTCCTTCACTAACATGTAATTTACTGTCCCTTGCTGCATAAGGCACTGACACTCTGCGTACCATGAGGTAGGAGGAGTACATTGCATTCTCTCTTGCCAAAGGGAAGCTGGCAGAGTCTGCACATGGCTTCACCAGGATAGCAAATTTCCCCATGGGGCAGGGTGCCATTGACAGCACACATGCTTTGCAGGCTAATCTAAATGCAGAGATGTACTTCCATTGTAAAGGGATCCACTCCCCGAATGTGCATGTGGCGTATACCCAGTACCTTGGCAGCAGCCAAGATGTCTTGAGTCATCAGTATCTGAGCCACCAGGTCAAACTATAAGATGGCTACAGGGTGACAAATGCTACCACTGACCACTTGAATCATGACCAATGTTCCATCTTTAATGACAGCCATGATGCCCCACAAAATATCGAGCAGACCACTGCGGGTGCTTACCAACACTTATGCTGCCTGGACTGCTTTGGAGTAGCCGATTTTACAGTTCACTCGGAGTCCTAGCTGCTGTGGCAACTTGCACTTTTACATGCATGTTGTAGTTTGAAGCTATGGATAGTAATGGTAGAGGAGGAGCCCTAGGACTCAGTAGAACGTGTGTCACAATTAGTTGTGGTTTGTTGCATCGTGCACAACTTTGCCTTCACGAGAGCATTGCCTTTACCACCTGGTATTCAGCAGCAGCTAAAAAAGGAACAGGAGGCGGCAATCAACGCATCTCCTGATCAGCAGGGTTACCCATGACTGACTCATTTGGCTGTGGTACCACTGAGCACAACCTCTATTCCCCATTCAACTAGTCTCAACTTTACAATCCCTATTGTCACTGACCATCACAGATTAGAGCACTGCGCTTTCATTCATCCTCTTGGCCCCAATGTAGAATTGAAAGGTACCAGAAAACAATCATTCTAACCATCTTTAGCAAACAAACCATCATTATCCCATACAAAAGTCAAATAGTCACCCCTATGTAATCCCTTAGTGCCTGTCTTCCATGTGCCTTTGCCTGGACAGAGCTCCTATTTCACATGCTGCAGAATTTCTGGTGGAAGGAAGGATGTTGACGTTCAGCAGGGGAGGCTGCAGATGGCCTTGCAGGATAACCTCGAATGGTTCTGGGCCCAGAAGATCCAGCTTTGGACTGCAGCACCTTGCCATGGCAGTAGCATTCTAGGCTGGCTAGCTGACAGGCAACAGTAGGGGCACTGATGGTGTGGAAGTGATGGGAGGACGAATATGGTCATCCTGAGGGTGCACAGCAGATTCGTGCTCCATGGAGGAAATGCCACCTCCCAGCATGGTGCCTCAGCAATCCTCACAAATCAACTGGAGGGCAGATTCCTGTACTGAGGTGGGACCCCACAAGTCCTTTTGAACACGGACATCCACGGCTATGAAGGCAGCAAACCGTGCTGACAACTTCAGTCTGAGCTTGCACAGCAGCACTCGAAGACATTAGTTGGTTTCTGCTTGTAGTCAAATGGAAACTGAGACATTGGCCGTCAGAAGCTACATCATGGTTGGTTCCAGAAGTGCTCATAAAGATGTCCACCACTTCCATTTTAGAAAGATGGGCTCAAAGCTCTGAGCAAAGTCCTGTCTCAATTTGGTGCCAGGCTCCTCCAGGCTGCTTGAAAGTTGCCACTGATTTACTTGCAAGCCTGCCAATGTGCTAAGAATTTCGTTGCTCATATCCATCAGCCTTTTCCAGTACGCCGGCTCATTGAAGTTCTCATCAGAGTGCCCTATAGCAGAACCTGTGTGTGACCTTGCCCTCCAGTGAGCTGGTACCTTTTCCTCCTGCCTGGAGGCAGGACACATGCCTGATCAATCGTCACTTGCAGATCCTGCCTCTATGCCACCCTCTAAAGTATGCACAGTGCCAGTACCTGATCTGTTGTCTGCAAGTGTGAGATTGAATGTGTCATTATCATCAGTCCCTTCTTTCTCCCGCACTACTACCAGGCCAGGTGGCAGTTCTTGTGTATCTGAAAGGAGAAAGACACCAAATGAGACTGATAATACTTTTGGCTAACAAAAATCTAAAGGGAAAAGGAGTAAAGGCAGTAAATGGAATTAGGTCACAGGTCAGCCATGATCTCATTGAATGGCAGAAAAGCCTAGAGGGGCTAAATGGTCTCCTCCTGTTCCTATGTTTTTATGAGTAGGTTCAGTGAGTGGAGTGGGGATGAAGCAAGATGCATGCTTACACAATGTACAGTGAGAGGGAACTGGGATTTGAGAAGGATCGTTAGGTATAAAAGTACTGCAATCTTTGACCCCTTCAGCCCCATCATTGATCATGGTCTGTCATGGCCGCTCTGAGGATGGCAACAAATATTTCCTCCATGGGGAAAGGACATGAAGCCATGTCTGGTCCCTGCTGGTTAGCTCCTAAAGCCTTCAGTTATGTGCCGCCTTCTGCAACAGAGAGGGAAGTGTGTCAGTGAGAGTGGTGCAATGTGCTTGGGTGATGTAATTGTCATGGTTGAACAGGTGACAGTGCCTGTAAGCTGTGAAATGTGGATGTGAGGCTTGCATCAGTGCTAACAGAGGGTGAGATTAAGCAATAGGAACATAGGACTTAGGAGCAGGAGTAAAACATTCAGCCCTTCGGACCTTCTCTGCCATTCAGTAAGATCATGGTTGATCTGGTTGTCGCCTCAACTCCAGTTTGCTGTCTGCCTCCCATAATCCTTATCTATCAAAATCTGTCTAACTCTGCCTTGAATAAATTCAATGATCCAGCCTCTGCTGCTTTCTGGGGAAGAGAATTCCACATACTAATAACCCTTTGCAAGAAAATATTTCTCCTCAATTCCGTCTTAAGCGGTAGACCTCTTATTCTTAAACTGTGTCCTTGGTTCTAATTTCTCTGGTGAATGGAAACATGGTCCTAGGATCTACCCCATCAAATCCCCTTAGGATCTTTTATGTTTCAATAAGATCACCTCTCATTCTTCTAATGACCAATGGGCTTAGGCCCAAATTGTTCAATCTTGCTTCATAGGATAAGCCCCTCATCCCAGAAATGAGTTGAGTGAACCTTCTCTGAACTGTTTCTAATGCAATTATATCTTTTTTCAAAACTGTACACAGTACTCCAGATGTGGTCTCATCAATGTCCTATATAGCTGCAGTAAAAACTTCCCTCCTTTTATATTTCAGTCCTCTTGCAATAAATGCCAACATTCCATTTGCCTTCCTAATCACTTGCTGTATCTGCATACTAACTTTTTGGGATTCATGTACCAGGACACCCAGCTCCCTCTGTACTACCGAGTTCTGCAATCTCTCTCCATTTAAACAGTATGCTGTTTTTCTATTCTTCCTGACAAAGTGGACAACTTCACATTTTCTCACGTTATAAGCCATCTGCCAACATTTTGCCCATTCACTTAACCTGTCCACATCCCTTTGCAGATTCTCTACCTCCTCTTGACAACGTATTTTCCTATTTTTGTGCTGTCAGCAAATTTAGTTGCCATATATTTGGTCCCTTCATCCAAGTCATTGAAATAAATTGTAAATAGTTGAGGCCCCAGCATTGATCCCTGCAGCACTCCACTTGATACAAGTTATCAACCCAAAACAGACCTATGCATCGCTACTCTCTACTTCCTGTTAGCTAACCAATTCTTTATCCATGCTAATATGTTACTCCTTACACAATGTAACCTTGTGTTGTAACCTTTGATGTGGCACAATATCAAATGCCTTCTGGAAATCCAACTACACCACATCTACAGGTTCCCCTTTATCCACATTGCTTGTTACTTCTTCAAAAAACTCTAATAAGTTAGTTAAATGTGATTTCCCTTTCACAAACCCATATTGACCCTGCCTGATCAAATTATGATTTTCTAAATATCCTTCTATAACCTCCTTGATAATGGAATCTAGCAATTTCCCTATGACAGATGTTAGGCTAACTGGCCTGTAGTTTTCTGCTTTCTAGAATAAAGATGTTACATTAGCCAGTTTCCATATGAATGGAAATTAGGTAGGAGATTGTTAGTAGGATTTTTAATTCTTTCACAGGGTTTGGGCATCACTGTCTATTCCTAATTGCTCGAGAAGGTGGTGGTGAGCAATTGAATGTCGTGCATTGATCAGTGTCTGACATTAGTGGTTCAGGAGTAAGAATGTGACATTCGAAGATGCATTCTCTAACTTCGATCATTAAGGCGAAATCAGTGAACTTCTTTCGGCACCGCACACAGATCCTCAGGTTAGAATACTGGCACTGAGTTGTAAGGTCAGCTCTCAGAGTTTGTCTGGAAGTTCTGGGCACATGTGAAGAACGATTCTTGCTTCTCGTTGACTTCCTGCATCAAGACCTCCAGGGATGCGACAGAGAAATTTGAAGCCCGCTCTCTGCCATATTGTACCATTCCTGTCTCTTTCCCCAAGGTCAAGGTGACTTGTGCAATAAATTCTGGCATCTGCTCCAGCCATAATGCACCTCTCCTTGACTAGATGGAGCTTGACCTAACATAAAAGGAAGATATTTGCAGTTGTTGGAGGCCAACCATCTCAGCCACAGCAGGAGTTCCTCAGAGTAGTATTGCAAACTCAACCATCCTCAGTTTCTTAATCAATGATTTTCCCTCCATTATCAGGTCAGAAGTGGGAATGTTTGCTGATTGCACAGTATTCAGTACCATTCACAACTCCTCAAATACTGAAGCAGATAGTATTCACATTCAGCAAGACAACAAACAAACAACATTCAGGCTTGAGCTGGCAAGTGACAAGTAACATTCGCACCACAAGTGCCAGCAATTGCCGTCTCCAACAAGACTGTATCTAACCATCGTCCCTTAACATTCAATTGCATTAACATCGATGAATCTCCAATCATTAACATCCTGGGGATTACCATTGACCAGAAACTGAACTGAACCAGCCATATAAATGCTGCGGCTTCACGAGCCAGTCAGAGGCTAGGAATTATGCGGCAAAGTGACTCACCTCCTGACTCCCCAAAGCCTGTTCACCATCTACAAGGGACATGTAAGGTTGGGGATGGGATGCTCTCTACTTGTGTGGATGAGTGCAGCTCCAGCAACACTCAAGATGATTGACATCATCCGGGACAAAACTGCCCACTTGATTGTTTAAGGTGGTGTATGGAGTGCCATTAACTCCCTCCACCACAGTAGCAGCAGTGTGTACCATCTACAAGATGAACTGCAGCAACTCACCCAGGATCTTTGACAGCAGCTGAGAAGAACAAGGGCTGCGGATACATGGGAACCTGTAAGTTCTCCTCCAAGTTAAATATCCCATGGCACTATTAGAAGCTGTTTTTGACGCCTAATAGGCTACATATACATTTGGCACAAAATTGGATAAGGCCTGAAAATGGGTGCGGGGATCATGAAGTGCAATTAACCCATGCCTGTGCGTTCCAATGCAGGCAGCACACAAACTTCATTCTGCTGCTCCATTCTGTCATTGCAATGTGCAGCCAGGGCAAAGAGCACTGAGTGCCTGAACGTCTTAGTAAGGGGTGAAAAATCAGGAGAGTTTCACATAAGCTCAAGGTAACTCGCACTACTTAAATCAGTCTTGCACCTTTTTTTTTTATATATATGCTCATGGGATGTGGGCATCGCTGGCAAGGCCAGCATTTATTGCCCAAACCTAACTTCCCTTGAGAAGGTGGTGGTGAGCTGCCTTCTTGAACTGCTGCATTCCCTGTGGTGTAGATACACCCACAGTGCAGACTTGGAAATATATCGCCATTCCTTCGCTGTCACTGGGTCAAAATCCTGGAACTCCCTCCCTAAGTTTGTGTGCTGCCTACATTGGAATGCACAGGCGTGGGTTAATTGAGTTTCTTGATCCCCACACCCATTTTCAGGCCTTATCCAATTTTGTGCCAAATGTACATGCAGCCTGTTAGGGGACAAAAACAACTTCCAATAGTGCCATGGGATCTTTTACAACCACCTGAGAGAGCAGACAGGGCCTCAGTTTAACTTCTCATTTGAACGACACTGCAGCATTCCTTCAGTAATGCATAGGTGCCTCAGCTTGGACTGTGTGCTTATGTCTCTGGATTAGGACTTGAATCCATAACCTTCTGACTTGGGGGCTATCAGTGAACAATAGTTAACATCTGCCCCAAAAGGCGATTGGCCAGCAGGTTAATCTCCCCTTATTAGCAAATAGCATTGTCCAATCTCATAATGTGAGTGTTATTGTCAGGACTGGCATTTATTCCCATCCTCAACAACAGAGCACCTTGCTAGGCTACTTCAGAGGGGAGGTTAAGAGTCAGTATTGGTTGGGATTCCTGTCACATATCAGACAGCCTGGGCAAGGACAGCAGGTTTCCTTTCCTAATGGACATAAGTAAAACAGTTGGGTTTTTAAGATAATCTGACTGCTTCACGGCCATTTACATTTCTAATTTCCAGATTTTTTAATCAATTCAAATGGTCATGCTTGAATTTGAAGTCATGCTCTCCATTTTAACAGTCTAGTAACAATGCATACTGTAGTTCAGTGGTACAACACAGTTCACTCATCCAAAGCAGAAGTGTAAAGATGTATGAATTGTTTAAGAAGCTGGCAAAAACACAAGGCGTTGGAAGGTAAAGGATTCCAAACTTGCGATCTCATAAACCAGGCTTGCAGTACCAAATTAGTGTCTCTGCAGCTGAAATAAATGCTGGAAAACATTGTGGTTACTCAAACTATGATTAGCTGCCATGATATAATAGTTGTGTCCATGGGATAAGGATCGATGGACCTTTCATGATCAAGGATTTTTCTCGTGCCCTTATGATTTGTAACGTTGTACTTACTGTAAATTTCCTCACTCCTTGTAGACCAGAGAATTTCCGATAGGATATGTCCGCTTTTACTTTGCCAGCATCAAGGTCACCTGTGTATATCTGTTTGATACCGGCATTGTTTATGAGAGGTACGCATTCATCACATGGACATTTGGTAACAAAAATCATTGTTTTTTCATCATCTTTAATATCCTGACACCTGCAAAAGAAACACATTGAACACCTATTAAATGAAGGTTGCACAAAGGATGGCCCATTCTATGCCCTGATAATTCACTAGGCATTGCCATCTATTGTCAAGTACATCCTTAGGGCTCAATTAAATTGTGCCCCATTGTGTTTCATTTATTCACATTATGAGAACATTTTTAAAAAAAAAATTAATTATTTTATTTTACAAATTTTGCATCTGGATCAGAAGAACTGATCACAAAGTTTTGAATTGCACTTGCCTGATAAGGCTGTTTGGCATCTTTATCTCAAAAACAGTCACGTCTTAATATCATAATAAAATTATGTAGCGTGTTTAACACCATTTTCAGGTATTTTAGTCCTGGTTGATTCTTATTTGAGCCCACTGAATATAGGTTAATCCCTACAGTATAATGCAAATAGGCATGAGCCAAGAGGATGCTTTGCATCATATGACACATATGATGTGTCCCCAGAAGTGTGTGCCCATTATCTCAAATCTTGCAAGACAGCAAAGTAGTATTAAAGTAATACAAATGGAAAATTCTGGAAACTCTCAGCAAGTTAGATTTAGCATTGCCTGAAATGTTGACTTCTTGCTTTTCTCCATAGATGCTGAGTCTGTTTTGCTGAGGGTTTCTGGCATTTGCTGCTTTTGTTTCATGTTTCCAGTAGCTACAGTACTTTTTTCCTGTTTTACAGAAACACAGCTTTAATGGAAACATGTGGAGATTTACCCTGCATAATTGTTGAAATGTTAGTTATAATTTTTTTTATTAGTTCATGGGATGTGAGCAACGCTAGCAAGGCCAGCATTTATTGCCCAACTCCAGTCATCCTTCAGAAGGTAGTGGTGATTCACCTTCTTGAAGTGCTGCCGCCCACATGGTATAGGTGCTATCTTTCAGATGAGACGTTAAACTGAGGCCCTGTTTTCTCAGGTGGATGCAAAAGGTTCCATAGCTCTATGAAGAAGAGCAAGGGAGTTCTTCTGCAGTCCTGACCAATACCTATTCCTCAACCAACATCACCAATAACAGACTATCTGGTTGGTCATTGTTGTTGGCAGTACCTTGCAGTTACCCTGTTTCACATGTTACAACAGTGACTGTACTTCAAAAAGTACTTCATTGGCTGAAAGCACTTTGGGTCATTGGAGGAAATGAAAGACACCATAGAAACATGCCTCTTTTCTTCTTCTTTTATGCATAGGCAATTTCAGAGAGATAAAGCCGGTAATGTGAATTGTTCCAAAGTGTTTACAGTACCTACCGGAAGGTTAAGGCATTCTGCTCAGCGTGTACAATATACCGAAACTTCCTTGCTTCTCTGTCTTTCTGCTGCTTCTCGTCCATCTGAGGGTAGTCTGCATATTCTGACCCCGTTGGGTAAGCATTATAACCACATCCAATCAAATACCTGGCTCCTGTTCCATCACAATTACTCTATAAATAAAGAGACTGATCATTTCAACAGAATTAAAAAATGACAACATCCTTCATGACTTCTGTGGGCTGTGCCTGATCCAATAATTCATGCCAAAGCTCTGACTGAATTCAGGTAGGTGTCCTCAGTGGGATTTAAATCTTATGGCACTTGGCTTCATAATCTGTTCTGCTTCAATGCATATTAAAAATCTATCAGCTGGTGATGGATGGAACATTTCATTATGCTCCTTTCCCAGAGAGAATTGGGTGGGTCGGGGGGCGGGGGGGGGGGGGGGGGGGGGGTGGGTGGGTGGGTGGTGGTGGTTTAGTCTCTTGTGTGATGGGGCCACAACTTTTCACTTTATACATTAATGATCTAGATGAAGGAACTGAGGCCATCCTGGCTAAGTTTGCAGATGATACAAAGATAGATGGAGGGACAGGTAGTATTGAGGAGGCGGGGAGGCTGCAGAAGGATTTGGACAGGTTAGGAGAATGGGCAAAGAAGTGGCAGATGGAATACAACGTGGGGAAATGTGAGGTCATGCACTTTGGTAGGAAGAATAGAGGCATAGACTATTTTCTAAATGGAGAGAGAATTCAGAAATCTGGAGTGCAAAGGGACTTGGGAGTCCTAGTCCAGGATTCTCTTAAGGTTAACTTAGAGGTTGAGTCGGTAGTTAGGAAGGCAAATGCAATGTTGGCATTTATTTCGAGAGGACTAGAATATAAAAGCAGGGATATGCTGCTGAGGCTTTATAAGGCTCTGGTCAGACCACATTTAGAATATTGTGAGCAATTTTGGGCCCCGTATCTCAGGAAGGATGTGCTGGCCCTGGAGAGGGTCCAGAGGAGGTTCACGAGAATGATCCCAAGAATGAAAGGCTTAACATATGAGGAACGTTTGAGGACTCTGGGTCTATACTCAATGGAATTTGAGGGGGGATTTGATTGAAACTTACAGAATACTGAAAGACCTGGATAGAGTGGACGTGGGGAGGATGTTTCCATTCGTAGGAGAGACGAGGACCCGAGGGCACAGCCTCAGAGTAAAGGGAAGACCTTTTAGAACAGAGATGAGGAGGAGCTTCTTTAGCCAGAGAGTGGTGAATCTATGGAATTCATTGCCACAGAAGGCTGTGGAGGCCAGGTCATTGAGTGTATTTAAGACCGAGATAGATAGGTTCTTGATTGGTAAGGGGATCAAAGGTTACGGGGAGAAGGCGGGAGAATGGGGTTGAGAAACTTATCAGCCATGATTGAATGGTGGAGCAGACTCGATGGGCCGAATAGCCTAATTTCTGCTCCTATGTCTTATGGTCTAACTGTTGCATTCTAAATAAAATACATTTACGAAAAGCATTCGTACACACACAAGGGAAGGTGGTGGCGGTGTGGCATTGTGACTGGACTGGTAATCCAGAGACCCAGGGCAATGCTCTGGGGTCTGGGATTCAAATCCCACCATGACATGGTGGAATTTGAATTCAACAAAAATCTGGAATTAAAAGTCTAATGGTAACCATGAAACCACTGTCGATTGTCAGAAAAACCTATCTGGTTCACTAAGGCCCTTAGGGGATCTGCTGTCCTCACTAGGCCTACATGTGACTCTTAAATGCCCCTTAAACAAGGATTGCCCACATGCTTGTTGTCATGGGCTTGAGTGGCTGAGCTAGCCTTAAATGTAAATGTCCTGCAACAAGAAAGGGCAGATGGCAGAGACAAATTCTTAAAATATCGCTTATCCTGTACAAAATATCTAAAAAAAAAACAAAGTATTGGTTGAATTTCAGTAGCATTTAGAGAGTACACATGCTAAAGTTTATCCATTGCTGTAATATAGGAAATTTACTGTAACATAGAAAATTTACAAGAAGCTATTGCATTATTTGAAGGTAATCAGGGAAGTTCTCCCTGGTGACCTGGCCAATATTTGTGATGTTGGTTGCAAGATAAAAACAGCTTATCTGGTCATTATCACAAAGCAGTTTGTGGGATCATGCTGCGTGCAACTTACTGCCCATTTCCTACAAGTGAGGACACTTCAAAAGTACTTCACAGGCTGTAAAGTGCTTTGTTTTCCTTCTTTTGCCCTACAGTCCTCATTAAAAAATTTAGCCAATCCTTAATTGAAAGAGTTAATGAATCACATTGGGTTCTTTTGCTGCCTCCTTCATTAGTTGGGAAGAAATATTTCATCTGCGGGATTCATTTTATGGGCAACTACATAATTAATTTAAATTCCAATATGCCATTAGTTGTTTTAAACTATAAAATTATCTTCATCCAATGGCTTAATTTATACTCAGCCACAAAAGATTTATGTGGTTAGAAGATTTTCTGTGTACAATTTTCAGTGGTTGACATTTATCAAATTCTTGTATGCACTATTTTAATAAAGCCTGAGCCCCTTTTCTCATTTAATGGGAGAGTTGAGGGGTGGGGAGGTGCAGGGTGGATAAGATGCTACAATTGGCTGAAAGATGGGGAAAAACAAAAATCAAAGTTTCCATGGATTTGCCAGTCATTAAGGGCAGAATTGATCTCTGCCCTGCCCACTTGAATACCTTTCTGGTGTTCACTGCTTAGACCTGCCCACAGATAGTTGCCGTCAAATGAAATGGTGACATCTGCTGTGGTGTCAAGCAAAGGGTCAAATGGCTTCAGCAGAAAACTAGTAGAATTTCCTTTTCAAAAAATAATGAAAAAAAAACTTACCATCTTTCCTTCCGCCCAGATTACTGCCCCAACACCAATTTTCTGATCCTCTGAAATATATTAATGCAAGATGTCGTGTAATGCAAAATCAGCTATGTAAGTATTTCAATCCACTCTTATGATTCAGTCAAAGGAATTCTTGCCAACCGCAGGCATGTATTAATTTTAAGAATCAAATAGAAAACAAAACAGGAAGTCTACAAGTTAAAATAAAAACAGGAAGCTCTGGAAAACCTCAGCAGGTATGGCAGCATCTGTGGGGTGTGGAGAGTGAAACAGAGTTAATGTTTTAAGTCCAATATGACTCTTTTTTAGAATCGAGAGTCTACAATTTAAAACCTTGAGCGCGGCACATCAAATAAAAGGTGGATGGGTGTACATTAGATGCGTTTGCTGCAGAAAAAATGTCAAGTGTTGGAGTCTTCCCAGATAAAAGTACCTCACCCTATCAAAAGTCTCTCAGATAATCAATTTAAATGCCCCAACTTGAATCAACCACAATTTTTCAGTGATTCCCGCAATCATCTGGATTATATTGCCATATAAAAACACACAAAAATTAAATAATACTCACCACAACTTGCATTTACATAATTGTCTTTAACATGGAAAAACATCCCAAGGTGCTTCACAGAGGTGTAATCAAATAAATGACAAAACAAAGGAGGAGATAGTAGGAAAGTTGACCAACATCTTGATTAAAGAAATGGGTTTTATAGAGAGTCTTAAAAGAGGCTGAAGATGATGTAAGCATGGTTGAGCGTTTCAGCAGATGAGTTAAGGCAGATTGGAGGCAAACCATGTTACCAAAGTAGGATGTGGTCTTTATGCTGGTGAGAGTATGGGGTCAGAAGGTCACCTCAGGGTTGAATGGACACACAGGTACAAACTGTCTGCTTCAGCCTGAGACACTGACCCAGTTGGGGAATGGAATCTGCTGCAAGGATTCAGAGTTTGTGGTGGAGGCCAAAGATAATGGCTTTAAGGTCTTCCAAACATTTAACTGGAATAAACTGGGACTCAACTGACCTGACACCGGATGTTATATAAGCAACCTGACAACATGGAGGCAGAGTGTCGGTGCAGACTTGAAGGGCTGAAGGACCTCTTCTGCACTGTGATTCTGTGAGGAGAGGTTGAGAGATTTAGCAGAGAAGTAGAGCTGAGTGTGTCAGCATACATGTGGAGACTGACTCCATGTCAGGGGTTAATTATTAAAATTTCTAGGAATCAATTAAAAAAAAAACTTATCAACAGAATGAGACATTTCATGTTTGATAACCCTGCAGAAGCTTAGTTATCTCTCTGTGGATTTGGTCCGCTGTTCTGCTTCATTTCCAAGATTTGGAAAATTTTACCTGAGGTTTGGATATATGGAACATGTCCAGCATCTGTGGCCAAATGCATTGTGGGGGTATTAGTTTTCACCTTTTTCTTCAAACCTACAATCCCCAGAATGCTGTGCAACTGAGGTAGAAAACGTACAGATGGTTGGTCACGTGGAGGTGTGCAGCATTGGCTGGGAAGACAGGGATGAGGCAGAAACAGACAGATAATAACAAAGAAATCATTTTAGTGGTTTATGCATTCAATGGTTAAGTCATTCAAAAAAAACGTTTTTGCTGTTATTTTGGGCAACCATGTTTCCATGTTGCTGAGGGAGACTGGAGGTTAGGCTGGGTCAGAGGGGATGTTATGGAGCACCTGTTACAAAGGTTAATTGCTGGACTACAAAACTAGTTCTTCAAAAATACGTTGACAGGATTATAGGCAGCTATTTCCTTCCCATTATAAAATTACACAAGACTCTTAATAGTCCGGGATTTAATTTCTTTGGGTATGTGAGCAACATGTCAAGACAAAATTTATTGCCTATCCCTAGTTTCTCTGAGGACATGAAGGGTCACTTAATGTGATAATGTGTAAATCACTTAATGAGTCACATGTAGGCCAGACAGGTTCCCTTCCCTGAAGAGTTAACAGTGAACTAAATGGTATTTTCAATGACAACCCAGCCACTTTCATAGTTATTTCTTTTTCTTGCCGTTAGCCCACATATTACCAGCTTTATTGAATTCAATTTCATTACCTTTCATGGCAAATTGTTGAGGGATTCAAACATATAACCTCAGATTATTTGCCTAGTACTACAACCACTACCACATAGTTCCCTGACGCTTACCATAATCTCACAGCCTATAACAATGGCTATTTGCCCATCATGGCAGTGCAGCAAACTTGCTGAAGCAATATTAAGACATGACTGACCCAAGCTAAAAATGTAGTATGTTATTGGTACTGAAAAATATAGGCTTCAGGAGGTACAGTTAAATAGAATTAGCTTTTACCTTTAAAAAAAAACTTATCAAATAACTACGCTCTCCCCTTGCCAAAACTAATTTACATATAATTTATTTTGCTAAACCACTGAAGCATTTAGTTAAAGTGTAATGACTTTTAGTTGATGTGTCCTTCTCCAGAATTATCCTCTCCATTCTTCAAAGGTATTTTCCCCTTCAGCTTTGCCTCTCACAATGGAGTTATAGTTCCTGCAGTAAACAAAGCAGTGTCCAGTGATGTTTGCCCACCATCAAGCCTCTAATGTCGAGAACCTGCAACACGTTCAACATGGTCTGGGCCCAACTTTGGTTGCAATCTTTGAGCTCAAAGCAACTCAAACATTTCCATCCAGCCCTAACAAAGATCAGTCTCTCTCAGTAACAAAAATCTAAACAGCACTTTACCTCAGAAATGTTACATTGCAACTCAAACTGTATAATTGCCAAAAATAAGTGCACATTTTTGATTTTCTTTCCCCTTGTTGCTTATGCGTCTGGATTATTTGCAAATTTTCCTTTCGACTGTAAGCAATGTATTACGAAACACTCTGGGTACTGAATTCTGCAGGATCTCTCCCATTTACAGAATTTAAGAGCTAGAGCTTACAATTTTTGGATCCTTTTCTGTCTGGTTGATGCGCAATGTGAGTTATCACAGTACACTCTAGACACGGTAGTTTCACAAGGGAGGGTGAACAACGTTACTCCCACAATTTTCTGCCTGGCTGCCAGGTTCTCTGGGAATTACAAGTCCACCACAGGATACCACTGAAAACAAAACTTCCTTAAGCATCCTAATACAGAATTTATAACTTTGCACTCAATTGCAGAATCCAAGCTTGAGGGACTAAGTAGAACTCCAGGTATCCAGGTGGAAAAAAAGGGTGAGAAGGGTGGAAGTTGAGTGGGACAAGAAAGAAAGGGTGGGAGTGAAAGGGATCAGAAATGAGATGGACAGAGGTGAGAGAAGGGATAAAGGGATAAGTCTGGGGGAGGAGCAGAAGATGGGTGGGAGAAAAGAATGCTGATAAAAATAAGTTCAGATCAGGGGGAGTGGGGAGCAGTGGTGGTGGTAATAGGTGAATTGAGGCATAGAAAAGCTCATCTGAAGGAGAGATACAGCCAGTAGGGTGTGGTGCTATGATGAGAAATGCTGGGGATGTGGATGTGGTGGTAGTGGGGGAGAATCTTAAAAAGGAAAAGGAACTGGACTGGAACAGTGCAGAGGAGATTCATCAGGATGTTGCCTGGGATGAAACATTTAAGTTATGAAGAGAGGCTGGATAAACTTGGGTTGTTTTCGTTGGAGCAGAGAAGACTAAGGGGCGACCTGATTGAGGTGTACAAGATTATGAGGGGCATAGACAGGGTGGATAGGGAGCAGCTGTTCCACTTAGTTGAAGGGTCAGTCACAAGGGGACATAAGTTCAAGGTGAGGGGCAGGAGGTTTAGGGCATAATGTGAGGAAAAACTTTTTTTACCCAGAGGGTGGTGAAGGTCTGGAATGCACTGCCTGGGCGGGTGATGGAGGGGGGTTGCCTCACATCCTTTAAAAAGTACCTGGATGAGCACTTGGCACATCATAACATTCAAGGCTATGGGCCAAGTGCTGGTAAATGGGATTAGGTAGGTGGGTCAGGTGTTTCGCATATGTCAGTGCAGACTCGATGGGCCGAAGGGCCTCTTCTGCTCCATGATTCAGTGGGGAGAAGAGGTCACAGTCTTGTTCAGTGAGAGGCAGAAGGCCTGGACAGTTGGTCAGTTTCAAATGTGAGCCAAGAAGGAACCTGGAGATATAGCCAGTGTTGCTATCCAGGATAACTGGTTTTATACAAGTCAGAAAATTTGGGGAACAAAAGCATCAGATAGTGATTGCTACCCTGTGAGGACAGAATTTATCAGCATAAAAGTTGTACCACTATTTTACCATTCACTTAATTATAACAACTAAAAAGAAAACAAAAATGACTTGCATTCATATAGCACCTTTCATGACCTCAGGGCATCCTAAAGTGCTCTACAACCACTGAAGCTTGTAGTTTCAAGCTCTACTGCAGAGATTGGATGGAGCACAAAATCCAGGCTGATACTTCAGTGCAGTACTGCACTGAAGAATATTGGATGTGCCATCATTTGAATGAGTCGTTAATCCAAGGCCACCCTCTCAGGTCGACCTTAAAGATCTGAGCACAATTTTTTTTTAAGAAAAACAGGGGAATTCTGCCTGGAGCCTTGATCAATATTTATCCCTCAGCCAACATCACTAAACAGAATATCTGATCATTATCACATTGCTGTTTATGGAACTTTGCTATGCATTAATTCACTGCTGTGCTTCCTGCTTTGGGGACAATTTAGAAGTACACCATTGCCTGTAAAGCACTTTGAGATGTCCCGACATTCTGCATGACACTTCTTAAATGCAAGTTCTTCATTAGCTAATGGATGTTAAAGATGACACTCGTTTGTGTACCAAAACACTAGGATCAGACCTACTTTCAGTATAAAAGACAAGATCGATCCTCTCACCTGTCCGATATGCCAATAACCTGGCTTGAACCATGCAGTGTCTTGCAAAGTCTTGGAATTCATCGTTTGTGTGCTCATCACATGCTCTGTCTGAATCATCACAATAAAATCTGAATGTACCGTACTTTGGAACACTACAGTCAATGGTTGCTAATAAAAAGACAAGGTCCTCCATTTTATGCCTCAAGTTAGTGAAATGAACATCGTCACACACATTTTCTAAGCCAACAGTTTTTAAAATTTCTTTGTGTGCTTCGCTGTTGGAAATCAAGAACAATTTCTCAAATTCCTGGAATCGATTTCTTCTGCACTCAGTAAAAAAGTCCTCAAGTCTAAAATCTGGGTCCAGAGCGACTATGCTTTGCAAAAACTCGCACTTTTTTGAGGTTTCTTCTACAAACTGAAGCATGTTGTAAGCCAGAGGCTGAAGCAAGGTGCAGACACGGGCACGACTATTGGACTTGAGTCTTTCCACAGCTTTAGCGTCAAGCTTTGCATCCGAGCAGCAATTATTCAGTACCATTTCCTCAGCTAGACTTATCTCGGGGTCACCAGGCCAATATGATATTCGATTGACTCCAGCTATTACAAAAAGAATGGTGAGTAGAAACAAAAAGAAGTGGACATTTGCTTGATGGCAATTATACAATTTTATTTCGTAGAATCACAACACACAAAGAAGCTATTCAGCACAATGCACCTGTACTGTCGCTTTGAAAGATATCCAATCAGTCCCAATCCCCTGCTCTTTAACAACAGCCCTGCAAACTGTGTTAAAATATAAATCCAATTCCCTTTTGAAAATTTACATCCACTCACTTTTGCTTCCAAAATGCATCACTTCACACTCCTCTACATTAAATTTAATCTATCATTGATCTGCCCATTTCATCAGTCTATGTCCTCCTGAAGTCTGCAACTATCCTCCTCACTATTTTAGACTTCCAAGATTTGTGTAATCTGAAAACCTTGAAATTATGCCCCCACGCCCAATTCAGGACTGTTAATATGTATCAAAAAAAAAAGGCAGTAGTACCAACACTGACCACAGGAAACAACACTATATTTACCTCCTATCCAAAATAGGACCGTTGATCATTACTCTCTGCTTTCTGTCTCTTAGCCAATTTCATGTCCACACTGCCATTGTTCCATGAATCCCCACGATGGTGCAATTTTGCTAATAATTCTATTGTGCGGTACTTTATCAAACATTTAACTATACTTACCATTCAAAACCATCTTTAAACAGGTTGAGCATGGTTTCCTTGAGAAATAGAGATCACAATCTTTCAGCTTGGACCCATGTTTGACAACAGCAATTTGGCCTGCGTGCAGCTCTGTGCTTGAACAGTGTAGGCCAATAATCTTTGAACTGTGCACAACAACCAGGCCACTTCTTCGCCGCTAAAAATGAAAAATACCCAGTGAATAGGAACTAAAAACAGCAAGTGTTGGAAATAAGGAAACCTAGATATCCAAATTGAAAGTTCAAAAACAATCAATAGCTAGGATTTAACAAACTGGACCAGCCACATAAGCGCCACGGGTACTACAGCAGGCAGAAGCTGAGCATCCTGTGGCGAGTAGCTCACCTTCTGACTCCCCAAAGCCTATCAACCACCTATAAGAATGTGATGGAATACTGTCCATGTATGAATGGATGCAGCTGCAACACCACCCAAGAACCTCAACACCATTTAGGACAAAGCAGCCCAAACTCAAGACCTCCACCACAAGGGCAGTATGTGCATCATCACTTCCAAGTGCCCCTCCAAGTCACGCACCATCCTGATTTGGACATATACTGCCGTTCCTTCATTGCCACTGGACTAAAATAATGGAGAGGAACTCCCTCTCCCTAACAACACTGAGTCTACCTACACTACATAGACTACAGCAGTTCAAGAAGCTCACCACCTTCTCAGAGCAACTAGGGACGGGCAACAAATACTAGTCTTGCCTATTATGCCAATATCTGAGAATTAATTTTTTTAAAAACTGAGGTACCAACTAATAATATTTGCATTTTTCCCTTATGCTACATTAATCTTCAATGCTGAGATACACCATTAATAAGATGCAGAAAAATAATAATTGTAGCAATCATCTGAAAATTGGATGTAGGTGATGGTGAGAGACAATGATTTTGAAAGGATATCTCACCCACTCACTTGGAGATGCATGCTGAGGATGTGCAGCTTACATTATTTCAATTTTTGCAAAGTCATGTGTAGATACTTAATACGGAATGATTCATTCCTTATTGCAATCCTGTCATTTTTTTTACCTGCTTCTTTATTATTAAAAAGATGGCTACACCAAATGGATGGTTAATGCTGTAGTTGAATTTGATTGAAACGTAGTGCTGCTTCTTCAAGAGGCTGTGGCAATTTTGTGTGGGTACAAAAATAATGGGGCTGAATTTATTGGAGGTAGGCATCTCACTGCATGCCGAGTTAATCTTTTTCCTCACACTTCAGCTCAAAATATTTTTTGCCCATAAAGTTGCTGAAAGTGTAAACTGATAACAGCATAGCGAAAGCAACAGGGCACCTGAGACCTGAGTGAACAATGGGACAAACAATATATCTCCTTAACCAATGAGATTTATGGATTGAGAAATAAACAGAGGAAGGGCGGAAAAGGAGGGTGAACTAAAGTGGATGAGTTCAATGTCAAATCAGACACAGGAAGAGGAATGGAGGAAAAGATTGGATCAAAGGGAGCAGAAAGGAAAAAAAAGTAAAAAATAAATTTTAATTATAATTTGGCATTTTAAAATCTCTCCAGCAACTCACTACCTGAAGGAATGAGACTCCACATTTTTATTTGTAGGAGAGGTTGACTGAAACTCATTCACAATGATCACATTGCTAAAAGGGTACTTGTGCTGTTAATTACTAGGCTGAACTTTCTGTAGTAAACTTAATGCCAACTAACATGAAAGTGAGCAACTTCATGAAAATCATGGGGAGGTTAAAGGCATTTTTGTGAAGCTGACACTGAGTGATGGAGCTCAGCCAGCACTGGTAATGATTCACAATTCACAGGGTGTCTCTTCCTTGCCAGAAGTTGCTGGTCAATTTTCACATTAATAACAGTGTGTGTCAACCTGATGCCATTATTTTTCCAGCAAATTACACCCCAATATATTTTCCTTCACAGGAGTAAGAAAGAAGGTGCATTTATATATCTCATGACTTCAGGAAGTTTCAAAGTCAATTAAGTAAGTGCTTTTGAAGTCCAGTCACTGTTGCAACATAGGAAACATAGTAACTAATTTGTGCACAGCAAAGATCTGGCAACCAGCAACGTGATAGCGATCCAATAATTTGCTTTAGAAATGTTGGTTGAAGGACAAGTACTGTCGAGGACAATGGGGATAACTCCCCTGCTTTTCTTTGAATAGTGTCATGGAACTTCTACATTCACCTGGGCCGGCAGTTGGAGTCTTGGTTTAACACTCATCTGAAAGATGGCACCTCAGACAATGCAGCACTACCTCAGTATTGCGTCATCTGGAATTTGTGCTCAAGTCCCTGGTGTGGAACTTGAACCTTCTGAGTCAGAGGCAAGGGTGTGTTATTGAAATGGTGAAAATACATTTTGTAGAGGTTTATGTTTCACTAAAATAACATATCATGCATCCACAAAGTTGATTTGCACAACATCAGCTTCGACATGGACTACTACAATGTAAGTTAAATAGAAGACTATCATTTAATTATCTGAGCTGCAGGTACACCAAAAGCTCTAGATTACAAAGCTGTAGGTTTAGGATCCACATCAGCTAACTCCCCAGGGCTGTACTAAGAGAATACTGGACTGTGGCCCGTCAGATAAGATTACAAGCAAGTTTGCTTACTTTGGGGGTTCACCAGAGTCTTAAAGAGCCCAGGGTTATATTTCCAGAACAGACCTTTCTCCTGGTGTCTTAATAACATTCCAACCTCAACTGGCAGTATTAACAGATTAATTGATCATTCAGCCCAGTGCTGATTCTGAGATCATCCTATGTATTAAACGCTAAGCATTCTCTCCCCACCGTGTTCCCCCAACTCCTCCCGACTAAACTACTGCACTTGCAAAGTAATTGAACATGAGTGTACAGAGAATAATGGGTGTTTAGGGACAATTATAAAAGGGGAAAACAAATAGCTCAGATAAACACAATTTCACAAAAAGGTTTGAAATCATTAAAATGCCATTTAGTTTACTCTGAATGGGTCAACAAAATCTTGGGATATTTAGAGTGCACCTTTGCAAATGTGGTTGTTTCATTTTTAAGCGTGCCATTGTTTAATTATTGTACAAATAAAAGTTATTAGGACCTTTTCTTCATCCCTCCCAGATTCAGGCTAGTAATGAATTTGACCCTTTGCCCCAACAGACCCATTCACCTCACATTCCCCCCCGCAATCAAATTTCTACCCTCTCGCCTGAAGACACCAACTCCCTAGAGAATGGCAATGCCAGCATTGGTTGTCCTCTCTACTGGATTCCAAGTGCTTTTAATCACTTGAGAGCACCAGCGAATTTCTGAAACATTGTAGCCCAGCCCAATTCTATCCATGTGTACATTTTCAGGAGAGGTTACTGTATAACTATCAGGAGCCAGAACCTTCCTGATTTCCCTACTCTTCCATTGAGACACTGTGGCATTGAAGCACCCAGCTCCTGGCTCAGCTGAGACCACCCAATTCAGCACAGACTAGCAGCAAATCTGGGATTTCTTCATCTATAGGGAACACAGATTCTAAACTATCATGGAGACAACATTCTTACTTAATTCTTGATCCACTTCCAAAGTTAAGTCAATATACAAAGTATTGGAAATGTTTATTTTTAATTCTGACAATATTAAATCAACAGTTGGGGGGTGATGTGGAAAGTGTGTACACCCAGGTTGTTTTTTTGCTATAACGTTTCATTCCTTTCCCTGCTCCACTGATCTCTGTAGTATTTAACTGTTTTCACTGAGCTATCTTAGCCTTCCCCAGGTTGTTTCAAGTTCTATTGTAAAACTTTTAAGCACCAGTTCCACTTACTTTGAAGTAAATGGGTCCAACACCATTGTGGTTTGATTCCTCTATATTCCATCAGGATAAGAAAAAGTAAAACAAAACAATTCAGCACGAGTTGAAAACAAAATATTATTTGGGCAAAACAGTAGGAGGGAAAAATCAGAGTGGTTTATCCAAGGCTTCTGATGCAAATATCACGAATAGTTAAAGAACATAAACAAAGAACAAGTCCTTTACCACTGGGTATCCACTGAAAAATCATTGAGGAAACAACTAAGGGGTGAATTTCCTCTTCACACAAGTTAAACGCCCTTTATTTAGAACTGTCACACCTTTGCAGGTATGTACATGTACTAACTTGAGCTAGGCATTTCCTGCAAGATTGATGTTACACGAACATATATACGACTGTAAGCTAATCAGAATAAACATGTAATAATGTAATTAAATCACTACCAACTGTAAGTATTATTACAATAGTGATATCATTCAGCAATGTGGCCAAGGAAACAACAGTGAAGACTTTGCTTTCAGTAAAGAGGTTTCAAATTGCAAACACCTTTATGGCCAGAGCTTAATGCAACCATAGATGGTAACAATAGAGACTTGATGAGGTGTTACTTATTCATTGGGTGTGGCAGAAAGTGTGTAAATAGCTGTCAGGTATCAACAGAAGTGAAAAGGAGAGCAACATTCCAGTTTAGTATGGTCTACTCCACACTGGCTTAATAGGAAATTCCAAATATATTGATCTATTCAGCAAGTTAATTAGGAATGTGGTCCAAGTGAAGCACAAATATAAGCAATGTACATAAGTGTGCAGTAGCAGAACAGGTTAGATACACATGGGCATGATCAAATATTGCAAATAATAGATAAATGCCTAAATGTCAGTATGCATACCAGTAACAATATTAATTTAGGCACTAACATATTAGTGCACTAGCAAAGTTACAAATTATACTGTAGTACTGTATTCACAACCTCAGACTCTCACATGGATCATATACAAGACTTTAAGGAAGAAACTGGTCAAAGAGAGGCTGATGCAAAACTCTCTGTACACCACTGAGCCGTTTGTGGTCCCTGCGTACTAGTGTTCTCCTGGTCTTGCAAGGCTCCTTACTGTTCCTCAGGAATTTCATTGGTAAGGTTTCTGCCTGAAGCAGCATTGTGCAGTATGTAATGCAGTACTGTAATTCTGGAAGCCTTCTCCAGGTTATATTGTAAAACCAAAGCAGTCAAAAACATCAGAGGCATTGTCACCCCAAACCTTTGGTCTATAAGTCTCAGTTCACTCAATTACCTTTACAGCTCTGCCAGAATACAGAGATTAGGACAGAAATGTAATCAGCAATGTTATTGTGGGATATTAAAGCTCTCTCAGAAACTAAGTTGGTTTCCTTTGGAAGAGCTGGAATAAGCATATTTGTTTGACAGCAAAGGAGTTGCGAGTGCTTCCCAGGGACTAATCATACTATGCATGGTTTTCTGGAACCCGTCTTATGCAATTTGCACACACACTAATATAACTTCCTGTGAAAAAGTATCCTAAATTGTATCTAGTTAGTTGGTAGTTGTTCCACTGCTTTGTAACTCAGTGTATCACCAGCTTTTATTGTGTATAATATATGTAATACATTCAAAAATCTAACGTTATGAAAATTTACACATGGTTCTCTTAATTGCCCTTTAACAAAGTATTAGCTCAACAGGCAAAAAGCAATTCATTCACAATGTTTACACCAGCTAATGCAAAATAGGAATTTTAGGAAAAGTACCTTAAGTGGAGAAGGCCCCTGTTAGGACAAAGTCCATGAATTCATCTGCATTAATGCCCAATTACTTACAATGCAATTACCTGCAGAATTTCGCCATACCCAGCCTATGACTGTACATATTCAATGTACGAAAATTGCTCAAGCACATAAAAGTATACAGCAGTTAATCTGACTGAAATTATACATAAAATGATTGATAACGCAAGAGCTGTCTTAATCATGACTGAAATAATGAGAAAAAGATGATAGAACTCAATGCGTCAGCGATAAGCGATATAATGTAAATTGCCCGACATATAATCAATCCATGCATCTTTTCACATTATTAAGCTGTCTTCAGTATGATCAGTTTGGCAAATACTATACCTGAATTGTCTTTTGTTCATTGTTTGGAAAAAGTTCCATCCACAAACTAAGGAGAGTGAAAAGATTTACTTTCGAAAGTCTAGGGCTGAGTCCTAGGAAATAAAGAAGTAATTGTTAATTTGCATATTATTAAATTAAGTCTCTATGTAAAGGCATTGCTAATGTATTAATTTATCAAAAAATGTATCCAGTAGTGAAATAACCAGATGCATTAAAATACCATGACCTGGTACAATACAGAAACAGCAGCTTGTATTTATACAAGCACCTTTAACATTGAAAAAATGACAAAAGGTGCTTCACAGATGTGTAAACATTCAAAAATGAATGCTGAGTCAAAGGAGAAATATTAGGCCAAGTCAAATATGCAGGTTTAAAGGAAGATCCCAGAAGAGAATAGAAAAGTGGAGAGGCAGAGAGAATTAAGAAGGGAATTTTGGAGCATGGAGCCTACACTGCTAAAGGAACAGCTACCAATGGTTGGGTAAAACAAGAATAGGTTTCACAAGATGTGACAAAAGAAGATTTCTGAGGCAAGGCAGTGGTGTTGAAGGAAGTTAGAAATTAGGGGGGTGGGGGAAGCAAGGACATGAAAGGATTTGAACACAACGGTGCGAATTTTAACTTGAACGTAGGAGCCTGGGGACCAATGTAGGTCAGCGAGGACAGAAGTGATGGGTGAATGGGACTTTTGGATGAGCTCAAGTTTGCAACCCACAGAAGATCGGTGGATGGTCATAAAAACATTGGATTGGTCCTGTCTGGACGTAACAATCACATGGATGAGGATCAGCATTTGATGACCAAAGTGTTTTTTTAAAATTCTTTCATGGAACCAGAGTGTCGCTGGAAAAGCCAGCATTTATTGCCCATCCCTAATTCCCCTTAAGGTGGTGATGCTGAGCCCCTTCTTGAACTGCTGCAGTCTATCTGGTACTTTTAGTAAGGTAGTTCCAGGTTTTTGACCCAGCAACGGTGAAGGAATAGCAATATAGTTCCTAGACAGGATGGTGTGTGGCTTTCTGGGATACTTATATATGGTGGTGTTCCCATGCACCTTTTAGCCTTGTCTTTCTAGGTGGTGGGGGTTGCAGGTTTGGAAAGTGCTGTTGAAGACGGCTTGGTGAGTTGCTGCAGCTTGTAGATAACACACACTGTTCCCACTGTGCATCGGTAGCGGATGAAGTGAATGTTTAAAGGTGGCGGATGAGGTGCCAAGCAAACGGGCTGCTTTGTACTGGATAGTATTGAGCTTCTGGAGTGTTGTTGGAGGTGCACTCATCCAAGCAAGTGGAAAGTGTTCCATCACACTCCTGACTTGCACCTTGTAGATGGTGGACAGGTTTTAGGGAGTCAGGAGGTGAGTAACTCACCACAGAATACCCAGCCTCTGATCTGCTCTTATAGCCTAGGCCAATTAAGTTTCTGGTCAATGGTAACTCCCAGGATTTGATGGTGGGGGATTTAGTGATGGCAATGTCATTGACTATCAAGGGGAGATGGTTAGATTCTCTCTTTTTGGAGCTGGTCACTTCCTGGTTCTTGTGTGGTACAAATGTTTCTTACCACTTAGCAGCCAAGCCAGAAAGTTGTCCAGGTCTTGCTACATATGGACAAGGGCCGCTTCAGTACCTGAGGGTTGTGTAATTATCAATGAACTCATCTGATCTTATGATGGAAGGAAGGTCATTGATGAAGCAGCTGAAGATGGTTGGGCCTAGGACACTACTCTGAGGAACTCCAGCAGCAATATCCTGAAGCTGAGGTGATTGGCCTCCAACAACCACAACCATCTTCCTTTGCGTTAGGGATGACTCAACCTGTGGGGATTCTTTCCCCTATCCCTATTGACTTCAGTTTTGCTAGGGCTCCTTGATGCAGCAGGTTCAAATGCTGCCTTGATATCAATGGCAGTCACTTTCACCTCACCTCTTGAATTCAATTCTTTTGTCCATGTTTGAACTAAGTCTGTAATGAGATCAACAGTCAACTGGCCCTGGAAGGACCAAAATTGTACATCGATGAGCAGGTAATTGCTGTGTGACAGCACAGTCAGTGACACCTTCGGGCAAGAGTGAGGTCAAGTAGGCTTTTCTGTTTTGTTGGGTCCCTCACCACCTGTGCAGGCCCAGTCTGAAGGATATGCCCTTTCAGGGCTTGGCCAGTTCAGTCAGTAGTGGTGCTACAGAGTGACTCTTAGTGATAGGTATTGAAGTCCTTCACCCAGAGTACATTCTGTGCCCTTGCTATCCTCACTGCTTCTTCTGAGTGGTGTTCAACATGAAGGAAGTAGGTAATAATCAGCAGGAGGTTTCCTTGCTCATGTTTCACCTGATGCCATGAGACCTCAAGAGGTCTGGAGTCAATGTTGAGGACTCCCAGGACAACTCCCTACTGTGCAGCTATCACTGGTGGGTCTAGACATATCCAGGAATGGTGATGGGGGAGTCTGGATCATTGGTTACACAGTATGATTTGATGAGTATGACCATGTTAAGTTTGTTGCTGGACTGTGGGACAGCTCACCCAATTTTAGCACAAACCTCCAGATGTTAGCAAAGAGAACTTTGCAGGGTCAAATGGACAAGGTGTGTTGTCATTTCTGGTGCCTGGTTCGATGCTGGGTGGTACACCTGGTTTTATCCTTTTTCAACTGTTCTGTAGCAATTTGGTACAACTGGATGGTTTGCTAGGTCATTTCTGAGGGCAGTAAAAAGTCAAGGTAGGGCCAAAGTTATGAAAGTGAAAAGAGAAAGACTTTGTGGGAGATGAAATGAAGTTGGATGCTCAGCTCACCTCCTTAAGTCCCTTCTCTTCATCTTTACTTTCACCATCATCCTTATTTATTTGCCTTTCCCTTCCCGTTTGGTGTCTACACTTTGTCCTGTAAGTCTTTGGCTCACATCAGGCACAGAGGGATGTTACCCATCAGCTGCAATGAATTTGCAAATATAGATGCAGATATTTAGCCTGACTCCTACTGTAAAATTACTACCACTAAACTTAGGATAGAGTGACAAAACACCTTAAAATTTTCAGCTGATCAGAGAAAACCATTATGGAGGGTAGGTCATGCCTGATGAATTTGATTGAATTTTTTTTGAAGAGGTGACTGATGTGGTAAACAGAGGAATGCCTATGGATGTTATTTCTATGCATGCCCAGAAGGCTGTTAGCTAAAGCTGAAGCTCATGGAATTGAAAGCAAATCATTGATCTGGTTAGGAGATTGGCTTAGCAGCAGGAGACAGAGTATGGATAATGGACAGGTACTCTAATCAGCAAGATGTGTCTCAACAATGTTGGGGCCTGAACTAGTCATTGCATTTATTCATGACTTAGATCTTGGGATAGAAAGCCACATATCCAAGTTTGTTGATGACATAAAAATTGGTGGTGTTGTAAGCTGCGTGAACGGAAGCATAAAATTACAAAGAGATATTAACATATTAAGTGAATGAGTAAAACTGTGACAATATATTGATTTCAATATAAGGAAGTGTGAGGTCCTTAAATGGACTACAGGCCCTGCAAGGGAAAATTCACCAGGATGAATACAAGATTGTGCAGAAACACGTTTTAAGGGTGTTCAATAAGGCAAATAGAGACCAGTAAAAACTGCAAAAGAGCTCAGAGAAAAGGTGAGAACCATTTAAAAATGCAAAGAGACTCAAAAGATCTTAACAAAGGATAAGCACAAGATATTCTGACTGATTCTGTCCCCCACGTATTCACAAAAGAACATAAGAGCAATAAGTCTTTCCCAGACAGACTTATTGACTTTGATACAGAAGAGGGGTTAAGGTTCAAAAACAATGCACCTCAGGGGTGGATGGTATTTAACTGAGGATGCTAAAGGTAACAAAGATATCTGAGAGTCACTGATATTCATTATGAGAGTCATTGCCAGCATGTCCCTCCTGTAAACTACTGACATTCTGGAGCATGCTAGTTGTTCACATTCCTAAGCCTCTCCACCTCACCTCCTTCAAGATCCTCCTTTAAAAACTCTCTCTTTGACTAACCTGCCCCCCAGTGTCCCCCTCCTTTGGCTTGGTGTCAATTTGTGTCTGATTACACTTCTATGAAGCACCTTGGGGATGTTCTGCTACATTTGCTTAACTCAGGATCAAATAGGGCACCAAGGTTGTAAACAGTTCTGTTCAGCCTAAAGGCAGCAGGAGGGTGGAATCAGTAAAGGAATAGAGTTTGAGATTTAGGGGCTAAAAAAGATGGCTTTGGTTTTCTCAATATTTAATTAGAAGACATTTTAGCTCATCAAGTACTGGGTATTGGACGAATGGATTGATAACAGAAGTGATTCTTTTAAGCCATTCCCTTTAACAACTCCTCATTCCCAGGTGCTACACCCAAATGGTTTGTGGGATTGTGAACACAGTTAGTTAAGATCATGGTGGATGTTAACACTAGCAACTAGTTAAAACTATTAACGTTGACTGGCACCGCAATAGAAAACACTTGGGATACTATGCCCTAGTCCCCTCAACCCTGGCACCAATCCGTGGACTTGGCCCCAGTCTCCCGTTCCTGGCACTTGGTCCAGTACCCTGGCCATGGCAGCAGTCCCTGGCTCCAGTCCTCTGCCCTCAGTCCACTTACCCAGTCCCCGGGCCGCGACCCTGGCCCAATCACCAGCCCTGGTCCACTGACCCTGGCATTTGGTCCCCTAAACCCTGACACTGACAGGTGTCCACGGCAGTTACTTACTGCCCTCTCCTCCCCGCTCACCTCTGGCGTTACACTCCGTCTGTGTGCCTGTCTCCTTCTGCCCTCCATCCCGATTCTTGTGTGGCAGCTCCTGGAAGTGATGCATGGTCCCAATGCGGCTGCCACTGGGAAAGGGGAAAGACATGGCCTAACCCGGGGACACTGACCGAGAGAACAGGAAAAGGGACTGAGCCAAAATAGACCAGCAAACGTCGCAACTTTCCCCCTAGCAACCAGCAGCGTCAGAGCGTAATACGTCATGACATCTTATGCACTGCGAATGTGACGATAGAAGGCGGGGCAAAGGACTGGGGAGGGGGAAAATGGGCAGGGGAGGGGCCAAGGAGAGCCTGGGGCGGGGTAAAGGAGAACAGGGGTCGTGACCAAGGAGAACAGGGAGCGGGCTAAGGGGTGCAGGGACGGGGCCAATGAGAGCAGGGGGCGGGGCTAAGGATGACGCGGCAAAAGAGAACAGGGGCGGGGCTAAGGAGAGCAGGGGCTGTTTCAACCAGACACAGGTTCATAGCTTGTTCCGGCCATTTTCAATAAATTGTAAGCTGGCTGTTAACAGTTTGTCCAGCCGACTTTCAGGGATTCTGCAGTCAGCACACAAAATTAGTCCCTCTTTTCTTCAACAGGAACATGCATAAAACGGAGGTGTGGAAGTACGCCATTCGGCCCATTGAGTCTGTTCCGCCATTCAATGAGGTCATGGCTGATCTGATAATCATCAATTCCACTTTCCTGCCTTTTCCCCATAACTCTCGATTCCTTTACTGATTAAAAATCTGTCTATCTCAGCCTTGTATATACTTAACGACCCAGCCCCTACTGCCCTCTGTGGTAAAAAAAATTCCACAGATAGACTACCCTCTGAGAGAAGAAATTCCTCCTCATCTCTGTTTTAAATGGGCAACCCCTTACTCTGAGATGGTGCCCTCTAGTCTCTCCTGCAAGGGGCAACAACCTCTCAGCATCCACCCTGTACAGCCCCCTGAGAATCTTATATGCTTCAATAAGGTCGCCTCTCATTCTTCTAAACTCCAATGAGTACAATCCAACCTACTCAACCTCCCCGCATAAGAAAATCTCTCCATACCCAGGGATCAACCTAGTGAACCTTCTCTGTACTGCCTCCAATGCCAGTTTATCTTTCCTTAGATAAGAGACCAAAACTTCACAGTTTTCTAGGTGTGGTCTAACTAGCATCTTGTATAGTTTTAGCAAGACTTCCCTATTTTTATATTCCATTCCCTTTGAAATTAAGGCCAACATTCCATTTGCCTTCCCTATTACCTGCTGAACTTTTGCAACAGAGGTGATAAAAATTCTCTGCAACTTGACAGCAAGGATAGTGCAGGGGAATTTGCAGTTGGTGATCTTCCCATGCCCTTGTACTTCTAGGCGAGAGGAGGCGGTTTTGGAGGATGTTATCGAAGGAGGTTTGGTGACCTGCTGCAGCGCATCTTTTAGATTGTATACACTGTTGTCAGTGTGAGTCATTGATGGAGGGTAACTGAGCTTCTAAAATATTATATCGACTGAACTACTTTTGGGATGTCCTGCCATTGTGAAAGGTGTTCTGTAAATGTAAGCTGTTTCTGTTTAACCTATTGCGTTGTGTGATGGGAAGAAAGAAGCATTCCATGATCCATCACATAATTTTTATTTCAGTAACTAGTTTATTTCTGTGGCTATTACAGGCCAACTCCCAAATCCCTCCGGCATTTTGACTACAGATAAAGTCGGTGCAGAGTAGAAGATAGTCACATCATGTGTAATTGGCAGAACAAAACTAATCCAAACCGTTTATTGGTGATTGACTACACAGAATTCCGTGGCAGCGCTTTTGATCACAGCTTTCAATATACGCTGTGCATTTGGGATGTATTCCCACACGATCAAAAGGAGAGGTTGTCAACCAGTGAGAACAACAGAGAAAAAGTGGGGCCGTCTACACACGGTTGGCAGCGGTTTTGAATTTCGCGCCCGCTATTTTTGATGGCACGCGGACACCATAGTGTGGTGGAAAGGAACCCAGAGCCGTTGGAGCGTGCGGCGCGAGCTGCGGGAGAGCGATGAGCGGGCGCGTGGACAGCGACGCGGTGAGCGGGAGCGGGCGCGCGGACTGCGGCGAGGCGAGCAGGGGGCGGGGATCGAATGCGCGCCCACCCCTCCATCCCCCCCCGCGTGGCGGTGGGCGGGTCGCTTGGCCTAATGCCCGGGGAGCCTGTGCGCGGGTTCCGCAGCAAAGCAACCGCCTCGGATGATTCCCGATGAGACCCAGGCGATCATTCTCAATCGGTTGTCAAGTGTTACAGCTCTCCCGAGGAGCAGCCGCTTTCTTGAACCCTGATGTCGGAGATAATCTCAGCTCAATCCTTCGCGCTCCCCATCATCGCTGAAATGTTAACCCTGTATCTCTCCACAGGTACCATCTGTCCTACTGAGTATTTCCAGCATTTTCTGTTTTTATGTTAGGATTCGGTGTCAGTGATGTCCCCGAATCTTGGCTCTGAGTCAGAAGGTTTTAGGTTGAAGCCCTACTCGTGAGACCAGCACAGGTAAAAGTAAAAAAACTGCAGATGCTGGAAATCCAAAACAAAAATACCTGGAAAAACTCAGCAGGTCTGGCAGCATCTGCAGAGAGGGACACAGTCAACGTTTCGAGTCCGTGTGACTCTTCAACAGAACTAAGGAAAAATAGAAAAGAGGTGAAATATAAGCTGGTGAGACCAAACCAAAACTGGGCGACCGCTTTGCAGAACACCTGCGGTCTGTCCGCAAGAATGACCCAGACCTCCCTGTCGCTTGCCACTTTAACACTCCACCCTGCTCTCTTGCCCACATGTCTGCCCTTGGCTTGCTGCATTGTTCCAGTGAAGCCCAACGTAAACTGGAGGAACAGCACCTCATCTTCCGACTAGGGACTTTACAGCCTTCCGGACTGAATATTGAATTCAACAACTTTAGATCTTGAACTCCCTCCTCCATCCCCACCCCCTTTCTGTTTCTTCCCCCTTCCTTTTGTTTTTTCCAATAAATTATATAGATTTTTCTTTTCCCACCTATTTCCATTATTTTTAAATATTTTTAAATCTTTTATGCTCCCCCCACCCCCACTAGAGCTATACCTTGAGTGCCCTGCCATTCATTCTTAATTAGCACATTTGTTTAGATAATATCACTATCTTCAACACCTCTGTGTTCTTTTGTCTGTGACATCTTTTGATTATCTGCTTGCTTGTCCCTACAACCACACCACCCCCCTCCACTGTTCTCCCCCCACCCAACCCCGCCACCCCCCCCCCCCAAACCTTAAACCAGCTTATATTTCACCCCTCTCCTTATATTCGCTCAGTTCTGTGGAAGGGTCATGAGAACTCGAAATGTCAACTCTTTTCTTCTCCACCGATGCTGCCAGACCTGCTGAATTTTTCCAGGTAATTCTGTTTTTGAGCTGGATAGAGGGCCAGTGATAGGTGGAGATAACCAAAATATGTCACAGACAAAAGGACAAAGAGGTGTTGAAGGTGGTGATAGGCTTGAATCTAACCTGACACAATACTGAGGGACTGTACTATCGGAGTTGCAGACTTTCAAATGAGATGTTAAACTGAGGCCACAACTACCCCCTCAGGTGGATGTAAAAGATCCGTTGGCACAATTTAGAAGATGAGCAGAGGAATTATATCTGGTGTCCGAGTCAATATTGTGTTTCATTGTCTGTAAAATGGTTTGGGAGGTCTTGAGGTCATGTTAGGCACTCCTTTTAGTGTAGCAACTGCTATTTACCATGTGATCTTGAGTTAGATCTAGGGTTTGGATTAGGACTATTGGTTAGGGTTAGGGATGAGGGTTAGTGGTTGGGGCTATGGTGTTAGAATTGCGCCATTAGAGGCTAGGGTTAGTGGCATCACCCTTATTGACACTGCCATTGTCACCTGATTTGTCCAAATTTTAGTATGTAGAGACCTGCTCATTCTAGTGACTTCTGTTGGGATACTGGAGCAGCACTCCTTCTGGTGTTACTAATCACTAAGGCCCCCATGTAAAATTAACCAAAGCTAGCCATACCTTCAAGTTACTGAGAGCCTGAAGCTGCAAGACCATAAGGCCATTGTCAGCCTTTCAACATATAACCACTGAATTAGGACAGCTGGATTCAAATCCAGAAGTTTTGTGAAGTGAGTCCAGAGGTGCCTACCTCTTGGCTACTTATAAATCCATGCCTCCATTAATTTGCATATAATCTAAAATTGCCAACACAGAATACATCTGTAAATGAGGCAGCCACCTTTTCTTGACATTTAGTGGCACTACTATTGCCCAGTCCCCCACTATCAACATCCTGGATGTCGTCACTGATAAGTAATTCAACTGGACAGGTCGTGTACATGCAGTGGCTACTAAAGCAGGTCAAAGTCTGGGTATTCTGTTTTAAATGACCCACTCCCTGACATTCCTAGTTCTCACCACCACCTATAGGGCACACCAAGAGTATGAGGTAATAACATCCAAGTGTTTGGTTAGGTGTAGCTGCAAAAACACTCAAAGCTCAGTGCCATATCAGGGACAAAGCAGTCTGCGTGATTGGCAGCTCATTCACCACTTTAAGCATTAATTCCTGCCACCACAACCAGCGTACTGTGGTTGCAGTGTGTACCATCCAAAAGATACTCTGCAGCAACTCACCAAGTGTTCTTTGACAGCATACCCCAAACTCATAATCATAACCACCTAGAAGGACGAGGACAGCAGAAGTATGGGAACACTGCCACTGCCAAGTTCCCCTCCAAGTCACAAAATATCCTGACCTGGAAGTGTATCACTGTTCCTTAATTGTTGCTGAGTCAAAATTCTGGAACTCCCTACCTAACAGCACTGGGGGAGCACATTCAGCCAATGGATGTGGTTTATTTGGACTTTCAGAAGTCTTTCGACAAAGTCCCACGTAAGAGATTAGTGTGTAAAATTAAAGCGCGTGGGATTGGGGGTAGTGTATAGAGATGGATAGAAAACTAGTTGGCAGACAGGAAACAAAGAGTAGGAATAAACGGGTCTTTTTCCGAATGGCAGGCACTCACTAGTGAGGTACCGGATTTACATGCGGGAACTAAATGTAATATCTCCAACTTTGCAGATGACACAAAGCTGGGTGGGAGGGTGAGCTGTGAGGAGAATGCAGAGAAGCTTCAGTGTGATTTGGACAAGCTGAATGAGTGGGCAAATGCATGGCAGATGGAGTATAATGTGGATAAGTGTGAGATTATCCACTTTGGTAGCAAAAACAGGAAGGCAGATTATTATCAGAATGGTTACAAATTGAGAGAGGGGAATGTGCAACGAGACTTGGGTGTCCTCGTACACCAGTCGCTGAAGGTAAGCATGCAGGTGCAGCAGACGGTAAAGAAGGCAAATGGTATGTTGGCCTTCATAGTGAGAGGCTTCGAGCACAGGAGCAGGGATGTCTTCCTGCAATTACATAGGGCCTTGGTGAGACCACACCTGGAATATTGTGTGCAGTTTTGGTCTCCTTATCTGAGCAAGGATGTTCTTGCTATGGAGGGAGTGCAGCGAAGGTTTACCAGACTGACTCCTGGGATAGCGGGACTGACATATGAGGAGAGATTGAGTCGTTTAGGATTATATTCGCTGGAGTTCAGAAGAATGAGGGGGGATCTCATAGAAACCTATAAAATTCTAATAGGACTAGACAGGGTAGATGCAGGAAGGATGTTTCCGATGGTGGGGGAGTCCAGAACCAGGGGTCACAGTCTGAGGATACAGGGTAGACCATTTAGGACTGAGATGAGAAATTTCTTCACCCAGACAGACAGTGCTATCACAGAAAGTAGTTGAGGCCAAAACATTGTATGTTTTCAAGAAGGAGTTAGATATAGCTCTTGGGGCGAAAGGGATCAAAGGATATGGGGAGAAAGCGGGAGCAGGCTAATGAGTTGGATGATCAGCCACGATCATGATGAATGGCCGAGCGGGCTCAGAGGGCTGAATAGCCTAATCCTGCTCCAAATGTCTATGTTTCTATTACACACTGCAGTGTTCAAGAAGAAGGATCACCACCTTTTCAGTCCAACTAGTGATGGACAATAAATGCCAGCCTTGCTAACGACACCCATATTCTCAGAATTAATAAAAGAAAAATGACCTTGATGCTCTCCTGCCCTGCAACCTAAACAAACTGTCCCTTTTTTGCCTCATCTTTTTAAGGACATTCTCCACCCTTATGGTTCCATTTGTCTTCCCGCCGTACAAGGTTTTCCATCCATTCCCCAGTGTAAAAAAAATCACTGGTGACTCCACTGTATTTGCTCAACTACATTCAATGGAGCTGACCACCAATAATCTATAGGGGAATTGATGAGTGAGGGAGGGGTCATGAGAACACATATAGGTGGAGTAGAACTCCATTTATATTGCACCTCTGCCAATGTAATGGCTGCTTGCAGAATTCAGGCAACAGTGTCTTGTTATTTTGAGGCTGGGTCTTTTTCAAAATTTTGGCACGAAGTCTAGAAGAGCTTGATTTTGCGGTTTCATTTAACACATTGTTAGAATATTTATATAGCCAGCATTGAATCTTATGTTGAGCAGGCATGACAATGCATTAACATGATTAAGTCTTCAAAGCAAAATGGTAAGAAGTCCACAAAAGTAGTTTACATTGACCTGATATGCTGTGCGATCTCAATGTCAGCAATGAAACTTTCCTGCATAGTCTGAAAGAGATTATGAAAACTGGAACAATCTGCAAACTTGCCTCTCATTTAGGCCCTCTGTGTTACAGACACTGCCTTTTGTATTTACCCTTAACTGTTCAGCTGATTCAGCTGGGACATCGCAGCGAGACACCCCACTTACCCAAGACCAGAGAGCTTAGGGCAGATTGGTCAGAACCAAAGCTTGGAGATGTCAAGCACACAGTTTACCGATGCCTAGCACCAATAATTATCCGGTTAGGACTGTTATTAGTTTCAGTTGTATCATTTATCTACGGGGAAATCTGATGTACGTGAAGCAGTGAGATCTAACACCCACTTCTCCCTAATATGTGATTGTACATTCCTGTTTTGCAAAATGAAGATGGTTTCAAGAGGGTAGAATGAGTATGCCGTTCTGTTATTTATACCTGCCTATTTTAAATTGCCTTTTCCCGAACAAAGTCTTTTCATTCCATTCCCAGGGTAGAACGCTGATAACAGTTGGACTTGGTGTCGCAGCAGCAGTATTTGTAGGTAAGCCAATGGTTCACTTCGCACCTCTGCAGTTCTTAAAAAACTAGTGTAGTCCTTATCTGTTCTAAAATAAACAAAGATTTGCATTTATATAGCACTTCAAGGCTTCCTAAAATGCTGTATAGTTTTTGAAGTGTAGTCTGTATTGTAATATATAGGATGCAGCCTATTTGCACACAGCAAGCTTCCACAAACAGGAATTAGAAAACGACCAGATAATCTGTTTTAGTTGTTGACAAATGTTAGACAGGGTACTGAGGAGAACTCCCCTAATTTCTTCAAATAATGCCACACAATCTTTTACGTTCAGGTGCAGATGAGGCCTTGGTTTCACATCTCATCCTGAAATCCATACCTCTGACAGTGTAACATTCCCTTAGTATGGTACTGGGGTGTTAGTGTAGATTACGTGCTGAAGTCTCTGGAGTGGGCCAATCAGGGCAACTTGGTCTGCCAAATATCCATCAATTTAAATAAAGGCTTGGGTTGTTTCTTTCCTTACCATCTAAGAATTGGTTGAATATATTGCACTGGCTCAAAACATACAAGAAGAAAGGTGAGAGGAGAGCATTTAGTTATTGGTGCTCCTTTATGCATGCGGTGTAATCTTATGCACTAATATCCTTGATCAGTAGTAATTCCAAAATCCTAATGAAGGAGAAAAATAATGCCTGTGGCCAATTTTAGAAACTAACCGATGAAATTTCTTCCTCAAATCCAGCACACTCCAGGAAAGTATGGTTACCTGTGACACACCACTAAACATACTGCGTTACAGACATCTTACCTCACTTGTCCTCTGCTTGATACCTTCTGTCATAATTTTATCCAACGTGCCTTAAATTTATCACACTCTGTGCTTACCACTACATTTTTGGATAAATTTAAAATTTAACTGTGCATTCAACCTACATGTTTTAGTTTTACTGGTCTTTTTTATTTGCATCATTTTATACACTGAAGTCTAACCATGTTCTTCAGTAAGAAAGTTTTTAAGTTGACAGTAAAATTTAAAAATTACTTTGAAAGACCTTTTCTGTAAGCAAATGAGAAAAAGTCTCAATTTGAGTTAATGTGCCTCGACCATCCCCTGGTGGTTAGATTCCATCTGTACAACGCTGGTACACTTTCCTTGCTTTTTCATTATCTACTATTTTCCAGTTGAATGTTTTATGAGTTAGTCTATTTCTTATTGTGTATTTATTTTTCCCTTCCTCCTTCCTTTTGCTTTGTTCCTTTTTAAATGCATCTGTAACGTCTTCCAGTTTGCCAATTTATAAATTGTTTGGTCTTTGCACAGATGCTACCTGACCTGTTGAGTGTTCCCAGCTTGTTTCTGTTTTTGTTTACGTTTTCCCTGAATTGATCTCCATTTTTTCCTTTGTGACATTTCCGGCGTGACTACTCTGCCATCTGTGGCTGCTCATTGAACGTGCTATTTTCTAACTGACCATTTAGTAATCTTCCATTCTTACTTAACCAATTGTGTGTTTTCCTTCTCAATATAAATGGCAAACACTGGATGCCGAACAAGTTAATGTTCCAATAAAACTATCACCTTATCCACGTAATCAGTTCAGCATTCTATATGTAAACTCAAAGGCAAAATGTCATACTCTTTCTTAATTGTTTTGGATCAGTGGTTCAGGTCCAATAATACAGCAGACCAGATGAACCCAGCCTGATGGCTAACATGCGTGATGTAATTACTCTAATTGAGTGGAAGGGGTTAATGTTCTGTACACTTGACATAATCTCTCATTTAGATCATTTAGTTTTCACTCCATTTTTATATCTGTGGAAAAGTATGGGGGATCTAATTCAGGAGAATATTTGCTTTTGGGAGAAATTTAACCTTCCTTACCCAATTTTTTTGACTGACTGGATAAATGTTTCTATTGAGAAGTGAAAAAACTGCTGCTAGGTATATCTATCAAATATATGTTTGAAAAGAAATTGCTGTTTTGCGTGTACATGCAAAGTGTGAAAGAAATGCTTGGAATAATTTTTAAATTGCTCCAATTGTAAGTCTCCCTTCCTGTCCAGAGGGGGCTTTTAGGCATTGGGCGAGGAGAAAGAGTTTCTATTACAATTATGAGGATTTATTGCCATGACCCCATTTGGAAAAAAAGTAGCAATTCGTTCTCCATCATGTGTACATTTCTTGACCTCAAGAGCTGGCGTATGCTTGTCTGTGCTGCTCTTGTATGCTGCAATGCATAAAATGTTCTGGGGTAATTTAACTGCTGTGTCTCTGGCACTGTGGATTATTCACGTGCCCTTTGGTATGGGCAGAATCAATCCTCAGGTGAAGTCCTCTGGCTGTAAGTGCTTTATGTGTGATGTGTTTGGCCAGTATCAACCCAGTGCCTAGTTCCCTTATTTGGTACCCTCACTCAGAAAGGCCACTGGATGGCTGGTATGGAAAGAATTGTCATGCTTGCATAACTAAGGCATGCTTTTCTGGGATTGGAGTTGAGTCACATTGCAGAACTTTACTCTGTGCAACACTTGATCAAACGTGGGAATGCTTGATGCTAACATTGGGTACCTAAAATGGAAAGAGTTCAGTTTTTCAGCAATAACACCCTTCAGCCTGGTGCGCGCGCACACACACACACACACACACACATGCTAAAAAAAAACCTAGATACTCTTCAATGTCTTTGCCTGAAGACATGACCTAGGGCAGAAAATTGTTGTGTTGGGTGTTATGTTTTGGTATAACTTGTTGGATAGGTAGCAAAGCGCTCTTTATATGGATGAGTACAAAAAGGAAATAACGAAAATTGTGTAAAGGAATGTCCCCTCCATTATTTTGATGTAGAATCAATGTCGTTGATTTGAGGTGAAATAATACAAGGTGCTAAAACAGCCAGTTTATTTTATAACAAAAACAGAATTACCTGGAAAAACTCAGCAGGTCTGGCAGCATCGGTGGAGAAGAAAAGAGTTGATGTTTCGAGTCCTCATGACCCTTCGACAGAACTTGAGTTCGATTCCAAGAAAGAGTTGAAATATAAGCTAGTTTAAGGTGTGTGGGGGGAGCGGAGAGAGAGAGAGAGAGAGAAGTGGAGGGGGTTGTGGTTGTAGGGACAAACAAGCAGTGATAGAAGCAGATCATCAAAAGATGTCAACAACAATAGAACAAAAGAACACATAGGTGTTAAAGTTGGTGATATTATCTAAACAAATGTGCTAATTAAGAATGGATGGTAGGGCACTCAAGGTATAGCTCTAGTGGGGGTGGGGAGAGCATAAAAGATTTTAAGATATTTAAAAATAATGGAAATAGGTGGGAAAAGAAAAATCTATATAATTTATTGGAAAAAAAAGGAAGGAGGAAACAGAAAGGGGGTGGGGATGGGGGAGGGAGCTCACGACCTAAAGTTGTTGAATTCAATATTCAGTCCGGAAGGCTGTAAAGTGCCTAGTCGGAAGATGAGGTGTTGTTCCTCCAGTTTGTGTTGGGCTTCACTGGAACAATGCAGCAAGCCAAGGACAGACATGTGGGCAAGAGAGCAGGTTGGAGTGTTAAAATGGCAAGCGACAGGGAGGTTTGGGTCATTCTTGTGGACAGACCGCAGGTGTTCTGCAAAGCGGTCGCCCAGTTTACGTTTGGTCTCTCCAATGAGGAGACCACATTGGGAGCAACGAATGCAGTAGACTAAGTTGGGGGAAATGCAAGTGAAATGCTGCTTCACTTGAAAGGAGTGTTTGGGTCCTTGGACGGTGAGGAGAGAGGAAGTGAAGGGGCAGGTGTTGCATCTTTTGCGTGGGCATGGGGTGGTGCCATAGGAGGGGGTTGAGGAGTAGGGGGTGATGGAGGAGTGGACCAGGGTGTACCGGAGGGAGCGATCCCTACGGAATGCCGATAGGGGGGGTGAAGGGAAGATGTGTTTGGTAGTGGCATCATGCTGGAGTTGGCGGAAATGGCGGAGGATGATCCTTTGAATGCGGATGCTGGTGGGGTGATAAGTGAGGACAAGGGGGACCCTATCATGTTTCTGTAAGGGAGGAGAAGGCGTGAGGGCGGATGCGCAGGAGATGGGCCGGACACGGTTGAGGGCCCTGTCAACGACCATGGGTGGAAAACCTCGGTTAAGGAAGAAGGAGGACATGTCAGAGGAACTGTTTTTGAAGGTGGCATCATCGGAACAGATGCGACGGAGGCGAAGGAACTGAGAGAATGGGATGGAGTCCTTACAGGAAGCGGGGTGTGAGGAGCTGTAGTCGAGGTAGCTGTGGAAGTCGGTGGGTTTGTAATGGATATTGGTGGACAGTCTATCACCAGAGATTGAGACAGAGAGGTCAAGGAAGGGAAGGGAAGTGTCAGAGATGGACCACGTGAAAATGATGGAGGGGTGGAGATTGGAAGCAAAATTAATAAATTTTTCCAAGTCCCGACGAGAGCATGAAGCGGCACCGAAGTAATCATCGATGTACCGGAGAAAGAGTTGTGGAAGGGGCCCGGAGTAGGACTGGAACAAGGAATGTTCCACATACCCCATAAAGAGACAGGCATAGCTGGGGCCCATGCGGGTACCCATAGCCACACCTTTTATTTGGAGGAAGTGAGAGGAGTTGAAGGAGAAATTGTTCAGCATGAGAACAAGTTCAGCCAGACGGAGGAGAGTAGTGGTGGATGTGGATTGTTCGGGCCTCTGTTCGAGGAAGAAGCTAAGGGCCCTCAGACCATCCTGGTGGGGGATGGAGGTGTAGAGGGATTGGACGTCCATGGTGAAGAGGAAGCGGTTGGGGCCAGGGAACTGGAAATTGTTGATGTGACGTAAGGTGTCAGAGGAATCACGGATGTAGGTGCGAAGGGACTGGACAAGGGGAGAGAGAAGGGAGTCAAGATAACGAGAAATGAGTTCTGTGGGGCAGTTCTGTTTGTGGATTTTGGGTAGGAGATAGAAGGTGGCCGTCCGAGGTTGGGCGACTATCAGGTTGGAAGCTGTGAGAGGAAGATCCCCAGAGGAGATGAGGTCAGTGACAGTCCTGGAAACAATGGCTTGATGTTCAGTGGTGGGGTCATGGTCCCGGGAGAGGTAGGAGGAAGTGTCTGCGAGTTGACGCTCAGCCTCCGCTTTCTGTCGAAGGGTCATGAGGACTCGAAACGTCAACTCTTTTCTTCTCCGCCGATGCTGCCAGACCTGCTGAGTTTTTCCAGGTAATTCTGTTTTTGTTTTGGATTTCCAGCATCCGCAGTTTTTTTGTTTTTATTTCTCAGTTTATTTTATAGTTTTGTTTAACATGACTGCTGAATAGAGAGAGTCGTCTGTATTGTAGATCTTGGCATAAAATTACAAAAACATTAATAGATTAAGTAATTGGGCGAAACAAGGCAGATAAATTGCAATGTAGATAAGTGTGAGGTCATCCATCTTGGACTAAAAAAAGATAGATCTGAGTATTTTTTTAAATGGTGAAAAACTAGGAACAGTGGAGGTCCAAAGTGATTGAGGGATCTGCATATACCGATCACTAGTCGGATCCAGAAAATAAAAGTTAATAGAATGTTAGCTTTTATAACTTAAATTATAGCTTGAAAATAAAGGGATGAATGTTTTGCCTCAGCTATACAAAGCTCTGGTTAGACCACATCTGGAGTACTGTATACAATTCTGGGCGTCACAGCTTAGGATATATTGGCTTTAGAAGGAGTGCAAGAGAATGTTACTAAAGCTCCAATGGTTAGATTACGAGGAGAGATTATATTATAGTATTCCATAAAATTGTATTCCCTTTGACGATTAAGGGGTAATTATATTTAAGTTTTTAGGATTTTGAAAGGAACCAATGGGGTAAATGGAGGTAAACGTTTTCCACTGGCAGGGGTGTCTAAGATAATGGGACATAAATCAAAGCCAAGCCATTTCAGAGAGGGTTTAGGAAACATTTCTTCGTGCAAAGGGTGGTAGAAGTGTGGAATTTTCTCCCTCAAAAAGCAGTAGATGCTAATTCAATTAATAATTTTAAATCTGAGATTGATAGTACATTTAATTGTCAGAAAGCTAAGGGATAAGATGCTAAGGTGGGTGGACTGGGTCAAGATATAGTTTATCCATGATCTCACTGAATGGCAGGGAAGGCTCGAGGGGTTGATTGATCTCTTGTTTTATTTAGTATAGACCATTAAAGAGCGCTATTTTGCCTTTAATACTGCAAGCACCATAAGAAATATACCTGATTTTTTTTTTCAGGTCGCCATGCATTTCGAGTATGGAAGCCTTTTCAACAAATGATTATGGAAACTGCAAGAATTATCCCTAGTCCTGTAAGTGCGTTAACAACAGAACTTGGCTTTTCAAAAATTGCACTTGGTTATTATACCTATTCCAATTTGTACTTGACTCAAATATTTTGGGGTGTTCTAAATTTATGTATATAATGAACATGCTAATTTGTGCAATGATTTCTGAGAGGGTTTTCTGTTATAAACTTAGCTTAGTGGTAGCACTTTTACTTTAGAGTCCGATGTCCATGGATTCATGCTGCTGTCAAGGGCTTCTTTAAAAATTCATTTACGGGATGTGGGTGTCGCTGATTAGGCCAGCGTTTGTTGCCCATCCCTAATTGCCCTTGAGAAGGTGATGGTAAGCTGCCTTCTTGAACTGCTGCAGTCCATGTGCTATAGGTACAACCATAGTGCTGTTAGGCAGGGAGTTCCAGGATTTTGAGCCAGCGACAGTCAAGGAATGGTGATATAGTTCCAAGTCAGGATGGTGAGTGGCTTGGAGGAGACCTTTCAGGTGGTGGTGATCCCATGTATCTGCAGCCCTTGTCCTTTTAGGTGGTAGCGGTCATGGGCTTGGAAGGTGCTGCCTCAGGAGCCTTGGTGAGTTTCTGCAGTGCATCTTGTAGATGGTACACACTGCTGCCACTGTTCGTTGGTGGTGGAGGGAGTGAATGTTGGTGGAAGGGGCGCTAATCAAGCGGGTTGCTTTGTCCCGGATGGTGGCAAGCTCCTTGAGTGTTGTTGCACTCATCCAGACAAGTGGAGAGTATTGCATCACAATCTTGACTTGTAGATGGTGGATAAGCTTTGGGGAGGCAGAAGGTGAATTAGTTGCCATGGGATTCCTAGCCTCTGTCCTGCTCTTGTAGCCGCAGCATTTATATGGTTAGCCCAGTTCAGTTTCTGGTCAGTGGTAGTCCCCAAGATGTTGATACTGAGGGATTCAGCGATGGTAATGCCATTGATTGTCAAGGGGTGATAGTTAGATTCTCTCTTGTTGGAGATGCTCATTGCCTGGCACTTGTGTGGCTCGAATGTTACTTGCTACTTGTCAGCCCAAGCCTGGATATTGTCCATGTTGCATTTGGACATGGACTGCTTCGGTATCTGAGGAGTTGTGAATTGTGATGAACATTGTGCAATCATCAGCGAACATTCCCACTTCTGACCTTATGATGGAAGGAAGGTCATTGATGAAGCAACTGAAGGTGGTTGGGCCTAGCACACTATGCTGAGGAACTCCTACAGTGATGTCCTGGGACTGAGATGAATCACCTCCAACAACCACAACCACTTTCCTTTGTGCTAGGTATGATTCCAACCAATGGAGAGCTTTCTCTCTGATTCCCATTGACTCCAGTTTTGCTAGGGCTCCTGGATGCCACATTCGGTCAAATGCTGCCTTTATATCAAGGGCATTCACTCTCACCTCATGGTGCACATGTCCTAAGCTGACAGTTAAATCACGATTGAGGGAGTGCTGAAATGTCAGAGGTGCCAACTTTTAGTTGAGACGTTAAGCTCTCTCCGATTTCTACATAACATCAAGGAATAGCTGTAGAAATTTCCAGGTGTCCGAGGCAACAATTGTTCCTCAGCCAATCCCGTGAAGAACAAACCTGTTGTTTATCTTGCTTTTTGGACCTTTCTATGTGCAAATTTGCTGGCGCATTTGTCTTCATTGCAGACAGTGGCTATATTTCAAGTGTTAATTCATTGGCTGGGAAACACTTTGCAATGACCTGGGAATGTGAAAGGCACCATGTTTGTGCAAGTTATTTCACTTACAAATCTGTAATAGTCACAAATAGTGTCCTCCCAAGTCTAAAATAAAAGCAAAATACTACGGATGCTGGAAATCGGAAACATAAACAAAAATAGCTGGAAAAACTCAGCAGGTCTGACAGCATCTGCGGAGAGGAATACAGTTAACGTTTCAAGCCTGTGTGACTCTTCATCAGAGCTAAGAAATATAGAAATTAGGTGAAATATAAGCTGTTTGAGGGGGGTGGGACAGGTAGAGCTGGATCCTTCCAAGTCTGTTGTTCCACGTTTGTTGTCCATACATACTTTGAATCTGAATCATTTTATGCAGTAATTATGTGGAAATGAAATGACTTTTATTAGATAATCTGTAATTTGAAATTTGTACAATAACCTTTGATATTATAATTGTTTCTTTATTACCACAAATAAACTATGAAGTAATTGCCCTAATTGAATGGAAGAGGTTAATGTTCTGTGCACGTAAATTATATACATTTAGATTCCATTTTCCCCATGTTTTTCACCTGTTATAGGCTGAAATTTAATCTTTCCCACTATGGTTTGCATTTTTTCAAATGACTTGCAATAAAACATGGATTTGCTGCGTGACAATATGTGTGTGTTGTACAGGCACCCATTTAAAACACTTGTGGGTTCCTTCAGAAAATGTCAGAGAGAAGCAGAAGTGTTCATCATTTCTGTACGTCATGGAAAAAGTGGATTTAGAATGAAGACGAGGCCAGCATGATTTATTTTATTTCCAGAGTTGCTTGTTTCTTCATTCAGATTCAAGTTTTGCTTCCCTCCATCATCTACTGTGATTCCAATTAGATATTTAGTGACTGGTTCGCACATAACAATATTAATGACAGTGAAGTTCTGTGGTTAAAAAGCCTTTTTAAAGAAACTTATTATCTAATTTTCATCCTTGAGGGCAATTTTTGGAGGATACAAATAACTCACACTGTTTGTTCCTGACTGTCACTGCTTCCTTTGAAATTTGAAGGTTGTAAAATTTCTGCTGCATCAGCTAAGCTAGGCATCAGTTGTTGGCAATAGTACTCTTGGATACTGGTGTAGCAATTATGTTATTGAATTTGTGCTGCAGGGTCCTAGACTAATAATGCAGAGAATGTGGGTTCAAATCCCATCATGGACGTTTGCGAATTTAAACTCAGCAGCTTTTTACTTCCAGATTCTTCTTAATCTATCAGTAAAAAGGACCATGAAGCTAGCAGATTGTCATAAAAATCCAAGTGGTTCATTAATGTCCTCTAAGGTGGCCTAGCAAACCACCCAGTTATTCCAAACTTTCAAACTTTAGCTTGAGCAATAAATGCTGACCTTGTCAGCATACCCACATCGCAAGAATGATTTTTTTTAAGGAAATGTACATCTGAGGACTTTCCTGAATTTACATGGGGCAAAGTTGAACTATTTTTGTCTCTGGTGAGTTGTACTATTGTCTCTCTTGTTACGGGATTAAAATCTCATTTAGAGGAAATGGCACAGTGAACACCCAACAGCTCAGGGCATAAAAGCAAAATATTGTGGATTCTGGCAATCTGAAATAAAATTTCTATGGAACTGAAACAAAGAAGAGTCACATTGGACTCAAAATGTTAACTCTGTTTCTCTCTCCACAAATGCTTCCATACCTGCTGAGCTTTTACAGCACTTTCTGTTTTTAGCCCTGGACAAAGCTGGATTGCTTGTATGAGCATTGATGGAATATTTCTAAAAGACATTTGAAAAGTTGCCTGATCAGAGGCTTGTTATTAAAAATTCAACAACAACCAACACAGAATCACAGACTCGCATTTATGTAGTACCTTTAACATCAAATATTTTAGGCGTTTAGAAGTACAAGAGGAAATGTAACAACATACGTAGGAAGTTGATGGACAGGAAACAAATAATTAGGTATAATGGCTATCACTTAGACTCAAGAACAGTTGAAAATTGTGTGCCCTGTTTCTGAAAATGGCTGCATTTCCATACAAATAATGTAGAATGTTCTGCTCCTGGTATGATGCAGTTTTGGACTGGGGAGAGATATTTAAAGTATTGGGAAAAGGCAAATTTTCATTATACAACATTAGTAAAATGCACTGTGCTTGGAGGTGCAGTAAGAACTTAAACCTACTCTTGAATAAAACTTTTTTTCTTGGAAGGTGTTGATGACATTATTTTCTTCTTTCTTGACCACCAAATTACTCTGATGCTTAATTTGTGCATGTATATATGTAATGATCAAATAATGATTCAAAATGGCAACTAGAACCATAATTAAAGAGGATTTTGTAGAAACCTGAAATGTGGAATTGCAGAAGTAAGCTCAGCAAATGTTAATCTAGTAGGGTATTTTGTATCATGGACAGATGGGTTTTTACAGGGATTGTTTTATTTTACAGAGCTTTTCAGCATATTACAAAGGGGGATTTGAAGCAAAAATGAGTAAGCGTGAGGCCAGCCTTGTATTAGGTATCAGGTAAGTGTCTTCACACATCCTTATCTAGATGTTGTTCTGGGAATCTCTCATTGACTAAGGAATTACAATTTCTGAGGGGTGTCTCCTGATCTACTGCTGTAATATTGGCAAAAAGTCAACAGGAACCTTGGAGAAATGGGATATATGGTTGTTTCCCTGTAGTCCATGATGATTTTGCAGGAAAACAGAAGAATCACTGCAGGAATTCTACTGCTATGGGCCCTAATTCCTTTGCCCTCATGTACGATAATCAGTTACATTAAATTAGTCGTGACCAGCCTTTCGAAATCTCCAATGCAAAGCCATACGTTCACAAACATTGGCCTGTTTCTATCGGTAGAGTAAAAAGTACTTAACTGCTTGAGAAGTTTGATAACATTAATCTTTTGTTAAACTCCAGATTCTGAATGACCTTCTGAATGTCTTTACGACCCCTAAACAGCCAACGTGCTGTCAAAGTTGGATTTGTTATCTATGATCACCTCTAACAGAATACCAAGCAGTCCACATATATGTGGCATAATTTGCAAGAGAATCCCTGGATAGGTTCACAACAGTAAATCTTCAAAGATGGGTAATATATATCCCAAGAATGCAAAGTGATGCTGGGAACAAAATGGACAAAAAACTGATGGTCATCATGAAACAGCAACTGAATACAGTTTTCAGACAAATTAACATGGCACCCATTTTAAAGAAAAAGATGACAAAACAGAACCTGGGTAGCTACAGAACCATTTGTCATGCAACAATAGTTCCAAATAGTGAAATTACTAAGATTGCTTTAATGACAATTTAATGAATAGGAGCATACATCATTCCAGAAAGGGGTAATGTATCCTGACCAGTTTCCACAGCTCTTTTTTGAGGTAATGACTGATACTTGAATACATAGTCTAGGCTGACACTTCAGTATTGAGGGAGGCCTACACTTTCATGGGTATCATCTTCTGGATGAGATGTTAAGCTGAGGCCCTGCCTGCCCTCGCAGATGGACGTAAAAGAACTCGGGCACTATTTCGAAGAATAGGTGGGTTCTTCCTGGTCTACAGACCAATGTCAGTCTCTCAACCTACTTCACTTATGCTGGCTATCTGGTCATTATGCTGTTTGTCTGACCTTGTTGTGCATAAATTGGCTGCTGTGTTTCTCACATTACAACAGTGGCTACAGTTAAAAAGAACTCCTTTAACTGTAATGCTTTGGGATATCCTGAGGTCACGAAAGGTGCTATACAGGACCGTAACTTCCAACCTCCAGGACATTGTATTTGGGGGGCGCCCCAAAGATGCACTGGGGAATCGCACCCCCTTCCGGAAAGTCCCAGGTAAGAATTGCTTGGCAATTGCCTGGGAAGTTCAACCTTCCTTTGGGAGATTGCCCTGCAGTAGGAACCATCCAAAAATGCGATTTTTGCATTGCAAACTTCTGGCGGTTCCAACTGTCTTACATCAGTAATTACCCAGAAAAAATTAGAAGAATTAAAACCACTTCTAGCTTCTGGGTAACTACATTCTACAGACTCACACCCCCCACCAACCCCCCAATGGTTCTCTCCCTAACCCTCCTCTACCCCCCTCTCCCCATCACGGGTGTTCCCTACCCCCAGGGGACTCCGCCCCCACCCCAACCGCCCACACCCCACCAGCATGGGACCCCTCCCCCAACTACACTGCCCATCCCCCCCACCAACCCATCAAATTCTAACCACTTACCGGACAAACCTACCTTCTCCCTGGCTTGAAAGTGGCTGGATCTTTAAACCTACCTGATTTACAGCAGCCAGTGCTGTAAAAAAGGGGGCCAGGCCTCCATGTATCTGACTCTGCAGCCCTCAACAGAAGGATCTGGGAATGCTGTGCCCTGCACAGGTCTCGCCCTGCCTGAGTTGGAAGGTTGGGTGAGAAGGGTTCGGAAGAATTTGAAGGTATGAAAGTAGGAGCAGAGTGGCAATCCGACTCTGATTGCCACTCTGCAGAAATTCAGGCCCGTAAATGCAAATGCTTTCTTGGTGTTTCAGAATATTGGCTTTTTTGTCTCTCATGTTACACAAGGAACGTAGCCCCATGAGCTGTTCCACCATTCAATGGGATCGTAGGTGACCTTCAGTTTAACTCCACATTTTGCTTTTACTCTGAAGGGTTAAAAATCAGCTCTGCTCACGGAGGGTAGCACAGATTTTCATAATTTTGTCTTGATGTCTAAGGGGCAACTTTCTGAGAGAAAAATACAATCCTTGTTGGATTTTTTTTTCAGATATACTATGACAATTCGTAGTTATATAGTACAATTTATGCAATAAAAGTCCCAAGGTGCTTCACTGGAGCATTATAAATCAAAATTTGACTCTCAGCCACATGAGCAGACATTAGGGCCAATGGTCAAAATCTTGGTCAAAGAGGAAGGTTTTGAGATGTGTCTTAAAGGAGGAAGAGAGGTGGAGTGGTTTAAGGAGAGAATTCTAGGGCTTAGGACCTAGGTAACTGAAGGTAAAAATGAAGGTAAAAATTAAAATATGTCTGGTTGGCAGGTTTTTTACGATCCGACTTATTTTGGTTGGGTCACTTTCTGGTAAGTATTTCACATTCTGCCATCAAATTGGAGCACTGTTTATACATAGACAACCAGGCCATATTGTTTCCTTGGATGATGAGAAAAATTAACTGGCAACTCACATTTCAGTGTGGCTTGGTCTAACAATCATTTTTAATTCCTTGGAGGTTAACTCCAGCGAACACCTCATTGTGAGAAAGCAAAAAACAATGACCACCACAGGACGTTCCAAAACATCTTACAGCCAAGTACTTTTGAATTGTAGGCATTCTTGGTAAGAAAAGTAGCAGCCAATTTGAGCACAGCAGGCCCTCACAAACAGCAGTGAAATTAATGATTTGATAATCTGTTTTAGTCATGTTGATGGAGGGTTAAGTATTAACCCGGACATCCTGGAGAACACACTTACTCTTCTTTTGAATAGTTCCATGGAATCTTTTACGTCCACTTGAGGGACCAAATGGGACCTCCATTCATCTGAAAGGTGGCCCCTCTAACAATATAGCTCTCTCTCAGCACTGCACTGAAGTGTCAGCGTAAATTTTATGCTGTGGGACTCGAACCCACAGCCTTCTAACTCAGAACATAGGTGTTATCAATCCCAGCCAGTTCACAAAGCAAAGTGGGAGCAAAGTTCATAGGCCCACGTTTCAGCTGACTGCCCACAAAATTAATGACTGGACATTTTAGTGACAAATAAGGCAGTGTTGAATGAGAGAGTTGGGCCTTTAAGATAAACTAGTGTAAACACACTGGTCAGTTTGATGAATAGATCATGGTGGTTAGATTCTAACTTCACAGAGTTTTGCAGTTGTGGGAACATTTCTTAATCCTTGAGAGATTTTCTGAGTGAGCAATGAATATGAATTGATGATATTTCTCTCTTTAGTCCATCAGCCAGCCGAACAAAAATTGGAGAAGCCCACAAGAGAATTATGCTACTGAATCATCCTGACAAAGGTAAGAATAATATTTAGTGGAACTTTAAATAAGTGGGCCATTTGAATTCCTTGGCAATTAACTCCAGCTATTGTAGCTTCACTGGAAACCGTCATATAACTTTTGAATGTTTATTTCGGGTATGGGTTTTGCTTACAACATTTAGAGAGCACCTGTCAGCCACATCAAGGAGTTAATATGCAATGATGAATCCGAAGTCTTATAGATCATAAAAATAGTCATTTGGTAGTACAGAACTTGAGTATTGCTGAAAAAAAACATTTTGTCAAAGTTTTTTGTCTTGCACTCTTCAGGATAATTGCAGCAGTATCAATGTCAGGTGAAGAAAGCAACAACTTTATACTGCATGAGAAGAGAGCGCTGATTGATTGGCAAGTGGACTCAGATTGGTAGAAGTGATGCCATGGAGAATGCACCAGCTAATGGTGACTGACAATTAACTGTCAAATATTGTTTGAAATTTAAACGAGGCAGCTTGACTCTGGCCAAGGCATTGCCATGAGGAATGAACCAGTGGATAGCTATCACTTGTTTAGCTGAAACAGGCACAGTGTGTGTACATTTTCTTTCTGTTCACAGAGAACAGGTCCCTGCGTATTAATATATATAGCTTCCAGTACATGCAAATGCACCACACTACAAGCCTGACTGGCAACCAATTTAAAATTGCCAATGTAATTTTTAGCACACAGGATTATTTAGTAAATGTTGTCCAATCGCGGAATCACATCTAATGTTGGACACTGTGTTTTGAGTTTTGCAAGCACAGGCTGGTTGGGTACAATCTGTACCTTGCCCATTGCGAACAGAGGCTGGGACATGCTGTTTAATATAATCTGTCAGTCTTTGGGATGTCCGGCCTACATATCTAGCATAACACTGATACAGAAATGCACATACCACATTATTCATTTGTGAACTACTTTTTGGCAAGACAGCAGCATCTTATTAGTGGTGAACACCACTCACATAGTAGCAGCGCTAAACAGCTAGCTTCACCTGTTGCTCAATTTTTGAGATTCCTTGCCCTTCCAGGGTAATCTGAGGTAGACTAGGCATTTTTCAGGGCCAAAAGTGTTGGCCATAGGCCCGTTTATGAGTTTGTGCGATATACATCATGAAATGGTCTTATCAGGTTAGCTATTATCCTGCAGAGTGTCTTTGATGTGCCCTATTTTAGCCCTGAAAAGTGCCCAGTCTACCTCAGATTACCCTGGAAGAGCAAGGACTCTCAAAAATTTGAGCAACAGGTGAAGCTAGCTGTTTCATGCTCCTACTATGCAGTAACAACACGAGTGGTATTCGCCACTAACAGGATGCTGCTGTCAAATCATAAAGACATTCTGCCTATCTCACAAATGAGTAATGTGGTATATGAATTTCAATGGCAGTATGATGCTAGGTATGTAGACCGTACATCCCAAAGACTGGCAGATTGTATCAAACAGCATGTTCCTTCAGCTGTTTGCAACGGGCAAGGTATGGACTACCCAATCAGCCTGTGCTTGCAAAACTCAAAACACTGCCCAACAATTGATGTGATTCCGCAATTGGACAACATTTGCTAAATAATTCTCAGTGTGCTAAAAATTACGTTGATAACCTATTGTCAGCCGGGCTTGTAGTGTGGCGCATTTGCGTGTACTGGAAGTTACATATTAATATGAAAGGCCCTGTTTTTTGCAGACAGAAAAAGCATCTGCACACATTGTGCCTGTTTCAGCTAAACAAAATACGTGAAAGCCATTCGCTGGTTCATTCCTCAGGGCTATACCTTGACCTAACAGAGGCAAGCTACCTGGTTTAAATTTCACACAATGCTTGGCACAATGCTTAACTGTCAGTTACCATTAATTGGTGCATTCTCCATGGCAACGCCTCTACCAATCACAGTCCACTTGCAAACCAATCAACACTTTTCTCATACAGTATAAAGTTGTTGCTTCCCCTGACATTGGTATTCTTGTGATTGTCCTGAATAGTGCAAGATGAAAATCTTTGACAAAATGTCTTTTTTCAGCAATACTCAAGGTCATAAAAAATTAATATTTGAAGTGCATCCTGTGGTAAATGGGAGCTGATAAGCAATTCTGAAGAACTGTTTTTAATTTCTCAATGGTTTAGATATGCAGTGTTAAAGTCTATTGCCAGCATGATAATGAAAAGTGGCTGATGATTCTTCACATTACAGTTTATTAATTGGAGGTGGGGTGGGGAGTAGGGTTTGCAGCCACTGAGATTCTCTACCTTGTACTTGTTGACCTACATCAGCTCCTGGTCACTGAGCGCTTGTATTTTAAATATGTTATCTTTGTGTTAAAGTCCCATGGTCTCACCCCTCCCCATGTTCAATAACGCCCTACAGGCCAACTGCATTTTCCAACTCAGTTGCTGTCTATCCAACCCACCACACCATCTCTAAATCTCTCCGCCTCCCTCTCTTCCTTTTAAGGCCCTCTTTAAAGCATACTTGGTCAAGTGTCCTAATTTCTCTGCCTTTGTCTTGGGCCAGGACCTTTGAAGCCTATTGGGGTCAGGACCTGAGGTGGACAGGCGTGAAATTTCCCGCTGCTGGCTGGTGTACCAATTTACCAGCAACTTCCTGTTCCAAGCCATTTTTGAGAATGCCATGTTGGGGATAGAATAATTACCCACCTACAAATGGCTGATAGCCAATTAGAGGTAATTAAGGGCTCAGCTTTGGCTGCTGTGACTAAAGTATCACAGATCTGCAGAAGCAGAGCAATAAATCACAGGAACGTGCTGTTGGAAAGACCAGCTGAAGTGAAGCTGAGAATTTTGGTAGATTGGGGTTTGGTAATAGCCCTCATCTTTTATGAGGGGCATGAATTTTCTTTGGTATTTTGGGGGGTTGGCTTGTACACATGCCGCCTTGAAACGATTACCATGTATACTTGCAGATGGAGTAGACAGCTGTCCATTTTACTTCAGGGAATTAATAGCTGATGCAGCCTGGCCATTTAAATTCAAAAACAGAATTAGCTCGAAAAACTCAGCAGGTCTGGCAGCATCGGTGGAGAAGAAAAGAGTTGACGTTTCGAGTCCTCATGACCCTTCAACAGAACTGAGTGAATATTAGGAGAGGGGTGAAATATAAGCTGGTTTAAGGTGGGGGGGGGTGGGTGTGGGGGGAGAGAAGTGGGGTGAGGGGTGTGATTGTAGGGACAAGCAAGCAGTGATAGGAGCAGATAATCAAAAGATGTCACAGGCAGAAGAACAAAGATGTATTGAAGGTGGTGATATTATCTAAACAAATGTGCTAATTAAGAATGGATGGCAACACACTCAAGGTACAGCTCTAGTGGGGGTGGGGTGGAAAGACTAACGGCATAAAAGACAGATTTAAAAATAATGGAAATAGGTGGGAATAGTACTCCCCCCTCCATCCCCACCCCCTTTCCGTTTCTTCACCCTTCCTTTTGTTTTTCCAATAATTTATATAGATTTTTCTTTTCCCAACTATTTCCATTATTTTTAAATCTATGTCTTTTATGCCCTCTTAGTCTTTCCACCCCACCCCCACTAGAGCTGTTTGTTCTTCTGTCTGTGACATCTTTTGATTATCTGCTCCTATCACTGCTTGCTTGTCCCTACAACCACAGCCCCCACCCCACTTCTCTCCCCCACCACCACCCCCTCAACCTTAAACCAGCTTATATTTCACCCCTCTCCTGATATTCACTCAGTTCTGTTGAAGGGTCATGAGGACTCGAAACGTCAACTCTTTTCTTCTCTGCTGATGCTGCCAGACCTGCTGAGTTTTTCGAGCTAATTCTGTTTTTGTTTTGGATTTCCAGTATTCGCAGTTTTTTGTTTTTATATTATGGCCATTTAAATTACTTGGTTACTCTTAATTCAAATTAATTACGTATTCCTCATATGCCACAGGAGTGTAGAAACATGGCAAGGATATATCCCTCCTTTTCTCCTCACACTGAACTTTCTGCCTCAGATACTGAGTGATAGCCTGGTAATGCTTGTCTTCACCAGTATCTGTCACAATTTCCAGGTCTTCACTGGGCAATTTCCTGTATACTCACTATTATCTGTAAACTGTACTCTTGCTGAACTCATTTCTTCCCTGTACTTGAACCTGGATTTTACGTATTGGTACTTGAGTAAAAATTATCAATGGTTAGTGCTCAGTCTAGTTACTATTTAAATAATGACCTTTTGTATAGCCTTAAATGCTTCCTATACCCTTGAACATAAAAAAGCTAGATTATAAAATGAAAAGATAGCTGTTAAACTTTGAGCTTTAAAAATAGTCTGTTTAGAGGATGATGAAGAATAACCAGATTTTGCAACGTAATCATTTGGGACAGTCATATTTCCACACACGGCAATTCCTATACATTTTAACATTGAGTCCTGTATGAAAAGGCTTTTAAAGATATTCCAGTGTTAAGGTTTTTAATATAAGTGTAATCAAAACCAGAAAACCAGAAAAAGAATACCTGAATATTCTACTAAACAGGGTCTGTTTTGAGGCAAATATTCAAAACTGATCTGCGGAGAATCATACTTTGCTTCAGATAATTTTGACTCATTTTCTAATTAATCAACTAAAACTGTAACTGAAATCACTTCTAACCAAGCTACAAGAAAGTGATTTTCAAAGTAATTTTGGTATGTGAAGCTGTGTTCACACTAAACTTCAACATTGTTGGTGAAGTAGTTTTCACTTGTCAGATTAGTCAGAGTTTGGTCAGAAAGAGCGCTGCCATGAGATCCAAACCAGATGCTCTGATTGGACATAATTTAGATGTAAATGTGCACTTTAATTTTTTTTTTTATGCAGCGAGCTTTGATGATATAGAATACATTGTTTGAAAGGATGGTGGAAGAAGGTTTAATAGTAACTTTAAAAAAAGGGAATTGGATATATACTAGGAAAGGAAAAAGTATCCAGGGCTATGGAGAAAGAGCAGGGGTGTGGGACTAATTGGACAGCTTACAAAAAGCTAGTACAATAATGATGGGTTGAATGGCCTCCTGTTCTGTAAAATTCTATGATTCTGTAAGTAGAAACTTTTCTTTAAGTGTACACTGATTGAGATCATAAAGAAGGTTATTTTGTGAAATTGTATTATTTATTTATTGTTGATCATTTTTGCAAATAGAACTGAAATCAGTAATGGAAAATCATTAATGAGAGGACAGGCAACCTTCCAGTCAAAATTTAAAACAGAGCATTTGTTTCCATGTAATTTTAGGAGGATCACCATTCCTTGCTGCAAAGATCAATGAAGCAAAAGACCTATTGGATTCTTCCAGCAAAAAATGATTCCTCATGTTTGTGTTATTTATTATACATAATTTAGTAGTAAAATACTATGCACTTACTGAATAAGTGCTGTTAAAATTAAGATTGACATACACTGTCATATAACATTATTGAAATGTACAGTTAAAATGTGTTTGTGATAAAATCGGGCTTGGAACCAAAAAACATGTCATTTTATTTTACACAAGACATGAATTAAATTCTGTTAAAGTCCTCATTTCGAAGAATGAAAGTACATCTAGCGTGTACACTATCAGGCGAGTGTGAGATCTGCATTCTAACCCTAATTCTGTGGTAGTCACAACGATGAGTGAATTTGATTGCACGATGGAACCAAACCGTATGTGATGACTTCATTTTGATTCCTTGTACATAATCTACATTTATTTATTTATTACTTGATTAGCTGCAGAAATAAAGATGGTGACTATTGTGTCTGTTGAGGGACAAATGGAAAAACATTTGTGAAAAGCAGCGGGGCCATTTACAGCAAGAGATTGAGAGAGAAGCAGCGAGGCCATTTACAGAGATAGCTCTTGTGAAAAGCAGCGGGGCCATTTACAGAGATAGCTCTTGTGAAAAGCGGCGGGGCCATTTACAGAGATAGCGCTTGTGAAAAGCAGCAGGGCCATTTACAGAGATAGCGCTTGTGAAAAGCAGCGGGGACATTTACAGTGAGAGAGAAGCAGCGGGGCCATTTACAGAGATAGTGCTTGTGAAAAGCAGCGGGGACATTTACAGTGAGAGAGAAGCAGCGGGGCCATTTACAGAGATAGCGCTTGTGAAAAGCAGCAGGGCCATTTACAGAGATAGCGCTTGTGAAAAGCAGCAGGGCCATTTACAGAGATAGCGCTTGTGAAAAGCAGCGGGGACATTTACAGTGAGAGAGAAGCAGCGGGGCCATTTACAGAGATAGCGCTTGTGAAAAGCCGCGGGGACATTTACAGAAAGAGAGTGAGAGAGAAGCAGCGGGGCCACTTACAACCAGAGCGCTTAAGAAAAGCAGCAGGGCCATCATTTACAGCAAGGGAGTGTGAGAGAAGTAGCAGGGCCTTTAATAGTGAGAGAAAGAGAGTGGCCTTTAACAGTGAGAGAGTGAGAGTGAGTGTGGCCTTTAATATTGAGAAAGTGCGAGGGGAGAGTGGCCTTTAACAGTGAGAGAGTGAGAACAGCAACGGGACCATTTACAGTGAGAGAGTGAGAGGAGTGTGGCTTTTAACAGCGAGAGAGTGCAAGAAGAGAGTAGCCTTTAACAGTGAGAGAACAAGAGAAGTGTGACCTTTAACAGAGAGAATGAGAGGAACATGGCGTTTAACAGTGAGTGCGAGGGGAGTGAGACATTTAACAGTGGGAGAGTGCGAGACGAGTGTGACATTTAACAGCAAGGAATGAGAGACCATTAAAGAGCGCGAGAGGGAAAAGAGCATGGAGAGCAGCTGATTGCTGAGTAGGATTGGTGAGTATTTCTGGTCTTTAAAGTAAAACTAAGTTCTTTAGTTTGTGTTTAGGTCTCTAGTCTTTTTTTCTCTTTTTCTTATCGGTAGCTTGTTAAGTGTAAGATCGATACTGGTGTGTATTAAAAAAATTTATAATAAACTGTAAAGAGCGGGGATTCAATTAATAATTTGAATAAAATACAATAGCGATGGCAGGATGGGTGATGTGTTGCAGCTGCAACATGTGGGGGCTGCTGGACACCAAGGTGATCCAGTGCAAACAAACCTGGACCAGGCGTTTGCAGCTCAAGGAACTTCGGGTCCGAGTTAAGGAGCTGGAGTCTGAGCTGCAGACGTTGTGCCACATCAGGGAGGGGGAAAATTACCTGGACGCTTTGCTCCAGGAGGTGGTCACACCCCCTCAGATTATTTCATTCAAATTGGGTCTGTGATCAGGGACAGGAGGATATGACTGCAGGTGAAGCAGGTATGGGGGCCCAGGGGGTAGCGTTAGATGAGCTTCAGCCCTTGCATCTGTCCAACAGTTACAAGGTTCTTGCAAACTGTGTGGATGAGAACGGGGACTGCAGGGAGTATGAGTGAACTGACCACAGCACTGTGGTACAGGGAGTCATTCAAGTGGAGGGAGGAAATAGGAACGTAGTAATAGAAGGGGACAGTGTAATTAGAGGGGATAGGTACTGTTCTTTGCTGCCGTGAGTGAGTCCTGAAGGTTGTGTTGCCTGCCCAGTGCCAGGGTCAGGGACATCTCCTCAGGGCTGGAAAGGAACTTGGATTGGGAGGGGAGGGATCCAGTTGCCTTCATCCACATTGGTACCAACAACATTGATAGGATTAGAAAGGAGGTTCTATTGAAAGATCTTGAACAGTTAGGAGCTAAATTAAAAAGCAGAACCTCCAAGGTAATAATCTCGGGATTACTACCTGAGCCAAGAGCAAACTGGCATAGGGTAAATAAATTCAAGGAGTTAGATGCCTGGCTCAGAGATTGGTATGGGAGGAATGGGTTTCCATTCATGGGTTACTGGCATCAGTACTGGGGTAGAAGGGAGCTGTTCTGGTGGGACAGGCTTTACTTGAACCATTTTGGGACCAGTGTCCTGGCAAACCGAATAACAAGGGCTGTAGAGAGGGCTTTAAACTAAATAGAGGGGGGAGGGTTCTAAATAGGGGGTATGTAGGCTTACAAAGCAAAAGTATATGGCAGCCTTTCAGGGCAGCTATTTAAGTAATGATACCCTGAGTGTGACAAGAAGGGACAGAGTGTACAAACAAAAAAACAGCAGCAAGTAGGGTCAAAGGTTATGCACTTTGGCAACAAGAATGGAGGAACTGAATATTATTTAAATGGAGAAAGACTGCAGAAGGCTGCAGCACAGAGATTTGGGAGTCCTTGTGCATAAATCCTAAAAAGCTAACATACAAGTTCAGCAGGTAATAGGTAAGGCAAATGGAATGTTCGCCTTTATTTCAAAGGGAATGGAGTATAAAAATAGGGAAGTTTTGTTAAAACTATACAATGCACTAGTTAGACCACACATAGAATAATGTGAACAGTTTTGGCCCCCTTATCTAAGGAAAGATATACTGGCATTGGAGGCAGGCCAGAGAAGATTCACTAGGTTGATTCCGGGTGTAGAGGGATTTTCCTTTGAGGAGAGTTGAGTAGGTTGGACCTGTACTCATTGGAGTTTAGAAGAATGAGAGGTGACCTTATTAAAACATCTAAGATTCTTCAGGGGCTTGACCGGGTAGCTACTGAAAGGTTGATACCCCTTGCAGGAGAGCTTAGAACCAGATGGCATAATCTGAGTGAGGCGTCGCTCATTTAAAACAGAGATGAGAAGGAATTTCTCCTCTCAGAGGGTAGTTAATCTGTGGAATTCTTTACCGCAGAGGGCTGTAGAAGCTGGGTCATTAAGTATATTCAAAACGGAGATAGATTTTTAATCAGGAAGGGTTAAGGGGAAAAGGCAGGAAAGTGGAGTTGAGGGTTATCAGCCATGATCTCATTGAATGGCAGACCAGACACGATGGGCCGAATGGCCTGCTTCTGCCCCTATGACTTATGGTCTATTTGATGCAGAGGAATTTGCAGGACTATAGGGAGAGAAGAGAATAGTGGAGCCACTGATTTAGGGGGTCCATGTTATAATCAAATTTGAGCTTGTCAGTTGTCTAATCATCAACTAGTGATCATCTGCAAAAGGGGAGAGATAAGTGGATCTCTTCAGAGGTGAAGTGCCTCTAAGCTGATGTGCCAGGCAATGAAAGTTCAGAACCAAGTTAGTTCTGTGGTATAATTTCAAAACGATAGCTCAGCACCCAAGGCCAGTTAGAAATATGCCATAAATGCAGGCCTTGTCACTAATCCTTCCATATCTGAAGAATGAGTAGGAAAGGTACAGAGACAATGATAAACATGTACAGAACAAGGCAATGGATAGGGCTCATTAGATTATGTGTAAGGTTTCGACATCACCTTATAGAAAAGTATCATGAAAAGCAGACAACAATCATGACTTACAGGCATATTGAACATTTTAAGGAAGACCTGTGTTTTTTTCAAAGAAATACAAGCAAAGACACTGATCAAAAGATGGCTGATAATGTAAAGTGCCCACTTTCTGGAAAAAACCTACGTGGATTACAGTTGACTAACTGGTCCTGAGACAACATGGATGTCGCACCTGAAAAGGTGTATGGCCTTCTTCAAGCCGAGACATTTTAAAAGGAGATAAGAAACTTGCAAAAGACTGAACTTTAATCTCCTGTGGTTGCAGAGACAAAAGACTGATTTGCCCATATCAGCACTCATCCAAAAATTTATCTTCCGTTGATTTATATTTCAGAATTTGTGAAATGCAGGACATGGGCCTAAATCTTACGTTCGTCGGGCACGGGTATGCGATCGGTGGACCCGGATGCAAAATGTGCTTCGGCCCTTGAATGCAATTTCACGCTGGCTGGGCAGTCAGCATGAAATCAGTGCTGCCAGGGGTTGGAGGAACGGGTTGTGGGCAGGAGGTGCCAGAAGGGGGATGGCGGGTGCCAACAAAAGTGAAGGTGTGAGTGGGTGCTTCTAGCAAGCTCCCTGAAGGCATACAGCTGGACAGATTAAATGGCAAAAAAAAAATGCAGCAAATTGTGTCTATTCAGCACGTTGGATCACCTGACAGCAAAAAAAAATCAGCCCTCAGGAATTTTGTATTTCACACCAGACGTTTCTTCCTGCCCTGGATCGAGTTTTCAGCGAAATTGTAAAGGCTGCCTAAATAGATTTGGAGTGGGAAATTATATCCACAGGGAAAGGATTTTTAAATTAATCTTGTTGTGACTAACTGAGAGGGTTGAATAAAGAAGGGGAGCCTGCTCATTCCTCCTCACCCAGGGCCATAACAAAATTGGGGTCCCATTTCGGAATTCACCAAATTGGGGGACCTCATCCAGGGACTGGTCATGACAAAGGACATTACAGGCACATAGAGCGTGCGATATAGTTCAACAGAGTGACTAAATGTATGAGGAGACACGAGATACTGGGCTAAATTCCATTGGAGTAGAGAAGGCTAAGATTCAATGAACTATTTTATTTCAAATTGTGAAGGGTTTTAATGGGGCAAATAAGGAAAGACTATTTACTTTGGTTACCGAATCAGTTGTCAATTTAAAATTGTTGCTCCAAGAGAGAGAGGGGTTGAATTAAAAGCCTTTCTTGTTCTGATAGAGTGGCGTTAATGGAGGTGATGAATAAACGTGGCCACTTTGTGAGAGGTTAGTCCTGTAGGCAATGCTTGCCATTATAGAGGAGAACACATTAGGCAGTGATAAATAATATTTCACATGTTGCTTGTATCTCAAAATATGTACAAAATCGATAATTCCACACTTGCAGTTGAGAATCTATGCTACAAGTGAAAATTTCTTCCAAATTTTAATCATATTTTAAGATAAGTGATGTGAACATCAATATTATGAAAATATTATTAGTCAAAGTTTATTACCAGGCGTGAAGGCCTTTGGAAGGGCTACAGAAGCTGTGATTGTTCTCCTTGGAGCAGAGATTAAGAAAAGATCTAACAGAGGAGTTCAAAATTATGATGGGTTTGAATAGAACAAATGGACTGTTTCCACTGGCAGGTGACCAGTAACCAGAGGATACAGATTTAAGATAATTGGCAAAAGAGCCAGAGGTTTTTGAGAGATTTCTGAAATTTTGGCTTGAATATAAACTTGTCTAATCCTGTCTTTGGGAGCAAAGGAGGAGGCCACAAATGGGCCTGAAATTCTGTTGGGGTAGCAGATTACCTGCCTTTTATACACCTCGTCCGATTTCCATTTTTACTAAAGTTGATGGAGCAGAGATCCAGTATGGCCAATTTTGTGCACCTGCGAAGTTGAGTTTCACCCACCAAGAGGGGGTACAACTGGTGATCAGGTCATAAAGAATCAGAACCCTCCTGTCTATAACCATTTTCCCTGTCATTTGGCAGTTTAAATATTTAATTTCACTTAACCTTTTCATATTTTTGCACTCGAAGAAAGTCCATTTAGGCCCCAGGTCAGCAGCTGTTATCTATTTTCAGATTTGTAAGTAAATAGATTCATATAATTTTTATTCCATAAGCATCATTAGTTTCCTGAAGCAGTGTCACGATAGAATTGAAAATGACTGCAGTCACTTTGTAGCATGTTTACAGTAAAATTAGGTTACAGTCCACCAACTAATTTCATTCTGTCTTTTATCAAACGAAGAAATCAATTTTTATGTAACAACATTCCTGATTGTGTTATAAAACTAATGAACTGAGCATTAGAAATCTATTCTAATACAGCACTTATTAGCTGACGATCTAATTAAATTAATAGACGTATAATTCATCCCAATTTGGGAACCAGCGGATAAAAATGGAAGATGGCCAAAGTATTACATTACATAAAGCTTGCAGTACCAAAACAGGTCATTAGGCCCAGTTGGTCTGTGATGGTTTTAAGTCCACATAAGGCTTCTCCCACATCACTTCAACTAATCATATCTGAATATACTATTCTTTTCTCCCTTGTGTACTTAACTAGCTTCTCCTTAAATGCAATTTACCTAAATTATTTAATGTGATAGCAAGTTCCACATTCTAATCATTCTCTTGGTTAAAAAATAATATAATAAAAATATCCTTTTTTACATTTGTGACTATCTTATATTTATGGTCCCTAGTTCTGAAGTCTCCCACAAGCAAAGATATCTTTTCTATATCTACAATATCAAACTTCTTCATATTTAAGATCTCTACTATCCTTCTGTTTTTATTTTCAGAGCAAAAATTCCCAGTCGTTCCTGATATTTATAACCTCTTAGATCTGACATCATCCTTGTAAATCTTTTTACACCTTCTCAACTGTCTCTGTTTCCTTTTTGTAACATGGGAATCAGAACAGTGTACAATCCTCTAAAGGCGGAATTTTCCATACTAGAGACTAATCCCAGTGTCATTCCCACTGGGCGACGGGGCGGGTAAACACGTGATTTTCTGCTTTTCAGCTGATTAATTATGCATCTGCGAGGAGTGACAGGGCAGGCAGGAAGTTGCCTGGCCCACCATCAACTCATGGGGTCAAAGGTCCTGGCACCATTTTTAAGGAGCAGCCGGACAGCCATTCACTCACTGCAGGCCAGGAGCTCTGCACAACTCCTCCAGAGACCTTGTGGCTGCAGCTCAGACTAGAGAAGCTTGCACATGTGAGCAGTCACATTCCAGGACATATGAGGATGCTGCTGGCATTGCCTTTTGCTCATCTCTAGATAAGAGCATCGCCAGCAATATATCCAAGGTTAGGCCAATGCTTACTGTTACAGTTTCCATGTTGGCCAGCCTCCTGAACTTATAGAGACCCTGCTGCTTCTTGATCCTCAGAGCCCTGTGCCAAACAGCGATGGGCCCTCCTCCTTGTCTGGATGAGAACCATTACCAAGGCAGGGTTGCCTGCAGTCTTCATCATCGATGCCTCAGTGGATGTGTGAACAAATTTAAGTGATACATTGTTACCAGGTCCTTTACAAGTTTCCCTCTACCTCAAGCCAGCAGGCAAGTGCTAAGCCCTTCACCTGCCCTCAGTCTAGACAAGGCATCCCCACCCCACCCCTTTCCTGGTAAAGGACATCCTGGAGGACCAGAGATTGGTGCTCATACATATATGAATGCACATCGAGACATTGCTCTTTGCCCAGGGTGGTAAGAGCCATCTGCCGCTTGTCTCCACTAACCTTGAGTCTCTATAGAGACACCGCATTGCCTTGGCAGCATAGAAAGACTAACCACATGATCACTTGTCAGCCATGACCATTCAGCCAGGAGGATGGAGGTTTGGAGTTGCGAGTTGGCAGCCGTGCCCCTTGGAGGATCCACTTCCCTCCCTCCCTTCATCCCTGCCTCTAACTGCAGCTGATGGTAAATGGCCCAGAATAAACGGCAGCTTCAGACCTTGCTGGGATCTCCATGTTGTGAGACTGATGATTCGGGAACAAACCTGCTCCAAACAGGCTTCACCATAGGGAGGAGAACACACTGAACATGTTTGACATCCAGTTGCCGAATAATTATTAGGATGTCCCTTTAGTCTGCAGACCCTGAATTCCACCCACCTGAAAAGACCCTCCTCTCACTTTGAGCCATCTCACTGACTAACTGTGTGTTCAAGATCAGTTTGGAAAAATGGTGTGCGTCACCTCTCAAACTTGCTCCATCACCATCTACCTGTCACCCACCAACTTCCTCCATCAGCATATACCCACCCAATATCACCATTCCTCACCCCTCTGTCACCCTGGAAACCCCTCCCCCCCCCAATTACCCTAGACTCTATCCCTCTCCACATGCCTTTTCTCCCCTCAGAGTCGACACCCGTTACCACTCCCCTGCCCCCTCCCAATATCCGAGTCACCTGTCTTGTCTCCCTCTGTGATACCACCCAATGATAATTTTACCTGTCAGACTCTCTCGCTGAGTATGCCACTCTACTGCATCCCACTTGCCCCTCTGACTGTGACTGTTCTCTTCTATCACCAGTACCCTGAGTTCTCATTCCCCCAGGACCCCACTGTTGACAGCACAGACCATACCCTCCTCCTGTAAGCCTGCGTCCCTTGTCCAGCATTTGATCCACCCTTCCACCCTACTCCCCCCACCCCCTCACCCTTAGCCTTCATCTGCCTCCCTTGGTGCAGTGTTTGCTAACAACATTCAGGTGAAGTAATGTGAGGTCCCTGAGGTGAAAGCAACATCTATGGACCTCGAAGTCATTGAAGAAGTGAAGCTCACCAGGTCTATGCCACTTATATACAGTTTGGAAACAGACCATTCTAAATTCTTACTTAATTTGGAGGGGAATGTAATTTTGGCGAGTTGGCCTTTTAATGAGCATTCATGAAATGCAAATGAATGCACATATGGTTCCTGATATAGATCAGCAGGAAAGTAGACCCGCCTTTAACCTGCCATCGAAGTCAGGAAAACAAAATTCAAACTAATTTCCTGCTGGCAGCAAACTAACTTTTTCCATCACGCCAAATTTAATGCCCTCACCCACCATGATTCCCTCCACTGGCGGGTGCAGAAAATTCTGCCCTAAGTGTGGGCCTCACCAAGGTTCTGTACAAGTTCAACATAACTCCCCTGCTTATCAGTTTTTTCACTCTAGATATGAATCCCTGGGCTGTTTTTGCCATTTTTCACCACCTTGTTAACTTGTGTTGCTACTTTTAATGATTAGTTAATCTGTACCTGTAGATCCCTTTCTTCCTCTACCCCATCTGACTCTCAGGTGGGAGTGCAATTAACTGAGCCACAGCTAACAACTGATGAATAACACAATGCAAGAAAAGCACAAGGGTCATTATTTAGCTGGATTCCAGAATGACACAATAATGCAGTGGGTCATGAAACAACAGATGAGAAATAAATTTGAGGTAGTATCTTAGTGTAGGGGTGAGGGATTTGATTTCTTTGACCCCCAGATCTTTGGAGGGATAAAGTTTGGGCCTTGGAAGTGTGAAGCTAGATGAATGTTGCCATCATGGGCATTAATTTTTATTGACTGTTATAGAACTGCCTAGAGGCTTCCAGAGATCTGATATATACACAATACCAGATGACTAGAGAATGCACAGTTCAGCAACTCTCATTTTGCTTCCTTAGATATGTCCGCTGACTCTTAAGAGATGAAATCACATCTTTCCCATCATCATGATTAGCAAGGAGTTAATTGACATTTATTTAATAAGTTACTTATATTTAATTACTGCACCAATGAGAAATGGTCATCCAAAAAAAATCAAGACACCAAATACAGATGGACTCTATTCAAATTCCATGGGAACCAATCTCTTGTCTCACTGTTATCCACTAACTCAAATTTGCATTTATATTCTTTAGTAACCGATTTTAAACACTCCAGCATTTGCTGAAAGAAATAAAGGAACAAATAAACAAGAGGAGAGCAGTAAGTCTCTTGAGCCTCTTCTGCCATTCAGTTAGATCATGATCTGTATTTAATCTTCATTTGCTTGCCTTTGATTCATATCCCTTGATACACTGACCTAATAAAAATCTTTTGATGTCAATATTGCAAATGCAAATGGACTCAGCATCCAGAGCACTTTGGGATGAGAATGCCATTCTTGTTATTCTGGTGGCACAAAGCCAAACTGACACATAGAATACTGTACAAAGTATTCAGAACACTCTCCATTTTGGCCCTTTCCTTTCATATCTACTGTATAGATTAACATAAAGAGAGTGAGTAACCCAAGGACTCCCCTACAGTTGCATACAGTAGTGTGAAGTGAGATTGACAGAAAGTCACAGTTGATTTCATTTAATATTTAGCCAGCTAATGCATGTCAAAACCTAAGATAACTAGCTGGTGGTTGCCACAAATGGCTGGAACACAGCAGCTCAGCAACAACCAATCACCAGGAGATCAGCCGCATCCTCACATATAATTGCAACATACTAGTAGATGAGCATTTGCCACATTATTTCCTTCTGCCTATTTCAACTGTGAACAGGAATTTTATGGGATGACTTGGCAACAGCAGTGTGCAAGTAGTGAGCGATAATATTTATTGAATGGCATTCCTGATAAGCCTGGAATGCTTCTTGAGACATAATGACTATCTTTAATTTGTTTGATCTTCCTTTAAGTGCACTGGTATCTTTAAGTGATAACCTGATGAAAATATGTTATGTTCTATATTATGTTTTCATTTTTGTCACCATTTAGAAGTTATTTTAACTTTTGAGTAGCTATTGAGATTATCAAATTTAAATGATGTTACCAGTTTTAATTATTACACGGCTGCAATTATTACAATAAGTGTCATTGAATACACATCATTACAGAGCAGAAAATGGGTACAGCCAGATGGCAACTTTTTTGGAGGATGGTTACATTTTCCTCACATTTTACTTCTTACTCTGAATCAGCTTCTAAATCACATACTCCTGGCTGATGATGTGTGACAGACATCTTCCTTGATGCATTATTCAATTGACAGCATATCCCCAGGAAAGTGTTATGTTACATCATCTCTAGACAACAAAGAGATCCTTTTTACAAGTTCTTTTGCAGGATGTGGGCGTCTCTGAGAAGGTGGTGGTAGGTCTTTTTCTTGAACAACTGCAGTCCAAGTGGTGAAGGTCATCGCAGTGCTGTTGGGTAGGTAATTCCAGAATTTTGACCAGGCAACAATGAAGGTTCAGCAAAAAATGTCTAGGATGGTGTGTATCTTGGCTGGGGCCATGGAGGTGTTCCCATGCAGCTGCTACTTTTTTCCTTCTAGGTGGTGGTGATCATGGATTTGGGAGGTGCTGCCAAAGAAGCCTTGGTGAGTTGCTGTAGCGCATCTTGTAGATGGTACACACTGTAACCACTGTGTTCTGGTGATGCAAAAAGTTTAAGCCAATGGATGAGGTGCTGTTCAAGGGGGTTGCTCTATCTAGGATGATGTTGAGTTTCTTGAGTGTTGTTGGAGCTGCATCCATCCAGGCAAGTGGAGAGTATTATTCACACTCCTAGCTTGGAGGTAGTAGAGAGGCTTTGGGAAGTAAGAGTATCCAGCATCTGACCTGCTCTTGTAGCCACTGCATTTATGTGGCTGGTCCATGGTAGTTTCTGGTAAAGGCTGGTCCCTTAGAATGTTGATTGTGTGGAATTTGACGATTCAGATTGATTGAATGTCAAGGGGAGGTGATAAGGCTCTGTTTTGTTGGAGATGATCATCGCCTGACACTCGTCTTCCAGTGAATATTTAACCGGAGTTACTTTATATACATCTTTATATGGAGCTGGTTGCAAACTACTGCATACAATGGTTTTTTTTTAACTACTTTGTTTTCTATTTTGATTTTATAATCGGTTAACGTCCCTTCTGACATTCCTATTGACTAACACAACCCAATTTATGCCAATTAGCAATTGTTCAAAAGTTGGAAAATCCACAGCTCAGTAGGTACAGAGCAAATTTGCACGATACTGATAGAACGAACTATTTCGTCAAACAAGACACAATATAAACATTTACACAGGAGAACTCAGAAAAGCACATTGCCTGTTTTTTCTTAGAGATGTAACCTTTGTTGACTTTCTGTTTCTCCCTTTTATTCCATTTATCCAGCATTGACTCCTTGGGCTGTTTCAGACGCTAGTGCTTGTATCCGTACAGCCTAAAGTGTCATCCCTAGTATCCCTGGTGCTGGAGAAGAACCACGGCCGGGCCTGGCGAGCGAACAGCAGCTTGCGGGCTGCCGTTCTATATTTTTTGGACATGACATTGTAGAGGACGGGGTTGATGGAGGCGCTGAGATAGAAGAGCAGCATGCAGACGACGTTGAAGTACTGGCTGAAAATGTACATATCGACGCTCCCGCTCGTCGAGTTGTTGGTAAAGAGATTTCGGCCAATGTGGAAAGGCAGCCAACAGAGAGCAAACGCCAGGACAACCACAGCTGAAAAGACAGAATGGAAACACGGTCATTATCCCAACATAATGTTATTTATTGTGGAATCACTATTTTAAAATCGGTCCAGAAATATGACACCACATCTACAGAGGGACGTGGGGATTATTGACAACAAACAAAAGCTGCAGTAGCTCGTAATGTGTATATAAGAGTTTCAACACCAGCCCTATTATGTCCAATGCACGCATGTTTTTGATTTATTCAATAGCTCGACAATCTAAATGTGTTTTTTTAGAAACATCTGTTGCAACACAGTGCAGACCAGGGAACAAAACAAATACTCGTAGGAAAAAAACCTGAACACATTTCTGATAATAGGTGCAAATTAAACTTTTCAATAGTTCTATCCCTAATACACAGAAAGCTAAACGATTAGGTGAAAAATGTTTCTCATGAGGGAAAAAAATCATAATGAATAATCCGCTCGCTATCGGAATAAAAGTGACACATCCACAGTGCATCGTTAACAGTCGCTGGAATTCTGTTCATTACAAACAGGATTTTCACACGGATTTTTTTCTGTTCCTAGCCCAGTTACAATGCAACCTCATAGCCTTGTTCTGGAGAAAGGTCCTTGGCCTGAAACGCTAACTCCATTTCTCTCTGCACAGATGCTGCCAGGCCTGTTGAGTATTTCCAGCACTTTATGTTTAACGCACAGCTTTGTGTTTCCTGTCCTGTTTCCAACAGGTTATTTTCTTGGAACCAAGTCCAAAGATTTTGAAATAAATTAATAGGGTTCAGCAGGGGCTGGACTATTTCATCTGCTGGGAGTGTCACTTAAAGGATGAGAAAAAAAAACGAATCCAGAAAATAACCAGCTTCACATCTTAATTTGGTTGTCAGGTCGATGTGAAACGTAATTTTTAAAAAATTCATTCATGGGATATGGGCTTCACTGGCTAGGCCAGCATTTATTGCCCATCCTTGATTGCCCTTGAGAAGGTGGTGATGAGCTGTCTTCTTGAACCGCTGCAGTCTATGTGGTGTAGGTACACCCACAGTGCTGTTAGAGAGGCAGTTCCAGGATTTTGACCCAGCGACAGTGAAGGAACAGTGATATATTTCCAAGTCAGGATGGTGAGTGACTTGCATAGGAACTTCCAGGTGGTGATGTTCTCATCTATCTGCTGCCCTTGTCCTTCTAGATAGTAGCAGTCATGGGTTTGGAAGGTGCTGTCAAAGAAGCCTGGGTGAATTCCTGCAATGCATCTTGTAGATGATACACACTTCTGCTACTGTGCATCAGTGGTGGAGTGAGTGAATGTTTGTGGATGTGGTGCCAATCAAGCAGGCTGCTTTGTTCTGGATGGTGTCAAGCTTCTTAAGTGTTGTTGGAGCTGCACTCATCCAGGCAAGTGGAGAGTATTCCATCACACTCCTGACTTGTGTCTTGTAGATGGTGGACAGGCTTTGGGGAGTCAGGAGGTGGGTTACTTGTTGCACTATTCCTAACCTCTGACCTGCTCTTGTAACCATAGTATTTATATGGCTAGTCCAGTTCATTTTCTGGTCAATGGTAACCCCAGGATATTGATAGTGGGGGATTCAGTGATGGTAATGCCATTGAATGTCAAGGGGAGACAGTTAAATTCTCTCTTGTTGGAGATTGTCATTGCCTGGTACTTGTGTGGCTTGAATGTTACTTGCCATTTGTCAGCCCAAGCCTGGATATTGTCCAGGTCTTGCTGCATTTGGACATGGGCTGCTTCAGTATCTGAGGAGTCATGAATGGTACTGAACATTGTGCAATCATCAGCGAACATACCCATTTCTGACCTTATAATGGAAGGGAGGTCACTGATGAAGCAGCTGAAGATGATTGGGCTGAGGACACTACCCTAAGGAACTCCTGCAGATGTTCTGGAGCTGAGATGACTGACCTCCAACAACCACTACTATCTTCCTTTGTGCTAGGTATGACTCTAACCAGCAGAGAGTTTTCCCCTGATTCCCATTGACTCCAGTTTTGCTAGGGCTCCTTGATGACACACTTGGTCAAATGCAGCCTTGATGTCAAGGGCAGTCACTCTCACCTCACCTTGGGAGTTCAGCTCTTTTGTCCATGTTTGAACCAAGGCTGTAATGAGATCAGGAGCTGAATTGAACTGTATTTATAAGCACTTTTGAGAAGCTTTGCAGCCAATTTAGTTTTGAAGTGTTGTCACTTGTGACGTAGGAAACAGGACAGCCAATTTGCACACAGCAAAGTCCCACTAACAGCAATGTGATAGTGGCCAGGTAATCTGTTTTATGTTGTTGATTAAGTGGTAAATATTGGTCAGGCTACCAGGGATAAATTCTCTACTCTTCTTCGAAATAGTGCCATGTGAGCCTTTACATTCACCCTAGCAGCGGGAAGGAGCCTCCATTGAAAGACCCTGTCTCAGACAATGCTGCATGACTTCAGTATGGCACTGAAATCGGCCTTTGTGTGTTAAAGCCCTGGAGTACCAAGTACTTATACCTGGAACCTCGTGACTCAGCTGTGAGATTGCCACCAACTGAGCCACAGTGGACACTCCATTATTATTTATTACACACAAAATACTATGATTTGTAAGTGGAGGTGCCTTGACTTAATTTGAAACTTGGACAGTTTAAATCTCCTGTGAATGTTTTAATTTTGCACTCCTAGGCCACGGAGTGAAAGTGGAAAGTGGAGTGGAAACCAGACTGTACCTGATTTGAAGGGGAGATGGAATAATAACCATTCTTCTCATCTGAATCCACATTGTGGGTAAACTCTAAACATGCTATTACTTCTTACCCAAACATTGGGCATAACTGGACTTACCCAAGATTTTGACTGTCTGCTTGTGATATTTCTCCCTGTTTGCTGCATTCGGACCCTTGATCTCATCCTTGCTGTTCCACAGTTTCCTTCCTATGAACCCATAGAGGAAAGTGAGGCAGAACATGGGGAAGAAGAAATAGACGGTGGAAACCCAGATCATGATGTGCAGGATCCCCGAGCTGACGGCGTATTCGGTGTGTTTGCACATGTCATGTTCCACTCCAAGCAGGAAAAAGAAGGGTGCAGCAGATAACAAGGCTAGAGTCCACAGCAAAGCAATAACAGATCTTACTCTTTGCTTGGTGATGAAGACCTTGGCTTTGAGGGGGAAGCAGATGGCCAGGTACCTCTCGATGCTCAGGGCTGTGATGTGCAGTATGGTAGCGTAGGTGCAGCCTTCGTTGATGTACTGGTAAAACTTGCACAAGAAGTCCCCCAAGAGCCAGGGCTTGTACTTCCACAGGCGATACAGGTCAAAAGGCAAGCAGAGGAAGATCAGCAGGTCCGACACCGCCATGCTGGACAGGTAAAGGTTGGTGGTAGTCTTCATCTCCTTGTATCTTCTGATAATCAGGACAGTTAAGGTGTTGCCAGTGACCCCAGTGATGAACAGGACGATAGAGACGATTGTCACTGGGATCAAGGTGGAGATGGGGAAGAGAGGACAGGACTCGTTGTCACAAGGAAAGGGCGGTGGCAAAGTTTCATTATTATCATATATATCATCATTGGTTAAATTCTCCATTCAGCTGGGGATATCGGTCCATTCAGATGTGCAGACCGTATGGACCTGCTTGGACAATTCAGATGTCTTGCAGCACTGCCCCAGCTCCTCAGATTGACGATGGTTACAGATATTTCCGGAGTCCCTGGGGTCACACTAAGGAGTTGCTGGTATTGAAGTTAAACTTTACCAACCTTTCATTGGGAGTTACTCTTGCTCCGACGGTGCTTTAAGCTCACTGGTGAGGTATCTAGTCCCCAGTCGGAAAGGACGCGACCTAATTCCTTTTCCGTGCCTGACTTGCACTGCTGCATTGAACCCAAAGTAAAGTTTCGCCCCGTTTCCATCTGGCTCGGAGCTGAAGCCAGAGCAAAATGATGCTGCACCTCCAGAGATCGTCGTACAGGTTTCCTGGCGTGGCTGGTGGAGAGGGAGGGATCATAGCGTCGGCACAATTCAAAATGAGCATCTTCCTCCTGATAATTTACTAAATACACCAGAGCCCCGGTGTTAAGACACACAATGAAAGGGAAGGTGGAACTCAACAGTTATTTGGCTGCAATTCCACAGAGGAACAAATCAGCAACTGACTCAGTCTCTCAGCTCTCTCCACGCAAACGGAAATGGCATCCTTCAAAGTATCAGATTTATCCATCATCGGCTCTGGATCAAACTGAATGAATAATAAAAAGACAATTGGAGCGTTACTTTGTGCTACTGATGTCAGATTGAAGGCAAAGGACAAGGATTCTGACAGGAGTCGAGACTTTGAAAGGTCCTAGAAATAAAACACTGGAATTTCGGTGTAACAAAGTCCAGAGTTTGAACTCAGGGATCCTCAGACATTAAACAAAAACTGGAAGGATGTTCTTCCCTCCGTGCAGAGTTGACCGAGTGCCATTTTATGTTGAAACACAACTGCAAACTTAGCAGTTGTCCTGAAACTCCCAGACAACTCTTCGAAAGCCACGATTTAAAGGTTGGCTATGGGTCCAGCTCAATTTAAAAAAGATAGAAATAAAATTAAAAGTACTTTAAACTGACACAAAGGCAAAAAAAAACAGATGCTGGGAATCTGGGGGTGGGGGGTGGGAAAGAATCTGTTAAAAGTGACAATGTGCTGATCACTAAGGTGGTTGTTACTGCCATGAAGCTATTAATGTATGTAATATTTTGGAAAATATTTTTCTTTTAAAATAGAGGATTAGTCTGTGGGCGTATCTTAGCTGGATTAAAGCCAGCTAGTCCAGGTGCTTTGATGGGTACTAGTTTTGATATGTAAGAGAGATGGTGTGTATTTGCATTTTTTGAATAGATCATTCAAGAAGTGGGGTGAAAACTGACGCCTTTCTAGCAGCTACAAGCCATATGTTTATATATTACTAATAAAGTTGGTGCTATGAAATAGGTTTTATTGTTAGAGAGGTTTAGTTCAGAGTTTGTTGATTCAACAAGAATTAACATTCAGTGGGGCTGGTATGTATAACTTCAGTAGTTTTCAGGAGTGCAGAGCAGAGGCAAATAAACAGAACTGGATTACATTAGTACAAAACCAAAAGGGTTGTATAGTTGAAGAATAAGGTACAGGATACCAGTTAGGCTCTATCTGCAGTAATGTGTGGAGTCCTAGTAAACTAGTGACAGGAATAATGATCCCCTTCAAGGTGGCTCAGAAACAAACAACAAAGATCACTTCGAAATAAAAACAGAAAATACTGAAAATACTCAGCAGGTTGGACAGCACCTGTGGAGAGAAACAGGCTTAATGTTTCAGATCAAAGACGTTTCATTAGACCCATTCCAAATATCAGGGATTATGATTATTGGAATCATTAATTTGCATTTAAATAGCACCTTTTACATCCTCAGGATGTTCCAAAGTGACTCACAGCCAACAAAGTAATACAGGAAAATGTAGCAGCAAATTATGGACAACAAATAATCAGATAATTTCTATCAGTAGTGATACTGGCTGGGTGATGGCTGTGGGTGACCATTGAATGAAACTTGGTATGAGTTAGGATAAGGGCAGCAGAGTTTTGGATGACTTCACACTTACAGAGGGTAGAACATGGGATGCAGGCCAGTAGGGCATTGGAATTGCCAAGTATTGAGGTAACAATGCCATAGATGAGGTTTTCAACAGCAGATGAGCTGAGGAGCAAAGTCAAATGATACTGTGGATTTGGAAATCGGTGAATCTAGTGATGGTGTGGATATGTGATCATACGTTCATCTCAGGATCAAATATCATACCAAAGTTGTGGCCAGTTGTCAAGGAGTAGTTGGTGGATAGGGAACCAAAAACAATGGTTTCAGTCTACTCAATATTGAACTGGAGGGAATTTCTTCTTATCCAAAGCTGGATGCCGGGCAAGCTATCTGATAATTCAGAAACAGTGAAGGGTCAGGAGAGGTGGTGGTGAAGTAGAACTGGTGTCATCAGCAAGTCAGACTTGGAGGATGGTAGATTTATCGATGATATCAAATTTGGAGGTGTGGCAGCCAGTGAAGATAATACCAATGAACTGCAACAGACGTTGGATAGGTCAGCAGAATGGGCAGACAATTAGAGGATGGAATTTAATATAGAGAATTGTGAGGTGATGCATTTTGGCAGAAAGGATACAGAGAGGCAAGACAGACTTACTGGCACAGTTCTAAAGGGTGTGCAGGATCAAAAGATCCTGGGAGTACATGCACAGAGATCCCTGAAGGTGGTAGGACATTCTGAGAGAGTAGTTGGCAAAGCATCCTTGGCTTCAAAAATAGAGGTATTGAGCACAAAAATAAGGAGGTTTTGCTGCACCTTTATAATGACTTAGGTAATCAGTACCAACAACATAGGTAAAAAGAGGGATGATGCTCTGCAAGCAGACCATAGGGAGCTAGGAAATACATTTAAAAAGCAGGACCTCAAAGATCGTAATCTCAGGATTACTCCCAGTGCCACGTGCTATTGAGATCAGGAATAGGAGAATAAACCAGATGAATGCATGGCTGGAGAGATGGTGTAGGAGGAAGGAATTTAGATTCCTGAGGCATTGGGGCTGATTCTGAGGAAGATGGGACCTGTACAAGCTGGACAGGGACCTATATCCTCACAAGGGTATTCACTAGTTATGTCGGAGAGGGTTTAAACTAGAGTGTCAGGGGGGTGGGAACCTGAGCAGGGAGACACAAGAGAGGGAAAGAAAGATAGAATGAAAGATAGAAAAGTAAAAAGCAATGCCAGAGGAAATGAGGGCTAGCAGCAAATAGTACAAACAAGATGTGTAAAAATATTAAAAAGACAAGTCTAAAGGCACTGTAACAAAAACAGAATTACCTGGAAAAACTCAGCAGGTCTGGCAGCATCGGCGGAGAAGAAAAGAGTTGACGTTTCGAGTCATGAGGACTCGAAACGTCAACTCTTTTCTTCTCCGCCGATGCTGCCAGACCTGCTGAGTTTTTCCAGGTAATTCTGTTTTTGTTTTGGATTTCCAGCATCCGCAGTTTTTTTGTTTTTATCTAAAGGCACTGTATCTGAATGCATGGAGCATTCGCAATAAGGTTGATGAATTAACAATGCAAATAGATGTAAATGGGTGTGATATGATTGCAATTATGGAGACATGGCTGCAGGGTGACCAAGACTGGGAACTGAATATCCAAGGGTACTTGATATTTAGGACTGACAGGCAAAAAAGAAAAGGATAAAAACAAAAAAACTGCGGATGCTGGAAATCCAAAACAAAAACAGAATTACCTGGAAAAACTCAGCAGGTCTGGCAGCATCGGCGGAGAAGAAAAGAGTTGACGTTTCGAGTCCTCATGACCCTTCGACAGAACTTGAGTTCGAGTCCAGGAAAGAGCTGAAATATAAGTTGGTTTAAGGTGTGTGTGTGGGGGGCGGAGAGATAGAGAGACAGAGAGGTGGAGGGGGTTGGTGTGGTTGTAGCGACAAACAAGCAGTGATAGAAGCAGATCATCAAAAGATGTCAACAACAATAGTACAATAGAACACATAGGTGTTAAAGTTAAAGTTGGTGATATTATCTAAACGAATGTGCTAATTAAGAATGGATGGTAGGGCACTCAAGGTATAGCTCCAGTGGGTTTTTTTTTTATATAATGGAAATAGGTGGGAAAAGGAAAATCTTTATAATTTATTGGGAAAAAAAAAAGAAGGGGGAAACAGAAAGGGGGTGGGGATGGGGGAGGGGACTCACGACCTAAAGTTGTTGAATTCAATATTCAGTCCGGAAGGCTGTAAAGTCCCTAGTCGGAAGATGAGGTGTTGTTCCTCCAGTTTGCGTTGGGCTTCACTGGAACAATGCAGCAAGCCAAGGACAGACATGTGGGCAAGAGAGCAGGGTGGAGTGTTAAAATGGCAAGCGACAGGGAGGTTTGGGTCATTCTTGCGGACAGACCGCAGGTGTTCTGCAAAGCGGTCGCCCAGTTTACGTTTGGTCTCTCCAATGTAGAGGAGACCACATTGGAGACCGATCGTCTCAGCTTGCTCCTGCCCCACAGAACTCATTTCTCGTTATCTTGACTCCCTTCTCTCTCCCCTTGTCCAGTCCCTTCCCACCTACATCCGTGATTCCTCTGACACCTTACGTCACATCAACAATTTCCAGTTCCCCGGCCCCTACCGCTTCCTCTTCACCATGGACGTCCAATCCCTCTACACCTCCATCCCCCACCAGGATGGTCTGAGGGCCCTTAGCTTCTTCCTCGAACAGAGGCCCGAACAATCCCCATCCACCACTACTCTCCTCCGTCTGGCTGAACTTGTTCTCACGCTGAACAATTTCTCCTTCAACTCCTCTCACTTCCTCCAAATAAAAGGTGTGGCTATGGGTACCCGCATGGGCCCCAGCTATGCCTGTCTCTTTATGGGGTATGTGGAACATTCCTTGTTGCAGTCCTACTCCGGCCCCCTTCCACAACTCTTTCTCCGGTACATCGATGATTATTTCGGTGCTGCTTCATGCTCTCGTCAGGACTTGGAAAAATTTATTAATTTTGCTTCCAATCTCCACCCCTCCATCATTTTCACGTGGTCCATCTCTGACACTTCCCTTCCCTTCCTTGACCTCTCTGTCTCAATCTCTGGTGATAGACTGTCCACCAATATCCATTACAAACCCACCGACACCCACAGCTATCTCGACTACAGCTCCTCACACCCCACTTCCTGTAAGGACTCCATCCCATTCTCTCAGTTCCTTCGCCTCCGTCGCATCTGTTCCGATGATGCTACATTCAAAAACAGTTCCTCTGACATGTCCTCCTTCTTCCTTAACCGAGGTTTTCCACCCACGGTCGTTGACAGGGCCCTCAACCGTGTCCGGCCCATCTCCCGCGCATCCGCCCTCACTCCTTCTCCTCCCTCCCAGAAACATGATAGGGTCCCCCTTGTCCTCACTTATCACCCCACCAGCCTCCGCATTCAAAGGATCATCCTCCGCCATTTCCGCCAACTCCAGCATGATGCCACTACCAAACACATCTTCCCTTCACCCCCCTTATCGGCATTCCGTAGGGATCGCTCCCTCCGGGACACCCTGGTCCACTCCTCCATCACCCCCTACTCCTCAACCCCCTCCTATGGCACAACCCCTTGCCCACGCAAAAGATGCAACACCTGCCCCTTCACTTCCTCTCTCCTCACCGTCCAAGGACCCAAACACTCCTTTCAAGTGAAGCAGCATTTCACTTGCATTTCCCCCAACTTAGTCTACTGCATTCGTTGCTCCCAATGTGGTCTCCTCTACATTGGAGAGACCAAACGTAAACTGGGCGACCGCTTTGCAGAACACCTGCGGTCTGTCCGCAAGAATGACCCAAACCTCCCTGTCGCTTGCCATTTTAACACTCCACCCTGCTCTCTTGCCCACATGTCTGTCCTTGGCTTGCTGCATTGTTCCAGTGAAGCCCAACGCAAACTGGAGGAACAACACCTCATCTTCCGACTAGGGACTTTACAGCCTTCCGGACTGAATATTGAATTCAACAACTTTAGGTCGTGAGTCCCCTCCCCCATCCCCACCCCCTTTCTGTTTCCCCCTTCTTTTTTTTTCCCAATAAATTATAAAGATTTTCCTTTTCCCACCTATTTCCATTATATAAAAAAAAAACCCACTGGAGCTATACCTTGAGTGCCCTACCATCCATTCTTAATTAGCACATTCGTTTAGATAATATCACCAACTTTAACTTTAACACCTATGTGTTCTATTGTACTATTGTTGTTGACATCTTTTGATGATCTGCTTCTATCACTGCTTGTTTGTCGCTACAACCACACCAACCCCCTCCACCTCTCTGTCTCTCTATCTCTCCGCCCCCCACACACACACCTTAAACCAACTTATATTTCAGCTCTTTCCTGGACTCGAACTCAAGTTCTGTCGAAGGGTCATGAGGACTCGAAACGTCAAAAAAGAAAAGGAGGTGGGGTGGCTTTGTTAATTATAAATAAAATCAGTGCAATAGTGAGAGAAAATATTGGCTCAGAAAATCTAAATGTAGAATCAGTCTGGGTGGAGTGAAGAAGCAAGAAGAGATGGAACACATTAGCGGGAGTTGTCTATAGTCCTTCAGTAGTAGTGATAACGTAGGGGACAGCATTAAACAGGAAATTAGAGATGCACATAACAAGGGTGCTGCAGTGACTTTAATCTACATGTAGACTGGGCAAACCAAATTAGCAAGAACACTGTGGTGGATGAATTCCTGGAGTGTGTAGAGACGAATTTTAGACCAGTACATCGACGAACTGATTAAGGAACAGACTATCCTAGATTTGGTATTGTGCAATGAGAAGGAGTTAATTAATAATTTTCTTGTGTGGTGCCCTTTAGGGAAGAGTGACCATAACGAGATGGAATTCTTCATTAGGATGGAAAGTGAAGTAGTCCAATCTGAAACTAGGGTCCTAAATCTAAACAAAGGAAACTGCGAAGGTATGAGAGGTGGGTTGGCTACGAAAGGTTGGGGAGCTTCATTAAAAGGTGGTGGATAGGCAATTGCTAATATTTAAGGAACAAATGTATGCATTGCAAAAGTTATATATTCCTTTCTGGTGCAAAAACACAAAAGGAAAAGCGACCCATCCATGGCTAACAAAAGAAATTAAGGATAGTATTAGATTCAAAGAGGAGTCATGTAAAGTTGCTAGAAAAAGTAGCAAGCTAGAGGATTGGGAGCAGTTTAGAATTCAGCAAAGGAGGACCAAGAGTTTAATTAAGAGGGGAAAAATAAAGTATGAGAGTAAACTTGCAAGGAACATAAAAGTGGACTGTAAAAGCTTCTATAAGTATTTAAAAAGAAAAAGATTAGTGAAGACAAATGTAGGTCCCTTACAGTCTGAAACGGGAGAATTTATAATAGAGAACAAGGAAATGGCAGAGCAATTAAACAAACACTTTAGTTCTGTCTTCACAGAGGAAGACACTAATAACTTCCCAGAAATACTAGGGAACCAAAGGTTGAGTGAGAAGGAGGAATTGAAGGGAATTAGTATTACTAAAACAATAGTGCTAGAGAAATTAATGGGACTGAAAGCCAATAAATTCCCGGGACCTAATAATTTACAAACCAGGGCAGTATAATATCGATAAGTGTGAAGTTATCCACTTCGGTAGGAAAAGCAGAATGGCAAAGTATTTAAAAAAAATTAAAAGTGGCGTCATGGTAAATCTGTGACCTGATTGGCTGGTAGAGAATCTACACTGATTTTGAAATTAAAACATTGTTAAGATAATTAAACCAAATACATTAATCACTTAATTAATAAGTAGAGGGTACCTAGACCAGAATCAGGGGATTACTGTTCTTAGAATTTAGCATTTACAGTAGAAATCTAGCCCTAGGGAATGTATAGTTAATAAGGAATCAATAAGCAGTTATTAGATTTAAATTAATTTATTAAATTGTTCTAGAAATGGCAGTTGCTGGGGTGAAGTGCTTCACATGTGGGATGTGGGAAATCTGTGATGCTTCAAGCGTCCCGGACAACTACATCTGCAGGAAGTGTACCCAACTGCAGCTCCTCACAGACCGCATGGATCGGTTGGAGCAGCAGTTGGATGCACTTAGGAGCATTCAGGTGGCGGAAAGCGTCATTGATAGGAGTTTTGGTGACGTGGTCACACCCAAGGTACAGACAGATAGATGGGTGACCGCTAGAAGGGGCAGGCAGTCAGTGCAGAAATCCTCTGTGGCTGTCCCCCTCTCTAACAGGTATACCATTTTGGATACTGTTGAGGGGATAGCCTATCAGGGGAAAACAACAGCAGTAGCCAGAGCAGTGGCACCATGGCTGTCTCTGTTATTCAGCAGGGGGGGGTCAAAGCACAGAAGAGCAATTGCCATAGGGGACTCTATAGTCAGGGGCTCAGATAGGCGCTTCTGTGGTCATGAAAGAGACACCAGGATGGTTTGTTCCCTCCCTGGTGCCAGGGTCCAGGATGTCTCTGATCAGGTATGGGACATTCTGAAGGGGAAGGGAGAACAGCCAGAGGTCATGGTACAGATTGGTACTAACGACATAGGCAGGAAGAGTGACGAGGTCCTGCAGCGGGAGTTCAGGGAGTTAGGCAGAAAGTTAAAAAACAGGACCTCTAGGGTTGTAATCTCAGGATTACTCCCTGTGCCACGTGCCAGTGAGGCTAGAAATAGGAAGATAGTGCAGCTAAACACGTGGCTGAACAGATGGTGTAGGAGGGAGGGTTTCCAATATCTGGATCAGTGGGATCTCTTCCGGGGCAGGTGGGACCTGTACAAGAAGGACGGGTTGCATCTAAACTGGAGGGGCACCAATATCCTGGCTGCGAGGTTTGCTAGTGTCACTCGGGAGGGTTTAAACTAGTATGGCAGGGGGGTGGGAACCACAGCAATAGGTCAGCAGGTGAAATAAATGACTGGGAACCAGTGAATATGGCCAGTAGGAATAAGAGGAAGGGCAGACAGGGAGAAATTACTGAACACAGTGGGACTGGGAGTCTGAAATGCATTTGTTTCAATGCGAGAAGTATAACAGGCAAGGCAGATGAGCTTAGAGCTTGGATTAGTATTTGGGACTATGACGTTATTGCTGTTACAGAGACTTGGTTGAAGGATGGACAGGATTGGCAGATAAACATTCCAGGATTTAGATGTTTCAGGCAGGATGGAGAGGGATGTAGAAGAGGTGGGGGAGTTGCACTGCTGGTTAAGGAGAATACCACAGCTGTACGACAGGAGGACACCTCGGTGGGCTCATGCAGTGAGGCAATATGGGTAGAGCTCCGGAATAGGAAGAGTGCAGTCACAATGTTGGGGGTTTACTATAGGCCTCCCAATTGTTGGCGGGAGATTGAAGAACAGTTATGTAGGCGGATTTTGGAAAGATGTAAAAGCAATAGGGTTGTTGTGGTGGGTGATTTTAACTTTCCCTATATTGACTGGGAATCACTTAGTGCTAGGGGTTTGGATGGTGCAGAATTTGTAAGGTGCATTCAGGAGGGCTTCCTGAGACAATATGTAGATAGTCCAACGAGGGAAGGGGCAATACTGGACCTGGTATTAGGGAATGAACCCGGCCAGGTGGTCAAAGTTTCAGTAGGAGAGCATTTCGGAAAAAGTGACCATAATTCAGGAAGTTTCAAGGTACTGGTGGATAAGGATAACAGGAGTCCTTGGGTTAAGGTGCTTAATTGGGAGAAGGCTAATTATAACAAAATTAGGCAGGAACTGAGGAATCTAGACTGGAGGCGGATGTTTGAGGGCAAATCAACAACTGACATGTGGGGGTCTTTCAAACATCAGTTGATAAGAATTCAGGACTGGCATGTTCCTGCTAGGATGAAGGATAAACATGGCAAGTTTCAGGAACCTTGGACACCGAAGGATATTGTGAGATTAGTCAAAAAGAAAAGGGAAGCATTTGTAAGGGCTAGAAGGCTGGCAACAGATGAAGCCCATGGAGAATATAAAAAAAGTAGGAAGAAACTTAAACAAGGAGTCAAGTGGGCTAAAAGGAGTCATGAAAAGTCACTGGCAACCAGGATTAAGGAAAATCCCAAGGCCTTTTATACATATGTAAAAAGCAAGAGGGTAGGCAGGGAAATGATAGGCCCACTCAGGGACAGAGGTGGGAATCTCTGTGTGGAGCCAGAAGAAATGGGAGAGATACTAAATGAACACTTCTCATCAGTATTCACCAAAGAGAAGGACTTAGTGGTCGATTTGTCTAGGGAAGAGTTTGTAGATAGCCTGGATCATGTTGAGATCAAAAAAGAGGAGGTGTTAGGCATCTTGAAGAATATTAAGGTGGATAAGTCCCCAGGGCCAGATGGGATCTACACCAGAGTACTGAGGGAGGCAAGGGAGGAGATTGCTGGGGCCTTGACAGAAATCTTTGTATCCTCACTGGCTACGGGTGAGGTCCCAGAGGACTGGAGAATGGCCAATGTTGTTCCATTATTTAAGAAGGGTAGCAGGAATAATCCAGGAAATTACAGGCCGGTGAGCCTTACATCAGTGGTAGGGAAATTATTAGAGAAGATTCTTTGTGACAGGATTTACTACCATTTGGAAGCAAATGGGCGTATTAGTGAGAGGCAGCATGGTTTTGTGAAGGGGAGGTCGTGTCTCACTAACTTGATCGAGTTTTTCGAGGAAGTGACAAAGATGATCGACGATGGAAGGGCAGTGGATGTTATATACATGGATTTCACTAAGGCCTTTGACAAGGTCCCTCATGGCAGACTGGTACAGAAGGTTAAGTTGCATGGGATCGGAGGTGAGCTGACAAGACGGATACAGAATTGGCTTGGTCATAGAAGACAGAGGGTAGCAGTGGAAGGGAGCTTTTCTGAATGGAAAGCTGTGACTAGTGGTGTTCCGCAGGGATCAGTGCTGGAACCTTTGCTGTTTGTAGTATACATAAATGATTTGGAGGAAAATGTAACTGGGCTAATTAGTAAGTTTGTAGATGACACTAAGGTTGGAGGAGTTGCAGATAGTGAAGAGGATTGTCAAAGGATACAACAGGATCGGATGGAGACTTGGGCAGAGAAATAGCAGATGGAGTTTAATCCAGACAAATGCGAGGTAATGCATTTTGGAAGGTCTAATACAGGCAGGAATTATACAGTAAATGACAGAACCCTTAAGTGCATTGATGGGCAGAGGGATTTGGGTGTACAAGTCCACAGGTCACTGAAAGTGGCAACGCAGGCGGATAAGGTAGTCAGGAAGGCATATGGCATGCTTGCCTTCATCGGCAGGGGTATTGAGTATAAAAGCTGGGAAGTCATGCTGCAGCTGTATAGAACCTTGGTTAGGCCACACTTGGAATATTGCGTGCAATTCTGCCATATTACCAGAAGGATATGGAGACGTTGGAGAGGGTGCAGAGGAGGTTTACCAGGATGCTGCCTGGTCTGGAGGTTATTAGCTATGAGGAGAGGTTGGAGAAACTCAGATTATTCTCACTAGAGCGACGAAGATTGAGGGGTGACTTGATAGAAGTTTACAAAATTATGAGTGGCTTGGACAGAGTAGATAGTCAGAAGCTTTTTCCCAGGGTGGAAGAGTCAATTACTAGGGGACATAGATTTAAGGTGAGAGGAGAAAACTATAGAGGAGATGTGCGGGACAAGTTTTTTATGCAGAGGGCAGTGAGTGTCTGGAATTCGCTGCCAGAGGAGGTGGTAGAAGCAGGTACGATAGTGGTGTTTAAGAGGCAGCTTGACAAATACATGAATAGGATGGGAATAGAGAGATACGGACCCCAGAAGTGCAAAATGTTTTAGGTTGCCAGGCAATATGATCGGCGCAGGCTTGGAGGGCTGAAGGGCCTGTTCCTGTTCTGTACTTTTCTTTGTTCTCTTTGTTCTCTTTGTATTTAAATAGTAATAGATTGGGAAATGTTGATGTACAAAGAGACCTGGGTGTCCTTGTACACCAATCACTGAAAGCAAGCATGCAGGTACAGCAAGCAGTTAAGAAGGCAAATGGTATGTTGGCCTTCATTGCGAGAGGATTTGAGTACAGGAGCAAGGAAGTCTTCCTGCAGTTGTACAGTTGTGCAGTTTTGGTCTCCTTACCTAAGAAAGGATATACTTGCCATAGACAGAGTGCAGCAAAGGTTCACTAGACTGATTCCTGGGATGGCAGGATTGTGGTATGGGGAGAGGTTGGGTCGACCAGGCCTGTATTCACTGGAGTTTAGAAGAATGAGAGGGGATCTCATTGAATCATATAGGGGTGAATCTTCTCCCCGTCGGGGTTGGGGAGGGTTGGGTGGGAGCGGGCGCGCAGCCGATTGCCGCCCAGGATTGTCTGCACGCCGCCATTTTACATGGGTGGGCCAATTAAGGCACAGAGCTGCCTCAGGGAGATTAGTTTAAGTGCAAATTACTTTAATAAAGGAAAAAAAATTAAGACATGTCCCCTTATGTGAAACTGTCACATGAGCTGGGACATGTCTATGAATTTTATTAAAAATTTTTACAACACTTTAAAAATTTCATGAAACCTCATTCCGCCGGTGGATGAGATTGCATGAAAAAAGCGAAGGCCGCTTGGGCTCTTCGCCTGCCCCCCAACCTTAAGGTTGGACGGGTAGCTCAGTTTATTGATTTAATTGAGAGTTAACTGGCCTTAATAGGCTTTTGACAGTCCGGCGGAAGTGCACCCAAGTCGGGTGCATGCCCACCACACTGAAAGTCTGAATGACGCGTGGTGACGTGGGATGCATGACCGATGTCACCGCGCATCATTTGATGCATCGGCGAGCGGGCTCCAGCTTCGCTCGCCGAGCCGAAGATTCTGCCCATAAAATTCTGACAGAGCTGAACAAACTGGATGCCACAGTCTCAGGATACGGGGTAGACCATTTAGGATTGAGAAGAGATGAAAGTTCTTCACTCAGAGGGTGGTGAACCTGTAGAATTCTCCACCACAGGAGGCTGTGGAGGCCAAGTCACTGAATATATTTAAGAAGGAAATAGATAGATTTCTAGAACTAAAGGCGTCAATGGGCATGGGGAGAGCATGGGAGTATGGTGTTGAGATAGAGGATCAGCCTTGATCATATTGATTGGCAGAGCAGGCTCAAAGGGCCGAATGGATGACTCTTTCTCCTATTTTCTATGTTTCTGGTTAGGAATCAAGCAGAATATTGCATCCAGTTCTGGGCACTACACTTGAGAATCCTTGAGAAGGTGCAGAGGAGATTACCAGTTTCAGGGAGAAGAATTTTAGCTACCATGTTAGATTGGAGAAGCTGGGGTTGTCTCCTTCAAACAAAACAGACTCAGGGCAGGTTTGGCAGAGGTGTTCAAGATTATGATAGATTTAGATAAGGTATCCCATTAGCTGATGCTATGAGAACTAAGGGACAGAAATGTAAGGTTTTGGGCAATATAGGCAGGTGGGATGTGAGGGAGAACATTTTATACATTGAGTGGCCTGGAACTTGTTGCCTACTGAGGGTGTTGAAAGCAGAGATGATCAATTATTGCAAAAGGAAATTAAATAGCCACTTAAGGGAAATAAACTTACAAAGCTGCGGGCATAGAACAGGGGAGTGGGACTGCTCTACAGAAAGCCGGAATGGGCTAGATGGGCTGAATGGCCACATTCTGTGCCTCTTTGACATGTGAAATCTGACATGGTTTCAGCTGATGGCGCCAAGGGGCAGCTTTTAGATGAGAAATAGAATGGGCCAAGGGTAAATCCTTAGGGATCACCAGAGTTAACTGTGTGGGAGTAGGAAGAGAGACCATTGCAGGTGATTCTCTGGCTGCGATTAGACATCTAAGAATGGAACCAGTCCCACGTAGTTGGACGATGGTTAACAACTGTGTCAAAGGCTACAGATAAATCAAGAAGGACAAGCATTACAAGGATGTGTTTTTTTTAAGGTACAATTTCTAATTTTTCTTTTTCTGACTGGATGTTTTGCTAAACACTGAAACCCTGTAAAGACAATGGAGACTGTCCAGATGGCGACAATACATCTTGCATTCCACTGAGTGGGATGGAAAAAATAAAGACGCTTAACCCCCTGGGGAATGTATGGCTATCCTGTTGGCTATTCACGGTCCTGAAACTTTTCAAATGTTTCTGAGATGAGACATCAACATGTTCTAAAATAATGACTGCAGCAGACATGGACAAATAGAATTTCTCTGGAATATACAGCCAGCAGGTGACCTTAAGGGACTGATTATCAAGCTGGAGTGAGATCAAGACTGTGCTGCACTGAAATAGGCAGCTGAAGCTGTTTGATCTCTGTCTCTTTCTTTCTCTCTCTTGGAAGTATTGTGCTTGGATTTGCAAAGGAACCATCCTGAGAAAAGCAATCTAGTGCAAACTGAGATCCTTTGGCAACAAAATGTGGAAATCTGCTCCATACAACTACACCCAGGAAGACAACTGAACTAAAACGGCCACAATGTGGAATCACTGCATTGAGACCAGCCAAAGGACAGTTAACCGTATATTCCTTTGTTTGTTTATCTTCTTCACAAACTGTAAAAAACCTTTAAATCTATCCTTGTGTGTGTGTGTGTGTGTGTGTGTGTGTGTCATATGAATGGTGTTTGTTTTTAATTCAAGAAATAGTTTCAATAAACTTATCCCGTTCTTTGTTTAACCTAAGAAAACCTGTCTGGCTAATTCTTTACAACCTGAAAGCGTAAATAATGGGACTCCTGCAGCATTGGCAAAGCATATCCCTTCTAAATTCACGAAAAAAATCCCAAATGGGGGGAAAAATTTTCCCCCTGTTACGGTGAGACCTGGAGTGAGCGAATAGGGGAATCATTCACCCCTCCTCATGTGGTCATAACACAAGGACAAATAGCTTACCTTTGCACAGAGTCACATACCAGAGAGCACAGGTTAAAAATGAGGCACTTAGGAATAGGAAGGGAATCCAAAGTTTTCCCTGAGAAAAGTCATTAAATCAGAGAATAGAACTGGATTCCAAGGCAATAGATACTTTTCTGGGCAAAAGTTATTGAACTATTAGGTGAAAAGGCTAATAGATCTGCTTGATTGTTGAAAAAATGGATGGTGTTATTTTGATCTTTTCTTTAAAAAATGTACTCTAATTCATAGGAACATTCAGGCATGACTCAATCTATTAGTATCCTAAATTCCCTTCTCATGGGCAGTTAGGGATGAGCAACAAATGCTGGCCTTGCCAGCGATGGTCACATCCTATGAATGAAAAAAAACATATGGCTAAGGTACAAAGCGTGCTTTCTAATTTTATGCAGCTGTTTCAAGTCAATAGTGGCTTGATGGGATCAATCTAAATAAGGTCTGGTTTGCCAATTTCAGTACGAATTGTATTTTTCTTTATTCTTTCCTCATAATAATGTATTTACCTCATGCCAGGAAGTCTCTCATTACAACCCATAAATTACTTTCAAAGAATATTAAATGTGATACACCATAATCAATAGAAAGGTTTTGAGGTTTATGGAAATTTGCTGATTCAAAAGCAATGCAGTAAGGTTTAATATGATGGATGCAGTGACAAGGAGCATGCAATAACTTTCAATTATCATTACGATATACACTACAACAGCCTGGGAGATGTCATCTCTACTAGGCATAACTGCAGCAGCATCTGGACAACTGTCATGTGGTACCAAATCCCTGCAAATTTATGGTAAATATCACTGCACAATTCTTTCATTGGGATCATTGCTGCATATGATATCTTAATTTGTGATTACTTAGGTAAAGAATTTTATCCAAAGTACTCCTCCAAACTAATTAATATTTGGCATGTTACATAGTCCCCACATCTGCTAACAGGCTCTACAGGATGTTGTGCTCACCTCTGTTATTCTGGTACAGTCTTCATTACAATGGGGACCCTGCAGTGGATCTGAATATATGTAAAGCTGTACATAATTCCACAAATGGACAAATGGATTTCATGGGCAGAATTGTCTGCCTGCCGGGCGGGTGGGGAGCTGATCCCCGCCAGCAAAGCGGGCCCCACCGTTTTATGTGGGTGGGCCAATTAAGGCCAGCCCAGCGTGACATCCGGCGGGAAGCGCTATGTGCTCCCTGTGCGGGAGGGGGGGATTCCCCAAAAGCGAGAGTGCATTCTTTTGCACATGCGCATGAAAGAGCGCACATCTCCCTGAGGCTAAGTGCTACTTCAGGGAGATCGCTGACACTTTTAAAAAGATTAAAAATAGAAAAAAAATTTCCCTAACATGTCCCCCTCATGTGGTAATGTCACATGAGATGGGACATGTTAATAAATTACAGTAAAACTTTATTAAACTTTTTAGAACTCTGCATGAAACCTCATCCCGCCGGTGGATGAGGTTTCATGTTTTTTCTATTTACCGCCGGGGCTTCTGGCTGATCCACCAACCTTAAGGTTGGATGGGCAGGTCCTTTAATTGTTTAAATTATCCTGTCAATGGCCTTAATTGGCCATTGACAGGTTGGTGGGCGCACAGCTGACTTTGCTGCGCCCCCGCCTTCCTGAAAATTTAAGTGGGGTGGGGTGACGTCGGGTGTTCTGCCCAATGATATCCTGTGTCATTTTAAGCATCGGCGAGCAGGCTCCACCCCCCTGCTCGCCAACAACAAAATTCTGTCCCAGATTTTATTTAGAAAACAGCTATGCTGACTGGGTGAGCAAGGAAGGGAAGGACATGTTAAAGTGCATTTACAGCAAATTGGGGGCCTGTTCTGTCATGGGGTTTATGAGTGGCTACAGCTGCTTTGTAACCTTGTTAGATAAAAATGCCAACTAATATCACACTCCAGGTGTACATTGCAAACATTGATGAGAATGAGTTAACAGCTAATTTATGTTTGTTTGCCTGGATTTATCTCAATATGTCAGACATAAATATCTCAGGCAAATTTCAATCTTCCCAGTCAAACATTAATAATTGGACAGATGTAACATGAGAATTCTGATGGTAACTGATCTATGTCATGGAATCTGTGGTTGCCAAAGCTTGTGTGTGTTTTTTGAGGCGAGGCCCTAACTGAAAATAGAAACCGAGAATATAAAGTGAAAAGGGAAACCGAGAAAGGAAAGAGAGAAAAGGAACTGACCCTCCCAGTTTCTGAGGAAACCAAAACTGAAACTGAAATTTGGGAAACCAAAACTTCTGGGCAGACTGAAACTATAAAGGGATGCAGAGCCATCCATGCTGGATTGTAGAAGTTGATGTGTCCACTGGTGCAGCATAGGCAAGCTGAAGAAGATGGTGTCCAGATTCAGAAACTGAGAATAAGTTGCTGCAGCTGTTTCTGACACTTGAAGATAACATTGGTGGAACTATGCCATCCAGACTGAATTTAGGAGGTCTGCAGACTTGTGCCATTCATAGTGAAGACCATGCTCATGGAACTTGGGTTGGTTGGGCGCTACTCTTCAGCTGGGGGTCAGAATACATCCTATGAGGCGAGGAGCTGAAATTCTTCATGAGGAAGACAGAGTTTTGAAGGACTGTGTGTGACTGAATTTGATGACCCGTATGCTATGTGAACTGCCTAATCAATTCATAAGATCTGTCTTAGTTGTTTCTGTCATTTAGTGTGCAATTTACAGTTTATAATCAACCACTACTTGCCTGTTTTTTTGTGTTTAACTTATATTCATTCTGGAGGAGGTGATGTAAGATAGTACAGTATTTAGTGTTTTGCTTTATTTTGCTCTTGCATAGTCATTTTTTTTCTGTTTTAAACAATGGAATCTTGTGGCTTCATTCTTTTGGTAAATTACTGAGATTTCGAATTTTTTTTAGAAAAGTTACTGGTCTCCACTGAGATCATAACATCTGCAAATCTCACTAATGAACTGCAGAGAAATCTGGTCATCAATTCCACTTTTTAAAATTGATTAGTAAATGAAGGTTGAATTCAATGAGCTAAAATAAATATTGTTTTATTCAATTTACGGCCTAAATATTTTACTTTGGAAGATATTTATGAAGCTATATGTATGTTCCAATAAATGCCTCTTCCCATTTTTAATATCGAAGTATTGATTTCACATTGCTATGATGCAATTATAGTTCCTCAATTGAAATCAGATTCACTTTTATCACGAACAAAAGACAGTTCATAATGTGTCTTACTTCAATTTGGCTTCTGTAGCTAGTTCTCTGCAGGTTTTATATTAGGGATATTTTATACACAGTCATTGCTACTAATATTAAATTAAAAAGTGTGTGAACAGACTCATCAATGTTCACTCGATCCATTAGATGGCCCACCTGCTCCAATCGCTGGTGTTGCTAACACGTGGTGTAGATAAAATAAAGAGGTAAAGAAATTGTGGCCAATTTCAGGGAAAATTCTCGGAATTTCAGCCAAGTTCCTGGGAACCACAATGGACCTCCAAACAGCTTCCTTATGAACAGAGGACTTGACAGAATCAGAAATGACCACCATCATCCATTGAGCCAATACCAAAGGTTGTGGATTTTATACTTCACATGATCTCTTGTGACATTCAACAATTCTCTCTACCAAAAAAATGTCCATTATCTCTGAAATATTATAATATCTTCACATTCATTGTCTCCCAGCGTTGGGATTCTCAGCACGAAAGGAAGTTATTTTATAATCTTTTCTTATCGTTACTTGTATCCACATGGCTCAGAGTTTGGTTAATACTGATTGTTCTTGGGTCCAGTTTATTTAATCTGGATCAGCCTTGGCAATCTTGATCATAATCTTGAAAAGTTCAAAGCCATTTTTTTTTACATTTGTGATATTTACGGATCTTAAAGTGAATTGTGTGTTCTAGAATGAACACACAACTAAAGTCAGATCAGTCAATACAAAAAATTGGCAGTAATGTTTTCATCACTCAGAGTGTCCAATTCAAACAAAGGTCATGCACAGGTTCATTACACACACGTTATTTTGAAAGCAAAATTGTTAAAACAACAGTGTGAGAACTGGGTTGTATAGTGGGTCAAACACTGTCCTTTCATCTCTGTGGCCCAGGTTCAAATCCAACCAAGAGTGATGGTGAGAAAGTCTCTGTCGGCTGCTTGTGAGGGTCTTACATTAAATGAATTTGGACAATCTCAATCCAATCCCTGGTAGGCATGGGGCACAGACCTCTAGTGCAAAACTAATCAGCAATCTTAATCAGACAGGCGTCAGAGCCAGAACAAGTCGGGGCCAAGTGGAGGGAACTGGCATTACCCCTTACGCTTGCTTTTTGAATGAGGCTGGCAGCAAGCAAAAGAAAATCAACAAAATGATAATTTTAAGAAATAAATGTATTTGCACACAATGATTGAACTATTTCCAAAAACAAATGCTAATACAAGAATATTAAATGTGTTTTTCTTTTAATGGGAAACCCTCAAACTCTCAGTACCATGAGCAGAAGTGATGAAAAGAGCAAAGATAATGTACAGCTTGAGAAACAGAGCTCAATAAAGATAATTAGTTAGTGTAAAGCAATGGTCGCCCCATCTGTGTACAGTCCTGGGCATTGTACTACAGCATGAAGACCTAGACAAAAGGGTTGTGATTATACACCTGAACAGTGAGGAAAGATTAAGGGTTCTGGTGATGACTACATTAAAAACAAGATAGCATCAGGTGACTCTACTGGGATATTTAAGATCTTCAAGCGAATTCCAATCCAATTAAAAATAGGAAGTTAGGAGCAAAGAGGGGGACTTCTTCACCCAAAAAATAATAGAGTTGTAGAATACCAAAGGGAAAAGTATGAAGGGATTCAAGGAGCAACTTGATGGGAATCTTTTAGAGAGAAATAATTGAGGGATATGATGAGAAGCCAATAATGAGATTGACCCAAGAACAGGCTACCTGGGTACAATAGTCTTTTGCTATTCTTAAAAAAGTTTATATTCTAATTTTCAGAACCATTCTCTTAAGTCGGTGAGGGATGTTTAAGCTGGGGAATAGTAAACACTGTTCTACAAAAAGCATTGTGTTTTGGGATTTTAGAATTGCTGTAGACGATTCTTCAAATCATTAGCATTTATTATATACAATAAATGTGGTTTTAAGGAGAAAATTGAACACTTTTCCATTCTAGAACACAAACCTGTATTCAATCATTGGGATTAAGCTCATTCGCAAATTGTTACTGCACTGGAATCAGCCCCAAACAAAACATTGAATTAAAGAACAGCCTTGTTCTGTTACCATGCTAGATGTAACAGGGTTGATTAATGATCAAAAGTCATTATTTCACACTGGAACCAAAGACTCAAGTAGTTATTTTCCATATTAAAAACCTTGTACTGCAAAAATTACAGACCCAAAATTATACAACATCAAGTAAAGATTGTATGTGCAATGAATGGCACAAATAAAAGTAAAAAGGGAGAATTATGAATATTGGAATCGCATAGATTAAATGTACATAGCTAACATTGTAAAAAAAAAAGACATGTTTGGTACAACCCTATCTGAAACTTTAACTTAACATTTCTCTTTATGACTGCTGACTGATTTGCTATGTATATTTCTAGCTTTTACTGCTTTTGTTTTTAATGAGAGGTCTTGTTTAACTAGCTGTTCTAATAAATCTGGACACTAGGGGATGTTCCCCTAATTAAACACATTCTCAATCGGGAGGTGTGCAAACAGCAACTGCTCAACATACCCTAACTGAACCAGATTACAGACTTTGTAAATGTTTGAGAAATTAGATAACTGCCAATCGTGTCATCCTAATGCAAATCTTTGCCTCCTAGTACAAAATGTTTCTGTTCAAAATACTACAAAATCTATCAATGAAGACAGAAACTACTATGTTCTTGGAACGAAGCCTTCTTTCAATATCCTTTATGTGTTAAAAACGGCCATTTATCTCAGATATACTGTGGCTGTAATGCTAATCAAATGGGGATTTGAGGGTAAACCAGTACTCTCCAAATTTTGCATCATCAGATATCCTTGGTTCCCTATTGGATCTTTGCTGATACGTGCCAAGAGTTCACCATTAGAAAGCTATACATGAAGAGGAATTACTGGTATATTTTTGTGCAGATATGCTCTTACAACTCAACTGGTCTGGTAACACACACTGAAAATTTCTGCTTGGTATTGAGTGAATAATTCTGTTTATGAAACCTGAACCATGAAAGAAAGGACTTGCATTAATATTAGTGACCTCAGGATGTCCAGGGTACTACGCAGTCAATGAAATACTGTGTAGTTGCTTTTGTAAGGTAGGAAATGTGGCAGCCAGTTTGCACACAGTGAGAAAATGACCAGATCATCTATTTTTAAATGATATTCATTGAGGGGTATATTTTGGTCAGAACACCAGGGAGAATTCTTCTGCTCTTCTTCAAATAGTGCCAAGGGATTTTTTACATTATTCCAAAAGCCAACACCCCTGAAGAACTATTGAAAACCATACTTTCTATCTGCGACACTTTGCCCACACGTCCCAGATAAGACCTCATGACATATCTGTTCCTAAATCCTTTGAAGATCCTTTTTTTTTAAACCCCAAAGCTATATCCTTTAAACAAGACCTCCTGAACTGTTTTTAGCAATGTTTGAAGAACAGATTTTATTAACCTTTACCTTTTTATACTACGTTAATGGAATCCTCTACCTATGTACCCATAGTCAGTAAAGTTACATCTTAATCACTCATGCCTGATGTCATTAATGTTGTTTATTTCCTTTCACAAGGAGTGCTTCTATGGAACACTCAATTTCTAAAAGCAGATGACAAGCTATGCTTCCACTGCATAACACTTCAAAATCACACCTACCCACATTGAAAAGTCTGATGCTCTGAGATACAAAAAAGTTTTATGATTAACCCTGAACTCTCTGAGATAGCCTACATACAACGCCCCATGATGTCCAACAACCCCCCTCATTGACCTCAGTTTTGTCAGGTGTCATTGGTGATATCTTCTAAGTAGATACTCTCCAATGGCATTCTACTCATGACCATATCAAGATTGAGGCTGTGCTAACTCTGGAACCAAGTGGTCTGGGCGATGCAAACTGTAGTGAGCAAGTTGGTGATATATAGATAACACTGGCTGGCATTACTGATGACTTTTTCCATCACTTCACTGATGATTATGAGGCTGGTACTAATAGTTGGCTGTGTTAGATTTATATTGCTTTTTTGGTGAGATAAGACATGGCAGTCAAAGCTGCACTGGAACAGCTTGTCCAAGGGGACAGCCAGTTCAAGTGCAAAGATCTTCAGCCCTTAGCCCATCCATCTTCAACTGGTTCTGTAATAAGATTCCATTTATTATGGGGTGATTCAGCACCATTCACAACTCTTCCAATAATGAAGCAGCCAATGCCAGCCTCCAGGATACCATCTAGAATATGGCTGATATGGCACAAATGTTAAGGCCTGTAGCTTTTTCTGTAATTTATGCATGCATCTGCTTCTTAACAGCGTGTGAAGTGAACCAAACTGGCTGGACATTGGCATTAATGAAAGTGAAGATTTCTGGAGGAAGCCATGTAGGATCTTTCATTCAACATTTTCAGCTGAAGATACTTGCAAACACTTCAGACAGTCTCTTGCATTCACAAGATGGACTCCAAAGTGGTTGAAAGTGGGGATACTCATGAAGCCCCCCCCCTCCTCCTACTTACCTTTGCCTGTTGTCTGTCACCATTCTCGACTGGTTGTGGTTGATTGTGAAACTTTTGGGTATTGGAAACCACTAGTGCACAAGATTCGATTGTGAAGGTCTCAATATTACTCAGCAATAACCTGCTCACTGATGTTCAGTTTGTGTTCTGCCAGGGCCACTCAGCTCCTGACCTCATTAGAGCCTTGGTCCAAACATGGACGAAAGAGCTGAACTCCAGAGGTGAGGTGAGAATGACTGCCCTTGACATCAAGGCAGCATTGGACAGTCTGTGACATCAAGGAGCCCTAGCAAAACTGAAATAAATGGGAATCAGGGGAAAACTTTCCTCTGGTTGGAGTCATACCTAGCACAAAAGAAGATGGTTGTTGTTGTTGGAGGTCAGTCATCTCAGCTCCAGGACATCATTGCAGGAGTTCCTCAGGGTAATGTCCTCTGCCCAACCATCTTCAGCTGCTTCATCAATGACCTTCCTTCTATCATAAGGTCAGAAGTGGGGATGTTCGCTGATGTTTGCACAACATTCAGCACCTTACGCAATGCCTCAGGTACTGAAGCAGTCAGTGTCCATATGCAGCAAGACCTGGACAACATTCAGGGTTGAGCTGATAAGTAGTAAGTAACATTCACACCTCACAAGTGTCATGCAATGACTATCTTCAACAAGAGAGAATCCAACCATCTCCCCTTTACATTCAATGGCATTACCATCACTGAATCCCCCACTTTCAACATCCTGGGGTTACCATTGACCAGAAACTGAATGGCTAGCCATGTAAATACTGTGGCTACACGAGCAGGTCAGAGGCTTGGAATCCTGTAGTGAGTAACTCAACTCTTGACTCCTTAATGGCCTGTCCACCATCTGCAAGGCACTAGTCAGGAGTGTGATGGAATACTCTCCACTTGCCTGGATGAACACAGCTCCATCAACAGTCAAGCAGTTAACACCCACCAAGACAAAGCTCCTGCCTGATTGGCATTCCGTCTACCTACTTAAACATTCACCCCCTACATCACCGACAGAGCGGCAGCAGTGCGCACCATTTACAAGATGCACTGCAGCAACTCACCAAGGCTCAGCCGACAGCACCTTCCGAACCTGTGATCTCTAGCTAGAAGGACAAGGGCAGCAGATGCATTTATGTAAAGAGAAAAAGATTAATGAAGACAAATGTAGGTCCCTTACAGACAGAAATGGGAGAATTTACAAGAGAGAGCAAGGAAATTGCAGAGCAATTAAGCAACTACTTTAGTTCTGTCTTCACAGAGGAAGACACAGATAACTTCCCAGAAATACTAGGGAACCAAGTGAGAAGGAGGAATAGAAGGAAATTAGTACTGCTAATAAAATAGTACTGGAGAAATTAATGGGACTGAAAGCCAATAAAACCCCAGGGCCTGATAATCTACATCCCAGGTTACTAGAGGAGGGACCATGGAAATAATGGATACATTGGTTGCCATCTTCCAAAATTCTGTAGGCTCTGGAACACTCCTGGCAGATTGGAGGGTGGCAAGTGTAACCCCACTATTTAAAAATGGAGGTAGGGAAAAAACAGTGAATTACAGACTGATTAGCCTAACATCAGTAGCAGGGAAAATGCTAGAGTCTATTATAAAGAATGTGATAACAGGACACTTAGAAAGTATCAGTGGGATTAGACAAAGTCAGCATGGATTTATGAAAGGGAAATCATGTTTGACAAACCTACTGGAGTTTTTTGAGGATGTGACTAGCAGAATAGATAAGGGAGAACCAATGGACGTGATGCATTTGGATTTTCAGAAAGCTATTGATAAAGTTCCACATAGAGGTTAGTGTGTAAAATTAAAGCACATGGGATTAGGGGTAAGATATTGGCATGGATTGAGAATTGGTTAGCAGACAGGAAATAGAATAGGAATAAAAGGGTCTTTTTCAGATTGGCAGATGGTGGGTGATTTGTGTGGTGCCGCAGGGATCAGTGCTTGGGCCTCAACTGTTCACAATACATATCAACAATTTGAATAAGGAAACCAAATGTAACATTTCCAAGTTTGCTCACGACATGAAACTTGGTGGGAATGTGAGTGGTGAGGAGGGTGTTAAGAGGCTTCAAGGTGATTTTGACAGGTTGAGTGAACGAACAAATACATGGCAGATGCAGTATAACGTGGATAAGTGTGAAGTTTTCCACTTCGGTAGGAAAAACAGAATGGTAGAACATTTTTTAATGGTGATATATTGGGAAACGTTGATGTACAAAGGGACCTGGGTGTCCTTGTACACCAGTCACTGAAAGCAAGCATGCAGGTGCAGCAAGCAGTTAAGATGGCAAATGGTATGTTGACATTCATTGTGAGAGAACTTGAGTACATGAGCAAGGATGCCTTACTGCAGCTATTCATGACCTTGGTGAGACCACACCTGGAGCATTGTGTGCAGTTTGTACTTGTTGACTTATTAGCATACTAGCAGAGACCTGCAAACCTCCTTACCTAAGAAAGGATATATTTGCCATAGAGAAAGTGCAGTGAAGGTTCACCAGTCTGATTTCTGTGATTAGCAGGATTGTTGTATGAGGAGAGATTAGTTCGACTAAGGCTGTATTCACTAGAGTTCAGAAGGAGAGAGCATATCTCATTGAAATGTATAAAACTCTGACAGGGACGGACAGACTGGATGATTTCATCCAGTTGTGGCGGGGGGGGGTCTAGAACAGTCTCAGGATACGGGGTGGGCCATTTAGGACTGAGATGAGGAGAAACCTCTTCACTCAGAGGGTGGTGAACCTGTGGAATTCTCTACCAGAGAAGGCTGTGGACGCCAAGTAACTGAATATATTTGAGGAAATAGATAGATTTCATTACTTTAAAGCCATCAAGGGATATGGGGAGAGCAGGAGCATGTCATTGAGATTGAGGATCAGCTATGATCATATTGAATGGTGGATCTGGCTCGAAGGGCTGAATGACCTACTCCTGCTCCTACTTTCTTCACAGTTGTAATATGCCTTTAAGGGATATCAGCATACTACTGGAAGGAAAATGTGTCAGGTGACCAGTCTTCGTTTCACTTTTGCTTTGAGTAGAACACACACAAAGCTCTGATATCTTCAAGCTTTATACCCATTTATAACTGTTGCCATGTGCCTAATCTTAATAAATGAACCCACGGCATGCTTACCCAATCCCTTGAGTGATCGGTGCCTTGTGTCTTGTACAATAAATAAGACCAATGCATTATATTATTATAACACACGGTGATCAGTGGAGGTCAAGTACAGGTACGACATGGTGAACAGCCTTACATCGTGCTACATGGCATGAGAAGACACTCAACATTTTGGTTAGATTGCAACAAAGTTGGAGAGTGTTGAAAACACAGTATTGTGATTGTGAAGAAAAGCTTGAAGACATCAGAGCTGTATGCATGTGTGTTTGAATGTTGTAATATGCCTTTAAGGGACATCAGCATGACATCACTAGTTGTGAAATGTGTCATGTGATCCAGTCTTCATTTCACCTTTGCTTTGAGTGCACACACAGCTGATGTCTTCATGCTTCATACCTATAACTGTTCTCATGTAACTGTTCTTTAAATGAACCTGCAATGTGTTTACACAATCCCTTATGATTGGTGTTTTGTGTCTCGTGGAGTAAATAAGTCCAAGGTATTATGTTATAATAACACAACCTCCACTTGCAAGTACCTCTCCAAAACCATCCTTATTTGGACTATATCACCGTTCCTTCATTTACCCTGGGTCAAAATCCTGGAACTCTCTTCTTAACAACACTGTCAGTGTTCCTAAACCACAAGGTCTGCAGCAGTTCAAGGCAGCTGCTCACCGCTACCTTCTCAAGGACATTAGGGTTAGACAATAAATGCTGGCCTAGCCAGCGACACCCACATCCTGTGAATGAAAAAAAATTGCAGTCTTCAGTTGAAATGAGGACTCATTGCTGAATGGTCCCAAGCTATGTAGTGGGAGAAATCTTGAGGCACTTAAAATTATCTAGGATTAATAATGTGAAAACTTTGATTAGATCCTTATCAAATACACCAAAATCTCAAATTTCTGAAGAGGGGCCAGGATTTGCCAAGACTGTAGAGGGGGTGCTCTAATGAACACGATTTGTGACCCAGTAACTTGACAATAGCAGACATGAAAGCACTTCACAGCCTCATAAAACATGCAATTAAACATTTGACAAACATCCTGTGAGTTTATCTCAGGATTAAGGGAGGAAATTTGCAGAAAAACTCTATTGTTTGACCCTGAACCTTAAGTACATTCAGTTTAACCTTTTCTGGTAATGTTAACACATGAATTTTTGGTGTCTGCAGCTGTTAACATCTGGAAGTGTTGCCATCTTGACTTTGCCCTTTCACAAGAAGTGTGTTTGGTTAAATCCAGAGTGGAGTTGAATCTTCTCTCCCTTTCAGGGAGCACAAAATAAATGGAATGATATGCTTTCATCACCTTACCCGAAGCAACCTGTTCTTTAGCTTGTCAATCCAATAAGGCATCTAATCTAAAAAAGCCTCCGGGTTAAAACTTTCCAACTGATCAGGAAAATATTCACCTTCTATATGGAGATATTCTTTTTGAAATGATGATAAATAACTCATGTTGTCTGTTGAATATAAGAATGGAGCTGTACATTGGAACATGAGAACAGAGGCATAATTGTTTTAGGCACTTTCCTCGCATTGTAATCCATACTTTTGCAGCATCAGGATTAGTATTCTGACTGCTTATCTCAGAACTAGTAAATGGGACAGCATGGCATATTTTCTTCCTGGCTATTTCCTTCTTCAGGTAATGGCATTGGAACCTAGGGATACAAGGTCCTTTTTTAAGGGAAAAACGAGGGCTTGTAATTGCCTAATCACATTTTAGCTAATCAAATTTTGGGATCAAACAGCGTGACTAGCTTGATCTGAAAGGCCTTATGTCGTCTAGAAAAATGGAACAGTCCTCAAGTTTTTACACTAAAATAAAAGCAAAATACTGCAGATGCTGGAAATCTGAAATAAAAACAGAAAATGCTGGAAAAACTCAGCAGGTCTGAAAGCATCTGTGGAGAGAGAAACTGAGTTAACGTTTTGAGTCCATATGACTCTTTAAAGCAAAAGAGATTTAGAAATGCGATGGATTTTATAGTGTTGAAGGTGGGAGGGGGGCTGTGGGTGGAGCAAAATAGAATGTCAGGGATAGGTGGGAGCTCAGGAGCGATTTGAAAAAGCTGTCACGGATAAAGGGAGTGTTAAAGACGAAAGGAGGTTGTGAAAGCAAAACTTAACAATAAAAAGATGGCCATTTCCATCCTTGGCCTGCTGCAATGTCCCAGTGAAGACAACGCAAACTGGAGGAAAAGCACCTCATCTTCCGATTAAGCACTTTACAGCCTTCTGGACTTAACATTGAGTTCAACAATTTCAGACCAGGAACTTTGTCCTTCATTTTGACCTTTTGAATTTTCTTCCCCAAACCTTTTCCCCACAGGGCCAAATGTAACTTGTTCTTACGTTTTGCTTTCACAGGGCGCCGACCCTTGTTCTGCTATTAACAATTCTGTTTTCTTACCTTTATGCCACTATTCGCACCTTCTTGAATCTTTAACACTCCCATTAACACTCTTTGTGTTGTGTCCATGATATCTTTGTCAAACATCTCCTGAGCTCCCACCTATCCCTGACCTTCTATGTTGCCCCACCTTCTCTACCCATCCCCTCTCAACAGTATAAAATCCATCATATTTCTACCTCTCTTCAGCTCTGAAGAGTCATATGGGCTTGAGACGTTAACTGTTTCTCTCTCCACAGATGTTGCCAGACCTGCTGAGTTTTTCCAGAATTAGCTATTTTTATCTCAAGTTTTTACACTTA